>NC_091064.1:159542636-160227810 GCF_000393655.2 Nicotiana sylvestris | reverse complement strand
TAGAGTGAAGGATTAAAGAAATGAAAAAGTTGACTGGTAGTGGAGAGAACACTAACTTAATGCCTATTTCAAGGGCTGTTGAGGACAGAAATAAAAAAAAAAGGGAAGAAGAGACTAAAAACAGAAGATAGAGCTTCAGATATAGATAGAGGGGGGGATTCTAAGAAAGATATAGGAAGAGAGATACACAGAAATAGATATAGAAAGAAAAAAAAATCAAAAATGATTGCAGAATTTCAGAAAAAATACACTGTTTCATTGAGTCATTTGGTATTTTCTGAAGTTTTCTTCTAGTATGGAAGCAATTTCTGGTTAGCTGATAATAAAAAGGGTTAAGTCGAGTCTGGTTTGGGGTCTGATGATTCACTAAGACTGAAATTAGGGTCTGACTATCGTATCACATCCCTTGGTTTCAAAATTAGTCGGCTGGTTCATTTTCTGGTGTTGAATATTACTGCTACTGTTGGTTACTGCCGATACCTCATTTTTCTGCTTCCTTCTTTCATTTCCAGGTACACATTCAAATTTCTGATGTAATTATAAGCTTGAACATGGAATAAATTGCACACTTGCTTGGTTCTGAGAACTGCTGCTGGCTGTTGGATTTAAATAGATGTTAGAATTGTTAAGCATAGTTGTGTAGTGATTTGTTGTATACAAACGGTGGATTTATTTTTATTCATGGACTGTTAGCTGATTCAAGGTCTTCTGATGCGAATTTTGTAGTCATTAGGTGATAATTGGATCTGATTTAAACTTCCAGTTGATATTATTGAATGTTGATTGAAGCTACTGAATTCTGGTAGAAGTTTAACTACAAATTGAAAATTGATTTGAGCCCAGTCATGATTTAATGTTGAGGTCAGCTCAGATGTGATAATAGTTTAACTGGACTAGGTTGGTAATATGGCTGTCCACCGTTTTAACATATACATGAGAATAAGTATTCTGGACTTAGTTAATGTGTGTATTTGAATTGTTATCGTTGAATTAACGTTAGGATTTGTGAGTATTCAGATTCATGGAATGGTTCATTGAGTTTAGTAGTTTGCTTTAGTTAATAACCTCCCTTAATTTGATCAACACCTTCAAATAAATACCTTCAGTTATTTGCATGCCTGAATATGAAGCTACAATCAAAACAATCAATACTAGCTTGAATTAAGTGAATAAACTTGAGACAACTCAAGAGTAATTGCTCAATTCGAATTGTTGTGTCTAGGCTTTTGACTCAATATAGTTTTCAGTCCTTGAATGAGCAGTCCAGGCCCATCTCTGATGGCCGTGTATATTTGGGTCCAGGCTGAAATCAGCGCATAGCCCATCATTGGCGTGAGCATGAGCGTAACACTCTCTTCGTTGGGCTTGTCTTAGAGCTCGATGGCTTTGGTGCAGATTTATTATGTGGTTGGCCTTAGTCCAACAACAAATTAATTAGGGCCTTTCTTTTATCTGTAGAGACAATAAAGATAGAAAATCATAGTCTCTTTAGGATTGACCTTTAAATAAAAATGAGATGAGCCTCGCCGAATAAAAATGCAAAATTGCGGGGCCCTCAATAAATATTTGTTTAAAATACCTAGATTTAGGGACGGACCGTTTAGCGAATTTCACGGCCCTCCCCAAAGATAATAACGCGTTAGACTCTTTAGGCGCGATTTTAATAAAATTACATTCTTAAATTCGGGTGTGTATTTCATGCGACCCAAATCCAAATCCTAAAATGTTATATAAAAATGTGTCAAGGATCCGGGTGCATTTCATGTGACGTGATCCGAAAACACGTTTGTTAAACGACGTTCACTTTCTTAAATTTTTTAATTAAAGCGGTAAATGATCTTTAAAATTGGCACATAATTTCAACATGTATTAAAATCAGATAAAAGCTAAACACGACAGTTGAGCGACCGTGCTAGAGCCACGGAACCCAGGAATGCCTAACACCTTCTCCCAGGTTAACAAAATTCCTTACTCGGATTTCTGGTTCGCGGACTGTTAACAGAGTCATATGTTCCTCGGTTCGGGATTCAACCGGTGACTTGGGACACCATTAATCTCCCAAGTGGCGACTCTGAACAAATAATAATAAATCCCGTTCCGATTGTCCTTTAAGTGGAACAACTCCTTTATGCCCTTGCGGGTGTAGGTAAAAAGGAGGTGTGACAGGACCTTCTAGGGCCGAAGGGACTGGATTGGTAGGTGTGCATTTGGCCTTCGAGTAAGCCCAATGGCTTCACTTTGCGGTGAGTTTCGGCATAGGTTTTTTGAGCTTTGTGCCTTCCCTTCCTTATTTGAGTTTTCTTTTGCAGGTATTCGACAAGCTTAAGTCTGGGATGCTTCATTGTGAAGCCAGGCTACAGAAAGCTCTAGATGAGTAGAGATCCCTGAGGCTCCTTTGTGATGAAAAAGAAGTCGAGTTGGTACATTTGCAATATGAGGCAGGCCAGAGCTTGAACTACGAAAACCACCTGAAGGAGCAGGTAGTTTTCTGTCCCGGGTGATTGTGCATTCCGCCTCCCGGTTCCTGGGGCTAATACTTAGTCTATTTCAGTTGCAGAAAAAGATGGAGGCCCTGGAACGCCTTCGAGATGAAGTTGGCCGGGCCAGGTGTGAGCGTGATGGATTGAAAGCTCGGGCGGAGGCTCAGGCTTTAGGGGTGAAGGATACTCTGGCCAAAGTTCCTGCTTTTGAAGCTCAACATTGCCTAGCTCACGACAATGCTTTAGTTCAGATGGAAATGATTGCGAAGCCCGAGTTCGAGCTTTCAAAAGTTAGGGCTGAGATCGTTGATGCCCGGGCAAAAGCTGCAATGAGCTGGACTAAGGCTAAACAGGAGATGGCGATCTACTCAAAGGATTATGCCGATGCTCAAGTCGAGCTGAGAAGGATACTCGACCGCGAAGGGAGGATTGGAGAATATGCTCGTTGAAAGTCTCGAAGAAAGACCCTCGAGGAGATCCGTGATAGGGATTTCGCCCTCTCGGAAGAATTGGTGCTAGCAAGGGCGGGTGAGCGTGATGCTCGGTTGCTTTTGCCCAATGCCAAGGGAAGCGAGGATGAGACCGGCAGGTCGTAACCCTCAGGGGGAGGGCATAGATTTTGTCATCTGTATGTAGCATTTTCAAAACATGTTTGTAGTTGGAGGTTGCATTTCTTGCATATGTATGAAAGAAAGCCCAGCGACTTTTACTCCTTTCGTATCTTTTTCTGTCTTGATTTTGACTAGGCGAGCTAGTTTTTGCGTTGGTAGGAATCCTCAGAATAGTGATGTGGCCCTGAGGCTCATTGGACTGGCCCGTAGGCTCTTACGCAATTTCGCTCTTAGGCATACTTAGGCCACCTGTTTTGGGCTCAGTCCCCAAGTTGGGCACCAACTCGAACTTATTTGACCTTTGAATGGCCGAATTTTAGGCGGGTGACAGTGGCTCTTACACTTTTGGTCGATGCGACCTTTTAGTGTATATGGGCTGGCGATAATGGCTCTTACGCCTTTTGCCCTTAGGCATGTATAATTAACTATTTTGGGTCCGGTCTCCGAATCGAGTTACAACTCGAGCTCATTTTGACCCTCAAGCTGGCGACAGTGGCTCTTACGCTTTTGGTCGATGCGACCTTTTAGTGTATGTGGCCCTGAGGCTCATTACGCTAGCGACAATGGCTCTTACGCGCTTGATCGATGTGACCATGTATGTAGGCTTTATTTTCCTCTCATTAAGGACTTTTGAAGTAATTTTTGCCTGACTCGTCATCGGTTCGGGAAGAACCTCGATTTCAAGTAACTTGCGGCGATGTTCGAGCACTTTAGGAGGTTTGGCTCGGAGGCTGAGTAACTCGAAGCCAGTGATTTGGAGCCGACATGATCGAAGATCTTTTGCCTATACCGAGGGTAGCCTGTTTAACCGGTTCTTTTCGAAGTAGATTCGGAGTAATTAAAGGCTTATGTGGGCTGGCGATAATGGCTCTTACTCCTTATAGCGACGGTCGGGCGTCCCCGAGTCGCGTTAGTTCGGCTGGTACAGCCGTGTGACCGGGGTCACTTGTGTTCAGCCGGAGCCGTTGAATCTTGAATGAGGTAGTTTTGGCATCTATATCGAGGGTGTCGGGCGTCCCCGAGTCGCGTTAGTTCGGCTGGTACAGCCGTGTAACCGGGGTCACTTGTGTTCGGCCGAAGCCGTTGAATCTTGAATGAGGTAGTTTTGGCATCTATATCGAGGGTATGCCTTTTTAGGGGTCTTACAAGTTCGATATATAGTCGAAACTTTAGAATCAGGTCTATGCCTTTAGCGAGGCCTTTCAAGTTTTACATGCCGTTGAGGTTTTATAGTTTTTGCATGCCGTTGAGGTCTTACAGTTTTTTACATACCGTTGAGGTCTTATAGTTTTAGTTGCTGCCTTATGTAGATTTTACGAGACCAAGTCTGCCTGCTCGGGGTCTTATGGCCTCGGGTTTTGATAAGTCGATGGAGGTGGTGCTTGACAGCAGTCCCCGAGTTATCGAGAGTTTCTTGACTTGAGAACCATTTTTTTGCGAACTTCGCATTGCCTCGACAAGGAGATCTCAACCCTGAGGTCGTGCATTTTTTTGATTTTGACTCCAATCCCCGAGTATTTGGGGTACTTTCGGCGTTGGAGATGTTTCGCGATTTTCGTGTTGCCTTATCTGAGGGCTTATGATTCTGGAGTCTCAATCCGGAGGTTATTTTAGGTGTTGAATTGTTGACGCTAGTCCCCGAGTGTTTGGGACATTTTTGGCGGAGGAGTTGTTTTTGCGAAGGTGCAGAGCCTCTTTTGGAGCGTGAGATGCTTCGATAAAAAATATTCTTCAATTATTTGGTGCAAGTGTACACGTTTTCGCCGCCGAGGGCCCGACTATATGGACACGGTTCATTCAACCGTTTGGCCCGGTACATCATTTTCCTATAGGGACCCGATTCAGCGTCTTTTGGCTTTTCCGAGCAGATGACCTTCGGGGGGGGGGGGGATGCACCTCAGTGTTTGAAGCTGATTGCAAAAGAAGCCTCGAACATTTGTTGAGTCTCCCTTAGGTAGCATGCAAATGTTGCCTCGTTAAAAACCTTGCCGGCAAAACCCTTTTCGGGATAAAAACTCGGTCGAAGGAAAAGAGTGCAACGGATGCTTTAAAAACTCAAGGTCTTCGAGCTGGGTTAACGTTCTGACTACTTCGATCGGGCTCCTGCATAAGGGTTAGTCTGAAATACGAAATGAAAAGGGAGATGGTTATACCTTAGTGTGAGGCACTCCGGCGATGTTTTGAGGACCGATATGTTCCAATCACTCGAGGTGAGGACGCAGTATGGTCCTTTATTTCAATTGGACTTAATCGGAGGGTGTGGCTTGATTACCCTTTGGCTCTTTTGTGAGCGGAGGTACGGGTATCGGTGTCACGTCGTGCACCGCGTTTGATCCAAGAATATAAAATAATGAAGGGAAGAAGTGAATTAATTAAGTAAATTTAAAGAAAACACAAGCCTCGTGCTTTTTCAGCTAGGAGAAACTTGGCTAAACAGATTATTATATATAAATACGTATCTGCTTAATAATAAATTAATTTAAGCATTTATAAAATACTTTTAATCAACTCATCCAAATGCGCTCGTAGTAAGAGGAGAAAACTCTCAAGTAAGTGATCCGGCTCATTAGTGACGAGCAAAGGGGGCATTTGCATCTATACCCATTTTTTGAGTCACGTTTTAACTTGTGTCCGCTTTGCAAAAAAATTGCAAGCGTACCCATTTTTTCGCGTAACTTCAGCATACGGGGCTGAAGTAGCAAAGGCAATCACGCAAAACTTTAGCATTCTAGTAGATGGGCCTGAAGTAGCAAATACAATACGCTGAAGTTTTTTTGTCCTGGATAAACTTTTTCAAAAACTTCAGCAGAAGATGCTGAAGTTATTTAGTTCATTTGTAAAACCTTCAGCACTAAATAAGCTGAAGTTTTTTTTGTCCTAGATAAGCTTTTTCAAAAGCTTTAGCAGAAGATGCTGAAGTTATTTAGTTCATTTGTAAAAACTTCAGCACTATGTAAGCTGAAGTTTTTTTGTCCTGGATTCATTAGTTTCATCATAAAGCTTTTTCAAAAACTTCAGCAAAAGATGCTGAAGTTATTTAGTTCATTTGTAAAAACTTCAGTACTATATAAGCTGAAGTTTTTGAAAAATCTTTCTAACATACTAGATAAATAATTACCTTATTCTCTCATAATGTATTACTACTATAAAATAATCCGATTGCCAATAATATCTAAATAATAAATTTTGGAAATAATAAACGTGAAAAGAACAGAATTACGTGGAAATATTCACAAATTATTATCTATTAACTTACGTAATTATTTATAATTTGTTTTTAAATAATATGATAAACATACTTATGACAATCATCCCATGAACTGAAGTTTCATAACAACACCAACAACAACGAGAAGAAAGAAGAAGAAAGAAGAAGAAGAAGAAGAAGAAGAAGAAGAAAACGAAGGAGGAGGAGGAGGAGAAAGTTGACTGAAGTTGTTTAAAAAGTGGGTACAAATTAAAACTTTTAAAAAAAATGGGTATAGGTTAAATGGGGGCGACCAAATAGGACGCCCCGTGTAATTTTTACTGAGCAAAGCAGTAAATGGTTGTACTATTTGATGGATATCATAAACTGAGGAAAATATAGAAATAGCCATTTTAAGGGTTCTATTTAGGAATTAGCCACTATTTAAAAAAATTTGAACTAAAAATCTAAATTACAAGATAATTCATGATATTTATATTTTAAAAAATTAAACTGAAAAATTAAAATTTAAGACATTAATTAATTTCTAAATAGCAACGCTATCAAATGACTACATGGTGCCATTTCTGCACATAAATTTTGGCGTTGGGGTTGGGTACCTTTTTTTTCCGCCGGCTTCTAAAAGAGTTTGAACTTTTTGTAGATTCTCAAAGATTTGGGTGGGAATAAAACAAAAGTAATCGACTTTAAAGTCGCCAAAATTAAAGTAAATACTAAGACGATGAACAAATGTTGATGCAAGTGATGAGGTCAGATAGATTCTCCCTAATATGTGCATTATGAGGTACCTAGTTTCCAAGTAAAAGATAAGAAATGCTAGTGGATTTGAATTTATTTCCTACTTTTCGTCTGAGTAAGAACTTTTTTGAAGAAAAAAAAAATATCACTCCACCTGGTACTCGTAAACAAACAAAAACAATCTTTAAAAGATTAAATGGGGAAAATGAATATTTGTCATCTTGTCTTAAGAGACCACCAGTCTACCACCATCAGGTTACTTAGCATTTTGCACCGCTATTGTTTACTCTTTTTCACATTTACGCCATATCTATTTACTGTGGAAATTTAACACTTGATTTATAATCTACAAAATCATCAAATATAATTTTGAACAAAGTTTCTTACATATGAGAAGTATGCACGGAGTAAACTTGGGATACTAAGGAAATATAAAACAGAAAAGTATAACGGGACCAAGCTATATTTGCCCCAATACTATAAAATGTAAGTTATATTTAAGACGGGACCAAGTTATTTAAGAGTTGAGCCCAAATATGATTCAAAAGTATAATGGTAAAAATATTTATACTAAGAAACTGAAACACAAAGAGTAAATATAACTTTTTATGGATAGTAAAGATGCTAATATTGCTCTTTTCCGAATATAAAACCATTAAATGGCTCTAAAATACGTGCTTATACAAAATTTTCTCAGAAGCACATGTTTTAGGAGTCCCTCGATCTAGTTGATTAGGGCGTCGACTGATGAGCTCAAAGTCAAGTCCAACTGGACTTGTTGCAGTAATATTGTGTTAAGTTTAGCCTGACTCGAGCTCAAAATCGAACTATATTATAGTGTAATCAAGCTTGAGACGAGACTAAACCAGCTTGTTAACATATGTTTTCCAGCATAGTCTACAATTTTCTAGTAATAGACTGATAGGTTGAGAGATAATATAGGAACTAACCGTTTAAATTGAGGTTTGAATTTGAATACGATTGAACCATACGAATTAGAAATTCGAAATTAGGCCTGAAATCTGAATGCAATCAAGTTAACTATAAAACATAAAAGTGGACTTTCAAAACCAAAAAAAAAAGTAACAACATAAAATAGGAAAAGCTTGTATAAGAACTTCACTACTTTTTTTTTTTTTTAATTCATGAAATAATTTTTTAGTTAAATTCGAAGTTTGCATCAAGTCTTACCCCAAAAAATAAAAGAACTCTCCATCAAGTAGTTTAAATTACAATTATGATAAAATATTTAATTACATCTCATAGAGTAATTAATAAAAATTCCCAATTACTTACTAGTACTCCATCTATTCTAATTTAGGCGAACCTATTTTCTTAAACCATTTAAAAATGAATGATCTCTTTTTAAATTTGAAATAATGTAACTTAAACTTTTAATTATACACTTAATGCAAAACTTTAATTATCATAGAAACACTCTGGTATATTTAATACCATAAGTTTCAAAAGAATTATAGCCACACAAATTTTATGACTTATATATGACTATAAATTTTAAAAGTCTTCATTTCTTTTTCAAATTTCGTGTTCAGTCAAATATGTTTACATAAATTGGAAATGAGGAAGTAGTAATGATTAATTTAAGTTAATCACCAATTTTCTTACTCCTTAAGTCTATAGGATAATTTTAATCTTTATCGTGACACGACTCAATCGAACCAAGCGAACCGAGTAGATCAAGCTCGACCTTCGACCTAGTCGAGCTTTAATTGAACATTGATAAAGCTGTTTACTCTTAAAAACGGATAACAATTGAATTTATACACAGTATTAAGGATATGTGATATAACTTGGTACAAATTTAAAAGAATTGATTAATATTGAAATTGGCGTTAAAAGAATAAATGCAATTGACCCTCGAGTTCAATCACCCTTAAACCCAAAGATATTTCAACTGACTTATGAACAGAGTAAGAAGATAATGAAAGCTAGAAAATGACAGTATATTGCTTTGTATTGCGTGAATATGATGTGTCTTACAAATGATCAGACCCCCTTTATATAGTAGGGAAGTCCTACTCTTGATACAGTTCTATATGAGGTAAGAAATCTCACGATTAGCTAATTAATCGACCTCTTCTTAATACGTGCCGTGATTTCCGGCGTGATCCTCGACCGATTGTGGATATTTCGGCTTTCCGTTATTTGGCTTGGTAAGTATTCCTCGATCTTGGTCGGTCTCAATCTTGCTCGATCTCGATCTCGATCGGTCTCTGGATCATGAGCTCGACGATCTAATTTTGCACCATGGTTCAATATAATACGAGGTCGATCCTTAACCTATCATATTCCATTATCGATTAGTGACGCAAGGGGCGAGCCCAGTTTTGAACGCATACAAGAGCATTGTTGAACTGAGCTTTGACCAAAACCAGCTAATTAAACTGAGCCCGTCTCATTCTAGATTTAGTCGAGTTGAGTCGAGTTAACATAGCCCCGAGCTGGCTCAGGTAAGTTCCTTTGGCCTAGCTAGTTACTACATTCCTCACCTACCCATGCAAAAGAATTATTTCATGGAAGACTTGACTTTCACCATTTTGTTCTGTCTAGAAGAGATGCCCACCATATATTTATGAAACGAAAAAGGAACACGTTATAAAAATAGCTTAGGAATTTTCTTGGCAGCTGCAGGTGTGGAAAAAAAATGACTTGAGTTTGCATAAATAGTCCCAAAGATAATGGACACAATCTGCAACTCGAGCTTCCAAATAACCTAAAAGTTACAAAACATCATTCAAGAAATGGACCGGCGGCTTTATGAAGCAGTTTTCAGGGGAGATATTCCAGCCATTCATAAACTCATAGAAGAAGATGAAAACATAATAAAACAAACGATTCCAGGATCATTACACACCATATTGCATCTAGCAGCTAGACTTGGCCACGTAGAATTGGCCACGGCTATCGTGAAACTGTTCCCGGAGATGGCGTCGGCCGAAAACCGGGATCTTGAGACGCCTCTACATGAAGCATGCAGAGAAGGAAGGATTGAAATTGTGAGAATCCTGCTTGAGAATGATCCATGGGTTGGTTACAAGACGAATTTGTGGGATAAGAGTGTGCTTTATATAGCATGTGAGAGAGGTAGAATCGAAGTGGTTAAGCATTTACTTAACAATGTCCAAAGGCTATTGATGCTTGAAGTTGATATGTTGACTAGTTCACTTCATGTTGCAGCTTCTTCCGGCCATACAGGTAAAAGTTCTGACATAATTTGGATATTCAGACTTCGAATTAGTCTCCTTTTCTTCTTTTAATATAGTTGTGTTCAAGCCGGCTTAAACACATCTCAATCCAATCAATTGTGTACCTATTATCTCCTAAGCTGATCGGGTTATCCTGCTACCAAAACTTAGACAAATTAGAAGAAATCATTCAGTAGCAGTTTTTTTTGTATATGCTGAGATTTAAACCCTAATATATGATGTTACTACCACGCCAAACTCTTGGGCGTAACTCGAAGATTAGACTCTCTCAACATTGTTTGACATTTGCATATTAACAACTGGTTGCATTGAGATATGATTTGGTGTAAAATGTGTCCTAGCTCGGCAGAAGTTTATGAAAATATGTACATAAAGGCAAAAAATGTAAGATGCCTTGGATTGGTGTTACGTTCATGCACAAATTCACTATGTGAACTTAATTATTAAGGAAACATAGCTAGTAGCTAGTAGTCACTAAGGAGTTATAATATACAGCTAAACTAGAACTATATGATGACTGATACTTCCATTGTCCTATTTTATGTGTCACATTTCATCTTTAGTTTGTTCTAAAAAAAGGATATATTTCTAAATTTAAAAATAATTTAATTTTAAATATATCATTTGACTTTTAGTGAGATGATTACAGTCACACAAATGTCGATGGTCTGCTTAGACCACAAGTTTTAAAGGTCTTTTTTTAACTATTAAACACGGTGCACAGTCAAAGCTATCACATAAAATGGGATGGAGGTATTACTATGCAAATACTAGGCAAATAATGGAAATTTGCTTCGATTTAGGATTATCCATAGTCTTGGATAGTAGGGAAGGGAGATTGCTTTGGTTAAGAAAACTTGCGAGCACAAAAAGTAGTGACAATAAAATTTAGCCAAGTAAAGAGTTCATCCAAATTAATGTCTGCGTCAGCTTTTAAACTAAATAATTTAGGTTTATAAATTAGTACCATCTTTATTCTAGGAAAAGTATTACTATCTCAAATAAGCTTAGACATAATCTGTCTTTGAACTGAAATCAGTTCAATTTGTCAATGTTTGTGTTGGATTTGAGGATGGGGGTATGAGGGAATTATACTCACAAAAATTCTATTCCATTTAAATTATTAGATTTTAGAATTAATAATTTGTATATATCTAATAAATCTATTAAGATAAATACAAAAGTTGGTTGCAATAAAGGATGATAACGATGGATGGTGTCGGTAGGAGCAAGTTTCATAGAAGAGACAAATAAGAAAATTAGTTTTCGCAAAACAATTTTTAAAGCCATCAAAGCAGACAATTTGTGAAAGATAATAAAATACTTTTCGTCATGCCAAAAGAACACGTACGTAAATGTGCTTCTTCATTTGACTTATATACACATCAACTGTTATGTCATAGGTCCTCTATTTTCCAATGTTCACACGGCCAAGTCTATGCCTGGGCCAAGATCCTCTTTGCTCGACTAATTGAGAACGCGAGTGTCCAATCCTTATCCTCTTCTTCTTTGTGTTTTAGCTGTTGCCGTTAAATGTCACTCACTTTTTCTAAGAAGAAATATTCTCTCTCCAAGTTTATTATAAAGTCGCCTTTATATATTTGTTTATGCGTTTACATTTTACAAAGGAACTCAGCACCAGTCAATATAGATACTTGTATAAAAAGTAGGAACTGTTACTTTTTTCTTTAGGAATCATCCATAAAATTCTGATAAGGGGAGCCTTGGTATAATTGGTAAAATTGCTATCATGTGACCAGGAAGTTATGAGTTTGAGTCGTGGAAATAGCCTCCTGCAAATGCAGGGTAATGCTGCGTACGATAGACCCTTGTGGTCCGGTCCTTCTCCGGACCCTGCCCATAACAGAAGCTTAGTGCACCGGACTGCCCTTTGCCATAAAATTCTGAGTGAAGACTCACTTACGAGAGAGAAATAGATTAAATAAAGTATCTATGTTGTTTATTACTGCGACTGAATTTGTTTGTAAAATGACCTTATAGTATCTATATTGTATATAACTTAAACTCGAATAAACTTTCTTGCTTGTTACCAAAAGGGAAAAATTACAATGTTGATGCATGAAGCAATGAGGAGGAATACTTGACATCGAAACCTCGAGATTGTCATAAAACTATTTCATGACCCATATATAGACTATGTATATCAACAAGACTTGGTTTAACGGTTTTCATAAAATTTACATCATGTTTAAGGATTCTATAGAAAATCCCTTTAAGACCACCAGATGTATATTCTTTATGCTAGGTTTGACTTGATTTATAAGTATAATTTAGGATGTGTTTGGTACGAAGGAAAATATTTTTTTTATTTTCTCACGTTTTGTTGGCTTAAATATTTTGGAAAGCATTTTTCTCATGAACTCATTTCTCCAATTGGAGGAAATATTTTCCATATCAAGAGAAGGGAAAACATTTTCCAACATTTTTTTTAAGCTCCCCATCCTATTCCCCATCCCACCCACCACCCCACCACAACCCACCCACCCCCACCTCCCACCCCGACCCACCACCCTACCCTACCCCCACCACCCCATCCTTACCCCCATAACCCCACCACCACCCCATCCTTACCCCCATAACCCCACCACCATCTCCACCCTAAATAGAAATATTATTTAGAATACTTTCTTTTCATATTGTAGATAGAGTATTAATTCTTTTTCATCTCAATAAAATGAGGATATTCTTTTTCTTTTCATGATATAGAAAAAGTATTTTCTTTCATTTCAACAAAAGGAGTATTATTTTTAAAAGAATAATTAAATTCTTGAAAAAAATAGAGTATTAAAAACGTTGGATATTTGGGGGAAGAGAGGGGAGGAACACAGGAAACATGGGGATTTGTGGGAGGAGGGAAAGAGCTGAGTAGCATCAAAAACTATTTTCCTAAAAAATATTTTCTATCTCTAACCAAACACTAGAAAATATTTCCCGGAACAAGTTTTTCACTCACCAACCAAACATGAAAAAATAAGTGATAAAACTACTCATCGAAAACATTTCCCTTCATACCAAACACACCCTTAATGACTTCAAAAGATCGTCCTATTGTGGATATAATAATTGATCATACAAAAATCATGAGAACGGCGATAGTGATCTTTAATTTATTTTCTTTGGACACACTAAATGAGACAACACTAAAACAAGAAGCTCTATTGTAGGAAAATTCAGAAAATCATATGCGTGAAGTTATTAGACTGAGAGTCTAATTAAGACCAATTAAAGTATCATTCTTAGCTTTCTCTTATTAATTTGCAGAAATAGTGAAGGAAGTGGTGAAAGTGCGACCAGATTTTGCTTGGAAAAAGGACTTGAACGGGTGCAGCCCGTTACATATAGCTTGCAGCAAAGGCCACTTAGATATAACTAGAGAATTGTTAAAGCTGGACATGGACCTCTCTGCCCAACAAGATAATGAAGGCAGAACACCACTTCATTGGGCTGTGATTAAAGGACGAGTGAGCATCATTGATGAGATACTCTCATTGAGTCTTGAATCTGCTGAAATGGTAACCAAAAATGGAGAGACCATTCTCCATTTGGCTGTCAAGAATAACCATTTTGAAGTGCTTAAGTTTTTGATGGAATGTCTTAATGTTTCGAATCTCATGAATCTTCAAGATAATGATGGAAATACCATTCTCCATTTGGCAACTGTCAGGAAACTCACCACGGTAAGATATACTTTTGCACTTTTTTGTATTTCAGTTCTAGGTTAATATCTTGTCGTGTCATTTTATGTGAGGGTATTTTATCGTGCATGGAGTTCAAGAAAGAACGAAGAAACTTTTAAAACCTATGATACATTAGTCCTAGGAGATTTAATGCTCGGCAAATTTAGCCTTTAATTTTTAGGCGATTTTAAGTTATTACTCACTCTAAAGGTAATGAAAACTTTCTTGTTCATAATCAGTTAAGTTTCCTGAAAAGCAAGGCAAATAATCTTCTACAGCAGTTTTTTTTTTTCTTTAATTTCTTTTTTCTACAGCAGATTAAATTACACTAGTTATGTGAAAATTTATTTTATGTATTACACTATAAAAATTGAAATTAGCTACGAACTTCGCTGCTAATTTGTTGCTAAATCAGCCGTAGCTAAGAGAATTATTATCATTAATCTGTCGCTAAATCGGGTTACGGACGGATTTTTCTCTTTAATTAGTGTTAGTATATATACGATATTATTACTCCTTCTATCCCAATTTATGTCCTTGGACACCAAGTTGCACTAAGACTGCATTTTCTAAATTCAAAGCCCAAAACTAAATGTTCTCTTCTGTACACTCCTCTCTTCAGATGGTCATTTATCTACTTAAGCTTGGGATTGAAGTAAATGCATTGAATCAAAAAGGATATACAGCTTTAGATGTAGTTGAAGCAGATGCAAGTAACTCAGGTGCACTTGCAATCATCCCAGCATTACAAGAAGCAGGTGCTAAAAGATGTGACCAATTACCTCCTGTTTTTCAAGACATCCAGCAGCTAGCTTCACCAAATATGGTTCCCTGGCCAAGAAAAAATACCTTTGAATCTCCATCCTCCTCATCTCAACATTCTTATAATCATCAAAGGAAGCACAATACTAATAGTTATCGCGCTACTAGGGCAAAGAAAATCCAGCTCCAAAGTGAAGGTCTAAGAAATGCAAGAAAAACCATAACAGTTGTAGCAGTGCTAATAGCAACTGTCACATTTGCTGCTGGAATTAACCCCCCTGGTGGATTTAATCAACTTAGTGGAAAAGCATTATTGGGTAAAAATGCAGCATTTAAGGTATTCTTGGTATGTAACATTGTGGCACTATTCCTTTCCCTTGGAATTGTTAATGTTCTTGTTAGTGTTATTCCATTCAAGAGAAAGTCAATGATGAAACTAATGGTGGCAACACACAAAGTAATGTGGATTTCAACATTTTTTATGGCATCAGCTTATATAGCTGCAATATGGGCAATTATGCCACAAGGAAAGGGGTCTAATTGGGTGCTAACTGAGGTTGTGGTTATAGGTGGAGGGTGCACTTTGGCTGTGTTTCTCAGTTTGGGAATTTTGTTGGTTAGACAAGTGCAAAGGAAGACAGATTGGAGAAAAAGAAGAGAAAATAAGAAGATGAAAGAGGAAAGTCCAAAGAGTAATACTAGTACAGTTGAAGAAATGAAAGTTGTGAAGAAAGATAGTCATGAGGGTAGCAGCAACTCAGATGTTGATAGCTCAGATCAAGGATATCATTTGTATTAATAGATGATTAGTTACCTCCATTTGTAGATTCTTATGATCTGCAGTCTTTTAATAGAGAATAATTAAAAGCCATATGTATATTTGACAGATGCTATTTATTTGTTGAAATATTTTCCATTAATAGAGACTTGTATTCTTTCATATATATCTTCTAGATGTGCATCTTGTTGTTGTACGGGGTAAAATTGATGAGCGACATGTGAATACTCGACTAGCTGTGAGCACGTGATTTTTGTTTACACGACAATTACTCCAAAAGAAGTCAAAAAAATAAAACAAATGGTTTTGTTGTACAATTTTTGGAGTTTACGTGGCATTTTTGGCAGTTATTTGTAGTTTTGTTTGTGATTGTTTAGTTTTGTCGAACAAAATACAAAAAATATATGTCGCATGTGAGTTTAGGATATCGTTCTACTATTAGGAATTAATCAAACCATAATTTGGTTTTAAAAGGAAAAATCACAAAAATATGCATCTTTTATTCTATTTGTTGTCATTGAGTGATTTTATTTTAATTAAATGTTTAATGTGAGTGATAATTGTTGTTTGAGTATTAATTAATATTTGTATGGTTTTATTTTGATTTTACAATTTAGTTAGGAATTTTATTTAAATCAAAAATTAAAAGAAGGAAAAGAAATGAGTTAAATCGGAATTGGGCCATATAATTGGACCCAAATCAGGCCCAAAAGCACTGCTTTGCCCGGTCCAAATCAGTTGGCCTCAGGGACATCCAAACGACGTCGTCTTGATCATGCTTGATCTGGGCCGTTGATCTCAGAATGATCAACGGCCAAGATCACATCTCCATACCCACGTTTAAACCCGACCCGTCTCACCCAGAGACCCACCGGTCTCACCTAAACCCATACAACGTCGTTTCCATTTAAGCTGGTTAATCCAGACCATCGATTGTTGATGATCTAACGGCCTAGATTAATTTTCCCCTAACTATATAAGCCCAAACCCTTACCCCACGCCCCCATCCGAACACCCCCTTCATCGTCCCAAACCCAAACCCAAACCCAGACCTCCCAAACCCTAGCCACCCCTGTGCACTTTCACCGTAAACCCGGCGGCAACGACGCCGGTGACCACCAAAGTAACACCCCTGATGCACCTCACCACCCTGAACACGGATCTGTTACCCCCTTGCCTCGAATCATTCCCCATCGCCTCGAATCTTCGTTTGAAGGTTCGAGCAAAACCCCGATCTACACCGACCCACCTCAGATTCACACCAGCCATTACCCTAGCCTCACTCGTGACCAAACCAAGCTTGGTTTGGTCCGAATCTACCCACAAATCCCAAAACTCCAAATCTGACTGTTCGAATCCTAGAACACAAGAATTTTTGGAATCCGGTTAGATTAAACGGAAGGTTGGTGTCTAATACACCTTAATCGAAGTGTTCTCGGTCGAGAACACCTCGATTAAGATCTGTTCGACCTCAAATGGGCAAATCCAGCTCGGGCCTGGGTCGTCCGTGTTTAAGCTTTTCAGAGTAAGTTCACTTTTCCTTTTTTGTTGTTTGTTTTAGTTTAGTTTAGTTTATCGTCATGGTTAATTAGTTTGTTTGCTTATTTTTGGGATTTTGCTGTCAGTAGTTCTCCATCTCCATAAGATCTTTTATTTGGTCGATTGTTATTCTGTTTATGGTTGAATACGTATAGTGATATACATATTTCAATATGATTAATTTCGTCGAATCGATGCCTGTGGTTTCCCTGTGTCGTGCAAAATTGTCAAAGACAGTTGATGCCCTATTTGTGTTGTTTGTTTGATCGACTGTTTGTTCTATGCTATAATTAGTATAGTCGATTTGATACATGTCGTCAATTAATCTCAGCTTGGGATGATAGTAATCTGACTCATGCTGTTTAATTTTACTAAGGCATTGTTTGAGTTAGCTAAGAATTGATTTTAACTGCTCGTGGTCTGTTAGTTGAATCAGAAATCATTTAAGGATTGGTTTATAGCTGCAGTTTAATATGGATTTCAGAGTTTAGTTTGAATTAATGGCATGTTCACTCATTTTAGATCTTGGACAACATGTGCATTGTAGTTCTTTATTGAATTAAAGCAAATTTGACAACATGTGCTGTAAGGGCATATTCAGGCTGCCCATACTTGCTAATTAGAATAAGGGACATGCCACTTTAACAATAAAAAAGGGGGCTGTCAGGGGAATCTCATGGGGGGTACCTTTCTTTTAAACTCGTGAGTGGAAAAACAGAAAAGGGAACATGGGGGGAGTTCAATTGTTTAACAGGCTGGTGAATAGGCTGATTCTAGGCTATAAAGATAGCAAGAGTTAGGGAGAGAAGGTGGGGGGGGGGATTGAAGAGTTCAGGGGGTCAGACATAAAAAAAAAGAGTTGAAAGGGGAAAAAGAAATCAGAAAGGGAGATTAAGAATTCTGAAAAAAGAGGGAGTTGAGACAGAGTTTTGGAGAACAAAACTTAAAGAAAAGGCAGAAAGAAAGCCTCATGGAAAAAACTCTAAAACTCTAGAAAAAAAGGCACTGTTCCATTGTTTTAAAATTGACATTCAGTTTGAGATTTAGGCTCAATCAAAGCTATTCTAGCTCTTTGGGATTTTCTTTTCTAAAACATTTCTGGATCTCTGAGTTTCACTGGGCTGTATCTTATTTGTCCCACACTGCTGATTCTAGTGCCGCTGCTGTTATTTGTTGGTTGCTGCTACCATTTACTATTGCTGACCTGCTACTTTCTTCTTCTTCTTCTTCTTCTTCTTCTTCTTCTTCTTCTTCTTCTTCTTCTTCTTCTTCTTCTTCTTCTTCTTCTTCTTCTTCTTCTTCTTCTTCTTCTTCTTCTTCTTCTTCTTCTTCTTCTTTGTGTTTCAATATCCAGGTACACAAACTGAATACACTGGTACATCTTTAAGCTATTCGAAGCATAAATGCGAGAAATGGGAAAGATCTGAAGCTATAGTTTAATATAGTCTTTTCCCTTTTATTGTCTGTATCTAAAACATGCTGTGCATTGCCTAGGTAAACTCTGCTTACATATTGGATCTCATTTGTATATATGTTAGCTAGCTACATGAACTAGGATCAGTTGGTTGTTGTTTATGTATAACGTGGGCTTTATCCTATAGTAGTTTGAGACGTAAACTATTTCCCCGTAGGCTTTTGTTTTAAATGGACTGATAGTGTAGTTATAACATTCTGCTAGTTCAATTTGGTCGATTAAACAGCATGTTCCAAATATATATCAGGCCTTAGGCGATTACTCAATAGTTCAAACTATTTCATGTTAACAACTTGTTCATCTGAATTAGTAAAAAAAATGGGTTTCATTAAGCATCATTTTCATTCCGGATTCTTAAAAAGTTCAAACATTTGCAGAGTCATTTAGCTAAGCCCAACATCTAAATTAGGATGGCACAGGTCTAGTTTCACCCCTTACACATCGGATCTGGGCCCATAATGGTTAACCAATTGCTCTTATTGTATCGTTTTCAGATTTAATGATTCACTTTCGAAACTTAGCTATAATAACTCGAAAGTATGTAAATAAAGTAGGACCTTATCTTCATTTATTTTAGAAAACGAAAAAAAAAAATAGAAAACGTAGTCATGCTAAGATTATTCTTTTTTTTTAAAAAACAATGAGACGGGCCTCGCCAAAAAAGAAATGCAAATTGCGGGGCCCTCAATAACTGGTCACAATAAAATACTTAGAATTTGGGATGAACTGTTTAGTGAATTTCACTGCCTTCCCCAAAGATAATAAACGCGTTAGACTCTTTAAACGCGACTTAATTAAATTACATTCTTAAATTCGGGTGCGCATTTATGTGACCCAAATTCAAATCTCAACGGAGTCGGAATGTATTAACAGCCACAGGTGCATTGATTGTAACATGGTTCGAGATGCATTTCCACGACGCTGCAATTCCATAATAAACGATAATAACAAAAGCGGTTTAAACCTAATAAAAGCACACAAGTTATAACATATATAAAAATCAGATATTTAGCCATTATAACAATTTAAGTGACCGTGCTAGAACCACGGGATTCGGGGGTGCCTAACACCTTTCCTCGGGGCAACAGAATTCCTTACTTAGAATTTCTGGTTCGTAGACTTCATTTGGAAAGTCGAATATTTTCCTCGATTTGGGATTCAAGATAAACCGGTGACTTGGGACACCAAAAGCCAAACCTTTCCCAAGTGGCGACTCTAAATTAAATAAATAATCCCATTTCGAATATTGTCACTTAAATTGGAAAAACTCCCCCGCGCATTTTACCCTTTGGGGCAGGCGCGCAAAAAGGAGGTGTGACAGCTCTGGCGAGTCCGCTGGGGATTAGCAAACCCAGAACTTCGGTTTAGGGTTCAAGAATTCGAGCTTAGAATAATTGTTATATTTGGCTTTATTATCTGATCTTTATTACATGTTTTGGCATAACGTGCTAAATGTTGTCTTTTACCGCTTTGATATTATCTGAACTGTATATAAACTGTGCCGAAACCCTTCTCTTCTTACCTCCGGGGAGAAGCTCGCTGGTCGAGACTCCCTATTCTGTTAGTGTCAATACCTGAAATAAGAAAGAGGCCGGACAAGTTACAAAGCCGGACGATCTCGCGGGTCCCCGGTATGTATCCCCCTCCTCGACCCGAGTTGTCCGCTCGGGTACACAGTCTAGAACAAATACCCAGGTTATAAACCTAGTATAACAAAACCTCATGCTGGATCCCTAGTAGGAACGCTTATTTGCATCATGTTGCATCTGACATAGGGGACTCAACACAGGGGTTGGGTCCGTCTAGGACAAGCAACCTGAAATGAAAAGACCATCCTGCTGCATCCCGTTTGTTTTGCGCATTTATTTGCTTCAGTTCTGCATGCTGTCCGGTTTCAAAAAAAAAGGAAAAGAAAATAATAGCGTAGGGAGATAATTACTCATTTTTGGAAAAATAAAACCAATGTCCAAGTAGTGTCAAAACCTCGCCGGAATTTTCTTAAAAAAAAAGAAAAATGAAAACAAAGTTTGTCTTTTAGTCTGATTTATTAAAAAAAAACATATATATATAACAAAAAAAAATAAAATTCCTTTTAATAACTTTCAAAATCCAAAAAAAAAAAATATATATATTTATTTAAAAGTAAAAAAAAAGGGGAAAATTCAAAAAAAATGTTGTTTCTTTGTAGTATCTCTTTTGTAAATTCAGACTAATAGTCCAAATACTTCCTTAAAAGATTTTTCGAAATTTCAAAAAAAAGAGTTCAAAGAAAAAAAAAATATTTCTTTAGTCTTCATCTCTTTTCAAAAAAAAAAAAAAAAACAAAAAACACAAAAAATAAAAATCCAGAAAAAATATTTTTCTCCTTTTCTTTAAAAGATTGTATTCAGAAGGGGTTTAGTTTATTTCCTCTACGCCTGATCGGCCCGAACTACGTCGGTTTGATTCTCACAGGGTATGAGATACGTAGGCAACCCTCATCGGGTCCAACCTCCCCTTTTTCAGAAATAGCCAAAATGTCAGAATTTTAATTTATGAGTCAGGTGATGCCGTTTTGTTAAGAATAGCCGAATGTTCCCGAAAGGGACGCCGGAAGGCTGACTTTGCATAAACAGCCTTTTTGGTCATTTTTTAAATTTTGACCAAATTGCCCGATGGCCTTTGGATCCTCGTCCCCGAGGCTCTGCGAGGCCATGTTCCCAATGTCGGGTCACCATTCTGAAAAAAGAGTCATAAATAAATCAAGTGATGCTGTTGTTGTAAAAAACAACCAAATGTTCCCGAAAGGGACGACAGAAGGCTGACTTTGCATAAATGGCCACTTTCGATCATCTTTTAAAGTTTTGATCGATTGGCCCTCACAGCCTTAAAATCTTCATCCCCGAAGTGCTGAAAGGCCGTGTTCGAAAATCGGATCTTTCTTTCTAAAATATAGTCAAATCATTTTTTTAGTCAAATCATTTTTGCTTAAATCACCTTAATAAATGTGCAGGATGTGCACAATGCAAAATGAACTCTTTTTAACTGCAAATGTCCCGAACTACGCAAGATCTAATTCACGCGGCATCGTGATACGTAGGCAATCCTCATCGGATCCGATCACATTTTTAACTGCAAATAATGAAAACAATAATAATAGGAAATAATAAAATAAAAAAAAATAAAATAAAAATAAAAAAAAATGATAAATAAAGGGAAGCCTAAAGAGAAGCCGGAATGACGCATGTCTTCGTTGCAAACATGTAGAAATTCACTTAACTGTATAGGTGCATCACGCCCCAACGTGAGATTACCTATCTGTTATTTGTTTCGAACTAACCGTTTGCTTGCTGCTGAGTCCTTCAGGTTTTTAGAAAAGGTGGTTGGTTTGGTGGAGGTCTGGCCTCACATTCATACTTCACGAGGTCAAAAGGGAGTGTTCAGTTGCCCGTCGTTAAGTCGAGAGGGAGTATTCACACTTACTTCACAAGATCAAAGGGAAGTATAGAGATGTCTTCGGAAATTCCTTTGCCGACAATTCCCGTCTCCGAGGAGAGTTCAATCTCGGCCGTCCCGACTCCCGAGTCAGCAACCGTTGAGAAAAATAGAATCCTACGGCTCCGCATGTTAGAGATGTTGGATGACTGGAATAACGGAAAATAGCCACCGAGTGTAATCCCTGGGTTCCCTGAGTTGTTCTCCAGGACAAGTGGGACTTCCAACATCCCCATAAGCTATCCAACTACCCCATTCGGGTACCCGGCCATTTCAGCCCACTCTGCTGGATCACCCTCTGAGTCTTACCCATGGATGTCAACGACGGATGTAGCTACAAACATATTCACCGCACCGCCCTGTCCAATCGTGACACAACCCACTACACACAGGCCCAATTTTGACTCTTCCTCATTCACATTCCAAGCCCCATCCTTCCCACTAGAACCAACTCGGTTCACCACCAACACTCATCCTCAACAAACTCAAAACGAGTTTGCACCTGGGCAAGATCAAAACCCCAAAGCTGCTGAACAAGATGAGATGGCAAAAAGAATGAGGAGCCTCGAGCAGAGTTTGAAAAACATGCAATGTTTAAGCGGGCAGCAGAGTGTTTCCTATACCGATCTATGCATATTCCCTCACGTGCACCTACCCGTGGGTTTCAAAACCCCAAAGTTTGAGAAATATGATGGGCATGGCGATCCCATTGCTCACCTCAAGAAGTATTGCAACCAATTGCGGGGAGCCGGCGACAAAGAAGAATTGTTGATGGCATACTTCGGGGAAAGTCTGGTAGGAATAGCCTCAGAGTGGTATATGGACCAAGACATATCTCGATGGCATATATGGGATGATCTCGCCAGAGATTTTGTAAGACAATTTCAGTATAATATTGACATCGCGCCGAACAGAAATGCTTTGTCAAACTTGAAGAAGAAACCCTCGGAAAGTTTCAGAGAATATGCTATTAAATGGCGCGAGCAAGCATCAAGGGTAAAACCTCCCATGGACGAGATAGAAATGGTCACTACTTTCCTCCAGGCTCAAGAATCAGACTACTTCCAAAACATGATGTTAGCCATGGGAAAGCCTTTCGCGGAAGCAATTAAGATCGGGGAGATGGTGGAGAATGGTTTGAAAACGGCTAGAATTTTGAGTCAGGCAACCATAAGGGCAACCTCCCAAGCCGTCCAAAGCGGGCCCGGAGGAATGGCAAGAGGGAAGAAAAAGGAAGAGACATCCATGGCGGCATCAGAAGCAGGAGAATATCGTAACCCCAGGCCCTGTCTTTCAGAAAGAACCCCGCAACATTATTACCCCCATCAAAATGTGACCTATGCTCCTCATCCCTACATGATCATGGATACCCAGCCTTATATCCAGCCGCCGCAACAAGCCAATCGGGGCCAAGCCCCACCTCCTAGAAGTCAGCCTCCTTACCGAAACCGCTACAATCCTCGACCTTCCCAGAATAACTTCCGTCCTCGGGAACCACCCAGGAGACCCAACTATACACCTATAGGTGAACCCTACTCCACCCTATTCCCTAAGCTTGTCCAGATGAATTTACTGCAGCCCATACCCCCAAACGGGCAAAACCCGGAATCACCATCATATCAGCGGGGTGTCAGGTGTGCATACCATTCAGGGGTAGAAGGGCACGATACAAACAACTGTTGGACATTGAAACAAGCGGTAGAGAATTTGTTAGAGCAAGAGAAAATTGTGTTAAAAGACGAGGATGTCCTAAATGTGACCAATAATCCGCTGCCCACCCACAACAACGGGCCGATAATTGGGATGATTTGTGAAGACAAGGAATTTGATCCGGCGCTTAAGGCCATAATTGCTATTGCTAATACAGAAAGGAATCCCAAGGCAACCCCGAAGTAAGAGAAAGAGAAGAAGAAGAATAAAATCACCGAGGCTGAACTAGCAAAGAAAATTGATGTATCCAAGTAGGCCTATGTGGTATGGGGGACGATCAAACCACCTCGGTTGAATGAGCCAGTGGTTATTGGACGCATACCACAGAAGCCAAAGTACAGTAAAGAGGAAGATGATGAGGTGTTCACGGTTGAAGAAAGTGAGAGAATATGTGAGGCAATGAGGAAAATGCTATGCGAAACACACATGGTCCAGCCAGGAGAGGGCACTAGCACCGGCAAGGTATCATACATGGGACCCAGCGCCGAGCTTCAAAACTGGAAGGCTACGCCATTCCTGATCAAGCGGGAGTCCTAGTAGACCTGTCCTGCCACTTTTTTCTGCATCGCGAGCTATCCCAGGGTGTAACTCAGATGCTTTCTTTAGTTTCCTGTTTTTAATTACCTGAATATTGACCCTGTTGTCTTCCCAATTCCAAGAAATGAAATCATATTTCATCGTTCACCTTCTTTATTTTTCAGAGTTTTGCTATGTTTTCTTTTTAGTTCTCTTCAATTCTGATAATGCAGCTTTAAATAACATGACATGCTTGCGGACTTCATGCCCGGATCCCAAGAACTCCGTCAGACTTCAAATAATGAGTCAAAATTTGAAATATAGAGAGTTTGAGAAAATTCAATAGGAACAACTAAAGAAGATTAGTTCATGGTTTGGAAAATGTCCGTCACTGAAGCAGAGTTTGAGGACAGTGAGTGGGTTTAGACTCATATGGAATGTTAACCTTAATGACTGCAGTTTATCACGAGCAATTGTACCACCAAAGAATGGCCCGCGCCAATAAATTTGAAGCAGGGCAACTGGTGTTAAGGCGTATTCTTCCTCATCACCAGGAAGCACGAGGAAAGTTTGCTCATAATCGGAAGGGTCCATACATCATTGGAAATTATTTCCAGAAGGAGCATTTGTATCTGGGCGGCATCGAAGGAAATGCCCTTGAAATAACTGCCAATGCAAATGCAGTCAAAAGGTACTATGTTGGATCCTATATATAGTTCTAATATTTTCCGGTTGAGATGACGAAGACTTTCATTCTCGCTACCCAAATACTATCAACCCTTTGCAAACCCATTTGAGCTGGTTACTCTTCTTTGATTACCCTCTTTGGAACCTGAAAGTATTATTGAAAATAAAATGAAAAAAAAGAAATTGAAATGAAAAAGAAAAATGAAAAAGAAGAAGAAGAAGGAAGAATTGGAAAAATAAGAAAATATATATACAAAAAAAGAGAGAAGAAAAGACAATTAAAATGAAAAAAAGGGAAACGGAAGGGAAGAAGAAAGTGAAAAACAAAGCAAATCAGAAAAACAAAAGAAAATCAAAAACAAAATGTTTGGCCTGAACTACGTCTGACTTGATTCCGAAAGGATACGTAGGCAGCCTCTCCCTGGGGTTCAGTCACACCAAAAATGAAATCTACAAAATTCCCCAAAGTAAAACTGGGGCAGAAGTTATAATGGTTCGACCATGAGACCGCCCAAAAGGTTCCAAAGTTGTAGTTCAATCCAAATTCTTTTCACCCCAAACCTTGTCCAAGTCCTTCTGATCAATTGGCAAAGACAGGAAAGCAGAAAACATCATTTGTTGGAATCCAATAGAAGTCAAATAGAGAGAAATAAAATGAGAGAGTCTTATCGGTGAAAACCTTCGGGCACCATGAGGCGACAAGAGAAGAGAAATCAAAAATGAGAGAGGTCGATTAGCGAAAACCCGCAAAGGGCGTTGTCGGCCAAAAAGAGGATACTTCATCACTAAAAGCCCTGGAAAGGTTCTCTGGTTTGGAAACATGGATCAATAGGTTCATGAGAAGCTGGAGTTCGACGCGGATCGGGCATCCAGTCCAAGAAGCATGTCATGTCAGTTTGAAGCCAGCATGCACTCCAGATAAGTCTTTCTTTTCCCCCGAAAGGGACACTTCTCTTTAAACTCATATGCTTTCCTTTTGCATAGTTTTCTTTGAATCCCTTTCGGTATAACTCTGATTCCGTAACAATTACAAAGAAAAGGTGGCAGGACCGGTTTAACAGGGCCCCGCCTGGCAAGAGTCAAAGAAAATACACAGCCTCAGTGGTGCGTCAGTCCAATCCCGACTGACCATGATGGTTGATTGCTTCCAAAGTAAAGACGTTCGAAAGGAAAGAAAGTCAAAGGCAAAGTTCCTAAGGGCAGAATAAAGCAAAAGGACAGAGCCCACACGGGCGAGTCATCATGTAATCCTAAGGCTGAACCCGGTCAGTGTGAAAGAGATTCACCCTCAAGGCCAACAAGCAGCACAGTTCTCAATGGAAATGGGGATGAGATCAAGTGATGGAGATGATCAAGGCCACAAAACCAACCACCGTTTCAACTAATAAATTATTCTTTGTTGAAATAGGTCTTACTCAAGGCAACCGTGCAAGGAGCAGGTATAGCCCAAAAGAAATGAAATGCGCGAGCGTTGAACCAGCTTTGCAGTAGGAAAACGACCAAAGTTGTAGTTCAATCCAAATTCTTTTCACCCCAAACCTTGTCCAAGTCCTTCTGATCAATTGGCAAAGACAAGAAAGCGGAAAACGTCATTTGTTGGAATCCAATAGAAGTCAAATTGAGAGAAATAAAATGAGAGAGTCTTATCGGTGAAAACCTTCGGGCACCATGAGGCGACAAGAGTAGAGAAATCAAAAATGAGAGAGGTCGATTAGCGAAAACCCGCAAAGGGCGTTGTCGGCCGAAAAGAGGATACTTCATCACTAAAAGCCCTGGAAAGGTTTTCTGGTTTGGAAACACGGATCAATAGGTTCATGAGAAGCTGGAGTTCGACGTGGATCGGGCATCCAGTCCAAGAAGCATGTCATGTCAGTTTGAAGCCAGCATGCACTCCAGATAAGTCCTTCTTTTCCCCTGAAAGGGACGCTTCTCTTTAAACTCATATGCTTTTCTTTTGCATAGTTTTCTTTGAATCTCTTTCGGTCTAACTCTGATTCCGTAACAATTACAAAGAAAAGGTGGCAGGACCGGTTTCATAGGGCCCCGCCTTGCCAGATTCAAAGAAAATACACGGCCTCAGTGGTGCGTCAGTCCAATCCCGACTGACCATGATGGTTGATTGCTTCCAAAGTAAAGGCATTCGAAAGGAAAGAAAGTCAAAGGCAAAGTTCCTAAGGGCAGAATAAAGCAAAAGGACAGAGCCCACGCGGGCGAGTCATCATGTAATCCTAAGGCTAAATCCGGTCAGTGTGAAAGAGATTCACCCTCAAGGCCAACAAGCAGCACAGTTCTCAATGGAAATGGGGATGGGATCAAGCGATGGAGATGATCAAGGCCACAAAACCAACCACCGTTTCAACTAATAATTTGTTCTTTATTGAAACAGGTCTTTCTTAAGGCAACCGTGCAAGGAGCAGGTATAGCCCAAAAGAAATGAAATGCGCGAGCGTTGAACCAGTTTTGCAGTAGGAAAACGACCAAAGTTGTAGTTCAATCTAAATTCTTTTCACCCCAAACCTTGTCCAAGTCCTTCTGATCAATTGGCAAAGACAGGAAAGCGAAAAACGTCATTTGTTGGAATCCAATAGAAGTCAAATTGAGAGAAATAAAATGAGAGAGTCTTATCGGTGAAAACCTTCGGGCACCATGAGGCGACAAGAGTAGAGAAATCAAAAATGAGAGAGGTCGATTAGCGAAAACCCGCAAAGGGCGTTGTCGGCCGAAAAGAGGATACTTCATCACTAAAAGCCCTGGAAAGGTTCTCTGGTTTGGAAACACGGATCAATAGGTTCATGAGAAGCTGGAGTTCGACGCGGATCGGGCATCCAGTCCAAGAAGCATGTCATGTCAGTTTGAAGCCAGCATGCACTCCAGATAAGTCCTTCTTTTCCCCCAAAAGGGACGCTTCTCTTTAAACTCATATGCTTTCCTTTTGCATAGTTTTCTTTGAATCCCTTTCGGTCTAACTCTGATTCCGTAACAATTACAAAGAAAAGGTGGCAGGACCGGTTTCATAGGGCCCCGCCTGGAAAGAGTCAAAGAAAATACACGGCCTCAGTGGTGCGTCAGTCCAATCCCGACTGACCATGATGTTTGATTGCTTCCAAAGTAAAGACGTTCGAAAGGAAAGAAAGTCAAAGGCAAAGTTCCTAAGGGCAGAATAAAGCAAAAGGACAGAGTCCACGCGGGCGAGTCATCATGTAATCCTAAGGCTGAACCCGGTCAGTGTGAAAGAGATTCACCCTCAAGGCCAACAAGCAGCACAATTCTCAATGGAAATGGGGATAAGAACAAGCGATGGAGATGATCAAGGGCACAGAACCAACCACCGTTTCAACTAATAAATTGTTCTTTGTTGAAACAGGTCTTACTAAAGGCAACCGTGCAAGGAGCAGGTATAGCCCAAAAGAAATGAAATGCGCGAGCGTTGAACCAGCTTTGCAGTAGGAAAACGACCAAAGTTGTAGTTCAATCCAAATTCTTTTCACCCCAAACATTGTCCAAGTCCTTCTGATCAATTGGCAAAGACAAGAAAGCGGAAAACGTCATTTGTTGGAATCCAATAGAAGTAAAATTGAGAGAAATAAAATGAGAGAGTCTTATCGCTGAAAACCTTCGGGCACCATGAGGCGACAAGAGTAGAGAAATCAAAAATGAGAGAGGTCGATTAGCGAAAACCCGCAAAGGGCGTTGTCGGCCGAAAAGAGGATACTTCATCACTAAAAGCCTGGAAAGGTTCTCTGGTTTGGAAACACGGATCAAGAGGTTCATGAGAAGCTGGTGTTCGACGCGGATCGGGCATCTAGTCCAAGAAGCATGTCATGTCAGTTTGAAGCCAGCATGCACTCCAGATAAGTCCTTCTTTTCCCCCGAAAGGGACGCTTCTCTTTAAACTCATATGCTTTCCTTTTGCATAGTTTTCTTTGAATCCCTTTCGGTCTAACTCTGATTCCGTAACAATTACAAAGAAAAGGTGGCAGGACCGGTTTCACAGCGCCCCGCCTGGCAAGAGTCAAAGAAAATACACGACCTCAGTGGTGCGTCAGTCCAATCCCGACTGACCATGATGGTTGATTGCTTCCAAAGTAAAGACGTTCGAATGGAAAGAAAGTCAAAGGCAAAGTTCCTAAGGGCAGAATAAAGCAAAAGGACAGAGCCCACGCGGGCGAGTCATCATGTAATCCTAAGGCTGAACCCGGTCAGTGTGAAAGAGATTCACCCTCAAGGCCAACAAGCAGCACAGTTCTCAATGGAAATGGGGATGAGATGAAGCGATGGAGATGATCAAGGCCACAAAACCAACCACCGTTTCAACTAATAAATTATTCTTTGTTGAAACAGGTCTTACTCAAGGCAACCGTGCAAGGAGCAGGTATAGCCCAAAAGAAATGAAATGCGCGAGCGTTGAACCAGCTTTGCAGCAGGAAAACGACCAAAGTTGTAGTTCAATCCAAATTCTTTTCACCCCAAACCTTGTCCAAGTCCTTCTGATCAATTGGCAAAGACAAGAAAGCGGAAAACGCCATTTGTTGGAATCCAATAGAAGTCAAATTGAGAGAAATAAAATGAGAGAGTCTTATCGGTGAAAACCTTCGGGCACCATGAGGCGACAAGAGTAGAGAAATCAAAAATGAGAGAGGTCGATTAGCGAAAACCCGCAAAGGGCGTTGTCGGCCGAAAAGAGGATACTTCATCACTAAAAGCCCTGGAAAGGTTCTCTGGTTTGGAAACACGGATCAATAGGTTCATGAGAAGCTGGAGTTCGACGCGGATCGGGCATCCAGTCCAAGAAGCATGTCATGTCAGTTTGAAGCCAGCATGCACTCCAGATAAGTCCTTCTTTTCCCCCGAAAGGGACGCTTCTCTTTAAACTCATATGCTTTTCTTTTGCATAGTTTTCTTTGAATCCCTTTCGGTCTAACTCTGATTCTGTAACAATTACAAAGAAAAGGTGGCAGGACCGGTTTTACAGGGCCCCGCCTGGCAAGATTCAAAGAAAATACACGGCCTCAGTCCAATCCCGACTGACCATGATGGTTGATTGCTTCCAAAGTAAAGACGTTCGAAAGGAAAGAAAGTCAAAGGCAAAGTTCCTAAGGGCAGAATAAAGCAAAAGGACAGATCCCACGCGGGCGAGTCATCATGTAATCCTAAGGCTGAACCCGGTCAATGTGAAAGAGATTCACCCTCAAGGCCAACAAGCAGCACAGTTCTCAATGGAAATGGGGATGGGATCAAGCGATGGAGATGATCAAGACCACAAAACCAACCACCGTTTCAACTAATAAATTGTTCTTTATTGAAACAGGTCTTACTCAAGGCAACCGTGCAAGGAGCAGGTATAGCCCAAAAGAAATGAAATGCGCGAGCGTTGAACCAGCTTTGCAGCAGGAAAACGACCAAAGTTGTAGTTCAATCCAAATTCTTTTCACCCCAAACATTGTCCAAGTCCTTCTGATCAATTGGCAAAGACAGGAAAGCGGAAAACGTCATTTGTTGGAATCCAATAGAAGTCAAATTGAGAGAAATAAAATAAGAGAGTCTTATCGGTGAAAACTTTCAGGCACCATGAGGCGAAAAGAGTAGAGAAATCAAAAATGAGAGAGGTCGATTAGCGAAAACCCGCAAAGGGCGTTGTCGGCCGAAAAGAGGATACTTCATCACTAAAAGCCCTGGAAAGGTTCTCTGGTTTGGAAACACGGATCAATAGGTTCATGAGAAGCTGGAGTTCGACGCGGATCGGGCATCTAGTCCAAGAAGCATGTCATGTCAGTTTGAAGCCAGCATGCAATCCAGATAAGTCCTTCTTTTCCCCCGAAAGGGACGCTTCTCTTTAAACTCATATGCTTTCCTTTTGCATAGTTTTCTTTGAATCCCTTTCGGTCTAACTCTGATTCCGTAACAACTACAAAGAAAAGGTGGCAGGACCGGTTTCACAGGGCCCTGCCTGGCAAGAGTCAAAGAAAATACATGGCCTCAGTGGTGTGTCAGTCCAATCCCGACTGACCATGATGGTTGATTGCTTCCAAAGTAAAGACGTTCGAAAGGAAAGAAAGTCAAAGGCAATGTTCCTAAGGGCAGAATAAAGCAAAAGGACAGAGCCCACACGGGCGAGTCATCATGTAATCCTAAGGCTGAACCCGGTCAGTGTGAAAGAGATTCACCCTCAAGTCCAACAAGCAGCACAATTCTAAATGGAAATGGGGATGAGATCAAGCGATGGAGATGATCAAGGCCGCAAAACCAACCACCGTTTCAACTAATAAATTATTCTTTGTTGAAACAGGTCTTACTCAAGGCAACCGTGCAAGGAGCAGGTATAACCCAAAAGAAATGAAATGCACGAGCGTTGAACCAGCTTTGCAGCAGGAAAACGACCAAAGTTGTAGTTCAATCCAAATTCTTTTCACCCCAAACCTTGTCCAAGTCCTTCTGATCAATTGGCAAAGACAAGAAAGCGAAAAACGTCATTTGTTGGAATCCAATAGAAGTCAAATTGAGAGAAATAAAATGAGAGAGTCTTATGGGTGAAAACCTTCGGGCACCATGAGGCGACAAGAGTAGAGAAATCAAAAATGTGAGAGGTCGATTAGCGAAAACCCGCAAAGGGCGTTGTCGGCCGAAAAGAGGATACTTCATCACTAAAAGCCCTGGAAAGGTTCTCTGGTTTGGAAACACGGATCAATAGGTTCATGAGAAGCTGGAGTTCGACGCGGATCGGGCATCCAGTCCAAGAAGCATGTCATGTCAGTTTGAAGCCAACATGCACTCCAGATAAGTCCTTCTTTTCCCCCGAAAGGGACGCTTCTCTTTAAACTCATATGCTTTCCTTTTGCATAGTTTTCTTTGAATCCCTTTCGGTCTAACTCTGATTCCGTAACAATTACAAAGAAAAGGTGGCAGGACCGGTTTCACAGGGCCCCGCCTGGCAAGATTCAAAGAAAATACACGGCCTCAGTCCAATCCCGACTGACCATTATGGTTGATTGCTTCCAAAGTAAAGACGTTCGAAAGGAAAGAAAGTCAAAGGCAAAGTTCCTAAGGGCAGAATAAAGCAAAAGGACAGAGCCCACGCGGGCGAGTCATCATGTAATCCTAAGGCTGAACCCGGTCAGTGTGAAAGAGATTCACCCTCAAGGCCAACAAGCAACACAATTCTAAATGGAAATGGGGATGGGATCAAGCGATGGAGATGATCAAGGCCACAAAACCAACCACCGTTTCAACTAATAAATTGTTCTTTGTTGAAACAGGTCTTACTCAAGGCAACCGTGCAAGGAGTAGGTATAGCCCAAAAGAAATGAAATGCGCGAGCGTTGAACTAGCTTTGCAGCAGGAAAACAACCAAAAGGAAGTTTCCCCAGAATTCTTTCATGCATTTTGATAAATAAAAAGAAATATAAAAGGAAAACCAAAGAAAAGAAAAAAGATAAGAAAGAAAAATGAAAATCCCCAAAAGAAAAACAAATCATGGTAGCATAGGACCTCATACCTCAACTATCCCGGTATAAACCGCGGATCTCCTTGGCATAACCCAAGGAGCTTTTTTCTATCAAAATCCTGGCATAACCCGTGGACCTTTTTCGGCATAAACCGATGACTTCCCCGGCAAAACCCGAGGACTCTTGCCCTTTTCCGGCATAACCCGATGAATCTTCCCGGCATAACCCGTGGACCTTTTTCGGCGACATAACCCGAGGACTTTTGCCCTTTTCCGGCATAACCCGATGAATCTTCCCGGCATAACCCGTGGACCTTTTTCGGCATAACCCGATGACTTCCCCGGCATAATCCGAGGACTCTTTCCCTTTTCCGGCATAACCCGATGAATCTTCCCGGCATAACTCGTGGACCTTTTTCGGCATAACCTGATGACTTCCCCGGCATAACCCGAGGACTCTTGCCCTTTTCCGGCATAACCCGATGAATCTTCCCGGCATAACCCGTGGACCTTTTTCGGCATAACCCGATGACTTCCCCGGCATAATCCGAGGACTCTTTCCCTTTTCCGGCATAACCCGATGAATCTTCCCGGCATAACCCGTGGACCTTTTTCGGCATAACCCGATGACTTCCCCGGCATAACCCGAGGACTCTTGCCCTTTTTCGGCATAACCCGATGACTTCCCCGGCATAATCCGCGGACTATTTCCCTTTTTCGGCATAACCCGATGAATCTTCCCGGCATAATCCGTGGACCTTTTTCGGCATAACCCGATGACTTCCCCGGCATAATCCGAGGACTCTTTCCCTTTCCCGGCATAACCCGATGAATCTTCCCGGCATAACTCGTGGACCTTTTTCGGCATAACCCGAGGACTCTTTCCCTTTTCCGGCATAACCCGATGAATCTTTCCGGCATAACCCGTGGATCTTTTTCGGCATAACCCGATGAATTCCCCGGTATAACCCGAGGACTCTTGACCTTTTCCGGCATAACCCGATGAATCTTCCCGGCATAACCCGTGGACCTTTTTTGGCATAACCCAATAACTTCCACGGCATAATCCGCGGACTCTTTCCCTTTTCCGGCATAACCCGATGAATCTTCCCGGCATAACCCGTGGACCTTTTTCGGCATAACCTGATGACTTCCCCGACATAACCCGAGGACTCTTGCCCTTTTCCGGCATAACCCGATGAATCTTTCCGGCATAACTCGTGGACCTTTTCCGGCATAACCCGATGAATCTTCCCGGCATAACCCGTGGACCTTTTTCGGCATAACCCGATGACTTCCCCGGCATAACCCGAGGACTCTTTCCCTTTTCCGGCATAACCCGATGAATCTTCCCGGCATAACCCGTGGACCTTTTTCGGCATAACCTGATGACTTTCCCGACATAACCCGAGGACTTTTGCTCTTTTCCGGCATAACCCGATGAATCTTTGACCTTTTTCGGCATAACCCGATGACTTCCCCGGCATAATCCGAGGACTCTTTCCCTTTTCTGGCATAACCCGATGAATCTTCCGGGCATAACCCGTGGACCTTTTTCGGCATAACCCGATGACTTCCCCGGCATAACCCGAGGACTCTTGTCCTTTTCCGGCATAACCCGATGAATCTTCCCGGCATAACCCGTGGACCTTTTTCGGCATAACCCGATGACTTCCCCGGCATAATCCGCGGACTCTTTCCCTTTTTCGGCATAACCCGATGAATCTTACCGGCATAATCCGTGGACCTTTTTCGGCATAACCCGATGACTTCCCCGGCATAATCCGAGGACTCTTTCCCTTTTCCGGCATAACCCGATGAATCTTCCCGGCATAACCCGTGGACCTTTTTCGGCATAACCCGATGACTTCCCCCTTTTCCGGCATAACCCGATGAATCTTCCCGGCATAACCCGTGGATCTTTTTCGGCATAACCCGATGACTTCTCCGGCATAACCCGAGGACTCTTGCCCTTTTCCGGCATAACCCGATGAATCTTCCCGGCATAACCCGTGGACCTTTTTTGGCATAACCCGATGACTTCCTCGGCATAATCCGCGGACTCTTTCCCTTTTCCGGCATAACCCGATGAATCTTCCCGACATAACCCGTGGACCTTTTTCGGCATAACCTGATGACTTCCCCGGCATAACCCGAGGACTCTTGCCCTTTTCCGGCATAACCCGATGAATCTTCCCGGCATAACCCGTGGATCTTTTTCGGCATAACCCGATGAATCTTCCCGGCATAACCCGTGGACCTTTTTCGGCATAACTCGATGACTTCCCCGACATAACCCGAGGACTCTTTCCCTTTTCCGGCATAACCCGATGAATCTTCCCGGCATGACCCGCGGACCTTTTCCGGCATAACCTGATGACTTTACCGGCATAACCCGAGGAATGTTTCCCTTTTCCAGCATAACCCGATGAATCTTCCCGGCATAATCCGTGGACCTTTTCCGGCATAACCCAATGACTTTACCGGCATAAACTGAGGACTCTTTCCCTTTTCGGCATAACCCAGGGCCCCTTTTTCTCTCCTCCCTGGCATAACCCAGGGACCTCTTTGTCTTCACGGCATAACCCGTTCACCTCCTTGGCATAACCCAGGATCCCTTTTTCATTTTTCTCCTGACATAACCCGGACAGTTTCCAGCGTAACCCGGCAATCCTCCCAATTTGGGGCTCCAATCCCTAAGTTGAGCGAGTTCCCTTTAGCCAACGTTAGGGCTCCAATCCCTGAGTTGAGCGATTTTCTTTTAGCCAGCATTAAGGCCCCAATCCCTGAGTTGAGCAATTTATTTTTAGCCGACATTAGGGCTCCAATCCCTGAGTTGAGCAAATTTTCTTTAAGCCGACATCAGGGCTCCAATCCCTGAGTTGCGCATTTTTACCTTTTGCGACATTAGGGCTCCAATCCCTGAGTTGCGCCTTTTAGACAAGAGGTTTCCAATCCCCTCATCAATCCTGTAGATTTTTTATGGCAACTAACTCACGAAATTTTCCTAGTGAAACTAGGGAAGAAAATTTCATTCGTTTGTTTTGTTGTCTCAGCAGGTCTGACCTCGAGGCACATGGATCGAGATGACATACGGTTTGAGTCTCAATCCAGAATAAAGAAAAGAAGAAAAGAACAAAAGAAGATGTTCCCAAATATCGGAACAAACAAAGGGCAGGTCGCTCAAAATTTGATCAAAATTCCCGAGCTCCGCCAATCCCGTTTTACTCAATACTGCAGAAATAAACAAGCGCCTACAACTTGCCAGCATCAAGATTCGGATCGAAGTCTACAAGCAGAATCAGCTAAGACCCAAGATCAAGTTGCAAAAGAATTACAGATAGGAATCTTGTAACTAGCGGTTGACAGGCATAAGTAGTTAGTTCAGTTTTAATTTTCCTTTGGTTGTAATAAGGCGGTCAGTAGAGCAGCAGTGGCAACAACAACAGCAGTAACATCAAGCATTGCAATCCCATGGTAGTCACAGCTACCAAAGTTTCCCAAACTACATTGACCTGATTCCTGTTTAGCCCAGGATATGTAGGAGATCTTTGAAGCAAAGATTCGGTCAAATCTTTCAAAAATGTGCTTCACACGGAGTAATCCAACAGGCAAAAATCGCTCATATCCGCTCACTTTATCTTTGCACGAAAACCTCGCATGTTTTCGAACAAAGTGGGGCAGCTGTGAGCACATGATTTTTGTTTACACGACAATTACTCCAAAAGAAATAAAAAAAAAATAAAACAAATGGTTTTGTTGTACAATTTTTGGAGTTTACGTGGCATTTTTGGTAGTTATTTGTAGTTTTGTTTGTGATTGTTTAGTTTTGTCGAATAAAATACAAAATATATATGTTGCATGTGAGTTTAGGATATCGTTCTACTATTAGGAATTAATCAAACCATAATTTGGTTTTAAAAGGAAAAATCACAAAAAATATGCATCTTTTATTCTATTTGTTGTCATTGAGTGATTTTATTTTAATTAAATGTTTAATGTGAGTGATAATTGTTGTTTGAGTATTATTTAATATTTGTATGGTTTTATTTTGATTTTACAATTTAGTTAGGAATTTTATTTAAATCAAAAATTAAAAGAAGGAAAAGAAATAAGTTAAATCGGAATTGGGCCATTTAAATTGGACCCAAAATCAGGCCCAAAAGCACTGCTTTGCCTGGTCCAGATCAGTTGGCCTTAGGGACATCCAAACGACGTCGTCTTGATCATGCTTGATCTGGGCCGTTGATCTCAGAATGATCAACGGCCAAGATCACATCTCCATACCCACGTTTAAACCCGACCCGTCTCACCCAGATACCCACCGGTCTCACCTAAACCCATACGGCGTCGTTTCTATTTAAGCTGGTTAATCCAAGCCATCGATTGTTGATGATCTAACGGCCTAGATTAATTTTCCCCCTAACTATATAAGCCCAAAACCTTACCCCACGCCCCCATCCGAACACCCCCTTCATCGTCCCAAACCCAAACCCAAACCCAGACCTCCCAAACCCTAGCCGCCCCTGTGCACTCTCACCGTAAACCTGGCGGCAACGATGCCGGTGACCACCAAAGTAACACCCCTGATGCACCTCACCACCCTGAACACGGATCTGTTACCCCTTGCCTCGAATCATTCCCCATCGCCTCGAATCTTCGTTTGAAGGTTCGAGCAAAACCCCGATCTACACCGACCCACCTCAGATCCACACCAGTTACCCTAGCCTCACTCGTGACCAAACCAAGCTTGGTTTGATCCGAATCTACCCACAAATCCCAAAACTCCAAATCTGACTGTTTGAACCGTAGAACACAAGAATTTTTGGAATCCGTTTAGATTAAATGGAAGGTTGGGGTCTAATAGACCTTAATCGAAGTGTTCTTGGTCGAGAACACCTCGACTAAGATCTGTTCGACCTCAAATGGGCAAATCCAGCTCGGGCCTGGGTCGTCTGTGTTTAAGCTTTTCAGAGTAAGTTCACTTTTCCTTTTTTGTTGTTTGTTTTAGTTTAGTTTAGTTTATCGGCATGGTTAATTAGTTTGTTTGCTTATTTCTGGGATTTTGCTGTCAGTTTTTCTCCATCTCCATAAGACCTTTTATTCGGTCGATTGTTATTCTGTTTATGGTTGAATACGTATAGTGATATACATATTTCAATTTGATTAATATCGTCGAATCGATAATGCCTGTGGTTTCCCTGTGTCGTGCAAAATTGTCAAAGACAGTTGATGCCCTATTTGTGTTGTTTGTTTGATCAACTATTTGTTCTATGTTATAATTAGTATAGTCGATTCGATACATGTCGTCAATTAGTCTCAGCTTGGGATGATAGTAATCTGACTCATGTTGTTTAATTTTATTAAGGCATTGTTTGAGTTAGCTAAGAATTGATTTTAACTGCTCGTGGTCTGTTAGTTGAATCAGAAATCATTTAAGGATTGGTTTATAGCTGCAGTTTAATATGGATTTCAGAGTTTAGTTTGAATTGATGGCATGTTCACTCATGTTAGATTTTGTACAGCATGTGCATTGTAGTTCTTTATTGAATTAAAGCAAATTTGACAGCATGTGCTGTCAGGGAATATTCAGGCTGCCCATACTTGCTAATTAGAATAAGGGACAAGCCACTTTAGCAATAAAAAAGGGGGCTGTCAGAGGAATCTCATAGGGGGGTACCTTTCTTTTAAACTCGTGAGTGGAAAAACAGAAAAGGGAACATGAGGGGAGTTCAATTGTTTAACAGGCTAGTGAATAGGCTGATTCTAGGCTATAAAGACAGCAAGAGTTAGGGAGAGAAGGTGGGGGGGGGGGGATTGAAGAGTTCAGGGGGTCAGACATCAAAAAAAAGAGTTGAAAGGGAAAAAAGAGGGAGAGGAGACAGAGTTTTGGAGAACAAAACTTAAAGAAAACGCAGAAAGAAAGCCTCCTGCAAAAAACTCTAAAACTCCAGAAAAAAGGGCACTGTTCCATTGTTTTAAAATTGACATTCAGTTTGAGATTTAGGCTCAGTCAAAGCTATTCTAGCTCTTTGGGATTTTCTTTTCTAAAACATTTCTGGATCTCTGAGTTTCACTGGGTTGTATCTTATTTGTCCCACACTGCTGATTCTAGTGCCACTGCTGTTATTTGTTGGTTACTGCTGCCATTTGCTATTGCTGATCTGCTATTTTCTTCTTCTTCTTCTTCTTCTTCTTCTTCTTCTTCTTCTTCTTCTTCTTCTTCTTCTTCTTCTTCTTCTTCTTCTTCTTCTTCTTCTTCTTCTTCTTCTTCTTCTTCTTCTTTGTGTTTCAACATCCAGGTACACAAACTGAATACACTGGTACATCTTGTAAGCTATTCGAAGCATAAATGCGAGAAATGGGAAAGATTTGAAGCTATAGTTTAATGCAGTCTTTTCCTTTTTATTGTCTGTATCTAAAACATGCTGTGCATTGCCTAGGTAAACTCTGCTTACATATTGGATCTCATTTGTATATATGTTAGCTAGCTACATGAACTAGGATCAGTTGGTTGTTGTTTATGTATAACGGGGGCTTTATCCTATAGCAGTTTGAGACGTAAACTATTTCCCCGTAGGCTTTTGTTTTAAATGGACTGATAGTGTAGTTATAACATTCTGCTAGTTCAATTTGGTCGATTAAACAGCATGTTCCAAATATGTATCAGGCCTTAGGCGATTACTCAATAGTTCAAACTATTTCATGTTAACAACTTGTTCATCTGAATTAGTAAAACAAAATGGGTTTCATTAAGCATCATTTTCATTCCGGATTCTTAAAAAGTTCAAACATTTGCAGAGTCATTTAGCTAAGCCCAACATCTAAATTAGGATGGCGCAGGTCCAGTTTCACCCCTTACACATCGGATCTGGGCCCATAATGGTTAACCAATTGCTCTTATTGTATCGTTTTCAGATTTAATGATTCACTTTCGAAACTTAGCTATAATAACTCGAAAGTATGTAAATAAAGTAGGACCTTATCTTCATTTATTTTAGAAAACGAAAAAAAAAATAGAAAACGTAGTCATGCTAAGATTATCCTTTTTTTTTAAAAACAATGAGACGAGCCTCGCCAAATAAAAAATGCAAATTGCGGGGCCCTCAATAACTGGTCACAATAAAATACTTAGAATTTGGGATGGACTGTTTAGTAAATTTCACTGCCTTCCCCAAAGATAATAAACGCGTTAGACTCTTTAGGCGCGACTTAATTAAATTACATTCTTAAATTCGGGTGCGCATTTATGTGACCCAAATTCAAATCTCAACGGAGTCGGACTGTATTAACAACCACGGGTGCATTGATTGTAACGTGGTTCGAGATGCACTTCCACGACCCTGCAATTCCATAATAAACGATAATAACAAAAGCGGTTTAAACCTAATAAAATCACACAAGTTATAACATGTATAAAAATCAGATATTTAGCCATTATAACAATTTAAGCGACCGTGCTAGAACCACGGGATTCGGGGGTGCCTAAAACCTTCCCTCGGGTCAACAGAATTCCTTACTTAGAATTTCTGGTTCGCAGACTTCATTTGGAAAGTCGAATATTTTCCTCGATTTGGGATTCAAGATAAACTGGTGACTTGGGACACCAAAAGCCAAACCTTTCCCAAGTGGCGACTCTGAATTAAATAAATAATCCCATTTCGAATATTGTCACTTAAATTGAAAAAACTCCCCCGCGCATTTTACCCTTCGGGGCAGGCGCGCAAAAAGGAGGCGTGGCACGTGAAAGTGAAGGGCAAGTGAGATATGAGTCAACAAATAGCTGGCACCGGTTATGAATATGTGATCGATGCTGAATAAGTTTCGAAGGCATTAGAACCGATGACGAAAATGTAAAAGGAAGATATCGGTTGAAAAAGACAGCATTCAATGAGCAGCAGTTACAAAATATCTCTTCGCATTAATGCCCAACCGTTATACCCATCAAGAGGGGTTTTATTATATTAAAGAAGAGTTTGATTTGGGGATCTTGTCTCCATGCATTGCACAATAAATATAAGAATTTGTATTCATTATACGACACGAAAAATCTTTCTATACACAAAAGGAAAAATCTATTCTCAAGCAGAAGCAGTTTTGGAGAAGCAGAAAAAGGTAGCTTCTTCCCAGAAGTACTTTTTGAGAAGCACTTTTGAGAAAAATACATGTAGAAACACTTTTTAAAAGCTTGGACAAACACTAATTGTTGCTTAGAAGTGCTTTTCAATTAATTAGCCAAACACATATTGTTTCTCACCAAAAGTATTTTTAGAAACACGGAAAATCTTTCTATACACACTTTTTAGAAACACGGAAAATCTTTCTATACACAAAAGGAAAAATCTATTCTCAAGCAGAAGCAGTTTTGAAGAAGCAGAAAAAGGTAGCTTCTTCCCAGAAGCACTTTTTGAGAAGCACTTTTGAGAAAAATACATGTAGAAACACTTTTTAAAAGCTTGAACAAACACTAATTGCTTCTTAGAAGTGCTTTTCAATTAATTAGCCAAACACATATTGTTTCTCACCAAAAGTATTTTTGAGAAAAATACTTGAAAAAAGCACTTCTCAAAATTAGCTCATTTTTACAGCTTGACCAAACATGCTATAAATAATATTGTAACTGGCAATATTTTGGTGTATTTGGTATTTAAAAAGTGATAATAAGTACTTTTATAATAAAATGACTGAATGGTAGAAATAAAATTGAGTTAGAATTAGGTCTTTTGCTTTGGGAAAGTTATACAAGCAAAATAGAAATTGACTGGTTGATTAAAATTAATTTTATTCGCTAGTCAAAAAGTATGTAAAATATATATGTAACTATCTCTCTCTCTCTCTATATATATATATATATGTATGTGTATATATATACATATACACACACACACACACTTATATATATGCACACACATTTTGTCAGCTATTATTTTTTGGAGTGGAGATGGAGCATGATGGTTCCTGTATACAAGAACAAGGGTGACATCTAAAATTGCAATAACTATCGGGGTATCAAGTTGCTTAGCCATATATGAAAGTCTGAGAGAGAGTGGTAGAGCTAAGGGTGAGGAGGAGTGTGTTTATTTTCGAGAATTAGTTCGGGTTATGCCAGGGCGTTTGACAACAGAAACCATCCACCTTGTTAGGAGATTGATAGAGCAGTATAGAGAGAAGAAGAAGGATTTGCATATGGTGTTCATCGACTTAGAAAAGGTGTACGATAAAGTTCTGAGGGAGGTTTTGTGGATATATTTGGAGGCTAGAGGTGTACATGTTACCTATGTAAGGGTGATTAAGGACATGCATGATGGAGCAAAGACTCGAGTGAGGACAGTGGGTGGGGACTCAGACCATTTTCCGGTTATGATGGGGTTGCATCAGGGATCGACACTCAGTCCTTTTTTATTTGCCCTATCGATGGATGTACTGATGCACCACATCCAAGGGGAGGTGTCGTGGTGCATGCTATTCACAGATGATATTATATTGATTGATGAGATACGAGGTGGTGTAAACGCAGTTAGAGGTATGGAGGTACACCTTGGAGTCTAAAGGTTTCAAGTTGAGAAGGACCAAGACAGAATACTTGGAGTGTAAGTTAGTGGTAAGACTCAAGGAGGAAAATGGGAGGTGAGGATGGACTCGTAGGTCATCTCTAGGAGAGGAAGTATTGAGTACATTGGGTCTATTATACAAGGGGATGTGGAGATTGATGAAAAGATGTCATATATCGTATTGGGGCGGGATGGATGAAATGGAGACTCGCTTCAGGTATTTTGTGTGACAAGAAGGTGCCACCAAAACTTAAAAGTAAGTTCTACAGAGTGGTGGTTAGACCGACGATGTTGGATATGGTTGAGTGTAAGCCAGTCAAGATCGCTCATGTCCAAAATATGAAGGTAGCAGAGATGAGGATGTTGAAATAGATGTGCGGGCACACTAGGTTAGATAGGATTAGAAATGAGTTTTTTCGCGACAAGGTATGTGTGACATCTATTGAGGACAAGATGCAGGAAGAGCGGCTTAGGTGGTTTGGTCATGTGAGGAGGAAGAGCCAGACTCCCCGGTGAGAAGGTGTGAGAGGTTGACATTGGAGGGCCTACAGAGAGGTAGAGGTAGGCCAAAAAAGAGGTGGGCAAAGGTGATTAAACAAGACATGACGCAGATTCAGCTGATCGAGGACATGTCCCTTGATAGGAAGGTATGAAGGTCGAGGATTAGGGCAACAGAGTAGGTAGTCTAGAGTGTTCATAATAGTAGTATTGACACACAATCCCACTTTCTGTTGTTAGTAGATTTTCATGACTAATCGTTATTTTCTTTTATTGTTGATCATCTTGATATCTCGTTGTTTTTATTCTGCTTTTATATGACTTTTTGGTGTTGTCCCTTCTTGTCAATATTTTCATTAACGTGGTGCTTATGCATTCCTTAGCTGAGGGTCTATTAGAAACAACCTCTCTATCCTCACAAGATAGGGGTAAGGTCTGCGTATACATTACCCTCTCCAGGCCCCACAGTATGATATAATATTGTGTATGTTACGTTATTGTTGTTATATTTTTTGGAGTGTCTAAAATTATACATTTCTCAAGTTATTTAGCGGATGACAAAAGATATTAAGAATAAACTTGGTCAAAACGAAAGTGCGTAAGTAAATATTATAAATTGGAGGTAAGAAACTTATGACTTTTAGATAATTTTGGTTTATAATAACTTTTGCTATTTACTAAACACATTTGTAACAAAATATTTAAACGCTAATTTGACTAACAAGCTTACTCAAACATACTCATCACCCTCCTCATCCAAATACTCATCTTGAATAATTTCTTCCTATTTAGCAATGTCTAAATCTGGCATCTTTCCTCTTCTTGTCAAGATCCTCTAGAACTGCAAAACAATTTGAGACTATGTTTTGTTGCGCCCCTTTCCTATGAGAAGTATGCCATAATTTTTATCAATTTATACATGACCTCAAATCCAAGAAATTACTTGTGACTTCCCTCAAGATTTATAAGACCAACTTGCAAGATGTTGTACTATCAAGAAGTTGTCCACAATGAATAACAAGATACTAAGGGTCTTTACCTTTATTGCCTTTGCCTATCATTCTTCTAGTAGTTTTGTGAAATTTGAAGCATGGTGGAGCACTATCGTTCCTTCTAATTCAATGAATATTGTGTTGACCTGAGCGGTATAGGTTTTGATGATTGAAAAAGGAACACATGTATGAATCAGGTCCATGGACACTGTACACAGGTTACGATCAAAATCAAGAAAAATGCATACATGTGCAAGAGATAAGTATAAGTAGTTTTCGGATAATCCCTGAATGAAAAGATTGCATATTTAATAAGGAGAAGAACTACTTGCTTGAAGAGAACTCTATCCAAGATAAGAAAATAGTTAGAAGTTGAAGATAACTAGAACTCTTTCACCAAGGAAGAGTAAAGCATCAGACTTGTAGTTAATATTTATTTTACTAACTCTATAAATATTAATGTTATTCTCTTTTATAGGTATTGCACATATAGTGAAGTTAAGGAAGAACTGAGAGCAAAATAGCAAGGCCTTTTGTGAGTAATTTCTCTGAGTTTTAAAAATGCGAACCTGAAGCTATAAGAACCAGTTTCATATGTCTGTCTATAATTCTAGTTCAATTGTAGTAGGAGCTTGTGAGTTGTACCTTTCAGATTTCTTTAGAAGCAAATTGTAATAGGTACATGAGTTGTACTTTTCAAATTAGAGTTAGGTTGAAGTCGTCGCAACAACCTGTGGCGTGTTGCTACAAGGGTTAGAGTTAATTCTTAGGTTTGTAAGAGCTTGTAAACATTGTTGTTTGCTCAAAGTTGTAGAGAAGCATTTGGGGAAAATCCTACTAGGAAGTAGGTCGTGATTTTTTTTACCTTTTGAGCCGGGTGTTTTTCATGTAAAAATACTTGTATTATTTACTTTCTACATTACTTATTCTACAACTGTAGTTTAAGGAACACATAGAAGAACCAGGTCATTCTATATTCTAATGCATGCAAAAATTGAACACCACACAAATTATCCCCCTCTTGTGTGGTATTGAAGTATAAAACAACAATTTGTATCAGAGCAGGTTATCCTTGAAGAGGCTAATACCTTAGCAAAAGATTAAGATAAGTGTACCATCAGAAAATTGGGAAGGACAATCCATTGTTAGGCCACTACTCTTCAATGGTCAGTACTACTCATGATGGAAGGTAAGGATGGGAGATCATTTGCAGGCAGAAGATTATGAGCTATGGGATAAAATCAATGATAGCCCGCTGACAAAACTCAAGAAGAATGCTGAAGGTAAGGATGTTCCAAAAACAAGAGCTGACTGCACTGTTGAGGATTTGAATAAGTGGGAGAAAAATGCTAAAGCTAATAAGTGGCTTATCTATGGACTTGGTCCTGATGAGTACTGCAGAATCCAAGGCTGCTCCACTGACAAGCAAATATGTGACGCACTGCAAGTTGCCCATGAAGAAAAAACTCAAGTGAAAAGATTAAAAGGAACTTTGTTGTTTTCATAATATGAAAATTTTGCCATGAAGGATGGAGAAACCATTCAGGAGAAGTACACAAGGTTAACTACCTTGACAAATGAATTGAGGTCTCTTGGAAGGATTATATTTGAAGAACAAAGGGTTGAAAAGATCCTAACTAGGGTTTTAACAGTCACTTGGGAAAGCAAGATCACAACCATTCAGGAATCAAAGAATATTGCGACACTTCCCTGGGACGAGTTGATCGGAAATCTCAAAGATTATGAGATTAGGAGGAAAACCATGAAGATGGATATACCTAAGAAGGAAAAGAGTCTGGCACTCAGAATCACTAAAGGTTCTAATTTAGAAGAAAATGAAATGGCAGTGATTACCAAAGATTTTAAGAAGTACATAAGGAGAGGAAATGGTTCTTCAAGATATGGAAGCTACAAAAAAGCCAAAGCTCTAGAAAATCAATTGACTGATGTATGCTACAAATGTGGAAAGTCCGATCACATAATCAAGAATTTTCCTATGTTGGTGATCAAATAGAAAATGAAAAGAGCTGGTCGAAGGAACATGAGACGACCCGGCCGGCCATTTTAAGAATTTACGCCCTGATCCCCTATTAACTACTTTCTTCGAGTTTATTTTTTCTATTTTGATTTGCTAGGATGTTCGGTTTTGAGTTTCGGAGAGTTTTGGGACACTTAGTCCCTAAATGAGAGCTTAAGTATCGGAAAGTTGACCGTAGTCGGAACAGTGTAAAGTATGGGACACTTAGGGGCGTGTTCAGATTATGTTTTGGAGGTCCGTAGCTAATTTAGATTTGAAATGCCGAAAGTTGAATTTTTGAAGTTTCCGGTTTGATAGTGAGATTTTGATTCGAGGGTTGGAATGGAATTCCGAAAGTTGGAGTAGCTCCGTAGTGTTTAATGTGACATGTGTGCAAAATTTCAGGTCATTCGGATGAGGTTTAATAGACTTTTTGATCGAAAACGTATTTTTAGAGTTTTTGAAATTCTTAGGCTTGAATATGATGAAAAATAGGTGTTTTGATGTTGTTTTGAGCATTCCAAAGGTTGGATCAAGTTTGAATGATATTATAGGATTGGTTGGCAGGTTTGGTTGAGGTCCCGAGGGCCTCGGGTGTGTTTCAGATGCTCAACGAACCATTTATGGACTTGGAAAGATTGCAGATTTTCTGTTGTTGTGTTGTAGAGGAAACATTCACCTCTTGCGTCGCGTTCGCAAGAGGCTCTCACGTTCGCGTAGAGAATCTGGGTGAAGCAGCTGAATCATGTTTCGCGTTCGCGTAGGTATGGACCCGTTGGTCTTCGCGTTCGCGACATGGTCCTCGCGTTCGCGTAGGGTCTGCCAGTATGAGCTATGTGTTTGCGAGTGGACCTCGCGTTCACGAAAGAGGAAGTTGGCTAGTAGAATTTTTTGGGGCATCGCGTTCGCGAAGAAGAACGCGTTTGGGAAGAATATAAAATTTTAAAGTCGAGGGTTAGCCATTTTTGTGAAAACTAAAGCTTGGGAGCTTGGATTTGAGCGAGGTTTTGAGGGATTTTCAGAGATATCGATTGGGTAACGATTCTTAACTCCTTTTTTCTTGTAACCCATTAATCCAAACATGAATTCATCATTTAATTTCGGATTGGAGATAAAAATTGAGGAAAAGTTGGAAGAAAGTTCTTAGACCTAGAATTCGACTTTTGATTGGGAATTTGACCTTAGATTTGGATGGTATTCATGAACTCAGGACAGTGTGAGGATTCTGAAAATATAAATTTTACCCAATTCCGAGATGTGGGCGCGAGGGGCGTTTTGGTCATTTTACCTAATTTCGAGTATTAGCTTAGAATTTCTTTGTAGAATCAGTTACTTGAAGTGTTATTTACATTATGCAATTGAATTGAATAGATTTGGGACATTTAGAGTCGAGTACTCGTGGCAAGAGCGTGGTTTTGGGTTGATTTTTGAGCCGGTTCGAGGTAAGTGGCTTGTTTAACCTTGTGTGGGGGACCTTCTCCTTAGGATTTGGTATATTTGGTAATTGAAGTGCCTTGTACATAAGGTGACGAGTGCGTACTTGTGCTAATTGTTGGAAATCCGATTTTCTTTAAGTACTTACTAGTATGTTTCCTTTCATGTTTTTATTACTTGCACTATTAAGCCTGTTGTTAGCTTCGGGAAGCATGTCTAAGTGACTTAATTACTTTACTTGCTCAAACCGCCTTACATGAACTCAGTGCAGCATGCTGAGCTAGAATTACTTGTTCACCTTAATATGAAATTGCCATTTCTGAATATTTTCCTGTTGCTGCTTTGTATTTACATTGAGACTACGGATGTGGTATTCCGGTAGCTCCCCCATTACCTGTTTATTTTGGGACTACGGATGTGGGATTTTGGTAGATCCCCCTGCATAGTTTTATGGAACTACAGGAATGCCCCCGGTAGATTCCTTCAGTATTGGGTATTTACATTTGGGACTACAGAACGGGATTTCGGTAGATCCCCGCGCACTATGAATTGGACTACGGGATGGGATCCCGGGAGATCCATTGGATATGTACATATGGGACTACAGGACGGTATCCTGGGAGATCCCCGGTTGTTATTTTGGTGCTAAGTCGCATTTCTTTTCATGTTTTGACTTGTCTCTGTAATAGTTGTTGTTGACCTTTTTATATCCTGTGTTACTTTTACTGCTGTATTTATTTATACTGTTCTGTTCTACACTGTCAAACTTTATACTTATTTAACCTCAGTAAGGCCCTGACCTTTCTCGTCACTACCCGACTGAGGGTAGGCTTGACACTTATTGAGTACCGCTGTGGTGTACTCATGCCCCTTCTGCGCATGTCTTTCATGTGCAAATACAGGTACTGCGAATCAATCCTATCACCCTTGAGGCGAGACGACTGCTCCAACGACTTCGAGGTATATCTGCCGCGTTTGCAAACCGAGGAGTCCCTTTCTATTCTAGCTTTTAACAATTTGCCCTTCTGTATTTCTTTTCCTTGTTAGATATTCTGGAAATAGAGTACTATGTAGTGATCCTTAGCTTGTGATTCATGGGTTTCCGGTTCTTGAAAGTATGTATTGGTTTGAGAGTTAAATATTGTGTATGCCGAGCGGCACTTTTAAACACTGTTTTATCACTCTTCATTCTGTTTTAATTTGTTTTTATTCCGCACTTTGGTTATCTTCCACAATTTAGGCTTACCTAGTCATAGAGGACTAGGTTCCATCATGATGGTTCACGGAGGGCTAACCGGGGTCGTGACAAGTTGGTATCAGAGCTCTAGGTTCATAGGAGTCATGGATCACAAGCCGGTTTATTAGAGTCTCGCTGATCGGTACGGAGATGTCTGTACTTATTTATGAGAGGCTATGTAACTGTTAGGAAATTTTTACTTCATTTGATTTACTTGTCGTGCGATATTTTGACATCACAATTCTAAACTTTTGTCTTCTATTCTCTCACAGATGGTGAAGACATGCGCTACCCGAGATGATCAGGCACCTGCGCCCCCTACTACAGCCGTCAAAGGCCGGGGCCGGGGTAGAGGCTGAGGATGCGCACGCGGTGTAGCCAGATCACCTACGGGAGCTGCCACCGAGGTACCACCAGCAGATCCAGCCGGAGCCCAGGCACCTGATACGCCTACTGCTACTACTACTCCAGCACTTTAGGAGACTCTGGCACAGTTCATGAGCATGTACACCACTCTGGCTCAGGCAGGGTTGCTTCCCCTTGATGCGGCTATATCTCAGGCTGGGGGAGGAGCACAGATCCCGCCACCCGCACTCCTGAGCAGCGAGTGCATGTTGAGCAGGTCCCTGAGATTATTCTTGTACCGCCTGCAGTGCTAGTTCAGCCCGAGGGCAGGGCAACTACTTTCGAGGAGGAGCAACTGAGGCTTGAGAGGTTCAAGAGGTACAAGCCTCATGTATTCAGCAGTCTAGCATCAGAGGATGCTTTGGGATTTCTAGATGAGAGTTACCGCATTCTCCATACCATGGGTATATCATGATCGAGCGGGGTTTCCTTCACTACTTTCCATATTTGAGGAGCCGCCTATGAGTGGTGGCGCACCTATGAGTTAGACAGTCCGGATGAGGCTGCTTCACTGATTTGGACTCAGTTTTCAAATCTGTTCCTAAGAGAGTATGTTCTTCAGAGCCTCAGAGACGCATGGCGCGCAGAGTTTGAACATTTGCGCCAGGGTTCTATGACTGTATCAGAGTATGCTGTCCGTTATACTGGTTTGGCTAGGCATGCACCAGCCTTGATTTCTAGTGTTCGCGAGAGGGTTCGCCGGTTTATTAAGGGCCTTATTCCCAGCATCAGGTCTAGCATGGCTCGTGAGTTGGAGATGGATATTTCTTATCAGCAGGTGGTGAGTATTGCTAGGAGGATTGAGGGTATGCATGCTAGGGAGAGAGAGGAAAGGAAGGCTAAGAGGTCTCGAGAGTCAGACCATTTATCTACTGCCCGTGCTCCAGTAGCCGGTCGTCATGGTAGGGGTTATATGAGTCGCCCTGTTCATTCAGCTCTTCCAGCAGCCAGTGGCATTCCATCTCCTTCTAGACCTTAGGAGCCTTATTATGCACCACCGGTATCTAGCGTACCTCTTGCATGGGGTGCTTTCAGAGGTCAGTCCAGCAGACCTGGTCCGAGCCAATCACAACAACCACATCCTCCCAGACCTTGTTTTGAGTGTGGTGACACACGTCATATGGTGAGGGATTTCCCCAGACTTGGGAGGGGTGTAGCACCACAGATTTCTCAGCCATAGCGTGCCCCGCAGAGTTCTCAGGCTTTGTTTACAGCTCCATTTGCTACCCCACCTGCTTAGCCAGCCAAAGGTGGAGGTCGGGGAGGTAGAGGTCACCCTAGAGGTGGAGGCCAGGCCTGATACTATGCCCTTCCTGCCCGTACTGAGGCTGTTTGTCACGGCCCAAACCGATGGGCCACGACGGGCACCCAGTACCTTACTTGACTGAGTACCAACGTAATGTACCTTTCTTATTACATCATTATATACATGTGACTTATGGGCCTAATAGGCTAACATAATCATTTATAAACTCAAACATAGGCCGACAGGGCCGTACAATCTTCCACGTACACGACATATGTCTACAAGCCTCTAAGAGTACATAAGTGTCACAAAGGTCGGAACAGAGTCCCGCCATACCAAACAATAGACGTCTAAATCATACTAACCAAATACGCAGCTCCGAAGCAAATGGAGCGCACCAACATCTTCCGCTGAGCTAATATCATACTTGGAAGGCTCTCGACCTGTTTATCAGGACCTACGGGCATGAAATGCAGTGTCCCCAGGCAAAAGGGACGTTAGTATGAATAATATACCGAGTATGTAAGACACATAAATAAATACATATGAGACGTGGAAGACATATGGAGTACATGACTCAACCCGTACGTCTGAATAACTTTGTAAATCATAAATTACTTTCAACGTCATGCATATGCGTATGAATGTCATGTCATGTATAGATATATGTTTCATAACATCATCAGCCTCTGAGGGTATCCCATCATATCATATCGGCCACTGTGGGCAAAATCATCATCGTATACCAGCTGATCAGGTGGTGGTGCGTATATAACGCCATAACCTTTCCCATATACATATATATACATACATATATACGCGTATATAACGCCATTTGAATACATATATATATATGTGTATATAACACCATTTGAATACATACCCATAAATGCGTATATAACGCCGTTTGAATCATATTTCAGCCACTGTGGGCAACATCATCATCATATACCAGCTGATCAGGTGGTAGTGCGTATATAACGCCATAACCTTTTCCCATATCCCATATACATATATTTACATATATACGCGTATATAACGCCATCTGGTCATGGGTCAATGCACGTGGATGCAATGCATGAAAAGTACGTCAATAAAATCATTCAGAATGTCATAAGACCATTTTGCCCCTTGAGCAATATCACAAAGTAACATCCTTTCAACTTTCATATTTTTCTGAGACCCATGAACAGATGATAAAATATTATGACACCTGGAAATTAAAGAACATAGATATTTCTATTACTTCTATGAGTAGAGTCACTTTTGGAATTTGTGCATTTGCACGTTTCGTTCATATCGTAGGGATCATGCCAAAAGAAAGAAGGGATATCCTTAACATATCTGGAGTAGGAACAACTCCGTATAATTATCCCATTGGAAACCTTTGTGGATTGAATTTAAAACCCAAAAATTGGATTGAAGCTTGTGCGCTTTTGAATCTTGAGGAACGAAATTGGTGTTGGGCTTGAATATTTGGACGAAATTGAACTGGATTCTGTTCCTACGTTTTGGTTTCAAACCACAAGCAAATTGATGTTTTAGACCCTTTTAACCAAGAAATGATATCAAACATTCCTGGATAACGTTTAAAGATTCAAGTCTTATTTAAGACTTTAAGTTTTGGACTCTTTCAATTTAAGACACATATACCTATATTCATGAGTCATTCTTGCAAATTAGTGGCCTTGTGCCACATTTTTCTTTTGTAGTTGATTAAATTTTCTCCGCTTATTAGTTAATCGGGTAATGTTCCGTTACCGATAATTAATTAATTACCCGCAAAATCGAGAATTATTCCCACTTACTTAAAATATTACTCACTTTTAACATACCTTGTACACTTTACTATCATGTCCATGTAGTACCTTGTATGACACTAGTTCATAAATACCAGCTATTTTAGCCCGGGCCGTATTTTATCCCAAAATGCCAAACTTTGACAAAATTCGTTTTCTTAGACTTGCTCCCCTTTTCACCTTCATGAATTTATTAATCACTTGTGAAATTGCAAAATCCTTATAATCCCCAAATAATCTTTTCCTTGGACTGATGTCAATTATCTTACGACAAACTCATCGTAAAATACTGCAGGTGCAATACTGTCGTAACTTATTACTGCAAAGCGCAACATCACCGTAATGTAATACGGATTCAACACTATCGTAATTTATTACTGCGAAGCGTAACATCTCCATAATGTAATATTGTTGGGTAGAACACTGTCGTAACTTAATACTGCAGGACGTAATATTGAAGTAATATTGCGGGGTATAACATCATTCCCCCCTTTGGAACATTCGTCCTCGAATGTTGACTGGTGCTCTTATCATTTGCATAACTTATAGCTCTTGTGAATACATTAATACTCTACTTGTCATTCAAGCAGTTGCTTTGTGAATTAATCCAAAGTCTAGGGTATTCTTCTCTTTAGTCTTTTTGCCTATATCATGACCTATGGTCGAAATCTTCCTAATCATTCAACTTCTGTTACCTCTTGTCATGTGGTCTGTATGACCCTGGCTTGTAGGTGCACTTATGTGATTCATCTTTCCTTTTTTTTTACCTTTTAGTCGATCTGTAGGACTTATTTTGTATATACAAGGCTTAATATGATGCCTCTCTGGGCCTCTATAGGTATACTGAAGTCCTTTGCTCGATACTTTGTAGAATTTGCGAATATGGTCATATCATATTTCATAGATCTAATTTTCCATTCATATGACTTTACTACATTTACATGGGTTATACTATACCATAATTTTTACTTCAATCTACCTCTACTGAGGTATGCTTACCAAGCTCCCAGTTGCTTTTGTTGCTTATCCTTTAGGTATAAATCTCAGTACTTCAATGCTCCTTCATTACCGTTCGTCTTAAGAATAGCGGATTAATCTCATCTCATACTTTGTGACTTTTGTCTATCCATAATTGATTTACGTCACTATTAATCTACAATATACCACTGATAACATTAAACTTCTTACGTCATACCTTGCCACTAGGGCTTACGTTCCATCGAGGAATATTTGAAGTGATTTTCCTGATCCACTTAGGGGTGATACTATACTTAAATGATCGTATTTTATAGCATCCCAATGAGATTCACTTATGTGGGTATTTTAATCTCATACAATCCATGAAATCCTCTTCAAATCATTACTCACCTGAAGGCCAAAACGTCATCCTTTATCCATCACAATTACACCGTCATTGTACAATCAGGGCAGCGTTCCATCTTTTCTAAATGCTACTAGTCTTAGACTCTTTTGAGTTAATTCAGGCTATAATGAGCTTTCTGTAACTTAGAGAAACCATCAGCTCTTCTTGTTTTCATGGGCTTTATCCCGAGGACTTATCCATTCTCGTCACCTTCTCACTCGCCTTTCCTCATTCTTACTCATGTTTTCTTAAAACTTTGTCGCTCTACCATACTTTAGCTTGCGACCTATAAATATCCATTTATAATACTCGCAACTTTCCTTCAACTGCTTGCACCATAGATTTTCTTATGTTATTCTGGAATGTCAAGCGATACATCACATCGTTTCTAACTCTTCTATACTCTTTTAACTACATCTCTCGATACGTAGAAACCATAGGCTGGAAGATATGCCACTAACGATGTCGCTATCATTCCTAGATATTGAATCCTCGTGCTTATAACCTTCTATCCAAAGTATGAACTATTTACAACTTTCTGCATTTGAGTATCTCGTACGTTGTTCACCTTTACCTTACTTACATTAAAATTTCTCATCTTGTCTTTTATCACTTTCATGACCTCCCTTTCACATAGGTATAATTCACGTCCATAACTTGGAGCTCTATTATAATACTTGCACCTCTGGTGCCTATACAATCCGGTGGGAGCTTCGTACTGACTTCTTATAAGGCTGGTACTCTTCATAAAGCTATTATAAAATATGGCTATTGTACTATCTTTCTTATACCTCTGCTACTTAAGAGTGATCTTGAGGTCTATAATTCTCTTAGTCCCTCCTGTTTTGCTTAGTCGATGTAACTCTTTAGTCTCCTCTTCTTTCTGATCAGCCTCTATGTAGGCTTAAGATATTTTCCGAACTGTGTCTCCTGGTATTAGTTATCACTTTAGTCTTTCGTGGGCGTTATGGAATATCCTTGATGGAATCTTCTAATAATTCAATCCTTTGTCTATGCCCTGGGCTAAATTCTTTCTTTTAACTTATACCGGAGTCTTCTATGGCTGTATGATTGTCAACAAATATGCTGCTTGGATAATGTTCCAAAATCTTGAGTGTGTCCATAACATACTAACTCTGGATCATTGATCAAATAATTCCTTCGTTCCGTCTTAGCTTTCTTTCAATGTAAGCTACTACTTTTCCTGGTCTTTCTTCCCCCTTGTTGCGTCCATACTTAGCTTATCTTAGTGCCCACACTTGCCATAGTTTTCATATAACTCATATGATCTCGGATATTACTTTGAATTCATACTTCCCATTCATTAGCCACGTTAAGTGCCATTTTCCTTTGGAATGCTTACAATTTTATTACGAGATTGTTGTTACACGACCATTTCCTCTTTAGGTCGTTGTGCTTAGGTTGAAGTGTTCTTTCTTATCTCCCCAGCTAGTCTTTTGTTGTAGTATTTAGGGAGAACCCTTGACTCTCGTAAAGTTGTGAGATTATTACGAACCTTTTTGATGTCCTTACTTTCCCGTAATCATCCGTAGTTGCTTACCTCCATGCCCTTGTGCTCGTATGGTTGCTTCTAAACTGATATTTTGACTGCCTTCTCAGTGGCACCTTCTTTTATCCCCGTAACAATCATACGGTATCTTTAGCTACCCCGACTCTTGTTTGAATATATTTCAAGTATTATAATGGTATTCTTCGAGGCTGAACTCTCCATGTTGGGTTCTACTTTGTTTATCTCGCACAGTCTGATGACTCGTTTGTAACCTCCTGTTTAGCAATAATTGGGATCTTCCTGACCAATTACTAACTACTCGTTGGCCCATTCTCATATTAATATTCCTTGTAATCTTTCTTGGGTTATTTCCTTTGTCTTAACTTACGTCTTGCACATGCTCTTTATTTATTAATAACAGTTCGGGCAGGAACCTTTACTTCCTCTCCTTGACGTTATGCTTGCACAATATTCTTGAATCGTAGCATACCTGTAAGATTTGGATAAGTTCTGTTTCATTCCTCTTTTATTTATCGCATTCTTCCTTTACCATTCCATAGTCACTAGAACCACTTAATTCTGACATAATACCACATCATTCCATATTCCCCCCTTTTAGGGGTGTACTAAGAGCTGAAGCTACGATGATCTACCTATAGATGTGTTACCTCTTCATCATTGGCATCTTTTCACATCATCAATGACCCTTACTCTCCTTAGCGCAATCCTTCTGTACCAAGGATAACAAAGTTCCTCACCCGCGATGGTAAAATTTAGTATAGCTGGCACATACAGTCCCTTAAGCTGAACTTTGCTCACATTGCTTGTTGTAGGGAAGCGTCTTCCTGAATAACCATTCTCTGGGTTTCTCATGAATTTTCCTCTGTGGTCCATTCTATTATCGCCGGAAAGCAATATGATGTTCTCATAATGCCGACTACCATCAAATTACTCAGTCCATAATTCATATTTAGTTCGTCTTTTTCCACCAGTCCATGCTGAATTCAATTACTCTGGGGTCTAACTTTTTCTTCTGAATCACTTTAGCGTCGCGAACTTGTTTCTCGAAGTGAGGATATGACTTTATGGCCTATACTCTTTTGTTGTCCTAAGGCCTGTCACTTCTCGTTTCTTCCTTCACTTGACTATAGATTTTGTAACATTGTCATCTTTTGATATACCGTTGTCATCCATGTATCACATCTTACTCATAATGCTTTATTAACTCTTTTATAATTTCCCGCTAACATTTATGCTTATTACTTTATTTTAAAAACTTGAACAAGAGATTCTTTTGCTCTTAGCTTCCCTTTGCTCTATCCGATGGTTCTTCAAGTTGCTTAACGTTCTCGCTTTACTAGAGATGCGAGCCACACTAAGGTAATATTTATTCCGTCCAGGCTTATAGTGCATGTCTTTGTGGTACTCATAGCCGGCTACACTATTTCAGAGGGCATCATCCGGTGTCTCATAAAGAGATCTATTAGCATATTTGTAATGTCTTTCGGAAATGTCAACTGACGCAAACAATTCATCCATCATATCTTCTTATACTACTTCTGTTAATCCCCATAGGGCATATCTGGAATGGGTGCGACCAATTGTATATACCTATGTTACTATTGACTATAACTCAAAAGGCTTATGTTCCTCTGCCTCAATTACAAACGTTGTTAGCATGCATCATCTTATTACGAATAAAATAGAATTTCAGAACTTGGATTCTTATAAGTGAGCTCTACCACACGATCTAGAGTAAGAAGAAAGAGTGACAATCCTAAATGCCCTGTAGCCTCCTGCTTATAAGTGTGGTGCACGACACACCCATAAACAAGACTCTACAAGACACGGCTTGTAGACTTCCTAGGATAGAACTGCTCTGATACCACTTTTGTCACGACCCAAACCGATGGGCCGCGAAGGGCACCCAGTACCTTACTTGACTGAGTACCAACGTAATGTACCTTTCTTATTACATCATTATATACATGTGACATATAGGCCTAATAGGCTAACATAATCATTTATAAACTCAAACATAGGCCGACAAGGCCGTACAATCTTCCACGTACACGACATATGTCTACAAGCCTCTAAGAGTACATAAGTGTCACAAAGGTCGTAACAGAGTCCCTCCATACCAAACAATAGACGTCTAAATCATACTAACCAAATACGTAGCTCCGAAGCAAATGGAGCGCACCAACATCTTCCGCTGAGCTGATAGCCTACTTGGAAGGCTCTCGACCTGTCTATCAGGACCTGCGGGCATGAAACGCAGTGTCCCCAGGCAAAAGGGACGTCAGTACGAATAATGTACCGAGTATGTAAGGCACATAAATAAATACATAGGAGACATGAAAGACATATGGAGTACATGACTCAACCCGTACGTCTGAATAACTTTGTAAATCATAAATTACTTTCAACGTCATGCATATGCGTATGAATGTCATGTCGTGCATAGGTATATGTTTCATAACATCATTAGCCTCTGAGGGCATCCCATCATATCATATCGGCCACTGTGGGCAAAATCATCATCGTATACCAGCTGATCAGGTGGTGGTGCGTATATAACACCATAACCTTTCCTATATACATATATATACATACATATATATGCGTATATAATGCCGTTTGAATACATACATATATATGCGTATATAACGCCATTTGAATACATACCCATATATGCGTATATAACGCTGTTTGAATCATATTTCAGCCACTGTAGGCAATATCATCATCATATACCAGCTGATCAGGTGGTGGTACGTATATAACGCCATAACCTTTTCCCATATCCCATATATATAAATTTACATATATACGCGTATATAACGCCATCTGGTCATGGGTCAATGCACGTGGATGCAATGCATGAAAAGTACGTCAATAAAATCATTCAGAATGTCATAAGACCATTTTGCCCCTTGAGCAATATCACAAAGTAACATCCTTTCAACTTTCGTATTTTTTTGAGACCCATGAACAGATGATAAAATATTATGACACCTGGAAATTAAAGAACATAGATATTTCTATTACTTCTATGAGTAGAGTCACTTTTGGAATTTGTGCATTTGCACGTTTCGTTCATATCGTAGGGATCATGCCAAAAGAAAAAAGGGATAGCCTTAACATACCTGGAGTAGGAACAACTCCGTATAATTATCCCATTGGAAACCTTTGTGGATTGAATTTAAAACCCAAAAATTGGATTGAAGCTTGTGCGCTTTTGAATCTTGAGGAACGAAATTGGTGTTGGGCTTGAATATTTGGACGAACTTGAACTGGATTCTGTTCCTATGTTTTGGTTTCAAACCACAAGCAAATTGATGTTTTAGACCCTTTTAACCAAGAAATGATATCAAACATTCCTGGATAACGTTTAAAGATTCAAGTCTTATTTAAGACTTTAAGTTTTGGACTCTTTCAATTTAAGACACATATACCTATATTCATGAGTCATTCTTGCAAATTAGTGGCCTTGTGCCACATTTTTATTTTGTAGTTGATTAAATTTTGTCCGCTTATTAGTTAACCGGGTAATGTTCCGTTACCGATAATTAATCAATTACCCGCAAAATTGAGAATTATTCCCACTTACTTAAAATATTACTCACTTTTAACATACCTTGTACACTTTACTATCATGTCCATGTAGTACCTTGCATGGCACTAGTCCATAAATACCGGCTATTTTAGCCCGGACCGTATTTTATCCCAAAATGCCAAACTTTGACAAAATTCATTTTCTTATACTTGCTCCTCTTTTCACCTTTATGAATCTATTAATCACTTGTGAAATTGCAAAATCCTTATAATCCCCAAATAATCTTTTCCTTGGACTGATGTCAATTATCTTACGACAAACTCAACGTAAAATACTGCAGGTGCAATACTGTCGTAACTTATTACTGCAAAGCGCAACATCACCGTAATGTAATACGGATTCAACACTATCGTAATTTATTACTGCGAAGCGTAACATCTCCATAATGTAATACTGCTGGGTAGAACACTGTCGTAACTTAATACTGCAGGACGTAATATTGAAGTAATATTGTGGGGTGTAACACTGTTGCCTTCGATTCTGTCATCACAGGTATTATACTGGTTTACCACAGAGATGCATCAGTTCTATTCGATCCAGGCTCCACTTATTCTTATGTGTCTTCTTATTTTGCTCTACATTTGGGTGTATCTCGTGATTCTTTGAGTTCCCCTGTTTATGTTTCTACTCATGTGGGAGATTCTCTTATTGTAGACTACGTTTATCGGTCGTGTTTGGTCGCTCTTAGTGGTTTTGAGACCAGAGCCGATCTATTGTTGCTCAGCATGGTAGATTTTAACATTATCTTGGGCATGGACTGGTTGTCGCCCCATTATGCTATTCTTGATTGTCACGCCAAAACTGTGACGCTGGCTATACCAGGCGTACCACATGTTGAGTGGAGGGATACTTTAGATCACACTCCTAGTAGAGTTATTTATTTTCTTAAAGCTCAGCGTATTGTTGAGAAGGGGTGTGACGCGTATTTAGCTTATGTGAGAGATGTCAGTATTGATACCCCTTCAGTTGATTCAGTCCTAGTAGTGTGGGATTTTCCATGTGTTTCCAACTAATCTTCCTGGCATGCCGCCTGATAGAGATATTGATTTTGGCACTGACCTGTTGCTGGGAACTCAGCCCATTTCTATCCTTCCGTATCGTATAGCTCCTCCTGAGTTGAAGTAGTTGAAGGATCAGTTACAGGAATTTCTTGATAAGGGTTTTATTCGGCCTAGTGTATCACCTTGGGTTGATCCGGTCTTGTTTGTGAAGAAAATGGATGGTTCTATGCGTATGTGTATTGATTATTGCCAGTTGAACGAGGTTACAGTGAAGAACCATCATCCTTTGCCTCGTATTGATGATCTGTTTGACCAGCTTCAGGGTGCACGAGTGTTTTCTAAGATTGACATGCGCTCAGGTTACCATCAGCTGAAGATTCGGGAGCCAGATATCCCAAAGACTGCTTTTAGGACTCGGTATGGTCATTACGAGTTCCTTGTCATGTCATTTGGGCTGACCAATGCCCCAAAAGCTTTTATCCACTTGATGTATAGTATGTTCCCGCCGTATCTTGACTCATTTGTCATTATTTTTATTGATGATATTCTGGTGTATTCCCGGAGTCGGGAAGATCATGAGCAGCACTTGAGGACTGTGCTTCAGACTCTGAGGGAGAAGAAGTTATATGCCAAGTTCTCGAAATGTGAGTTTTGGTTGGATTCAGTGGCATTCTTAGGCCACGTGGTATCGAGTGAAGGTATTCAGGTGGATCCGAAGAAAATGGAGGTCATGCATAGTTGGCCCAGACCATCCTCAGCTACAGAGATCCGCAGTTTCCTTGGCTTGGCGGGTTACTATCGCCGTTTTTGTTGAGGGGTTTTAATCGATTGTAGCCCCTATGACCAGACTGACCCAGAAGGGTGCTCCATTCCAGTGGACAGAGGAGTGTGAGGCGAGCCTTCAGAAGCTCAAGACGGCTTTGACTACAGCCCCAATTTTGATACTGCCTACAGGTTCAGGGTCTTATATAGTTTATTGTAATGCCTCGAGGATTGGCCTCGGTGCGGTGTTGTTGCAGGACGGTAGGGTGATTGCCTCCGCATCCAGACAGTTGAAGGTATATGAGAAGAACTATCTAGTCCACGACCTTGAGTTAGCTGCCATTGTTCATGTCCTAAAGATATGGTGCCATTATTTATACGGGGTTCTCTGTGAGATTTATACTGACCATCGGAGCTTGCAGCACCTAGTCAAGCAAAAGTATATAAATTTGCGCCAGAGGAGATGGTTAGAGTTGCTGAAGGATTATGATATCACTATTTTGTATCACCCGGGTAAGGCCAATGTGGTGGCCGATGCCTTGAGTCGCCGGGCAGCAAATTTGGGGAGTTTGGTTTATTTACCAGCATTGGAGAGGCCTATGGCGATGGATGTTCAGGTCTTAGCCAGCCAGTTTGTGAGATTGGATCTTTTGGAGCTCAGTCGGGTTCTAGCTTGCGTGGTTTCTCGGTCTTTCTTATTTGATTGTATCAGGGAGTGGCAGTATGATGACCCTCATTTGCTTGTCCTCAAGGACAAGGTTCAGCACAGTGATGCCAGAGATGTGACTATTAGTGATGATGGGGTATTGAGGATGCAGGGTCGGATTTGTGTACCCAATGTTGATGGGCTTCGGGAGTTGATTCTGGAGGAGGCCCATAGCTCGCGGTATTCCATTCATCCAGGTGCTGCGAAGATGTATCAAGATTTGAGGCAGCACTACTGGTGGAGGCGGATGAAGAAGGATATAGTTGGATTTGTAGCTCGGTGCCTCAACTGTCAGCAAGTGAAGTATGAGCACCAGAGACCGGGGGGATTGCTGCAGCATATAGAGATTCCAGAGTGGAAGTGGGAGCGGATCACCATGGACTTTGTAGTTGGTCTCCCACGGACTTTGAGAAAGTTCGATGCTATTTGGGTGATTGTGGATCGGCTGACGAAGTCCGCTTACTTCATTCCTATGTGTACTCCTTATTCTTCGGAGCGGCTGACAGAGATCTATATCCGGGAGATTTTTTGCCTGCATGGTATTCCAGTTTCCATCATTTAAGATAGAGGTACTTAGTTTACATCACGATTCTGGAAAGCCGTTCAGCATGGGTTGGGTACTCGGGTGGAGTTGAGTACAACATTTCACCCTTAGATGGACGGACAGTCTGAGCGCACTATTTAGATTCTTGAGGATATGCTCAGTACATGTGTGATTGAGTTTGGAGGGTCTTGTGATCAGTTCTTGCCATTGGTAGAGTTTGCCTACAACAACATCTATTAGTCCAACATTCAGATGGCGCCGTACGAAGCTTTATATGGTAGGCAGTGTAGATCCCTGGTGGGTTGGTTTGAGCTGGGTGAGGCTAGATTATTGGGAACAGACTTAGTTCAGGATGCTTTAAAGAAGGTTAAGGTGATTCAGGATAGACTCCGTACAGCCCAGTCCAAACAGACGAGCTATGCGGACCAGAAGGTTCGTGATGTTTCCTATATGGTTGGAGAGCGGGTTCTGCTTTGGGTTTTGCCTATGAAGGGCGTTATGAGATTTGGGAAGAAAGGGAAGTTGAGTCGGAGGTTTATTGGCCCTTTTGAGATATTGAGGCGTGTTGGGGAGGTTACTTATGAGCTTGCCTTACCTCTCAGCTTGGCCGGAGTTCATCCGGTATTTCAAGTTTTGATGCTACGGAGGTATCACGGTGATCCATCACATGTGTTGGATTTCAGTTCAGTCCAGTTGGACAAGGATCGATCCTATGTTGAGGAGCCAGTGGCAATAATTGACATGCAGGTTAGAAAGCTGAGGTCAAAGAGCATTGCATCAGTAAAGGTTCAGTGGTGGGGCCAGCCAGTCGAGGAGGCGACCTGGGAGACCGAGCATGATATGCGCAGTCGTTACCCTCATCTTTTCACTACTTCAAGTATGTCTCTATGCTCATTCGAGGATGAACGAATGTTTAAGTGTAGGAGGATGTGACGACCCGGCCGGTCGTTTTAAGAATTTACGTCCCGATCCCCTATTAACTGCTTTCCCCGAGTTTATTTATGCTATTTTGATTTGCCGGGATGTTCGGTTTTGAGTTTCGGAGAGTTTTGGGACACTTAGTCCCTAAATAATAGCTTAAGTGTCAGAAAGTTGACCGTAGTTGGAACAGTGTGAAGACGGCCTCGGAATGGAAATCCGATGGTTTCGTTAGCTCCGTTGGGTAATTTCGAGCTTAGGGGCATGTTCGGATTGTGTTTTGGAGGTCTGTATCTAATTTAGGATTGAAATGCCAAAAGTTGAATTTTTGAAGTTTCCGGTTCGATTGTGAGATTTTGATACGAGGGTCGGAATGGAATTCCAGAAGTTGGAGTAGCTCCGTAGTATTTAATGTGATGGGTTTGCAGAATTTCAGGTCATTCGGACGAGGTTTGATAGACTTTTTGATCGAATGCGTATTTTAAGAGTTTTTGGAATTCTTAGTCTTGAATCCGATGAAAAATAGGTGTTTTGATGTTGTTTTGGGCGTTCCGAAGGTTGGAACAAATTTGAATGTTGTTTTAGGATTGGTTGGCAGGTTTGGTTGAGGTCCCGGGGGCCTCGGGTGTGTTTCGGATGCTCAACGGACCATTTTTGGACTTGGAAAGATTGCAGATTTTCTGCTGTTGTGTTGCAGAGGAAACATTCATCGCGTTCGTGAGAGGCTCTCGCATTCACGTAGAGCATCTGGGTGAAGCAGCTGAATCATGCTTCGGGTTCGCGATGATGTCCCGCATTCGTGAAGGTATGGACCCGTTGGTCTTCGCATTCGCGACATGGTCCTCGCTTTCGCGTAGGGTCTGCCAGTGTGAGCTACGCATTCATGAGTGGACCTCGCGTTTGCGAAAGAGGAAGTTGGCCAGTAGATTCTTTTTGGTGCATCGCATTCGCGATAGTAGTCTTGCGTTTGCGAAGAAAAACGCGTCTGGGCAGAATATAAAATTTCAAAGTGGAGGGTTAGCCATTTTTGTGAAAACTAAAGCTTGGGAGCTCGGATTTGAGTGGGATTTTGAGGGATTTTCTGAGATATCGATTGGGTAACGATTCTTAACTCCTTTGAAACATTAATCCAAACATGAATTCATCATTTAATTTCGGATTGGAGATGAAATTGAGGAAAAGTTGGAAGAAAGTTCTTACACCTAGAATTCGACTTTTGATTAGGAACTATTTGGATAATTTTTATATGCGCGAACACGGGAGAGAGTGAGGATTCTGAAAATATAAATTTACCCCAATTCCGAGACGTAGGCCTGAGGGGCATTTTGGTCATTTTACCTAATTTCACGTATTAGCTTAGAATTGCTTTGTAGAATTAGTTACTTGAAGTGTTATTTACATTATTCAATTGAATTAAATAGATTTGGGCCATTTGGAGTCGAGTACTCGTGGCAAGAGCATGGTTTAAGGTTAATTTTTGAGCCAGTTCGAGGTAAGTGGCTTGTCTACGTTTGTGTGGGGGACCTTCCCCTTAAGATTTGGTATATTTGGTAATTGAAATGCCTTGTACGTGAGGTGACGAGTACGTACTTGTGCTAATTATTGGAAATCCGATTTTCTTTAAGTAATTACTAGTATGTTTCCTTTCCTGTTTTTATTACTTGCACTATTAAGTTTGTTGTTAGCTTAGGGAAGCATGTCTAAGTGACTTAATTGCTTTACTTGCTCGAACTGCCTTATCTGAAATCCGTGCAGCATGCTAGGCTAGAATTACTTGTTCGCCTTAATATGAAATTGCCATTTCTGAATATTTTCCTGTTGCTGCTGTTATTTACATTGGGACTACGGATGTGGGATTCCGGTAGCTCCCCCCTTGCCTGTTTATTTTGGGACTACAGATGTGGAATTCTGATAGATCCCCCTACACAGTTATATGGAACTATGGGAATGCAGCCGGTAGATTCCCCCAGTACTGGGTATTTACATTTGGGATTACGGAACGGGATTCCGGTAGATCCCCGCGAACTATGAGTTGGACTATGGGATGGGACCCCGGGAAATCCATTGGATATGTACATATGGGACTACATGATGGTATCTTGGGAGATCCCTGGTTGTTATTTTTGTACTAAGTCGCATTTCTTTCTGTGTTTTGCCTTGTCTATGTAATAGTTGTTGTTGCCCTTTTTATATCATGTGTTACTTTTACTGCTGTATTTATTTATACTGTTCTATTCTACACTGTCAAACTTTATACTTTATTTAACCTCAGTAGGGCCCTGACCTTCCTTGTCACTACCCGACCGAGGTTAGGCTTGGCACTTACTGAGTACCGCTGTGGTGTACTCATGCCCCTTCTGCGCATGTTTTTCATATCCAGATCCAGGTACTGTGACTCAGTCCTATCACCCTTGAGGCGAGGTGTCTGCTCCAGCGACTTCGAGGTGTATTTGCCGCGTCCGCAGACCGAGGAGTCCCTTTCTATTCTAGCTTTTAAATATTTTCCCTTTTGTATTTCTTTTCCTTGTTAGATATTCTGGAGTTAGAGTACTCTGTAGTGATTCTTAGCTTGTGATTCATGGGTTTCCGAGTCTTGGAAGTATGTATTGGTTTGAGAGTTAAATATTGTGTATGCCGAGTGACACTTTTAAACACTGTTTTACCACTCTTCATTCTGTTCTAATTTGTTTTTATTCCACACTTTGGTTATCTTCCACAATTTAGGCTTACCTAGTCGTAGAGGACTAGGTGCCATTACGATGGTTCATGGAGGGCGAACCGGGGTCGTGATAGAACATGTCTATCCTAAGAAAAGCGACAACAAAGGATCAATTAAAGCAATGGTTGTTGCTTGGGAAGATAACTAGATGAGGGTACTGATGATGATGAACGAGCTCTTATGGCTATTGGAGAATCTGAAGAAGAACCTAATAAAGAACCTGAGGTAAGTTTTCTTCAATTAGAAGATATGATCAAATTCCTTTATAAAGAAAGATTATCTGAATTACTGTTGGAGTTAATTGATGAGTCTGAAGATGTAAGTACTGAAAAGGAACAACTATCAAAGGAGTGTGTTATTTTAAAAACATAGTGCAAAAACTTGGAAATTAGGGCTTGTGAAATTGAAAAAGAAAATATTGTTTTGAAAAACCACGTTCATGCACTTGATACAACTATCTTAGAACTAAGATCTGAAAATCTAAAATTGAAGTTAGGAACAGGTAAAGAAATAGCTACTGTCACATATATCATACTAGAAGAAGAATTAAGAAAGGTAAAAGATGAGCTATACAAAAAGGATGAACAAGTAAGAGTTTTGAAAGAGGATTTGGCATAGGTTAAACATGAGCTTGATAGAATATGTAAATAGAACAAGTCATCTGATGCACTTTCATGGCTACAACAACATCATAGTAGAAACATAATGGGACTTGGCTTTGGGAACTCTTCCCCTAAATGGGATCTCAAAAGCAAGTACCTCACACTTCTTGAGAATAAGATTTGCATTCACTGTGGTAACACTAGACACTATAAGAATGAATATCTAGCAAAAGAAAAAATAAGTCTAAGGAACAAAACTTTTGTTGTAGAGAAGAATAAGCTCCCAAGTTAGGCAAAGAAAAATCTTATTTATCCTTTTTCCTATAAAAAGAGATCGAAACTAGTTTGGGTTCCTGAGACTAACACTTGGTGTTCTTTTGCATGTCCAAGTGAAGGACAAAAGCCAAATATGGTACATGGATAGTGGTTGGTCAAAGCACATGACATGGAACAAGAACTAGTTATTTTCACTTGCAGCCTTTAAAGAGGTAATGTCTCATTTGGAAATAGAAAGAAATGTGAGATCATTAAAGTTGACAAGTTAGGAAAATCTAATTCTCACTCAATCGAAAATGTCTACATGATAGATGGACTGAAATACAGTCTAATAAATATCTAACAACTGTGTGATAGAGAAAACTTGGTAGCTTCCACCTCTACAACATATTTTGCGATTAATCTTACCACTGACAAAATAGATTTGTGAAAAAAATTAAACAATATATATATATATATATATATATATATATATATATATATATATATATATATATATATTACATAGTGGATATGTCCACACTTCAGATAATGAACTCACTTGCTTGAGTGTCATGGATAGTGATCCCCTCTTTTGGCATACGAGACTTAGATATGCTAGTCTAAGTTAACTCAACAAACTAGTATCTAAGGACTTGGTGATATGGATGCCTAATATTAAGCTCAAGGAAGATAAGTTTGTGAGGCTTGTGCAAGAGGGAAGCATGTAAGATCTTCTTTCAAAAGTAACAAAATGGTGAGTACTACTAGGAGGATTGAACTGGTCCATATGAATCTGTGTAGATTAATGAGGACAATGGGCAGAGATGGTAAGAGATATATTATGGTACTTGTTGATGATTACTCTAGATTTACTTGGATACTGTTTTTAACATCTAAAGATGAAGCGTTTGACATGTTAACTTCATTTGTTAGAAAAATTAAAAACAACTAGGTAATCAACTTGCATCAGTTAGGTCTGATCATGGTACTGAGTTTGAGAATACTAAGTTTTCTGAATTTTGTGATGAAAATGGCATAGATTATAATTTTTCTACTCTTATAACTCTATAACAAAATGGAGCAGTTGAAAAAAAGAATAGGACTTTGGAGAAAATGGCTAGGACCATGTTACTTGATAGTAAATTGTCTCATAGCTTCTAGGCAGAAGCTTTAAACACTACATGCTACATCATAGATAGGTGCATGACTAGATCTCTTGTTGAGAAAACTCCCGATGAGTTACTTAAAGGGAGAAAGCCAAATATATCCCATCTTAGGGCATTTGGATGCAAATTCTTTGTTTATAATAATGGAAAAGACTCCCTCGCAAGTTTGATCCCAGAAGTGATGTAGGAGTATTCTTGAGATATTCTTCACATAGTAAAGCATATAAGATATACAATAAAAGAACTATGTATGTAGAAGAAATTGTATATATTATTTTTGATGAAACTAACATTCTTTCTGAGAGGCGGGAACAAGATGATGAAGAGATTGGGCTGATAAAAAACTCAAATATGAAACCACAGTCCAGTTTGAGCTGCATCACAAGAAGGAAAAGGTGATGGACCAAGTCCTTGCACCCAGCGCAACCTGACAGGAGGAACTAACTAGAGAGGAACTGATCCTAAACCTTGAGGGAACCTGTCCATGAACATGTTCCTCAACAACAAAACAATCCAGGAACATCTAGAGAAAACAAGTTGGTCGTGAAACCTTACAAGTATCAAAGTTCTCGTTTCATTGGGAACTTAATCACTTATCCAACCTTTGGAATTAAAACCCAATTTTTTTTTAAAGAATCTTTGTGCGTTTGATGCTTTCTTGTCTCTTATGGAACCTAAAAATATTTCTGAGGCTTTGCAGGATGCAAATAGGGTGAATGCAATGCAAGATGAACTTAACCAATTTGATATAAATCAATTTTGGCATATGGTACCACCACCCAAGGACAGAACAATGATTGGCACTAAATGGATTTTCAGAAACAAACTTGATGAAAATGGAATAGTTACAAGGAACAAGGAAAGATTGGTAGTTCAAGGATATAGACAAGAGGAGAGTATAGAATATGGTGAGACCTTTGCTCTAGTTGCAAGATTGGAAGCAATTAGATTCCTCACAGACTTTGTTGCTTACATGGAATTCACTCTCCATCAAACAGATGTCAAGAGTGCCTTCCTCAATGTCTATCTAAAAAAAGAAGTGTTTGTCAAGCAACCTCCGGGCTTTGAAAGCAAGGAATGTCCTGATCATGTGTACAAGCTTGACAAGGTACTTTATGGGCTCAAGTAGGCTCCAAGAGCATGATATAAAATATTATCAAAATTCCTGCTTGAGCACGACTACAAGAGAGGTAATATTGACAATACTTTATTCTTGAAAGAAAAAGGTAAAGATCGCTTGGTAGTTCAGATATATGTTGATGATATAATCTTTGGAGCAACTACTGTTAAGTTAAGTAAAGAATTTGCTAAACTAATGGTGAGTGAATTTGAAATGAGTGTAATGGGTGAGCTTAATTTCTTTTTAAGTTTAAAACTTAAATAAAATTCAAACGGAACTATGATCCATCAGTAGAAGTATGTAAAAAAGTTTCTTAAAAGGTTCAAAATAGAAGATTCCAAAGAAATTGACACTCCTATTGCAACACCCACAAAATTGGATGTAGATGAAACTGGTTCATCTGTTGATCAGAAGCTGTATAGGGGAATGATTGGATCTTTGTTATATCTTACTGCTAGCAGACTTGACATTGTTTTTAGTGTAGGGATTTGTTCAAGGATATGGTCAAGAAGAAGGCATAGACTTTGATGAGACTTTTACTCTAGTTGCAAGATTGGAAACAATTAGACTCCTTATAGCCTTTGTTTCTTACATAAAATTCACTCTCTATCATATGGATATCAAGAGTGCATTCCTCAATTGATATCTAAAGGAAAAAGTGTTTGTCAAGCAACCTCCAGGATTTGAAAGCAAAGAATGTCCCGAGCAAGTGTAAAATCTTGATAAGACACTTTATGAGCTTAAGCAGGCCCCAAGATCATGGTATGAAAGATTATCTAAATTTTTACTTGAGCATGCTACAAAAGAGATAAAATTGATAATATTTTATTCTTTAAATAAAAAGATAACGATCTCTTGGTTGTTCATATATATATTGATGATATAAATTTTGGGGCAACAACTGATAGGTTAAGTAAAGAATTTGCTAAGCTAATGAGGACTGAATTTGAAATGAGTATGATGGGCGAGCCTAATTTCTTTCTAGGCTTAAAAATCAAATAAAATTTAAATGAAAATATGATCCATCAACAAAAGTATGTCAAAGAGTTGCTCATAAGGTTTAAGATGGAAGATTTAAAAGAAATTGATACTCCTATAGCAACAACCATGAAATTGGATTCGGATGAACCTGGTTCATTTGTTAATAAAAAAAATATAGGGGATTGATTGGATTTTTGTTATATCTCACTACTAGTAGGCCTGCCATTATTTTCAGTTTAGGACTTTGTGCTAGGTTTTAGTAAAATCCAAAGGAGTCTCACTTGAAGGCAGTCAAGAGGATCTTGAGATACTTAAAAGGCACAATTGATCTTTGCCTATAGTATCCAAAAGGTAGAAATTTTGATTTAGTGGGATATGTTGATACTGATTATGCAGGTTTTCTTGTAGATAGAAAGAGTACTTCAGGTATGACATATTTTTTTAGCTCATGTCTTGTATCTTGGGCCACCAAAAAGCAAAATTCTATGACATTATCTACTACTGAAGCTGAGTATGGGGTTGCTATCGTATGTTGTGCTCAATTGTTATGGATCAAGCAGCAATTAATGGATTTCAGAATTAGTGTAGGTTGTATCCCTATCTTTTATGACAATACAAGTGCAATCAGTATGACCAAGAACCCAGTCCATCACAAAAGAACTAAGCACATAGATGTTAGGCATCATTTTCTAAGGGATACTTTTGAGAAGGGTTTGATTACTGTGGAATTCTGTGCTACTAATAAGCAAATTACTGATATCTTCACAAAAGATTTTAGTAGGGATCACTTTGAAAGTAACATGTTAGAATTAGGCATGATTAAGATCACCTACAAGAACTGATTCTAACTCAATGATTGGTTAGATAATTTGTGAATTTTGTAAATAATTAGATTAGATAATGCTTAGTCTCATACTTTTATTATTATACTCTTGTGCCATGTACTAAAATGTCTCATTGATGTCTAATGATATTACCCTTACTTTCTTGGAAAATTCAGTCTTACACAAGAGAACTTTCAGTGAAGAACCTAGTTAATCGAGCTTATAAGGTATGTTATCTACACTCCGCATAAGTTAAAATAATTGCATATAAACTATGATCTGAAAAAGAGTCGCACTTTATCCCAGAACTCTTTTTAAATAAATCAGTTGCAAATTAACCAATTTCACTACAAAACTCACATATCATAATAGCCAAAATTTTTGGGGAAAGAGTCCAATGTCTCCTCAAACTACACTCCCAAGGCGAAAAGATTCCTAACCTCCAAAAGATGTCGTTATACACTCAACCTCTTCCCTCTTTAAATTGATTCAATTTTCTCTTCTTCTTCTCTCCAAACCTTTGGAAGATCAAAACACCAAAACCCTAAATCTCTCTCAGATTCTTTCAACTCTCTAAACTAATCAGATGGCAAACACAACTGAAAACCCCAAGAATTTTGGGAACCCTTCTTCACCACTCAAAGAACTTTCACCCACTCCTTCAACCACTCAAAGCCTTAATAAAAAACATGTGAAAATGATGGCATGCAAAAGAGTAGAAAGAAGAGAACAAGCCAAGAAGTTGAATGAAAAATTGAAGGCTAGTCAACAGAAGAACCACAAAACTCTGATGATTCTTTCCATTCTACGACTAAGGGGGAAGAACCAGTTTCTTCTGAAACTGATAGTGTAACTTCTGGGTTCAAATCCTTCACTGTTGGGTCAGAAAATAAAGAAAATCTTAAATAGGTTTGTGTTAGTTGGTTCTATTGCTAGTGTAGAAACTGTTGGTATTTAAAATATTAGCGGTAAAAATGAAAAAGAAATAGAAAAAAAGAGTGAGGTTAATGAAGCGGATGTGATGGGAAGGGAAGAAGAAAGAGTGTCTGGATCTACTTCACCCACTTCCGTTGGGTTGGATGAAGAAACATGGGCAATGGCGGTATGGAGTGAAGTGAGTGCTGATGAGGACGGAATTATTGAAAGAGAGACTTAAGAAGGAGGTAGTGGATCTAGTGACACTACTGCAGCTGAAGGATTGGTTAGGTTGAGGAAACAGTTCTAAGAACCTATTCTATCTAGGAAAGAACCACTTCATGACTTGCGGCAGAAAGTGTCTAATAACTACAACCTCAAAAAGAAAAAAATTTCTGGTGCTAAACCCCTGGAAAGGAGATGGGTGACAAGAAGAGAAAGGTTGCCTCTTCTATCTTTGTAGAGAATCCTCCCATAAGAGAAAGAACTACAAGGAGCTAGAAGAAGCAGAGTGAGGCCAACTTGAAAAAAAGGCCTTAGCTGAAAGTGCCAAGAAGGTTGCTGCCAAGGGGAAGAAGAAAGTTGGAGAAACGAGTAAGGCAATTCAAATATAGGAGATGGACCTGACTCTTCAGGATGAGGACGAGACAGAGGAGGTGGAGGTAACCAATCCAGTTCTTAGAAAAGAAAGACTTCTCAGAAGAAGTCTCAAGAAAAGGCTTCTGAGGTACAAGACTCTTCTTTGTCCAAAAGAACCAGGTCTGCTATAAAAGCAAAGAAAATTCAAGCGTTGGAGAAAGAAAGTGAAGAATCGACTGATGATGAGGAAGATAAGCTGGTGAAGTTCCAGATAAGAACTATTCTGAAGGATAAACTTCTTCGAAATGTGGAGGAAGAAGGAATGGTCTAGCTACTAGAAAAATTGGAGTTACAAAGATGGAAGGACATGGTCCTTCAGTTAGAAGAAAGATTAGCCAGGGCTGAAATTGTGGAATTTTATGCTAACTGTGAGGTTGAAAATAGAAGGGGTCATTAGTGAGGAGAAAGGAGTGAAAATAATCTTTGATGATAAAGAGCTTGGGGAGATTCTAGGTATACATGCTGAGGGGTATAATAACTACACAAAGTTGAAATAGCCTAGTCTAGATGATCTTCCCACCTTACTGGTTATCACCAACGTTACGCCCCAACATCGGGGAGCGTGACCGGCGCTCAACCGAGATAACCTGGATAAGCAAGCCTGTACAATGCCTTCTACACAAACTCACCCATGAATAAAGAGAAGATATATTTCATTAATTAGACAATGACAAGGTTACATGAACAACCCAAATTTCACTACCGTGAGAACTTTATTCAAGATTTCCCAAAATATTACATTACACATTCATAGTTTAGATGTGGAAACATATGATGCAAATGCAACATTTTTAATTTGACTTCCCAAAACAAAGGTACCACCCATGCTATGTCTAACGAGCCTCTAATAGATACAAAAGAGTAGCATGATGATGTCGGCAACGAGGCCCCGTCTATACCTCAAAACAATATACATATAGGACAGGAGATACAAGACCCCGAAATGAAGTGGGGCTCACCATGTCAGCTGAGGAGATGGTATACTGCTATCACTGATCAATATCACATGATATAGAACCACCTATATCCATTAAAGATGCAGCGCCCCTGTAAAAAAAGACATTAGTACATATGGAATAGTATTAGTATGTAAAACTAAACACCCTTTTAATAGAACGAATAACAGTAAAATGAGAAGGAAATATGAAATCAATAAGAGCCTCAAACAATATCAAGGTGTCAAGTTAGGAGAAAGATAAATTTAAATATTTTTAAGTTGGGATATCTTTAGTATCGATACACCACCGTGCTTTTAGCATGGAGTCCGATCTCAGCCCGATCGGCTAAGCCATCTCACCCCAAGACATCCAATCACAACATCGCCATGTATGCCGCATGGCGTCCGATCTCAGCCCGATCGGCTAAGCCATCTCATAACAATGCCGTGTGGGTCGACATTACATCACATCTCGATAGAAATAATCTCATACCATTTAAGGGGAAATATCTCAACACATCAATCTCCTCTCATATATGTAGAAACAATCTCATCACATCAACACGGGGTTTTACCCCTCAATCCTTCCTACACAGGCACATGTAGTTTCGGGGTTTGGTTATTTCGACCTAACCTTCCTCGGTGACTAAACGATACTCCAAAAACATTTATTACTTAGTGGATTTACAACTCATTTCATAATCTTTCACACATCTCTCCATTTCATTGGCACTAGTGGCCATAATTTTAATATCATTCTCGGCACGTCGACCGTATTTCATAATTCATACTCACCCCTATAACCTAAAACATTACCATGGATTATCATTAATAAGAGAATTTCAATTCAAGATTTTAAGTACATATATGAGTAAACAAGAGTCTTAAGCACATTGAGTTTCTCTTCCACAATTAGGCATACTAACTTGCAATTGAGACATGATTTCTGAATCACAACATCTTTGGTACATTGATCATACTAGATTACATTCTCAGAGGGAATCATGATATGGTAGGAACATTTGGAACACATTTTGAGTATATACATCTTTCAACATAACCCTTATTTTAGAATAATCAAATATGTTAGGAGGACTCAGCACATGAGAATAAGAAATTGAGCCAATCATAATCGCAACTTACAAGGACATCATGGAAATTGATTCTACAAGAGGAGTTTAGCTAACATAACTTGCTTGAGCTTCTTTAAATTACTAGAGTGTTCCGGAAATCCTAGCAATTTCAATCTATTAGAAACATGACAAATTTGAACCATAATTAGGAAGATACTCGGGGTTTCAACTCACTTGAGCATTCTATCAAGCACTAGGTGTGCATTAAGGTTTCAAGGTTCTCCTATGGTGGATTACTTCATCCGACAACCCAATGTTTACCCATTTGAGCTTAATAACCTCCCCACCAACTGTGATGGTACATGTATGCATAAATAACACTTAAGAATCACACTTCTCATTACCTACTTTTAGTCCAATCCCGAAATTAAGGGCTAGGGAGTAGAATCTTACCTTAGGTGAAGACCTTGTGAGTTTTCCTTGTTGAATTTCAAAGCTTGATCAAGGGTTGATGAACACAATACTTGGGGCTTCCTTTTCTCTCTCTAAAGCACTCCTCTCACTCTAAAATGGAAGATTTTTTCCTTCTAAATGAGAAGCAAAGGCTTTTAATAAAATAGGGTCGGGTTTTCAAAATCAAAAAATGGACCCTCCGAACTAAACTCTGCGGACATAGTGTGCACCGCAGATCAAGTCTATGACCCGCAAAATGGACTGCAGAAACAGTCCCAAAAACTAGGCTGGTCTAGTCCAGTCTGTGACCAGGTCTGCGGCCCGCATATCAATTATGCGGCCATAGAATCTTCCTCCGAAAACCTTCATGCTGGTTTTGCGACAGATGTGTGGCCCGCAAAACAATTATGCAGTCACATAGTTGACCACAAAACAACCTCCAAAATTGGTCCCTTTCTCTGCTTTACTCCATGGCAGATCTGCGGTCCGCAGATCAGTTTTACGGCCGCATAATGAACCGCAGAAACACCCTGTTCTGCAATAATTTTTCTTCAACTCCCCGATGGCCGACGCTCAGATCAATCCAAAAAAAGTCCGTACCCTCAAATACAATAGTCTACCTTAGTACCACAAAATTTCGGGTTTTAGGTGAAATGTTTTATGGTGCCTTACAACTAGCAACTTTGCTGATAGTGACTTGGAGCAAGAACCCAGAGCTATATACAAAAGTGAGATGAAGCCCTTTCGTAACGTGCTCCTTGAGTTTGTGAATAAAGTGGTGCTGCCCAGGCAGGAAACAAGCCATGTGGCTACCTTTATGGACATGATCCATATGGAATGCCTGGATAGTGGGAAGTAGATTAACTGACCAAGTTTCATAATCTAGCTCCTTCATAGGATTGTTTGTGGTACCAAGACTCATGCCATCCCCCATGGGATGTATGTACTATTAAAGATTACTTGGGGGTTGGAACTTTGACTGATTGTGACTACCAAGTCCAAACTAGCCCAAAGAACCTAGTTCATCGAAGAGGGTACCTAAGAACATCAATATTAGAGCATTGATGTATGGGGAGTGGGGATAAGGATGCTAAAATTGATAGTCTGAAGAATCGGTTGGTTGAAGTAGAAGTTGAGAGGGACTACCTTAAGTCTAAGCTTGCAAAGGAGATCGAAAAGAATGATGGTATTCTTCAAGATATGCTGAAATTGCTTCAAGCCAAGAACCAAGAACCTGGTCCTTCCTAGTCCTAAAATCCTTCCTAGTCCTAAATCCTTCCTAGACTAGTTCTAACCAGTCCATTTCTATGACCCAAGTGGGAATTTGCTATTTTATGCTCATGCTTCTATCTTTTTATTTTCTCTTATTGTCACTGTCGCGCCCCATTTTCTCGCGAAAGTGGGTTTTGATGTATGACAACTCTTTTAAAAGAGGAGAGTCACTATCTAATAATTTTAAAGGTGCATTAGAGAACTTATTTGTATATAACTCTATTTGACTAGTCAACGTCACCAAAGATCGAGTAAGGGATCAAATTACCTAAAAGGGAAAGTGTTAGGCACTCTTCGAGGTCCACAACTATGGGTACCGACAAACTATGTGGATTATGTAATTAGGCTAGGTGATCAAACAAATAAAAGAAAATATAAAATTCAAAGAGTTTTATTATAACACATGGGAATTGGTGCAAATCTTTAATGATTATAAGGATACAACTACATGTATCTATGTAAAATAATTAAGTGTAGGCAACAAGTATGTAAAGGAAAGAAAAGAGGGGGGTGGGGAGGTCTGAAGTTTTTTAGCTTAACGGATCACCCCGTGCAACATAAATAATACTTCGCAAACTCCCTCAAGATAGGGGATAATTCATATTATTCAGCGGTCGCAGACTATCATCTCCTGCTACCCAATTACTATGTTGAAGATGTTACTTAAAGGCGTTCTAATTCAATTCTAAACCATATCCTATGCGTGTACTACACGTCCCATGCTTATGGTCCTGGAGGTTTTGGACCTACTATTAGGTGGTTCTAGACTCGACTTAGGTTGCTAAAAAATGATAAAACTAAGCGACATTCAAAATAGATAGGACTACACATAAATACAATAAAATGCCCAAGTTAACCTCCACACATAACAACAAAAGCACATAAGCAGATTTTCATATTATATAGTAGACAATTTCAGAATTAAGGCATATTATAGTTGTGAGTCCTAGATGATTCTATTTTTAGTAATGTACAAGCAACAGATTTGCAAATTAATGGCATTAAAACTATAGGCATGATCTCTAGATTGTTTGCGCAATGAGGAAATGAAACGATCCTAGAATCATGAATTACCGGTGCTGATTTTATAGACAAGTTTCTTAGGTAGGTGACAGTGTCCTAGAGATAGGATATCTAATAGTTGACGATTGAAATTGATTTTATATAGTTTTATCCCTATAGACATGCGATCAAGAGAAGTAGTACAAAACGATATGGAGCGGTTGGTTAATTGTCAATCCTTATAGCCATGGTATCAAGATTATCAAAGGTATTACATGGTTGCATCCTATAGGCATATTATCTAAGAGTGCGAAGTATGCTAACAAATGAAACACTCAAGTTCTTACAAACATTCTGACATTGTGCGAGTATTAGACATGTTGAGTAGGTGAAGTATTTAGTTTCCTATAGGCATGATATCTAAGTGAGTTACACAATTCAAAGAAGCTGCCCAAACATGCACTTTTAGTTGTATTAAGTTCCTATAGCATGGCGTCTAAGTGCAAGGGGTTCAATTTAGATCCTATAAGCATGCTCTCTAGCCATTCAAGTCATAACATTATGTGCAAATATTTTCTAAAAGCATGAGGCATGATGAACAAACAAACAATCAAGATCCTATAAGCATGATTTCTACCCATTCATGTAAAAGATGAATTATCCTAGTTCCCCCTTTTTACTAATCCCCAATCGTTTGTTATTACAAATTATTATTAGCCCAAAATAAAAGAGTACAAGTTCAAACATTACACCCTAAAACAAATACGAGCCCAATAAATAAAACAAGCCCAAAGAAAATTACCCAGTAAGCCTGGGCCCTCAGCAAGTTCATTCTTCATAAAATAATAGACCCATATCCAAATAGACCCAAACATTAGAGTGTTGTCATTGCTCAGCTCAGACACACAGGGGGACTCATATTAAGCTAACAACGAAGACTTACTTTCTTTGCAAATGGACACCTTAACCACGCAAGTTAATAAGCCACGTATGGTAACCAATCAAAACAGCTATGAGGCCTACTCACAATAGTTCTCACTAGTACATAGATACAAAAACATGTTGACAAGGTTCATATAAAAAAAACATAGTTGCACTCGTATTTTCTAAAAGCTAGGGTGACAAAATTGATCGAACAAGGGGTTACACATAAAACTAGGAACACCAGTAGGATTTAATCTTCATATGACAAGGAAAACTAACTATATGAGTTCCTAACAGACATGGTAAACACATATACATAATTAGTTCTTAGAATGACAAGTTTATAGTGAAACATAAGCCAAAGTTAGCCCTAAAGAGAAGCAGAACTTGGAATCTAAGGCATGAAAGTCATAGTCAGAAAATGGCAATTAGACATAGCAAGCAAATAAGCAGGCATGGTCCACAACAGTCTACAGACAGCTTAACATGCTGAGTTATAACACCAAAGTTCAGGAACATTACCAAGATTAACAAGATAGACAGGCATCGGGACTTATATCAGTTAATCAAGTAGAGAACAAAGCTATGTTGGAGTCTTTAAGCGATATTTTAAGAACACATTATTGAACAAGTCACAGAGCATACGCTGAATAGCAAGAAAACACGTCATGCTGGTTTAGAAGTAATACTGGCATTTAGAAATTCCATAAGCAAATATCAACCATAAAGAAGTCAAAAAATAGTACATGAATGACACAATAGGAAATGATACATTAGGTATGAATTAATTTATCATAGGAATCTGAAATAAGCAAGAGACGAACTCATGACAAGCAGTAGAATAGCATTATGACATACACAAACACACTAGGCTAAGCATGCTTTAGACAGTACGAAATTTAAGGCTTTAGGCAAGTTCTGATGCTAGGTAACATAAGACTACAGAATAACTTCAAAGCAAAGAAGACCAAAAACATAGTAACAAATTGGTTCATCGAAGCTTAAGCAACATAGAAATATAGAGCAAGAACATAAGTGTAAAAAAAATAAAATTGCGAGAGACAAAGGTACTTACCAGTTACAAGTTAACAAGAAAACAAATGAGAAGAATAATTTCCAGAGGTAATTTAATTAACAATAACAAAGAGCAGCAGAATCCTCAAAATCCTAGTGTGCCAGAGTACCAAGGGTTTCGAATGAACACCGGGCAATGCTCGCACTAAGAAAGAACACAGTCAAATTCGAATGGCCTTGGCTTTTGATTGAGGCCTATCTTGTACTACTACAAAGTAGCAAGAGAGGTCGAAGCAGCTTTAACCCGAGAAGGTCGGGATCGATTTCCACAGGGAGCTTGATATTGGAGTTGAGTTTCTATCTAAATTGGTGTTGCGTATAGTTGTTCCTAATTGCACTTCTAAACATTGTTGGTTTTGATTTTACTTCTGTCACACCTCCTTTTTCCGCCCCCGCGAGGGTACAAGAGAGTTTTTTTTCCAATTAAAGGATAATCGAAACGAGATTTATTTATTTATTTCAGAGTCGCCACTTGGGAGATTTAGGGTGTCCCAAGTCACCAATTTTAATCCCGAATCGAGGAAAAGAATGACTCTGTATTACAGTCTGCGAACCAGAAATCCAGATAAGGAATTCTGTTAACCCGGGAGAAGGTGTTAGGCATTCCCGAGTTCCGTGGTTCTAGCACGGTCGCTCAACTGTTATATTCGGCTTGATTATCTGATTTTATACAAATATGAACTTATGTGCAAATTTTATCTTTTTACCGCTTTCATAATTGTTATTATTATTTTTACAAGAATGTGAACATCGTTTAAAAATATGTCTTTGGATTGCGTCACATAAAATGCACCCGCGATCCGGAACGTATTTTTATTCAATGTTTTAGGATTTGGATTTGGGTCGCATAAATGCGCACCCGTGTTTAAGAATGTATTATTATTAAAATCGTGCCTAAAACGATTAGCGTATTATTATTTATGGGTAAGACTGTGGAATTCACTAAATAGTCCATCCCGAATTCTAAACAATTAAATGCATATCTATTGAGGGCCCCACAATCTATACATTTTATTAAGCGAGACTCATCTCATTTATTTTAAAAGAACAGTCCTAAAATGCCTACATTTTTCTATTGAAATTTGTCTCTACAAAATAAAAGAGAAAATATCTTAATTTATTTACATGTTATTACCTAGTTACATTATACTAGGCATGTTCTCAGTTTGTCAAATTAAAAAAAAACATAGCAATTCTAATTTTAATCCTAGACCATTTACATGCTGAAATTAACCAATATTATTTAACTAAACAATATTTCTACCAACTTCCTACTAGATGGCCTATTCGTTTGATTTTTACTTGACGGAGTTACTACACCATTTATTTATTTTTAGGCAATATATAGATAGTTCAATCGTTAAGCTATCGTCGGATGTTCCACTATATGTATTAAATAGCTACATGATTCTGATTTTTGCAAGCTAAATAATTTGTACATATAAATAAAATTCAGAATATAATTAAAGCAAATTTAGAATTTCAACTCTTCATTTTTCGGATTCATGCTTCATATTTCGGATTACAATAACCAGCGTGTCAGTTGTGTACCTGATATTGGAAGCAAAAGAAAATGAAGATGAGAATCAGCAGTAATAACAATACAGCACAGCAACAACAGTCCAACAACAGTAACAACCCAGGAACAGAGTTTGCAAACCGGTGGAGTATTAATCCCAAAACAAAAAATCAGACTTTGATGACACAACAACAATTAATGCTAATTTCAAACAATGAAAGAAAGCAGAAGATTTTTTTTTTGTGTTTTTTTTATTTGAAAGTTTTAATATTTTTTCGGAATTTTTCTCTCTCTTAAATATTCAGCTCTTTTTTCTCTCTAATCTGTTCTCTCTCTATTCTCTGTCCGTCTTTTTTCGTTCTGTATTCTCTCTATCTCTGTGTTCTCCTCTATCCTAAAATCCAATTCAAGACCTCTTTATATCCCCAACCCTTTAATCAATTAAAATCAAACACTTTCTCCTACCAAACCCATTATCTTCCCACTCATCCCCATTACATTAAATAAGTATATCAACCCCACCCCATTATATTTTGTCCCCCATGCCTAACATAAATAATTACCATATTCCCTCCACTACATTTTGTCTTGTCCACCATTTATATTAAACAATTATATCAAAACCCACCCCATTATATTTTGTCCCTCATGCTTAACATAAAGAATTAAAATAATGTTCAATTACCAAACTACCCCTCAGCTCTAAACAATCAATTAATCAAACTTAACCAAAATATAGTCAAAATGACCAATTTCTCAACAATCTTCAACAACCAATCATATGAACACGATGAACAACACAACTCAAAATTAATGGAATGAATTAACCATATTGGGAACCAATCCTGGTTAATTTAGACCATCAATGGATGAGCAAGGATACAATAATACAAACAATAAAATACATGATTCAAACTAAATCAACAAATCAAAAACAAACATAAACTCACATTAAATCAACTCAAACAATGAATAAACATGCATTAAAATCTATTTTAAACAACAAACATGACGGATTAAATGATTTAACAACATTAATAATTTCTGAAAAATACATAACATCATGAGACAAATTGAAGAAATAATCAATTAAATTTCAATTTGAATCTAACAATCATTAAACTAACAAATTTTTACCTAAACAATAAAACAAACATGAAATAAACATGAAAAACAACTAATTAAATTTCCATTCAAAATCTGAAAATTAATTCAACAAAACATATGAACATGAACAAAACCAAAAATCAAATATCTACTAACCGGATTGAACGAAATATGTACGGATTGTTCTGACGAACCTCGACCAAAACTCGAGCGTAAACAAACCTTCCCGGAAACAATTATCGCATCAAAATCACTTGAATGTGCCCGGACGAACGACTGCTCCCATTAGTTTGATGTTCGAAGAATAATACAAATGAGCCCGGAAACAAACTCTCAAAACCTCCAACATTCAAACGAACACCCGCTGATTCGTCACCTTCCCCTCATTTGAGTTTTATCACTTCGAAACTCAAATTGAAATCAAAGAAAATCAAAAGATATTGTGCGACAATTCTGTCCAGAACTCCCCCTTGACGTTAAGGTGCAATGATGCTGGAGCTGGGCGTAGCAGAAATAACAGAAATGACGGGTTGGTCATGAGGCGTGCATGTGTGTTGCCGACGATGGTGAGGGATGTTATTTCGTCATTCATGGCTTCGACGATGAGGACAAAGAAGAAGATGAAGCAGCCGACGCAGTTGACGCAGCAGAACGATGAGACAGAACAGCTGGGGTGCGTTTGGGAAGGTTTTCGCGAAGAAGATGAAGTGACGACGCAGGCACAACTGTGTGAACAGTAGCAGCAACGGCTGGACGCGAGGGTGGTTGTGTCGTTTGGTGGTTTGAATGAAGAACGAAGGAGGAGGAGCGGAAGTTGGTCGTGAGGTAGAGGGCATCCATGGACGTCGAGCTCAAACTCGAGCTTGACGTCGAACGACGAAGATGAAGTCGCGATGGTGGTCGCTTGGTCGGAGACGGAGGCAGCGGGCAGCCCATGGCTGTGTGAGGTCTAGGGTAGCCATTGATGCTTGGGGTGTTTGGCATTTTGGAGAAGAAGAAGAGAGGGTGGGGGCAGATAGTTTAGTTTAGGTTTTTATGGTTTTTGTTTTGTGTTTTGAAAAAAAATGAAGAAGGGTGTTGGGTATTTGGGTTAATGGGGCGGACCGGGTCGACCCAGTTTGAAGTGGACCAGGTCATGGGGAAGGTTGGACAATTATTTGGGCCTATGGTTTGAAAATTGAAGAAATGGCCCAATCCGATTTTTCTTTGTATTTTTGTTCTTTTATTTTTCTAGAACTAAATTATAAAAATACTTAAATTATTATTAAGAACTAAATTAAGTTATAAAAGCGCAAATTAATTCCCAATAACAGTTAACGCATAATTTAGTAGTAATTAAGCATAAAATTGTATATTTGGACATTAAATGCTAAAAATTCAAAAGATGCCTATTTTTTGATTTTCATTTTTTGTAAACAAACTTAATTACTAACAAATCGTAGAATTAAATCATAATGCGATATTTTTTGTATTTTTATTAATTTAACAAATAAATATGCACAGACAAATACAAATAATTATTCAAAAATATCACAAAATATCACAAAGTTGCACACCAAGGAAAATTAATTTTTTTTTGTTGAATTTTTGGGAGTAATTCTCATATTGGGCAAAAATCATGTGCTTACAGCTGCCCCTCTTTGCCCGAAGACACGAAGGGTTTTCGTGCAAAGATAAAGCGAGCGATTTTTGCCCATCCGAGTACTCCGTGTGAAGCATTTTTTGAAAAAGATTTGACCGAACCTTTGCTTCAAAGGTTTCCTACATATCCTGGGCTAAACAGGAATCAGGTCAATGTAGTTCGGGAAGTTTTGGTAGCTGGGACTACCGTGGGACTGCAATGTTACTGTTGTTGCATGCTATTACCACTGCTTACCGATCTCCTTGTTACACCGTGCTTAAAAGAAAACAAGAAGCTAGGCTAGACTGCAATTTGTTCTTGTTGCCTTGCTTTCTTGTCTGCTTGCATTTCTTCCGGTGCTTTTCTTCCTTTTGACACATGCACTTGAGTTTGCGCTGGGACCTCTTGTTGTAACCTTTTGCTTTCCAGTGCTGGGGATTTTTATTGTTTCCTGCTGGGGATTCCTGTTGTAACCCTCTGTTTTATTGTCCTCTGACTTGATCTTGAAATGTATGCCTCTGTTGTATGGGCGGGCTCCCAACTTCAACGCTTGAAATGAAAAGACTGAAATGTATGCCTCTGTTCTATGGGCGGGCTCCCAACTTCAACACTTGAAATGAAAAGACTGAAATGTATGCCTCTGTTCTATGGGCAGGCTCCCAACTTCAACACTTGAAACGTAAAGACTGAAATGTATGCCTCTGTTCTATGGGCGGGCTCCCAACTTCAACACTTGAAACGTAAAGACTGAAATGTATGCTGAAATGTATGCCTATGTTCTATGGGCGGGATCCCAACTTCAACACTTGAAATGAAAAGACTAAAATGTATGCCTCTATTCTATGGGCGGGCTCCCAACTTCAACAACAACTTTAAAAACAAAATACCATTCCTTTCTTTAGGTTAACGAGATTTCAACAACTTTTAAAAATAAAATGCCTTTCCTTTCTTCAGGCGGGCTCCTGACTTCAACCAATAAATCGCCATTCTGTTCTCCAGGGGGGCTCCCGACTTCAACTAATAAATCGCCATTCTGTTCTTCAGGGGGGCTCCTGACTTCAACCAATAAATCACCATTCTGTTCTTCAGGGGGGCTCCTGACTTCAACAACAACTTTAAAAATGCCATTCCTTTCTTTAGGTTGGCGAGATTTCAACAACTTTTAAAACGCCTTTCCTCTCTTCAGGCGGGCTCCTGACTTCAACAACAACTTTAAAAATAAACGCCATTCCTCTCTTCAGGCGGGCTCCTGATTTCAACAACAACTTAGGAGGAAATGCATCTCCTATGGGTAAAAAAAAACTTCGGAGGAAATGCCTCTCCTATGGGTGAAACTAAACTTAGGAGGAAATGCCTCTCCTATGGGTAAAAACAAACTTAGGAGGAAATGCATCTCCTATGGGTAAAAAAACAAACTTAGGAGGAAATGCCTCTCCTATGGGTGAAACTAAACTTAGGAGGAAATGCCTCTCCTATGGGTAAAACAAACTTAGAAGGAAATGCCTCTCCTATGAGTAAAACTAAACTTAGGAGGAAATGCCTCTCCTATGGGTAAAAATAAACTTAGGAGGAAATGCCTCTCCTATGGGTAAAACTAAACTGAGGAGGAAATGCATCTCCTATGGGTAAAAATAAACTTAGGAGGAAATGCCTCTCCTATGGGTAAAAATAAACTTAGGAAGTGCGTCTCCTAGGGGTAAAACTAAACATTTAGGAGGAAGTGCATCTCCTATGGGTGAAACTAAACTTAGGAGGAAATGCCTCTCCTATGGGTGAAAACAAACTTAGGAGGAAATGCCTCTCCTATGGGTAAAAACAAACTTAGGAGGAAATGCCTCTCCTATGGGTAAAAACAAACTTAGGAGGAAATGCATCTCCTATGGGTAAAAAAACAAACTTAGGAGGAAATGCCTCTCCTATGGGTGAAACTAAACTTAGGAGGAAATGCCTCTCCTATGGGTGAAACTAAAATTAGGAGGAAATGCCTCTCCTATGGGTAAAACAAAGCTTAGGAGGAAATGCCTCTCCTATGGGTAAAAACAAACTTAGGAGGAAATGCATCTCCTATGGGTAAAACAAACTTAGGAGAAAATGCATCTCCTATGGGTGAAACTAAACTTAGGAGGAAATGCCTCTCCTATGGGTAAAATAAACTTAGGAGGAAATGCCTCTCCTATGGGTGAACCATTTCCTTCTTTCTGAACTATTTACTTACCTGTGTTGTCTTCCCTCGAAACTGCTGGGGATTATTTTGACGGGGATGACTTTTCCCTTCTTTTTTTCTCCCTTACCCACTCTGGGTTGCCCGAAACACTGTCGAGGGTGCTTCTACATCTCGATGATCCGCTGGGGATAACACTGCTGAGGATAACTCTGCTGAGTAAATATGTTAGCTTACTCCTTCCAAAGTTATTTCCTTTTAAGTAGGATATTTCATTCCCCTGCAAACTGCTTCCCCTTTTTTTCTCTTTTTTTTTTTTTTTTTTTGTTTTTTGCATAGCTTCTTCCTTCAAAGACTACCTCCCTTGAGACTCGTTTTGCCTTTCCCCGAAAGGAACCGCTGAGGATACCGATTTTTACCAAACTTGTGTTGGACTCCTCGAAACTGCTGGGGATAACATTGTTAGGGAATTATTTACTTACCTGTTGGGGGTAAAATGTTATCAGCTGGGGATAATGCTGTCGAGGATAACACTGCTGGGGGATTCTGATTCTTTCAGAACTAGTGCTTCACTATTCGAAAGGCTGTTGGGAATGATACTGGCCTTTTGCTTTTTCTGAGCACGAGTTTCATCCCTTTGTTCTGTCCGCTGGGGAACAACTTCCTCCATTGAAACTTGTTATTGGGGGGTAAAACTGGTTCAAAGACCACTTCCCTTGAGACTGGTGCTATCTTTATTCTTCCCCGACTGGGTATCTGACTTTCAGAAAATTTTCTAAATGAAAGGAAAATTTTCTGCCCCAGTTTGATAATATCCCTTGTGGCATTTCTTTCTGTCATCAATGCCATTTCCTTTACCTGTTTCAAATCAAACAAAATTTGTTAGTTTAAAACGTGGTGGTTGGTTGTGATACTCCCACTGGGATGGCTTTTCCCTTTCTCCTTCCCTGCTCTGCGTTCCAAAACTTGTTGGGGATGATATTATTTGCTGGGGATAATCCCTTTCTGCTGGGGATATCCCTCTTCTTTCGTGGCATGGCTCAGAAACTTGCATTTTCCCGACCTTTTAGTATCACATGAATTTCCCAAATCATGCTCATTGCTCTCTTTGTTTGTCCACGGGCCTTGGCCTTGAGGTTTAATAACCTTTGATTTTGGCAAGGATATCCCTCTTGACACTCGTTGATCCTTTTGTCAATCTCCTTTTGCTGGAGATATCTTTCTTGACACTGGCCTCGCGGTTGTTCCTTGCTGACTATACCACTTGGATGTATTAGTCAGATCTTATCTTGAAAGCTGATGGCCTATTTTGAAGTCATTTCCCACTGATTCTGACCAAACAGACTCTACTGGGGAAATTTCTATGAAAGGAGAAAGATAAAAAGGAACAGAATAAAAGACAAAGGAAAAATATGACTCTTTAACAAGAGAAACTATAAATAAAAACTTATCAAACACAGATACCGACTCTAATGGTCATGACATGCGCATGTGGCCTATCCTCTGCCGTCAATCGTCTTTCAAGATCTTCATTTGGCGATTCCCCATCTGATTCTCAATCTTATTCGACTTGTAGTGCCCGAAGGGTTTTCACTAGCAAGCCTCTCTCATTTTGTTTTTTTTTTCTCAGCTTTCATCGCCTTATGGTGTCCGTAAAGATTTTCACCGATAAGACTCTCTCATTTGTATCATTTTCCAGCTGGGGATTTGGAGTGTTGCCGGTATGACTCTTTCTACTGGGGATTAGAGTCCTTTCTTTTGTGGAACAGAGTGTTATGTTCACCGGTAAGACTCTCATTTATCTGACTTGGCATCTTTTGAAGACTGATTAGAAGGTCTTTCTTTGGACCGTAATGTGAGTTTTTGGATAGGCTAGAAAGAAAGGGTATTAAAGGCTCAAAAAAACAAAATAAATTTGGGGTTCAAAATTACAACCTTCGGAACCATATTTGCTTACAACAAGCACATCCCTTGCCCCAGTTTCTTGCTTGGGGATTATTTATTTATTATTATTATTTTTTATTACACCATGCACACCATGCACACTATGCACCCTATGACCGAGCCGTGAGGCGCCTACGTATCCTCTTTGAGGAATCAGGTCAGACGTAGTTCCCAATTCCTCTGTTTTCTTCTGACTTTCTTTTGTTTTTTTTTTGTTATCATTTTTCATTCCTTCTTTTTTTTCATTTTTCTTTTGTCGTTTTGTTGATTTTTTCTTTTTTTTTTGTATTTTTTTTCTTTTCTTATCTTTTCATGTTTGTGTTTCTACTCTTTGCTACTGATTCCGAAAGAGGGGTATGAAAGAAAATAAACAAGGCTCAAAAGGGGTAACGAAGGATAAAGTGTTTAGGTAGCAGAACAAAATGCCTTCGTCATTCCAGTCTTCAAAACATGCCAAGTGAAAACAACACAATTGAACATAGATTTATAGTCTCTTCTGATGGTGCTGGACTTGACAATTATATTCAACATTTGCTTTTCATTTGTCATTTCTGAAGCACCGTTGGGCGACACTCTCACTTCTCATTATCATGAAGACCCTTATGTCAATTTGGCGAATCTTGCTTTTAACGGTTTTCTTTATGTTTTACTTGCCCCAGTTCCACATGACTTGGGCTCCAAATCATCTCAAACCGTTCTTATTTCCTTTAAACGTTTCGATCACCTCCCAATGGTTTAATGATCAGCTTTTAAGATTGGGCCAAAATTGTGTACGCATGTCATGTCACTAGAATCGGTGTTTGAACAAAAATGACGAATGGACTAAACAAAAAGCTGACTAGAAACAATAAAAGACCGGATTTTGCATTAGACTACCGGTGAAATGATTTGAATAACAAAACAATCAAAAACAAACCAGAATAAAATCCAAAACAACCTGGACAAAACTTAAACAAACCGCTATGACAAAATGGAACGATAAGCGGAAAGATATTGACACAAAGAAATATCCGAATTATAACCCTAATAATCCGAACAACAGAAACGACAACAAAATAAGCCACCACAAGCTTCTCTCTTGTTAACCAAGGAACGGAGCGTCGTCCTACTTTAGCAAAACTGGCATCTTAGCCACTAAGCTTCGCATCAGTATTGCCTAGACCATTATCAATTTCAATATCCTCAACCTTAGTCAACAAGTCCGCAATAGGATTTGAGTGCTTCTGCTATCAGGACTAATTCCAGCAAAGTGTGCATCATGATGTGCGGGTAAAGGATTCTGCGCGATGTTCTGGGTGTCATTGTCCGGCTTACCACAAACCAACCACCTTATCTTTCTTTGTGATTCAAAACAGAACAGGTTAGAATGGACTCAGTCGGTCCTCACTATTAACAACATTTTTTTTATTTTTTTTATTTTTTTTTTCGTTTTTTTTCTTTTTTCTTTTCTTTTTCATTCTCTTTTTTTTTTTTTTTTTTGTTGTGGTCGAATCTTATGGAGATTGCCTACGTATCATGACCCCGCATGAATCAGACTTTGCGTAGTTCGGACCAATAAAAGATAAACAATAATAAACATTTTTTTCAATTTTCATATTAAAACAAACTGGGTTTCAAAGGTTTGAAGATGACCTACAAACTCGAAAATCAAACAACCCACATATTCTAATTAAAAGATTTACAAACTCCAAAAACAAATGGCCAACTTCCTTTCTCCGTTTGACAAATGCAACCGAGCGGTTATTTTTGCAAACGTGGCCCTTTCCAAATTTCACATGAATTTTGAGGTCGGGGAGGATTATTTTATGACACTTTACAAGCTTGCCCATTCTTTTACGAAAATAGCCTTTCGACAACTGAAAGATACTCTGAGGCTATTTCGGCAAGAACGATTTAAGACACTGCTGAAGCTGACTCGGCTTATTTTTGACAGAAAATCCAAACGGTATTCACCTGACCGCTGACTCTTTGTTTTTTTTTCAAATGATAATAAGACGTGGTGTTGCAAACACGGCCTTTCAACGTCTCGGGGACGAAGATTTTTAAGGCTGTGTGGGTCAACTGGACCAAATCTTAAAAAAATGACCCAAACGTGGCTGTTTATGCAAAGTCAGCCTTCCGGCGTCCCTTTCGGGAACATTCGGCTATTCTTGACAAAACAACATCACCCGACTTATTTATGACAAAATTAAGATTTTGACATGTTTTTTTTTATTATTATTTATTTGTTTTTGGCTATTTTAGCAAAAAGGTGGGGTTGAACCCGATGAGGGTTGCCTACGTATCTCACATCCGGTGAGAATCAAACCCGCGTAGTTCGGGCAGATTGGATACAAGTGAGAAATAAAAAAAAATAACTAATTCAGAGAAAACATATCTTTTTTTTTCTTTTGCTTTTCTTAAAAGGTGATGAAACATGTAAAATCTTTTGGATTTTCTTTTTCCCTTTTTTTTTTATTTTTTTTTATTTTTGATTTTTCATAAATGATAAAAAGTGCAAATTTTTTTTTTGAATTTTTCATTTTTTTTAAAAAAATTTGTTTTTTTAAATAAAAATGTAACAAAACATAACCGGGCCCTATTTGCTTTATCTTCGTACTTCACCCTCTCTTTTTCCTTTTTTCCTTTTCATTCACTCTCAATTATCATTGGTCCGCTAAATGACCCTTTTACCCTTAATGCAACATGTAGCACATAGGATGCATCAAGATGGTTTTTTTCATTTCAGGTTGCTAGCCCTAGACAGACCCAACCCCTGTGTTGAGTCTAAGTCAAATGCAACATGATGCAAATAATCGTTCCTACTAGGGATACGGCATGAAGTCATGTTATTTTATGTTCAAAACCTGAGTCGTGTTCTAGACTGTGTACCCGAGCGGACAACTCAAGTCGAGGAGGGGCAACTTACCGGGAACCAAAAGGCCATCCGGCTTCGTAACTTGTCCGAGCCTATTTTTTATTTCAGGGTATGACACTAACAGAATAGGGAGTCTCAACCAGTAAGCACATCCCCGGAGGTGAAGAGAGAAGGGTTCGGCACAATTTATATATACAGTCAAATAATATCAAAGCGGTAAAAGCAGCATTTAGCACATTAGGCTCAAACATGTAAAAATCAGATAAAGCCAAATATAACAATTTATCTAAGCTCGAATTTCTAACCTTGAACCAGTGGTTCTGGGTTCAAAATTCCCCAGCAGAGTCGCCAGAGCTGTCACACCTCCTTTTTCCGCCCCCACGAGGGTACAAGGGAGTTTTTTACCAATTAAAGGACAATCGAAACGAGATTTATTTATTTATTTCAGAGTCGCCACTTGGGAGATTTAGGGTGTCCCAAGTCACCAATTTTAATCCCGAATCGAGGAAAAGAATGACTCCATATTACAGTCTGCGTACCAGAAATCCGGATAAGGAATTTTGTTAACCCGGGAGAAGGTGTTAGGCATTCCCGAGTTCCGTGGTTCTAGCACGGTCGCTCAACTGTTATATTCGGCTTGATTATCTGATTTTATACAAATATGAACTTATGTGCAAATTTTATCTTTTTACCGCTTTCATAATTGTTATTATTATTTTTACAAGAATGTGAACATCGTTTAAAAACATGTCTTTGGATTGCGTCACATAAAATGCACCCGCGATCCGGAACGTATTTTTATTCAATGTTTTAGGATTTGGATTTGGGTCGCATAAATGCGCACCCGTGTTTAAGAATGTATTATTATTAAATCGTGCCTAAAGCGATTAGCGTATTATTATTTATGGGTAAGACTGTGGAATTCACTAAACAGTCCATCCCGAATTCTAAACAATTAAATGCATATCTATTGAGGGCCCCACAATCTATACATTTTATTAAGCGAGACTCATCTCATTTATTTTAAAAGAACAGTCCTAAAATGCCTACATTTTTCTATTGAAATTTGTCTCTACAAAATAAAAGAGAAAATATCTTAATTTATTTACATGTTATTACCTAGTTATATTATACTAGGCATGTTCTCAGTTTGTCAAATTAAAAAAAACATAGCAATTCTAATTTTAATCCTAGACCATTTACATGCTGAAATTAACCAATATTATTTAACTAAACAATATTTCTACCAAATTCCTACTAGATGGCCTATTCGTTTGATTTTTACTTGACGGAGTTACTACACTATTTATTTATTTTTAGGCAATATATAGATAGTTCAATCGTTAAGCTATCGTCGGATGTTCCACTATATGTATTAAATAGCTACATGATTCTGATTTTTGCAAGCTAAATAATTTGTACATATAAATAAAATTCAGAATATAATTAAAGCAAATTTAGAATTTCAACTCTTCATTTTTCGGATTCATGCTTCATATTTCGGATTACAATAACCAGCGTGTCAGTTGTGTACCTGATATTGGAAGCAAAAGAAAATGAAGATGAGAATCGGCAACAGTAATAACAATACAGCACAGCAACAACAGTCCAACAGCAATAACAACCCAGGAACAGAGTTTGCAAACCGGTGGAGTATTAATCCCAAAACAAAAAATCAGACTTTGATGACACAACAACAATTAATGCTAATTTCAAACAATGAAAGAAAGCAGAAGATTTTTTTTTTGTGTTTTTTTTATTTGAAAGTTTTAATATTTTTTCGGAATTTTTCTCTCTCTTAAATATTCAGCTCTTTTTTCTCTCTAATCTGTTCTCTCTCTATTCTCTGTCCGTCTTTTTTCGTTCTGTATTCTCTCTATCTCTGTGTTCTCCTCTATCTTAAAATCTGATTCAAAACCTCTTTATATCCCCAACCCTTTAATCAATTAAAATCAAACACTTTCTCCTACCAAACCCATTATCTTCCCACTCATCCCCATTACATTAAATAAGTATATCAACCCCACCCCATTATATTTTGTCCCCCATGCCTAACATAAATAATTACTATATTCCCTCCACTACATTTTGTCTTATCCCCCATTTATATTAAACAATTATATCAAAACCCACCCCACTATATTTTGTCCTCCATGCTTAACATAAAGAATTAAAATAATGTTCAATTACCAAACTACCCCTCAACTCTAAACAATCAATTAATCAAACTTAACCAAAATATAGTCAAAATGACCAATTTCTCAACAATCTTCAATAACAAATCATATGAACACGATGAACAACACAACTCAAAATTAATGGAATGAATTAACCATATTGGGAACCAATCCTGGTTAATTTAGACCATCAATGGATGAGCAAGGATACAACAATACAAACAACAAAATACATGATTCAAACTAAATCAACAAATCAAAAACAAACATAAACTCACATTAAATCAACTCAAACAATGAATAAATATGCATTAAAATCTATTTTAAACAACAAACATGACGGATTAAATGATTTACCAACATTAATAATTTCTGAAAAATACATAACATCATGAGACAAATTGAAGAAATAATCAATTAAATTTCAATTTGAATCTAACAATCATTAAACTAACAAATTTTTACCTAAACAATAAAACAAACATGAAAAACAACTAATTAAATTTCCATTCGAAATCTGAAAATTAATTCAACAAAACATATGAACATGAACAAAACCAAAAATCAAATATCTACTAACCGGATTGAACGAAATATGTATGGACTGTTTTGACGAACCTCGACCAAAACTCGAGCGTAAACAAACCTTCCCGGAAACAATTATCGCATCAAAATCACTTGAATGTGCCCGGACGAACGACTGCTCCCATTAGTTTGATGTTCGAAGAATAAATGAGCCCGGAAACAAACTCTCAAAACCTCGAACATTCAAACGAACACCCGCTGATTCGTCACCTTCCCCTAATTTGAGTTTTATCACTTCGAAACTCAAATCGAAATCAAAGAAAATCAAAAGAGATTGTGCGACAATTCTGTCAAGAACTCCCCCTTGACGTTAAGGTGCAATGATGCTGGAGCTGGGCGTAGCAGAAATAACAGAAATGACGGGCTGGTCATGAGGCGTGCATGTGTGTTGCCGGCGATGGTGAGGGATGTTATTGCATCGTTCATGGCTTCGACGATGAGGACAAAGAAGAAGATGAAGCAGCCGACGCAGTTGACGCAGCTGAACGATGAGACAGAACAGCTGGGGTGCGTTTGGGAAGGTTTTCGCGAAGAAGATGAAATGATGACGCAGGCACAACTGCGTGAACAGTAGCAGCAACGGCTGGACGCGAGGGTGGTTGTGTCGTTTGGTGGTTTGAATGAAGAACGAAGGAGGAGGAGCGGAAGTTGGTCGTGAGGTGGAGGGCAGCCATGGACGTCGAGCTCAAACTCGAGCTTGACGTCGAACGACGAAGATGAAGTCGCGATGGTGGTCGCTTGGTCGGAGACGGAGGCAGCGGGCTGCCCATGGCTGTGTGAGGTCTAGGGTAGTCATTGATGCTTGGGGTGTTTGGCATTTTGGAGAAGAAGAAGAGAGGGTGGGGGCGGATAGTTTAGTTTAGGTTTTTAGGGTTTTTGTTTTGTATTTTGAAAAACAATGAAGAAGGGTGTTGGGTATTTGGGTTAATGGGGCGGACCGGGTCGACCCGGTTTGAAGTGGACCGGGTCATGGGGAAGGTTGGGCAATTATTTGGGCCTATGGTTTGAAAATTGAAGAAATGGCCCAATCCGATTTTTCTTTGTATTTTTGTTCTTTTTGTTCTTTTATTTTTCTAGAACTAAATTATAAAAATACTTAAGTTATTATTAAGAACTAAATTAAGTTATGAAAGCGCAAATTAATTCCCAATAACAGTTAACGCATAATTAAGTAGTAATTAAGCATAAAATTGTATATTTGGACATTAAATGCTAAAAATGCAAAAGATGCCTATTTTTTGATTTTCATTTTTTGTAAACAAACTTAATTACTAACAAATTGTAGAATTAAATCCTACATGCAAAATGCGATATTTTTTGTATTTTTATTAATTTAACAAATAAATATGCACAGACAAATACAAATAATTATTCAAAAATATCACAAAATATCACAAAATTGCACACCAAGGAATTTTTTTTTTTGAATTTTTGGGAGTAATTCTCATATTGGGCAAAAATCACGTGCTTACAACTTCTAATTTATACTACTAGGATGTTAAATTAGGCTAATTAAAGCTAAGATTAAACTATTGAAAGTTGTTCAAATAGATAAAAGGCACTAAGGTAGTGACTTTCTCCTAGGTGGTTAATTGACGGATTCTTTAGTCTAAGGCTAGATTGTCACATTTTGGGAGTATGATATAACTATTGCACGATTCTACTCACTCTATACCTCTCGGTAGTTCGAGTGATTTTGCCTGAATTGACTTTCTCAAGACCAATTGGGTATGCCAATTTATGCAAGCAATTGAGGTTCAAGTCGGGTATTACTATCTCTAGGTTTAACCCTTTAATTGAGCCTATCAATCTCTTGAATACACCCCAATTCCTTGTTGGACCAATTACATAGACTTAGGCTCTCTTTCTCAAGAAGAGCCAAAGTCAACTAGGCATAAACTAGTGTTTGCAACCACTAATTCAATATTAAAACCCTAAATTAGTCCAAATATGAAACACCCATAGACAATCAAGCATCAATACACAAGACCCATCAATTACCCACACTAGGGTTGAGCCACAACCCTAGCTAATGGGTCTAGCTACTCATGATTATGGAAGAAAATAAAGAAATAGATGAAGAAAAGTCCATAATAATTAATTACTAGATAAAACTTGAAGATTAAATGATTAAATTAAACTAAAATTACTCAAAATGGAAAAGAAGAAGTGTTCACGAGCGCAACTCTGTCTCAAAACACAACTCATGACCTAAAAATGGGAAAAGAAACTATTTATACTAGGCTAAAAATTCTGGACAAAAATACCCCTCTGGGGCTAGTGCGAACCTCACAAAATTGAGTGCGGCCGCACTAAGGCTCTTGGCTAAATAATCTGCTCTCTGAAGTTGCCCACCGCGGACCGCACAAAATGCTCCGCGGCCGCGGTGGCTTCTATTGCGGTCCGCATAAAATGGACCGTGGACCGCATTGGCCAGGTTCCTCCAAAATAGCACCTCTCTGAACTTGAGCTTTGCAGAATGCACAAAGTCGAGTGCAGCCGCAAAGAAGTCAATGCGGTCTGCACAAAATACTCTGCGGCCGCATTGCCTGGCTGCCTAAATTGCATGCTCTCTGACCTTGAGCTTTGTGGACCGCACAAAATGGTGTGCAGCCGCACTGATCCTTTTAGACTAAGCTTGGCCTTGTTCTTGGTACTTGTGCATGTTTCACTCTTTTTTGCTGGTTTTTGACAAATTGCCACCTTGTTGACCAAACCATGCAATCAAGTACAACATGTAAGCCTTTGGGGCTATTTTGTACATATTTCTAATCAAAACTTAAGCAAGAAGGAGTGTAAATTGCATCATAATCCCTAGTTATCAACTCCCCCAAACTTAAGCTTTTGCTTGTCCTCAAGCAAACAAAATAAGACCCACCCCTTAAGAGTCAATCCAAGAAAATTCAGCTGACCTAAAGTGACCTTATCTAGCATCAATTCGGACTAACAATTGCCCTCAATTCAAATGAATCATTAACAACATTCACTCTTTTGAACACCATGGATTTAGTGCCACACAAGAGCATCAAGAGTTGACTCAACACATCAAAGAAACTCTTTTCTATTATTTTGGTCGTTGTGGAACCCAAACTCACGCATCCTCAACTCTCCCTAAGAAAACTTCACCTTTAGGATAGTGGCACTCAGAACGAGGTTAATGAAAATACACTCATCTCTCTCAAGGAAAAGTCACAAGTCCGGCTCTAAGTACCATATGCTTGCCCCTTATGCGAGTCACCACTAATGTAAGCTACATTCAACTCGAGATCATATAGGGCTTTTGTGGAGACATAGTGAAGGCTTTTGGTTCAGGGCAGGAAATGTTTGATCTATGTAGGTTCCATCTTCCCTTTAGCACTTCTTTTGCTTCAGTTTGGCATGCATTCACTAGATTTTTTAAGTCATTTCACTTCTTTCTAAGGGGTTAGAGAGACACACTGTCACTCTTTCTTGTTCATTTCAAATCTTTTCTCCTTTCTCAACTTTCCAGACCTTTCATTATTTGCTTTTATTGAATCCCTTTGTTCATTTCTACATTGAACATTCTTTTTGTCTTTTTGCTTTTCTTTCTTTTTCATTGCCTTTCTTTTTCTTCATTTTGTACCTTTTTACCACTTTGTTGTAATCCTAGTCTCTCCCCCCAAACTTATACTTTTGCCATGTGCTAAGGAAAGGTCGAGTGAGAAGAGAGGGTATCTTTAGAACAGGTAAAGGCTTGTATCATGGTTCTTGAAGGAAAAAGGTCTAAGGCTCAAAAGAGTTGACTAGGGATTTTATCATTGGTAGGCTATGTAAGTGTTCAAGATATAATTTGGATCAAGGAGAGCCTATAATCACGTCTCAAGTCAAATTACACTTAGGATTTTGCCTAGACAAACATTCAGGGAAAGTTCTAGACAAATAGCTCGGGACTTGGACTTGCGATTCAAATTCTCGTCACACAAGCTATGGGATTGATAAAGACATAGAGTCGGGGCCCCACAACAACCTTAGATAAGATTTGAGCACACAATGGTCCCGAAAAACCTCTTGACGATTATCGGCCAATACAAGAGTCTTAAGGTCACAACTTTCACCATCCTATAAACAACGATTTGCTTTTGACCATAGGATCAAAGGCAAATGTGTTAGGCCCAAGTGAAGCTTTGCTTGAGGCACCCTTACCAACTAACTACTAAAAAGCAAAAAGAAAAACAGACTCAAACCCTTAAGAAGGTTGTCATGCCATCCATCATCAAGAAGAGCCACCCAGTTCACTCAAATTCCACATTTGGAAAGAACCGTAGCATTAAGAAAACCAAAGGCTTATTGCAAAAATTCAAAACAAGAAGCTACGAACATAAATAAGAAGCTAAGACAGGAAAAATGCAGAAAGTAAAATGAATACGTACAAGAGGGGATTTAACCGAATATACAATTGGGGAGATGAATATATACATAAGAACATAACTTTTATATATAGACCCAAGGTAAAAAGTACGAAAAATATAATGAAATGCTGAAATTATATACATACCAAAGATAAAAAGAAAGAAATCATAAAATCTATCATATGTACAATTATCCAAATCCAAATAGGGCTACCCCCTCCAATGAAAGCTGACATTATCCTCAATGCCAACTAACCAAAATAAGCACCAAAAATAGAGGAAAAAGGAAAAAGAGACTCCATATGGGCCGCCCATCTGCATGGGATCCTGAGTCTGGGTCCCTGGGTTCTCTGTATGCTCGGGAACCTGTGACTGACTCCTTGTGGTCTGTGGCTGTGATGGGACCTAGGCCTGGACTAGCTCCTGGGCTGCCTCCTGTGGCTGGCTGAAGGAATCTCCCAATGGGTCCTCCAACTGAATAACTGCATTATCAGACTGGGGAATCACCCTCTTCCTCTTAGGAGGCCTCTCAGACTGCTCTGGCTGGGGCTGGGCTGCTGGTGTTGGGTCATGCAGTAGCAAATATAAAGGCAGGTGATCTGCTTTCAATCTCTCAACCTCGACCCGCAACTCCTTCACTGACTCTTTGGAAGCCCTAGCCTTCCTCATCTTCTTTGCCTCCCTAGCAAGCTCCTTGAGAGCTTTTTCATGTGAATCAACAACATCCGTAAGCAATTTCTAAGTCTCTAGGATCTTCTTCTGGTTGTCCAGAAGATCCTTAATAGTGTCCTTAGTGGACTGTAGGATGTGTGGAGGAGGAGGTGCTGACTGAGCTACCACAATAGTAGATAATATAGACAACTTAGAAGTAGATGTCTGCATCCAGTTGTTGATGCTGATGAGGGCTTAGCTCAGACAGTGGGCAGTCAATGGATAGGTAGTGGAGGGTATCTCTGGATCTGTGGAAGTTGATGGACCTGAGGCCATGTCTGCTGAAGTGGAAGGAGGCTACGGAGTAGTCACTACCACTACTGGCTCTTCAGATTGGCCAGTTGAAGTAGTGGATTTTCCCTTGAAGTGCTTGCCCTTAAGGTTGTCATCACCCTGTAGGCTGTACCATGAGAAAGGTGCCTTCGCCTTCACTTTCATATCAAACTTCCGCTTTTCCACATCTTGGTCCTCCAGGTACATGGTCAGGAAGTTGGGGAAGGGATAAGATCTGTCGCCTTCGTTCACTACTCGTGTAATAACCCGAGATATCACATTCCCGCCATTGATCGGGTACCCTGCCATGATAGATGCAACCAGAATCGCACAGTTAATTGGGAGTGAGTTGTCATGGGTGATAGGGTCTAGCTTGCTGCACACAAATGTCTCCCACCCCTTAGCCTCAAAGTTCAAAGTTCTCCTCAATATATTCACCCCAACAGTCAACCACTCGGGGGTGGTACCTGGGATTGCCAAGTACTTAGCCAACCACAGACGGGCTTCTTTACCCAACTTCATCTTATCCATGTACAAGGACTCATCCTCCTTCAAGAATCCCAGGTAATCATTTATGTTCTTGCCATCAAATTTCACCTTCAAGTTCCGTACTTTGGTAACTGTGGTGCCCTTTTTGATGTGGGCCACATTTGTGTAGAACTCCTTCTCTAAATGCTCATTGGCTTCCTTCACATGGCCTATGAAGTAGTCCCATCCATCTCTCTCTCTGAATTGCCTCAGCACATTAGGGTTGTGAGGTAGAAGGTCCCGGGTGATGATTTTTTGCTCAGGTATCAATCTCTTCTCGGGCCACCACTCTCTGAATTTGTGGTAGGAAATCTCACTGACAAACCGGTCCTCCCATGCCTCCGGGTTCCTAGTTCTCTCCACCCCACCTACTTGGGGCTCACCCCTTCTATTTCTTCCCCTTCCTCTCCTACTGCACCCTCTCCAGATGATGAAGCTGTAGGAGAGGTGGAGTACTCATCTCTACTGCCTTCAGCTGAGCCCTTAGACGACTCAGAAGATATATGAACTGAGGCTTGGGCAGTGGGGGATTCTAGAGGTGTATCTCTCAACCTGTTTCTCTCCGACCAGTTAGGAACATACTCTTGCACGGAGTCTGAAAAGGCCTCTCGGGAAGGCTCATACTCACTCTCTGACTGGTCAATTGCTCTGTCTGCAGTCCTTATGATTCTCCTTGTGTTTTTTTATGTTTTGTCTGAATTGGGGGGGGGGGTTAATTTTATCATTCCTTGTTTCCTACCCCGGGAGGACTCTCCTCTTCCTATTTGTTTACCATATTTGCCTCTTAATTTTACCATTGTCTACAAACAACATTCCGTCACGCTTTGTTAGTATCAATAGAAGCAATGAAATTCAAAGTTGTAGAAGAAAGTATGTTGCAGGCAGTTTCAATATTGCAGAGTGCGGACCGCATAAAATGCAGTGCGGCCGCAAAGAGGCCACTGCGGACCGCATAAAATCCATTACGATCCGCACAGAGGTGGGGTTCAGACTACCCATTCTCTGAATCTATGCACTGCAGACCGCAGAAAATGCCAATGCGGTCCGCATTGAGGCACCACAGATCACACAAAGTCCATTGCGGTCGCGGTCCTCAATTGTCAGCATTCAGATCTTTGTTATTGCGGTTCGTACAAAATATAATTTTGGACCGCACAGGGGCACTGCAGACCGCACAAAATCCACCGCGGTCCGCACTGAGTGCCCAACAGCAATACCAACCTAGGGTTCATGTTTTGTTCGATTTTTGTCCAATTATATATCTACTAATGCTTCCCTAAGTGTTGGAATAATGTTTAAACTACCTAACCCTAACTAACATAGTATTTTAACTAACCTATGCTAAAAACTTGAAGGAAAACGGGAAGGGAAGGAAGAAAAACTAAGAAAATGAAAATTCAAAGAAAATAATAAGATTAAACAAATGAGAGGGGGTTAAAGGTACCGGGAGGGCATTAGGTCCTATTTACCTGGGCCCCAGCTCACCTACCCACTGCAGACCGCACAAAATGGCACCGCGGTCCGCAATGCTCGAAACCATAGGGCACTGACAAATTGAGCACTGCGGACCGCACAAAATGCAATGCGGCCGTAGTGGACCACCGTGGACCGCATAAAATGCAATGCGGCCGCGGTGGTACACTTCAAAGAACCCAAACTTTTGTCAAATCGCTAGTGCAATCCGCATTGATTTCTTTCCCCTGCACAAAGGCCTTTACAACCGCACAAAATGAGTGCGGTCCGCATTGCCAACTTTAGAGAGTGGTCATTTCCCAACTTTTTCCTGCACTACGTCAACACAATCCTACAGCATCTCACAACCAGTCAGTTCAAAAAAATAAATCCTACACTACAATGAAAATCAAAGAAAAACAAGAAGAAAAACACATGGGTTGCCTCCCAAGAAGCGCCTGATTTAACGTCGCGGCATGACGCAGGTTACCATCAAATCATTTGAGATGAAGAAGTGCCACTACGTGGCTGTCATCAATTTTTTCCAGGTAGTGCTTGACCCTGTGCCCATTTACTCTGAAAACTTCCCTATTTTTGTTCTTCAAGTCAAGTGCACCAAACAGGGTCACAAACACCACTTCAAAAGGTCCACTCCATTTTGACTTAAGCTTTCCCGAAAACAAACATAATCGAGAGTTGAACAAGAGAACCAAATCACCCACTTTGAACTCATTTCCACGAGCATATTTATCATGACGGTACTTCATCTTGTCCTTGTACAAGGACAAGCTGGAGTAAGCATGGAATCATAATTCATCAAGTTCATTAAGTTGCTCCACACGAAGATTTGCTGCCACATCCCATTCAAGATTTAGCTTCCTCAAAGCCCACATGGCCTTGTATTCTAACTCAACCGGTAGATGGCAAGCTTTCCAAAAAACCAACCGATATGGAGACTATCGATCAGAGTCTTGTAAGCAGTCCCATAAGCCTATAGAACATCATCCAAATTCTTTGACCAATCGGTCCTATTTGCATTGACCGTCTTTGACAATATACTCTTGATTTCCCTGTTTGAGACTTCCACTTGGCCACTCGCTTGAGGATGATAAGGAGTAGAAACTTTGTGGTTGACACCATACTTTGCAACCAAAGTGTCAAAATCTCTATTACAAAAATGAGACCCCCCATCACTTATGATTGCATGAGATGTGCCAAACCTTGTAAAAATGCTCTTCTTGATAAATACAACAACACTCCGGTCCTCATTGTTGGGTAGAGCCACGACTTCAACCCATTTTGAAACATAGTCAACCGCCACAAGAATGTATGTGTTCCCACACGAGCTAACAAACGGGACTATAAAATCAATGCCCCATACATAAAAAATATCAACCTCAAGAATGGTATTGCGAGGCATCTCATCTTTCTTCGAAATTCCACTCGCTCTTTGACATTCGTCACACCTCTTTGCAAGTTCAATTGCATTTTTGTACAAAGTTGGACAATAAAACCCACAACTGAGAACTTTGGAAGCCGTCCTCACCCCGCCATGATGGCCGCCATTTGGAGAGGAATGAGAAGCCTCCAAGATACTCAATTTCTCTTCCTTTGGGACACACCTTCGGATCACACCATCCGTGCAAATCTTGAACAAGTATGGCTCATCCCAATTCTAAACTATCCCGTTTGAGCTTCTTCCTTTGGTTAGAAGAGAGCTCTCACAGGATTATACCAGTCACAAGGAAATTAGCAACGTCTGCAAACCATGGCATACCATTCACTGACACTGAAAGGAGTTGTTCGTCGAGAAATGAATCATTGATCCCTAGGCCATCACGAGGCCTCCCCTCCTCCTCCAAGCGGGACAAGTGGTCCGCCACTTGATTTTCACTATACTTCCGTTCCACAATCTCCAAATCAAACTCTTGAAGTAACAAAACCCATCGCATCAGTCTAGCTTTGGAATCCTTCTTCATCATCAAGTACCGGAGTGCGGCATGATCGGTATGGACTACGACCTTGGCACCCATAAGATATGGCCGGAATTTCTTCATTGCGAACACAATAGCCAAAAGTTCTTTCTTAGTTACCGTGTAGCTCACTTGAGCATCATTCATTGTCTTGCTCGCATAGTACACTGGATGAAATATTTTGTTCACTCTTTGACCCAAAATCGCCCCAACAACAACATCGCTCGCATCACACATGAGCTCAAAAGGCAAGCTCCAATTAGGTGCGGTAATGATAGGAGTGGTGGTGAACTTGTGCTTGAGAAGTTCAAAGGCTTGTATACATCTCTCATCGAACACAAACTTGGCATCCTTTCTAATAGCTTGCATAAGGGGTTCATACCTTCGAAAAGTCTTTGATAAATCTCCGGTAGAACACCGCATACCTAAGAAAACTTCTAACTCCCTTGATAGAGGTAGGGAGAGGGAGCCTTGAAATCACATCAATTTTTGCTTTGTCTACCTCAATACCATGCTTTGAAATTTTATACCCAAGAACTATGCCCTCTTACACCATGAAGTGACATTTCTCCCAATTAAGAACAAGATTGGTTTCTTCACAACGGGCCAAAACTCTATCAAGATTTTTCAAACACTCATCAAATGAATCACCCACAACACTGAAGTCGTCCATGAACACCTCTAAAATATCTTCCACAATATCAGTGAAAATGGCCATCATACACTGCTAAAATATACCCGATGCATTACACAACCCAAAAGGCATCTGAGAAAAGGCAAATGTGCCATATGGATAAGTGAATAAGGTCTTCTCCTGATCTTCCGGAGCAATCAAGATTTGGTTGTACCCAGAGTACCCATCCAAGAAACAATAGAAGGCACGCCCAGCAAGTCGGTCTAATATCTCATCAAGAAATGAGAATGGAAAGTGATCCTTCCGGGTCACTTTATTCAACTTGTGGTAGTCCATGCATACCCTCCAACTGGTGACGGTTCTGGTAGGAATCAACTCATTTTGTGAATTTGCAACTACGGTCATGCGACCCTTCTTCGGTACACATTGCACCGGCGAAGTCCAAGAGCTATCGGAGATGGGGTACACAACCCCGACATCCAACCTCTTGATCACCTCCTTTTTACAACTTCTTGCATTGCCTCATTCAACCTCCTTGGATGTTCCAAGGAGGGCTTTGCATTATCTCCAAAATAATCTTGTGCATACAGAATGTGGGGCTTATCCCCTGAATATCAACTAAAGTCCATCCAGTTGCCTTTTTTTGCTTTTGAAGCACCGCCAATGTGGCATCAACCTACATGTTAGTAATACAAGAGGAAAAAATAACTGGCAAAGTAGAACTAGGGCCTAAGAACTCATACCTGAGGTGTGGAGGCAACAGTTTCAACTCCAACACCGAAGGTTCCTCAATTGAAGGTTTTGTTGGTGGAGTCTTCCTATTCTCAAGGTCCAAAGATAGTTTTCTAGGCTCATAAGAGTAAAAGCACATCCCATGTAAAGCATTCACACATTCCACTCGGCCTTCGTCCTCATTGACATTAAGATTCAACAATACGGCCTCTAGAGGGTCCTCCACATTGATCATTGCACTGGCATCATCAACTATCACTGCCATGATAAGGTCCACAAAAGAGCACACCTCGTAACTATTGAGTTGCTTCATTGACTTGCACACATAAAATACCACTTCTTCATCACCCATCCGGAAGGTGAATTCCCCTGCTTCCACATCAACTAATGCCTTCCCAATAGCAAGGAAAGGTTTCCCCAATATGATTGGAACTTCATAATCCACCTCACAATCCAAGATCACAAAATCAGCTGACAAGATAAATTTGTCCACCCGGACAAGTACATTATCAATAATACCCAATGGTCTCTTCATCATTCTATCCACTATTTGCAATCTCATGGAAGTCGGCCTTGGTTACCCAATACCCAAAGTCTTGAAAACTGAGTAGGGCATCAAGTTGATACTTGCACTCAAATCACATAGAGCCTTAGCAAAGTCCGCACTCCCAATGGTGCAAGGAATGGTGAAAGCACCGGGATCTTCAAGCTTCTGGGCTATTGAATGCACTATTGCACTAACTTGGTGGGTCATCTTTATAGTTTCACAATCCATGGATCGTTTCTTTGTCACCAACTCCTTCATGAATTTAGCATAGCCCGACATTTATTTAATAGCCTCCACCAAAGACACATTGATGGATAAGCTCTTCATCATATCAATGAACTTTTTAAACTGATTCTCATTTTTCTACTTCGCGAGCCTTTGAGGATAAGGTGGAGGTGACCTTGGCAAAGGTGCCTTGGATTTAGGCACAACCGGCTCCGACATGTTTATTACGTGTTCCCTAGATGGGTTCACGTCATTTTGAGTTTCCACCTCGGCATCTTGAATATCAATCCTCACTTCTTCATTCACATTCTCATCAATCACATTTTCAACCACCAAAGGAACTTCATTTTCTTGCAACTCAACTTCATCACTCAAAATTTGCTTTTGTTTGGAGGCATTCACATCACCGCGTCGTCCACTCCTTGTAGTTACTGCCATAACATGATTGTTCCCACCCTTCAGGTTTACTACCGTATCACTTGGCAGAGCCCCCTTTGGGCGAGTATTGAATGACTATGAGTTTTGGTTGTTGTTCCCCCAATTACCATTGCCTTGTTGTTGTTGATTGCCCCAATTGCCTTGGGGTCTAACTGAACCTCCAAATTTCCATTGACTATGAGATTTGGCCTAACTGAACCTCCAAATTTCTAATTGAAGTATTGTGGGAAGACAACTGAGCATCGGAAGCCGCACTCTTTTTCGTCATCTGTTCAAACATTATTTCAATTCCCCCCATGTCATTGTTGGAAGAACTAGGACCTTGGGATGGAAATGAGGGTGGATTGTTTGGTTGTTGGTACATTGGAGGCCTTTGAAAGCCTTGCCCCCGATTTCCTTGATTGCAATTGTTCCACCCACCTTGATTGTTGTTACCACCCCAGTTGTTGTTTTTACCATTCCAATTACCCTGATTGTTCTGATTATTGTTCTGATTGCCCCAGTTGGAGTTTTGGTTGTTGTTCCCCCAATTACCATTGCCTTGTTGATGTTGATTGCCCCAATTGCCTTGGGGTCTCCATTGTTGTTGGTTGGAAGAATTGCCCCTTTGGCCTTGATAATTGTTCACGTATTGCACCTCTTTATTCCGCCCATCATAACTATCATCTTGGAATCCACCATAATCATTGTCAAATTGCTCTGAATTCCCTTGGTTCTGTTGACCTCTTTGTCTTCTTTTGTTGACTAGCATGTTGACACCTTCCATGGAATTCACTTAGTGAGGATTTTGAACTTGTTGCAATTGTGCCTTTGCTAGTTGGTTCATCGTAGTTGTCAACTCAGCTCTAGCCTGCCTATGATCATGTAACTCTTTGTGCAAATGAGCGACCGTGGGGTAAGCCTGGGGCACATTGGCTCTACTTTGCCAAGCAGAAGAATTTTCATCCATATCATCAAGAATGTCACAAGCCTCATCATAAGGTAGCTTCATGAAGTTTCGCCCAACAAGTTAGTTCACTATGCATTGGTTTATTGTGTTAATGCCCCGGTAGAAAGTCTGTTGGATCATTACCTTAGTCATATCATTGTTAGGGCATTCATTTACCATTGTTCTATAGCGCTCTCAAATCTCATGCAATGGTTCAGTAGGCTCCTACTTGAAAGCCAAGATCTCATCTCTCAATGCTGCCATATGCCCCAGTGAGAAAGTTTTTGCAATGAACTTGTCCGCCAACTCATCCCAGGTAGTAATGGAATGGTTGGGAAGTAGCTCGAGCCAATCCAATGCTTTTCGTCTAAGTGATAATGGGAAGAGTCTCAACCAAAGTGCATCCTCGGACACATTAGTTTGCTTGCTCCCCCAACAGGTATCCACAAAACCCTTGAGATATTTGTAAGCATTTTGATTGGATACGCCTGTGAAATACCCACGCTACTCCAGCAATGTCAGCATCACATTGGTAATTTGAAAATTGCCCGCCCGAATCTGGGGTGGGACAATTGCACTTGCATAGCCTTGGTTTGGAAGCACACGAGGAGCCACTCTTAGAGGTGGCGGAGGAGGGTCTAGAATATTGTCATTGGCATTAGCATTGGCCTGGTGGCCTCTACGTTGTCCTTGAGGTACAAGAGGCACCTCATCATCTCCGACATTATCTAACTCCTCCCCCGCAATCACATTTCCAAGAGGGTCATTGTTGTTTGCTGCCATTTTGTACCTAAAGTTATGACACACACAATTTAGTAACATAGAAGGAAAGAAGAACAATACACAAAACTATTTATATAGATAGCCTAAACGGTTAGCTCCCCGGCAACGGCGCCAAAAAGTGATAGAGGCCAACCCTGTACTACTACAAAGTAGCAAGAGAGGTCGAAGCAGCTTTTACCCGAGAAGGTCGGGATCGATTTCCACAGGGAGCTAGATATTGGAGTTGAGTTTCTATCTAAATTGGTGTTGCATAATTGTTCCTAATTGCACTTCTAAATATTGTTGGTTTTGATTTTACTTCTAATTTTATACTACTAGGATGCTAAATTAGGCTAAGTAAAGCTAAGATTAAACTATTAAAAGTTGTTCAAATAGATAAAAGGCACTAGGGTAGTGACTTTCTCCTAGGTGGTTAATTGATGGATTCTTGAGTCTAAGGCTAGATTGTCACATTTGGGGAGTATGATATAACCATTACACGATTCTACTCAGTCTATACCTCTCGGTAGTTCGAGTGATTTTGCCCAAATTGACTTTCTCAAGACCAATTGGGTATGCCAATTTATGCAAGCAATTGAAGTTCAAGTCGGGTATTACTATCTCTAGGTTTAACCCTTTAATTGGGACTATCAATCTCTTGAATACGCCTCAATTCCTTGTTGGACCAATTTCATACACTTAGGCTCTCTTTCTCAAGAAGAGCCAAAGTCAACTAGGCATAAACTAGTGTTTCCAACCACTAATTCAACATTAAAGACCTAAATTAGTCCAAATATCAAACATCCATAGACAATCAAGCATCAAAACACAAGACCATCAATTACCCACACTAGTGTTGAACCACAACCCTAGCTTATGGGTCTAGCTACTCATGATTATGGAAGAAAATAAAGAAATAGATGAAGAAAAGTCCATAATAATTAATTACTAGATAAAACTTGAAGATTCAATGATGAAATTAAACTAAAATTACTCAAAATGGAAAATAAGAAGTGTTAACGAGTGCAACTCTGTCTAAAAATACAACTCATGACCTAAAATTGAGAAAAGAAACTATTTATAATAGGCTAAAATTTTTGGACAAAAATACCCCTACGGGGCTAGTGCGGACCTCATAAAATCGAGTGCAGCCGCATTAAGGCTCTTGGCTAAATAATCTGCTCTCTGAAGTTTCCCACCACGGACCGCACAAAATGCTCTGCGGCCGCGGTGGCTTCTATTGCGGTCCGCATAAAATGGACCGCGGACCTCATTGGCCAGGTTCTTCCAAAATAACACCTCTCTGAACTTGAGCTTTGTAGACCGCACAAAGTAGAGTGCAGCCGCAATGAAGTCAATGCGGTCCGCACAAAATACTCTACGGCCGCATTGCCTGGCTGCCTGAATTGCTTGCTCACTGAACTTGAGCTTTGTGGACCGCACAAAATGGTGTGCAGCCGCATTGATCCTGTTAGACTGAGCTTGGCCTTGTTCTTGGTACTTGTGCATGTTTCACTCCTTTTTGCTGGTTTTTGACAAATTGTCATCTTGTTGACCAAATTCTGCAATCAAGTACAACATGTGAGCCTTTGGGGCTATTTTATACACATTTCTAATCAAAACTTAAGCAAGAAGGAGTGTAAATTGCATCATAACCCCTAGTTATTAGCTTTCAGCCGGCCAAGGTCTCAGATTTTAGAGTATAACGAATGAGAATGAAAGAATAGTAGTGATTCCAAAGTTTCCCTTAGGGGAATTAGGGGAGGGGTTTATATAGTATTGAAATTGAACGAACAAACAAGGAAAATAATCGATTAAACATAAATAAGGAAAGAAAATATCGCATGCAATCAGTAACAGTGCCGACAAAGGAAGAAATTGAATCACAAACCCTAGTTGGGTTTAACCAACTGTAAGTCAAACTAGGAGTGCAAGAATCGCCTCCTTTCAAGTGTATGTAGACCAAATATTGTCTGAATCCTCGAAGATCGAAGTCAATCCGGCCTGATTTTGAAAAGCAATTCTTGCCAAAAATAGGGCAAGAACTCAAGTAAAACCACATACGCGTACACAATAGCAAAGTATCACAAAATAGGTAAGTGAATCATGGATTGATTCCATTTTAGGGATGGATTTGGAGATGATTTAGGGATACACAAGCTAGGGATCGCGAAGAAGAAGAAGAGATGAGTATAGAGAGTACAAAGGCGACCGGTTGGGGGGAATGGTCTTTAGGGTTTGGTTATGGGGATATATGGAGAATAAAGAATTTATTATGGGCCGTTAATCATTTGAGATCAGCGACCAAGATCAAATAAGAAACTGGACGGGTAAAAGGTAATGGTAATTTGGTTGGGTTGCTGAGGGATCAAAGAAGTGGGCTGGGTATTTGAGTATGTAATTTGGTCCGAAACTTAGACCTTATATTGGGCTATAAATAAAATATAGGAAATTTGATGAAAATAATTTATAAAAAGCAATTAATAAATAATAAAAATATTACTTATGCATTACAATATTTGAAAATAATAGCTTATCATTATAAAAATTTAAAAATATTATTTTATCATAAATAATGTAATAAATTTAATTATGCATAGCGTATAGGTGTCACGCCCCGAACTTGGGGGGCGAGATCAACACCCAGTGCCTTACCTATCCTTGCGTACCAACTTACGACTAAGGGATTCTGAGCATATAATGTCATACTTTGTCCATGGGCCACATTGCAAGACAATTGCGAATGCTGACTAAATCCCAATATCAAGCTGTGCCGACAAGGCCATCATAACTACTACAGCTGACAAACTAACAAAATGTACATAAAAGTCCTACAAGCCCAACATATAGCATTAACTGACAGGATATTTCTACAAGTCTCTACTGATAGATATACTATGGTCAGAACAGCTCCCCGACCTACTCATAACATATATACACATGATGTACGTAAAGCTCTAGACCCCGTAACTCCGAAGGGTATAGAGCTTACCGATCAAGCTGAACTCGGACAATATCTAATGAGGAGGTCTACCCGTCTATCTATCTGAACCTGCACGCATGAAATGCAGCACCCCGAGAAAAGGGATGTTCGTACGAAATAATGTACCGAGTATGTAAGGCAACATATGAAAGCTGAAACTGAACTGATAATATAATAACTGGAAGTAACTGGAAGTCAAAGATAATCTAAAGATATGCTTACCTGCTGATACTAACTAACCTCTCTCAATATAGTAAGTAAAATAGCTGTCCAGCCCTATAAGGCTTGATATATATATAACTGCTCTACCATAGTAGGCTTGCTCATAGGCGTTCGGCCACAGTAGGCTCGGTATATAACTTACTATCTGATCAAAGGTTGTCCAACAGGGGCCTCACCAACAATTATAGCTCGATGGTAATGAAAATACTGTAATACTATCTCTGCTCTCTTGACTGGAAAAATGAAATACTCAATTGAATGTGAAGTTCCGGTAAGGAGAATATTGTAACTTACAAGACTAGGTAAATCTACGTAAATTTTGGGATATGAATTTTTCTTTATGCCTTGTTATCAAATTACGAAATCATACCAAAATGAAAGAAGGGCTTAGACTTAAAATACATGAAGTAAGAAAAACTCCGTATGACATTCTTGGAAGAGGTTGCACCGTACTCCTTTAGAACCGCAAAAACTTTCGTTGCTAAGGTGCTAATAATTCCTGTTGGAATTGTTTTGTTGCAAGAAATTTTGTTGAAAACTTACTAGATTGAGTGTAGTGTCAGTTTGAAATGTTTGAATTAGGAAGATGTTATAAGATATCTTACAGAAAACTTTGCTAGATTAAGTGTAGCGTCTGTTTGAAATAGTTAAATTAGGAAAATGTTATAAGATCTCTTACTTTGTTTCTTTAAGTCCAATGAAGCCAAATACTAAATGTCTTACACGTAATCACTTATGATGCCACTTTTCAATTAAGATCATTAGTCACATATTTTAAATGGAGGGGCTGCCACATCATGCCACTTAGTCATTATCATATATGTCCCTAATTAATTAGGTAATATCCCATTATCCAATAATTAGCAAATTACCCACATAATTATGAATTATCTTAACTTACTTAAAATACTACTCATTTTTAATACACCTTTTACATTATACTATCGTAGTCATATGGTACCTTGTATGGTACTAGTCCATAAATATCGGGGTATTATAGCTTGATTGTATTTTATCCCAAATTGCCAAACTTCGACGAAACTCATTTTCTTCTATTTGCTTACCTTCTCTCCTTCACGAATTTTGCTTATCACGTATTTGAAATAGCATAATGCTCATAATATCCAAATAACTCCATTCCCAAACTTACGACAGAACATTAACGTACAAGAAAAATGCAGGATGTAACATCTCACTTCCGAGCTCTCATTAATTTATTTATGACATACTTTCGTGTACGAAAATATGAGGTGTAACATCATTCCCCCCTTTCGAATATTCATCCTCGAATGTTGACTGATGCACTTATCATTTTCATAACCCATAGCTCTTGCAAATACTTTAGTACTCCTCTCGCCATCTAGGCAACTGTTTTGTGAATAAGTCCAAAGGCCAGGGCATTCCCCCCTTTGGTCATCTTTTTCATACCACGACTTGTGGTCGAAATTTTTCCAATCTCGTAACTGTTGCTACCTTCTATCATGTAGCCTATATGACTCTGACCTTGTAAGTGCGCCTATGCGACTCTTCTTTCCCTTTTTTGGCTCTAGCTTTTAGTCAGTATCTAGTCCTCACTTTGCAAACACATACGAAGCTTGATAAAATGTTCTTCTGGGCATTTGTAGGTATACTAAAGTTCTTTGCTGGGTACTTCGTTGAAATTACGAATATTTCTGCATCTTGTTTCATAGACCCAGTTATCTATCCGCATGATTTTACTGCATCTAGGTAGGTCATATTATACCATAACTCTCACTTCGATTTGTCGTTGATGAGGTCTACTACCAAATTCCAGCTTACTCTTGTTGTTTATCCCATATGTATAAATGTAAGTCCTTTAATGCTTCCTCATTATTGTTTATCTTAAGAATGACGACCTAATCTTAACTCATACTTTGTGACTTTTGTCCATCCATTATGATTCACCTCAATATTGATCTACAATATACCACTGATAACTTGAAACTTCTTACGTAATACCTTGCCTCTAGGGCTTATGTTGCATCGAGAAATATTTGAAGTGATTTCCATAATCATATTTCATAGTATCTCAATGTGATTCACCTTATGGGGGGGAGAGGGTATTCTAATATCGTGTCGTCCACGAAATCATTATTCAAACGAAGGCCCAAACATCATCCTTTATCTGTCACAATTACACCCTCATTTTATTATCAGGTCAGCATTCCATTTCTTCTAAATGCTACTAGTCTTATATTCCTTTGAGCTCATTCCGGCTATACTGAGCTTTATATAATTTATAGAACCTATAAGCTATCTCTCATTTTTGTAGGCTTAATCCTGAGGGCTTATCCATTCTTGTCACCTTCTCACTCACCCTTTCTTATCCTTACTCCTATATTCCTACAACCTTGTCGCTCTATGATACTTTAGCTTGCGGCCCATACATATCCATTTATACTACTCGCAACCTTCCTTCAAATTACTTGCACCATAGATTTCCTTATTGTAGCCACCCGGCCGGTCGTTTTGAGAATTTACACCCTGATCCCCCATTAACTGCTTTCCCCATATCTATTTTCTATTATTATGAATTGTCGGGATGGTTCGTCTTGAGTTTTGGAGTGTTTTAGGATACTTAGTCCCTAAATGAGAGCTTAAGTCTTAGAATTTGGAACGTAGTCGGAGCAGTATGAAGACGGATCTGGAATGGAATTCCGTCGATTTCGTTAGTCTGTTGGGTGATTGTATGCTTAGGGGCGTGTCCAGATTGTATTTTGGAGGTCCATAGCTTATTTAGGCTTGAAATGGCGAAAAGTTGAATTTTTAGAGTTTTGGGTCGGTAGTGGAATTTTGATATTGGGGTCGGAATCTGATTCCGGAAGTTGGAGTAGGTCTGTAGTGTTGACTATGACTTATGTTCAAAAATTGGAGTAAATCGGACGTGACTTGCTTGGTTTCGGCATCAGATGTAGAACTTTGGAAATTCAAGTTTATTAGTTTTGGATTCGAGGGTGATTCATGGTTTTAGCATTGTTTGATGTAATTTGAGGACTCGACTAAGTTTGAATGATGTATGAGATGTATTGGTATGTTTGGTTGAGGTCCTGAGGGCCTCGGGTGAGTTTCATGTAGTTATCGGATGTGTATAGCTATTGAAAACAGCTACTGGTGTTCAGATATTGGTCTCTAAAGTTGGGAGTGCAGACCGCGGCGGAATCTCACAGTCAGTGGAGGAAGTTCGCGGGGAAGGCTGGCGCGGATAGCGGAAGAAGGGACGTGACCCCCTAGGAGCTGGGGGCTTTCACGGTAGCATTGGGAATTCTGCAGACCGCGAAGGGAGGGGCGCGACGACATTGGTTTTTGGCGGTCATCGAGATTTGAATTTGAGGGGTGCACTATAAATACGAGATTCAAGGTTTTATTTCATATTTTGACCTAGAGAGCTCGGGTCTTGGCGATTTTTTGAAGGGTTTTCAAGAAATTCATCGAGGTAAGTGACTCTAACTATGTTTTGGCTAAAATACACAAATATATCATTGGATTTATCATTAGATTAGAGAATTTGGATGAAAAATTGGGGAAAATTTTAGAAACTTCATAAAATTGGTTTTTGAGTTTTGAATGCCGAATCAAAGTCGGATTTGAGTAAAACTGGTATGGTTAGTCTCATAATCCAGTGGGTTATCGGATTTTGTGACTATGGTTGGATTTCGAGACATGGGCCCGAGGAGGATTTTTTAGGCGTTTTCTATTTTCTTGCCTTAGATTTTATTTTATTAGCTTGCTTGTAGCTATATTTATGTTATGTAATTGATTTGATTAGAGTTGGGCCACTCGGAGTTGGATACTCGTGGCAAGAGCGTGATATTGGATTGATTTTGTGCTGGTTCTAGGTAAGTGACTTGCTTAACCTTGTGAGGGGGAACTCCCCTTAGGATTTTGTACTATTGTTATATGAACGTCGTGTACGTGAGGTGACAAGTGCGTAAATATGCTAATTATTGAAAACCCCATTTTCGTTAAGCAAATATCTATGTTTTTCCTTTAAATTGAGCAATACTAGTATATGAATCCTCCTGTTTAGCTTAGGAAAGCATGCTTACGTGACTTAACTGTCTTACCTGCTTTAATTGCTTACTTGGATTATGTGTCGCATGTTTAGGGTAGAAATTACCTATTTATTTGATACAAACTTGAATAGAACTATAGATTTCCTTCTTGAGACTGTTGTGCATATTAATTTGGTTGTGTATTTACTTTGGGACTACAAAACGATATTCCGGGAGATCTCCCTGCAGATTTATATTTGGGACTATGGGATGGTATCCTGGGAGATCCCCCTGTACTGGATATTTACTTTGGGACTACGGAACGGTATTCCGGGAGATCCCCCTGCACATTTATATTTGGGACTACGGGACGGTATCCCGGAAGATCCCCCTTTACGGGATATTTACTTTGGGACTACGGAATAGTACTCTGATAGATCCCCCTGTACATTTATGGTTTGTACTACGGGACGATATCCCGGGAGATCCTCTGTACATTTATGTTTGGGACAACGGGACGTTATCCTGGGAGATCCCCTGTTACTATATTTGTGTACTGAGTTATTTCTTTTTGTGATTTCATCTTTATTGACTGTTATTACGTTAATTATACTATCACTTTTCATATTGTTTTACCTTGTTATATATATCTAGTAGGGCTCTGACCTGATCTCGTCACTACTCGACCGAGGTTAGGCTTGGCACTTACTGGGTAACGTTGTGATGTACTCATGCCGTTTCCTGCAAATGTTTTTCGTGTGCAGATCCAGGTGCTTCTGCTCAGCCATTTTATCCTTGAGGATAGGCGATCCAAAGACTTCGAGGTATATTTTCCGCATCCGCAGACCTAGAAGTCCCTCTCTATTCTCCCTTCAGTTACAGACTTCTTGTATTTTTCCTTTGTTTAGACTTCTGGAGCTAGAACACTATGTATTTCTTTAGCTTGTGATTCATGAGATTTCGGGTTTGGGAAGTGCTATGGTCAGTCGAGAGTGTTATTATTGTATATGCCGAGCGGCATTTTAAACTCATTTATCATACTTATTTGTTAGTTGGCTAGTTTTGTATCTTTAATTGCTTTTTCCTCAAATTGTTAGGCTTACCTAGTCGTAGAGACTAGGTGCCTCCATGACAGTTCACGGAGGGAGAACTTGGGTCGTGACAAGTTGGTATAAGAGCTCTAGGTTCATAGGAGTCATGAATCACAAGCCAGTTTATTAGAGTCTTGCGGATCGGTATGGAGACGTCTGTACTTATCTTTGAGAGGCTATGTAACTGTTAGGAAAATTCCACTTCATTTGATCCGTGTCGTGTGAGATTATTGATTCCAAAATTCTAAACCTCTGTCTTCTATTCTCTCACAGATGGTGAGGACACGTGCTACCGGAGATGACCAGGAACTCACGCTCCCTGCTAGAGCCGCCAGAGACCAGGGCTGGGGTAGAGGCCGAGGACGCGCACATGGTGCAGCCAGAGCACCCACGCGAGCTATTACAGCGAAGCCACGAGCAGCTCCAGCCGGAGCCTAGGCGCCTGATACTCCTACTGCTACTACTACTCCAGCTCTTTTGGAGACCCTTACACAGTTCATGAGCATGTACACCACTCTAGCTCAGGTAGGGTTGATTCCCTTTGTTGTAGCCACATCTCAGGCCGGGGGAGGAGCACAGACTCCCGCCGCCCGTACCTTAGAGCAGTGGGTTCAGGCTGATCAAATCCCAGAGGTTATACCGGTACCGCCTGTAGCCCCAGTTTAGCCCGAGGATAGGGCAACAGCTTCAGAGGATGAGCAGCGAAAGCCTGAGAGGTTTAGAAGTAAAAGCCTCCAACATTTAGTGATCTAGCATCAGAGGATGCTCAAGGATTTCTAGAGGAGTGCCACCATATCTTCCATACTATGGGTATATCAGGATCGAGTGGGGTTTCTTTCACTGCCTTCTAGCTTCAAGGAGCAGCCTATCAGTGGTGGCGTGCCTTTGAGTTGGACAGTCAGGTTGAGGCAGCTTCCCTTATATGAACCTAGTTTTCGGATATATTTTTGAGGGAGTATGCCCCTCAGAGCCTCAGGGATGCATGGCGCATGGATTTTGAGTATTTGCGCCAGGTTACTATGACTGTTTCGGAGTATGCTATCTGTTTCACTGACTTGGCTAGATATGCACCGGCCTTGGTTTCTATAGTTCATGAGAGAGTTTGTCGGTTTATTGAGGGGCTCATTCCCAACAACAAGTTTAGCATAGACCGGGAGTTGGAGATGGATATTGTTTTTCAGCAAATGGTGAGTATTGCTAGGAGAGTAGAGGGCATGCTTGCTCAGGATAGGGAGGAGAGAGAGGCCAAGAGGTCTCGAGATTCGGTCCATTATTCTGGTGCTTGTGCCCCAGTTGCAGTTCGTCATGGTAGGGGTTATGTGAGTCACCCCGTTCATTCAGCTCTTCCAGCAGCCAATGGTATTCCAGCTCCACCTAGACCTCAGGAGCCTTATTATGCACCTCCAATATCTGGTGTGCCTCCTGCATGAGGTGCCATAAGTGGTCAGTCCAGTAGACCTATCCCGAGCTAGTCACAACCACCACGCCCTCCCAGAGCGAGTTTTGAGTGTGGCGACACACGCCATGTGGTGAGGGATTGCCCTAGACTTAGGAGGGCTGCACCTCCACAGACTTCTCAGCCACAGCGTGCTGCACAATTTTCCAAGTCTATGAATATAGCACCAGTTACAACCCCACCTGCTCAGCCAGCTAGAGGTAGAGGTCGCTCTATAGGGGGAGGTTAGGCAAGATACTATGTCTTTCCTACCTGTACTGAGGTTGTCACCTCCGATTCTATCATTACATGTATTGTTTAGGTCTTCATAGAGATGCATCGGTTCTATTTGATCCAGGCTCCACTCATTCTTATGTGTCCTCTTATTTTTTCCCCGTATTTGGGTGTATCTCGAGATTCTTTGAGTCCCCCTATTTATGTTTCTACTCCTGTGGGGGATTCTCTTGTTGAGGACCATATTTATTGGTCGTGTTTTATTGCTCTTAGTGGTTTTGAGACCAGAGCCGATTTACTATTGCTCAGCATGGTAGGTTTTGATGTAATCTTGGGCATGGACTGGTTATTGCCCCATTATGTTATTCTTGATTGTCACGCCAAAACTGTGATGCTAGCTAAGCCAGGTATACCGCGAGTAGAGTGGAGGGGTACTTTAGATCACACTCTTAGTAGAGTTATTTCATTTCTTAAGGCTCAACGAATGGTTAAGAAGGGGCGTGACGCGTATCTAGCCTATGTGAGAGATGTTAGTATTGATACCCCTATAATTGATTCAATCCCAGTAGTGAGGGATTTTTCTGATGTGTTTCCAACTGATCTTCCAGGTATGCCACCCGACAGAGATATTGATTTTGGCGTTGATTTATTGCTGGGCACTCAGCCCATTTCTATTCCTCCTTACCGCATGGCTCCTACTGAGTTGAAGGAGCAGTTACAGGAGTTTCATGATAAGGGCTTTATTCGGCCTAGTGTGTCACCTTGGGGTGCTCTTGTCTTGTTTGTAAAGAAAAAGGATGGTTCTATGCGTATGTGTATTGATTATCTCCCGTTGAACAAAGTCACAGTGAAGAACTGGTATCCTTTTCCTCGTATTGATGATTTGTTTGATCAATTATAGGGTGCCCAAGTGTTTTCTAAGATCGACTTGCGTTCAGGTTATCATCAGTTAAAGATAGGGAGCCAGATATCCCGAAGACTTCTTTCAGTACTCGGTATGATCATTACGAGTTCTCTGTTATGTCATTTGAGTTGACCAATGCCCTAACAACATTTATGCATTTGATGCACAATATATTATGGTTGTATCTTTACTCGTTTGTCACTATCTTTATTGATGACATTTTGGTGTACTGCCAGAGTCGGCAAAATCATGAGCAACACCCGAGGACAATGCTTTATACCTTGAGAGAAAAGAAATTATATGCAAAGTTCTCAAAATGTGAGTTCTGTTTGGATTTCGTGGCATTCTTGGGTCACGTAGTATCGAGTGAAGGGATCAAGGTGGATCCGAAGAAAGTAAAAGCAGTGCAGAGTTGGCCCAGACAATCCTCAACTACCGAGATTCATAGTTTTCTTGGCTTGGTGGGTTATTACCATTGATTTGTTGAGGGATTTTCATCTATTGCAGCAACTATGACTAGGCTAACCCAGAAGAGTGCTCCGTTCAGATGAACGAAATAGTGTGAGGATAGCTTTCAAAAGCTCAAGACAGCTTTGACTACAGCCCCAGTATTGATATTTCCTATAGGTTCGGGGTCTTATACTGTCTATTGTGATGCCTCGAGGATTGACCTTGGCATAATATTAATGCAGGATTGTAGGGTGATTTCCTACACGTCCAGGCAACTGAAGGTGCATGAGAAGAATTATCCTGTCCATGATCTTGAGTTAGCTGCTATTGTTCATGCCTTGAAGATCTGGTGTCAATATTTGTATGGTGTTCCTTATGAGATTTATACTGATCACCGGAGTTTACAGCATCTGTTCAAGAAGAAGGACCTTAATTTGCGTCAGAGGAGATGTTTAGAGCTACTAAAGGACTATGATATCACTATTTTGTACCTACCCTGGGAAGGCCAATGAGGTGACCGATGCTTTGAGTCACCGGGAGGATAGTTTGGGGAGTTTGGCTTACCTACCAGCAGCGGAGAGGCCCATGGCGATGTATGTTCAGACCTTAGCCACCCAGTTTGTACGATTGGATATTTCGGAGCCCAGTCGAGTCCTAGCTTGTGTGGTTTCTCAGTATTCCTTGTTTGATCGTATCATAGAGCGTCAATATGATGACCCTCATTTATTTGTCCTCAAGTACAAGGTTTTTCATGGTGATGCCAATGATGTGACCATTGGTGATGATGGGGTATTGAGGATGCAGGGTCGGATTTGTGTACCCAATGTTGATGGGCTTCAGGAGTTGATTTTGGAGGAGGCCCACAATTTGCGGTATTCCATCCATGCGGGTGCCGCGAAGATGTACCAGGATTTAAGGCAGCACTATTGGTGGAGGTGGATAAAGAAAGATATAGTTGGGTTTGTAGCTCAGTGCCTCAATTGTCAGCAGGTGAAGTATGAGCACCAGAGACCAGGTGTCTTGCTACAACAAATAGAGATTCCGGAGTGGAAGTGGAAGCAGATCACCATAGACTTTGTAGTTGGACTCCCACGGACTTTGAGGAAGTTCTATGCCATCTGGGTGATTGTGGATCGGCTAACCAAGTCCATACACTTCATTCCTGTATGTACCACCTATTTCGTGGAGGGGTTGGCGGAGATTTATATTCGTGAGATTGTTCGTCTTTATGGTATTCCAGTTTCCATTATTTCAGATAGAAGTACTCAGTTCACACCACAGTTTTGGAGAGCCATACAACATGAGTTGGTTACTCGGGTGGAGTTGAGCACAATATTTCACCCCCAGACGGACGGGCAGTCTAAGCCCACAATTCAGATTCTTAAGGATATGCTACGTGCGTGTGTGATGGAGTTTGGAGGTTCTTGGGATTAGTTCTTACCACTTGTGGAGTTTTCCTACAATAATATTTATCAGTCCAGCATTTATATGGCACCGTATGAGGCTATGTATGGTAGGCGGTGTAGGTCCCCAATGGGTTGGTTCGAGCGGGGCAAGGCAAGATTATTGGGAACAGACTTGCTTCAGGACGCTTTGGAGAAGGCTAAGGTAATTCAGGATAGACTCCGCACAGCCCAGTGCAGACATAAGAGTTATGCAGACCGAAAGGTTCGTGATATTTCATTTATGGTTGTAGAGCGGGTCTTGCTTCGGGTTTTGCCTATGAAGGGAGTTATGAGATTTGGGAAGAAGGGCAAGCTGAGCCTAATGTTTATTGGTCCCTTTGAGGTGTTGCGACGTGTTGGGATGTTGCTTATGAGCTTGCCTTACCTCCAAGCTTGACAGGGGTTCACTCGGTATTTCATATTTCGATGCTCCAGAGTTATCACAACGATCCATCTCACGTGTTGGATTTTAGTTCAGTCTAATTGGATAAGGATATATCTTATGTTAAGCAGCCAGTGGCTATATTGGATAGGTAGGTTCAAAAGCTGATGTCAAATAATATTGCATCAGTAAAGGTTTAGTGGCAGGGTCATTCGATCGAGGAGGTGACTTGGGAGACCGAGCAGGATATGCGTAGCTGCTATCCTCATCTTTTCACCACTTCAGGTATATCCCTATGCTCGTTCGACGACGAACGACTACTTTAAGAGGGGGATGATGTAACAACCCAGCCGGTCGTTTTGAGAATTTACGCCTTGATCCCCTATTAACTGTTTTCTCGTGTCTATTTTCTGTTATTGTGAATTGCTGGGATGGTTCATCTTGAGTTTCGGAGTATTTTAGGACACTTAGTCCCTAAATGTGAGCTTAAGTCTTAGAATTTGGACCGTAGTTAGAGCAGTGTGAAGACGGCTACGGAATTGAATTTCTTCGATTCCGGTAGCTCCATTGGATAGTTTTGGGATTAAGGGCGTGCCTGGATTATGTTTTGGAGGTTCGTAGCTTATTTAGGCTTGAAATGGCGAAAAGTTGAATTTTTGGAGTTTCGGGCCGGTAGTGAAATTTTAGGTTAGAATCTAATTTTGGAAGTTGGAGTAGGTCCATAGTGTTGAACATGACTTGTGTGAAAAAATTGGGGTCAATCGAACGTGACTTGGTTGGTTTCGGCATCAGATGTAGAACTTTGGAAATTCAAGTTCATTAGTTTTGGATTGGAGGGTGATTTGTGGTTTTAGCATTGTTTGATGTGATTTAAGGAGTCGACTAAGTTTTAATGATGTAATGGGATGTGTTGGTATATTTGGTTGAGGTCTCGAGGGCCTCAGTTGAGTTTCAAGTAGTTATCGGATTGGTATAACGGTTGAAAACAACTACTAGTGTTGCTGGTGTTCAGATGTTGATCTCTGAAGTTGGGAGTGCGGACCGTGGCGGAATCTCGTGGTCAACGGAGGAAGTTCGTGGGGGTGGCAGAAATTTTGCGGTCAGCGGGGAAGGCTAGTGCGGATAGCTGAAGAAAGGATGCGACCTCCCAGGAAATTGAGGCTTTCGCGGCCACGGTGGGAATTTCGCGGAGAGAGGGGCGCGACAACATTGGTTTTTTGTGGTCAACGAGATTTGAATCCGAGGGTTGCACTATAAATACGAGATTCATGGTTTAATTTCATAGTTTGACCTAGAGAGCTCGGGTCTTGGAGATTTTTTGAAGGTTTTTCAAGAAATTTATCGGGGTAAGTGATTCTAACTCAGTTTTCGCTAAAATACACAAATATATCATTGGATTTATCATTTGATTAGAGAATTAGGATGAAAAATTATAGAAACTTCATAAAATGGGTTTTTGAGTTTTGAATGCCGAATCGAAGTCGGATTTGGGTGAAACTGGTATGGTTAGTCTCGTAATCGAGTAGGTTATCGGATTTTGTGACTATGGTCGGATTTTGAGATGTGGGCCCGAGGAGGATTTTTTGGGTGTTTTCTATTTTCTTGCCTTAGCTTTTATTTAATTAGCTAAATTAGTTGCTTGTAGCTATATTTACGTTATGTAATTGATTTGATTAGAGTTGGGCCACTTGGAGTTGGATACTCGTGGCAAGAGCGTGATATCGGATTGATTTTGCACTGGTTCGAGGTAAGTGGCTTGCCTAACCTTGTGTGAGGGAACTCCCCTTAGAATTTTGGTACTGTTTTTATATGAATGCCGTGTACGTGAGGTGACGAGTGCATACATGTGCTAATTGTTGTAAAACCACGTTTCTTTAAGCAAATATCTATGTTTCTCCTTTAAATTGAGCAATACTAGTATATGAAGCCTCCGATTTAGCTTAGGAAAGCATGCTTACGTGACTTAACTGTCTTACCTAGTTTAATTGCTTACTTGGATTCTGTGTAGCATGTTTAGGGTAGAAATTACCTGTTTATTTGATACAAACTTTAATAGAACTGTAGATGTCCTTCTTGAGACTGTTGTGTATATTAATTTAGTTGTGTATTTACTTTGGGATTACAGAATGGTATTCCAGGAGATCCCTCTGCACATTTATATTTGGGACTACGGGATGGTATCCCGGGAGATCCCCCTGTACTAGATATTTACTTTGGGACTACAGACCGGTATTCCAGGGGATCCCCCTACACATTTATATTTAGGACTACAGGACGGTATCCCAGAGATCCTCTGGTACTGGATATTTACTTTGGGACTATGGAATGGTATTCCGAGATATCCCCCTGCACATTTATGATTTGGACTATGGGATGGTATCCCGGGAGATCCTCTGTACATTTACGTTTGGGACTATGGGATGTTATCCTGAGAGATCACCTGTTGCCATCTTTTTGTACTGAGTTATTTCTTTCTGTGATTTCATCTTTATTGACTGTTAGTACCTTAATTATACTTTCACTTTTCATATTGTTTTACCTTGTTATATATATAACTAGTAGGACAATGACTTGATCTCCTCACTACTCGATCGAGGTTAGACTTGGCACTTGTTGGGTACCACTGTGGTGTGCTCATGCCCTTTTCTGCACATGTTTTTCGTGTGAAGATCCATGTTCTTCCACTCAACCATATTATCTATGAGGCGAGGAGATCCAGACACTTCGAGGTATATCTGTCGCGTCCGCAGACCTAGAAGTCCCTCTTTATTCTCCCTTCACTTATAGACTTCTTGTATTTTTCCTTTGTTTAGACTTCTGGAGTTAGAACACTATGTATTTCTTTAGCTTGTAATTCATGAGATTCCAGGTTTTTGGAGTGCTATGTTCAGTCGAGAGTGTTATTATTATATATACCGAGTGGCATTTTAAACTCATTTATCATACTTATTTGTTAGTTGGCTAGTTTTGTATCTTTAATTCCTTTTTCCGCAAATTGTTAGGCTTACCTAGTCGTAGAGACTAGGTGCCGTAACGATAGTTTACGGATGGAGAACTTGGGTCGTGACACTTATGTTATTCTTGAATATCAAGCGAGACATTACATCCACCATTTGACGCTCTGTTATAATACTTGCACCTCTGGTGCCTATACGATCCGCTGGGCACTCCCTACTGAATTCTTATGAGGCTGGTATTTCCTAACTGGCTTTATCGTAAAGCCTTTAAGAATATGGTTGTTTTACTATCTCTCTTGCACCTCTGATATTAAGATTAATTTTGCTATGTTCTCAATCATGATTCCTATAACTTCTGGGTTCAATAATCGGATTCTTGATTTACTTCGTTGATGTAACTCTTTAGTTTCCTCCTTCTTCTAATCGGCCTTTATGTAGGCTTAAGTTATCTGCCGATCTGCGGTTTATGGTATTAGTTATTCCATTTAGCCTTTCATGGGCGTTGAGGAATATTCATGATGTATTCCTTTAACAATTCAATCCTTCGTCTATGACCTTGGCTCAATTCTTTCTTTTAACATATACTAGAATTTTCTACGACTTTATATACTGCATGTATCAAACTCCAAACTCTTAAGTGCGTTCATAACGTAACTAACCCTGGATCATTAATCGAATAATTCTTTTTGTTTCATCTCAGCATTCTTCAAACGTAAGCAATTACTTTTCCTGGTCTTTCTGCCCCTTTTTGCGTGCATACTTAGCTTGTCTTAGTGCCCACACATATTGGAATTCCATACAACTCATATGACCTTGAATATCACTGATGATTTTACTTCTCGTTCATTAGCCACGGTAGGTGCCATTTTCTTATAGAGTGCATACAATGTTGTTGTGAGATTGTTTTTACATGACCATTTCTTCTTCAAGTTACTATGCGTAGGTTGGAGCCTTCTACCTTATTTTCTCAACTAGTCTTCTATTGTAGCACTTAGGGAGGACCACCTGATTCTTGCAAGGCTGCGAGCTTATTACCTTGTTTACCCGACAGAATTTTTGATGTCCTTCCTTGCCTATAATTATCCATAGTTACTTACCTCCACGCTCTTGTGCTTGTAGGGTTGCTTCTGAACTTAATATTTTTACTATATCTCCAACGGCATTCTCTTTTATTTCTATAATACTTATATGGTAATTTTTAACTCCCTCCATATGAATATATCTCAAGTATTATAATGTCATAACTGTGAGGCTGAATTCCCCATGTTGGGGTTCACTTTGTTTATCTTTGACGATCTATTTATTTGTCTGTATCCTCTTATCTAGTCATAAGTAGGCTCTTCCTGAATCGACTACTAACTATTCGTTGGCCCACTCTCATATTAATATTCAGTGTAATCTTTCTTAGGTTATTTCTTTTGTTTTAACTTACCTCTCGCATCCCTTATTTATCAATAACCTCCTAGGCAGGAACCCTTACTTCCTTTCCATGACGTCATGTTTGCATAATGTTCTGGAATCGTAGCATATCTATAGGATTTGAATAAGTGCAATTTTATCCCTTTCTTATTTTTGTCGTATTCTTTTTTTACCATTCAATAGTTACTAGAACCATTTAATTCTGACTTAATATCATGTCACTCCATATTCCTCCCCTTTAGGGGAGTACTAAGATTTGGAGCTACAACAATCTGCCTATAGATATTTTACCTCTTCATTTTTTGGTGTCCTTTCACATCATCGATGACCCTTACTCTCCTTGCAGTAATCCTTCTGTACTAAGGATAACAAAATTCCTTACTCGCGAGGGTGATAATCACTATAACTGGCCTATACAGTCCCTTAATCTCAACTTTGCTCACATTACTTTCTTCAGGGAAGCGTCTTTCTGAGTGGCCATTCTCTGAATTCATCATGGATCTTCTTCTGTTTTCTATTTTATTATCGCAGAAACGTAATCTAAAATTCTCATAATGCTGACTATTATCAAATCACTCAGTCCCTAATTCATTTTTAGTTTATCTTGTTCACCAGTCCATACTGATTTCTATTACTCTAGGGTCTAACATTTCCTTCTGTTAATCATGTTAGAGTTGCGAGCTTATTTCTCGAAATGAGGATGTGACTGTATGGCCTATACTCTTTTGTTGTCTTAAAGCCCATCACCTCTCTTCTCTTTCTTCATTTGACTATAGATTCTATAACACTCTACCGTTGTCATCCATGTATCACATCTCACTCCTAATTCTTCCTTATCTCTCTTATCATTACTTTGCTAATATTCATGCCTATCCCTTTCTTGTGAAAACTTCAACAATACATTCTTTCGCTTTTAGCTCTCCTTGCTTCATTCATCAGATTTTCGGTTTGCTAAACGTCCTTGCTATACTAAGGACGAGAGTCACACTAAAATAATATTTATCCCTTCCAGGCTTTTAGTGCCTATCTTCGAAATATTTTTTATCATGCTAGTATTCATATATATTTGTAATATTCTAGAGTGCATCACCTGGGGGTCTCACCAGAAGATTTATTAGCACATTTGTAATATTCTTCGAAAATGTCAACTAACACAAACAATACATTCACCATTTTGGTTTACTCTAACCCTAGTCAGATCCTGATGTTCCGTCCTTTTCTTAAACTGCACCTGTTTGCCCCCATAGGGCATAATTGAGACGGGTGGGGCCAATTGTACATACCTCTATTATAGATAAAGGTAACTCAAAATGCTTATATCTCTCTCTTCCTGAATTGTAGATAATGTTCATCTCTACTAATTAGGTACCCCGTACCCTTTTTTTTACCTTGCTTTTTTTGTTGTCGAAACTTGTATCTTCTGATCCTTTCATTGCTTTTTACCATAAGAGTGGATAGATATTTTGCCTTAGGGATCCTTATCAAGAAGCTTACACCTTTCAGTACACACATGATCTGCTGAAGACCTCACATTTACTTATCATAAGCATTATACAAAGTCGAGTTCCTTTGACTCAACACTTCCATAGCCATATCTCTTACCAACCGTCTTTCTGGATGTAGGTATCTCCTTATTATGAATAAAATAGAGTTTCATAGTTTGAATTATTACAACTGAGCTCTACAACACGATACAGAGTAAGAAGAAAGAGTGACAGTTGTAAATTCCCTGTAGCGTCCTGCTTATAAGTGTGGTGCACAACACACTCATAAACAAGACTCTACTAGATACGGCTTGTAGACTCCCCAGGACAAAACTGCTCTGATACTACTTTTGTCATGACCCAGAACTTGGGGGGGGGGGGGGGAACCGACACCCGGTGCTTTACCTATCCTTGCGTACCAACTTGCGACTAAGGGATTCTGAGCAAATAATGTCATACTTTGGCCATGGGACACATTGCAAGACAATTACGAATACTGACTAAATCTCAAGATCAAGATAGGTTAACAAGGTCGTCATAACTACTATAGCTGACAAACCAACAAAATATACATAAAAGGCCTACAAGCCCAACATACAACATTAACTGACAGGATATGTCTACAAGCCTCTACTGATGGATATACTATGATCGGAACAGCTCCCTGACCTACTCATAACATATATACATATATACACACGATGTACATAAAGCTATAGACCCGGCAACTCTGAAGGCTATGGAGCTTACCGATCAAGCTGAACTCGGGCAATATCTAATAAGGAGGTCTACCCGTCTGTCTGTCTGAACCTGCACGCATGAAATGCAGTGCCCCAAAAAAGGGATGTCAGTACAAAATAATATACCGAGTATGTAAAGCAATATATTGAAAGCTGAAACTCAACTGATAATATAATAACTGGAAGTCAAAGATAATCTAAAGATATGCTTACCTGCTGATACTGACTCAACTCTCTCAATGTAGTAAGTAAAATAGTTGTCCGACCTTGTAAGGCTCGGTATATATATAACTGCTCTACCGTAGTAGGCTCGCCCATAGGCACTCGACCAAACTAGGCTTTGTATCTCGGCCAACTGGGCTTGCTCATAGGTGCTCGGCCACATTACACTCGGTATATAACTTACCATCTAATCAGAGGTTGCCCAATAGGGACCTGCCCATCGATTATAGCTCATAGTCGCTCGGCCACAGTACACTCGGTATATAACTTACCATCTGATCAGAGGTTGCCCAATAGGGACCTGCCCATCGATTATAGCTCGATGGTAATGAAAATACTGTAATACTTTATATATAGACTCTCTGTTCTCTTGACTGGAAAAAGGAAATACTCAATTGAATATGAAGTTCAGATAAGGAGAATATTGTAACTTACAAGACTAGGAAAATCTATGTAAATTTTGGGATATGAATTTTTCTTTATGCCTCGTTATCAAACTCGTCTAATTACGAGATCATGCCAAGACAAAGGAAGGGCTTAGCTTTGACATACCTAAAATAGGGAAAAATCCATATGACATTCTTGGAAAAGGTTGTGTAGACATGTGATTTTCGACCCTCCCCAAGATTTTTTTAATATATTAGCGTAAAATATTTAATTTAGGCAAAATATAGATATTTTAAGTAATTTTGACTCTTTTATATTATTTTAATGCAAGAAAACAAAAAAAAATCAAATCACAAAAATTGGTTCATTAATGTTTTGTAGTCATTTTAATCTTAAAAAAACCCTAAGAAATATATACAACATTAGTATCATATTTTTATTTTAATATGATATTTGAAAATATCAAAAATAGATTTGTTTTAATGGTTAGTTTTATTTTAATAATTATTTGAATAGTAGGAATAATTAACAAATGGGCCCGTATTTTTAATCTCGTTCGCAGCAAAAGAATAGAGCTTGGGCTCGAGCAACCCATCTTTAGGCCTAATTTTGGACCAAGCCCATAATTCCTAGGCCCATACCCCTTAACCTAAAACCCTACCCAAAAACCTAGACTATAAAATAAAAAAGGGAACGAAAGGAGTAGGGCGGAGAAGCGAAAATACGCAGAAGCTGCGCAGGGAACGAACCCCACCCCCTGCGTCGTCTTCTTCACGACCCCCACCCTCCTGCGAGTCATCTCCTCCAAATGACCCTACCTCTAAAAACGACCCTCCCCTCCATCGGATATCTGAAAAACGAAAAAGATAACACCAAAAAAGAATAAGAACGAAAAAGGGATGAAGGCAACAAAGACGCAGAAGCAGCGTATCGTCTTCTTTAGAAATTCGACACCAGAGAACGACCCCCACCCCCTCGTGTCTGTCTTCTCCAAACACCCCTCTCCCCACTACTTTTTGTCAACAACAACACCATAACAAGGATGTGCTGCTGCTTCTCCATCTTGCGACCCCTCGCCGGAAACCAGTCCACAAACGACCACCCCGAGCTTCATCTTGGCTATACCATTCGAACACACAGACATACACGAAAATAACAGGGCGGGAAATGGATTGAAACAGAAGCTCCGGCGTCTAGCCATGGTCGAAACGACCTCATCCCTCGTTCTTCCTCACCCTATGTCATCGCTAACAGTTTTGTGACAGATCTAGCCGAAAAAATGCCATATCCGGCGAGCTTCACCTTAACACACACACAGTCACGCACATGAACAGAATGAGGGAGCGAGCGTAAGGCAGCTGAAGTTTTGGGGTCGTTTGTGATTTCGAGTGGTGAGGAAAGTTGTCGTACGTTGGTTCCGGTCTATGGTTATTGCTGTCCATTTTTTCCGTCGAGCTCGAGCCGCTGAAACTTAATGTCGCTGTAAACTCAGGCGTTTCAGTGTACATCGAGGTAATGCTGGTTTCGAGGTCCATTCAGTTCCGTCGAGGTTCGGGTTTTGGTCCGATAAAGTTACTGTTCGGATTTCTTGTACGTGGGCTCGGGTTGGTCATTCAACGAAAGGTTCCGTTTCTCTATTCTTGATTTCTGCTGTTTGTGTTTCCATGACAAATTTGTTATTTTGTAAATGTTTTACATTGAAATAACTTTCTTGTTGCACCCCGATTTGTTTGGATTTGCTGGATATGTCCATGAAGTTGACAGATCTTTGCTCATTATCGTTGAAGTGTTTAAACTCAAGAGTATTTAGCATTAATTTGTGATTGCTATGGATATTACACATAATATTGATTATGCTTAAGGCATTTGTGAACCTTAACCTTTTTTAAGTATAATCCAAATTGAATGCTTTCCATGAATTAATGACTTGCCTGCCGAATACATGCAACAGACAACTACTGTGGTACTAATAGAAATGCAACGGTAAGGTATTAACATCCAATACAAATGTAAAGAAAATCCACGATGCGCAAAAATCTTCATTAGCCTCTAGCTTGAGTGAATTTAAGAGAGTTGTATCAGTTTGTAGCAAATGTCTCATGTGGAATAGTCGGAAATATTGTTCTTAATTAATCTATCTTGATTATGTACACGTCCGCGTGACATGATTGTGTTTTCTAAAAACAAAATCGGAGTATACGTTCACGCAACTTCGGCTAAACTTTCTTAATAATAAACAAACGTTATTAATTATGGACACGTTCGCGTGACATGATTTTTGACGCGCCAAAGGGAAAGAGTATATGTATGCGTAACTCAATTCTTTAACTACGAATAATCAAGTGATTTAAAAGCGGTTAGGGTAAATGCACATAGGATCTAAATTGAGTAATTAAACAATTTAATAATCCAAGTATGATCAAAGCGACCATGCTAGAACCACGGAGTTCGGGAGTGCTTAACACCTTCTCCCGGGTTAACAGAATTCCTTACCTGGATTTCTGTGTTCGTAGACCGTAAATAGAGTTAGTTTTCCTCGATTCGGGATTTAAATTGGTGACTTGGGACACCATAAATTATCCCAAGTGGCGACTATGGTTTTTAATAAATAAACAATCTCGTTTCGATTGTTCTTTAATTGGGAAAACTCCCTTGAATTTATACCCTTTACGGGGTGTAGAGTAAAAACGAGGTGTGACAGATCTAGCGACTCTGCTGGGGATCGAACCCAGAACTTCTGGTTCAGGGTTCAAGAATTCGAGCTTGTTAATATGATTTTTACTTGGCTTTATTTATTGTTAATATTACTGTATTTTGTGAACCTTTTGTGCTAATTGCTGCCTATTTACCGCTTTGATATTGTTTTAATTGTATATAACTCTCTTCTTACGCCACCCCTCTAAGTCTTCTGAAAATGGTGCACACGTTCACGTGACCCGCTTTTTCTGTAGAAATTATACCAAATAGAACGAGGTTGGGAAAGCGATAAGGCCGGGTAGACTTCAGTGCTCCCGGTACGTCGCCCCCTCTTTGGCCCCAGTTGTCCACTCGGGTACACAAGTCTAGAACAAAACCCCAGGATTTAAACCTAGAAAAAAACACAGCCTCATGTTGGATCCCTAATAGGAACGTTGTTTGCATCATGTGCATTTGACTTAGGGGACTCAACACAGGGGTTGAGTCCATTTAGGACAGGTGTGCCCAAAATAACAGACCACCTTGATGCATCCTATGTGCTACATGTTGCATTTCTTCAAGGGTGAAAGGGTCATTTGGCGGACCAATGATAGTTGAGGGCAAAGGAAAAAGAAGAAAGAAAAAAAAAAGAAGGGAAAGTGTGAAAATAATGCAAGTAGGGTCTAGTTATGTTTGTTTTTGGTTACATTTTTAAGAAAAAAGACAAAAAAAACATGAAAAATTGAATTTTGTTTTTTTGCACTTTTTCATCATTTTTCAAAAATCAAAAATCAAAAAAAGAGAGGAAAAGAAAATCCAAAAAGATTTTGCATGTTTCGTCATTTTTCAAGAAAAAGCAAGAAAAAATGTGATTTCTATGAATTAGTGGTTTTTTATTATTCTCGTCCGTATCCAATTTGCCCGAACTACGCGAACCTGATTCTCGTCTCTCGGGGCGGGATACGTAGGCAACCCACATAGAGTCCGGTCTTCCTAATAAATCTTAGGTTCTTGGCTTTGCGGGGTCATAGCCAAATTTTGCACTTCTAGCTACATTTGGCCAAATAAGTCATTTTGCAAAAATAGTCCTAATTATGTCTTGCATGTGTTTAATAGGGAGTGTTATTATCTCACATAGTGCTGGTTAAAGTTTTCTCATACATGTGTGGATTTATTTACCGAAGTTTGAGCATGGCAGACACCCCGTAACCATCCGGTCAGGGTCGCTCAATCAGGAGTTGCTTAAGGAGATTTGTTTTATTTTTATGTTTTGAGTTTGTTCCTCATTTTATGTCGTCATTTACTTTCTACTTTTGTACAGTAATGTCAAGTCTTTTTATTATTGTTATTTTTTGTTTTATATTTGAAAAAATGTGTTGTAACTCAAAAATCCAAAAAAGAGATGTTGCATTTTATATTTCGTTATAAATTTTCTTTAGAATGCTAATTCTAGAAATGAGAAAATTTTAAGGTTGTTTTTCCTTTAGGCAATTAATATCTAGGACTTAAAATGAATTGTTTTTAAGTTTCCTTTAGTATATTTGGACCAAAATTCAAAAACAAAAGAGAATTTTCTTTTAGTACTTCTTTAAAAGCTTTCTTTAGGGTGTTAATTCCAAAATTCAAAAAGATTTTCTTTTGAGGTGTCTCTTTGGGAAATTAGTGAAAAATGAAAAAACAAATTCTTTTATTTTCATTAGAACTTTAGGATATTGTACATAGAAAATATACTTTATCTTTTGTTTATCATTAGAACTTTTTTTAGGTAATCAAAATTGAAATCCAAAAGCATTTTGTTTTATCTTTTTCATTGCTCGTTTCAGAATATCGCGTTAGGATATCAAATGAAAAATTCAAAATATGTTTCTGTGGTTTATCGTTTAGATTTCCTCCTTAAAAAAAAGCGAATCAAAAAAAAATATTTGTTTTCTCTTCTAAGGGTTTTCCTTAATAATTTCCCATGGAGTGTTTGTTTAAAAAAAGCAAAAAAAAAAAAGCAAAAAAAAAGAAGCAAAATATATGCTCGTTAGGCTTGAGTTTAGAATAGGTTGTAGAACATTAAGTCTAGAATTTTTAAAAACAAAAAAGAGATTTGTTTCTTTTATTTCCCTTTTCTCGTTAGAGTCATTAAGGTAGAAACAGAGAACGTCAGTTTGTTTCCTTTATTTTCGATCTTTCAGAACTACGCAAAGATCTGATTCATGTGGCGTCATGATACGTAGGAAACCTACATAGGGTTCGATCTAATCATTTTTTATTATTAAAAGAAAGAAAATGAAAAAAAGAGAAAAGAAAAAGAGGTGAAATTATGGGATGTGAGATATGAGAGAAAGAAAGGGTGATGATTAAAACAAAAAGAGAGAAATGAAGGAAAATGGGCAAGCCAGCAAGTGCTAGAAAGGAAAAGAAAAGCGAGGTTGAAATGAACAAATTGGGATGATGTCAACTGACCTTTGTACCCTCGAAGTCATTTTAGAACCGATAACTATGCCTAGGTGCATTGCACATACAGTGAGATTTTATGTTAAATGCCCTAACGCTAACGTGATGGCTTCATTTTGTTATATTCATAGCAGAAGGGTGGTTGGTTTGTGGTTTTTAAAGTGGTAACTCTTCTCTACAACACAAAGTCAAAAGGCAATGACAAACAACAACAGAACTGAGTTGGTTGATACCGGTGCCCGGAAGCAGTCGGTTGAACAGGACAATGGGTTGGTTGAATAGGTAAAGATGTTAAGAGAACACGTGGCGGACATGTATCAGGCCTGGATGACTGGGAAGGCACCACCCCCACCACCACCTAGCTTCCTAAATGATACCCTTACCCGAACACCGGTCACAGTGCCAGATGATCCCCCATACTCTCCAGATCCACCCGCTTATCATGGCTTTCCAAACCACCCTAGTAGCTCTGTCACTCATCTTCCAATTACCTTTCCCAAAAATTGCCCTCCTGTCTTATCCACCATCCCCAACAATGAACACCCACTCAAAGCTCACGATGCCTAATATTACCCCTCAAAGGTTTCCCACAAGGTTCCTAACTCATACAAGCAGGGCCCGCAGGATGAACCTCATGTTGAAAATGAAAAGTTCACAGGAAGAAAAGGGCGAGATAGGATACCCAGGAGGCTGAAAGGGGTAGAACAGTCCTTAAAGAACAAGCAAGGAATAGGAGACCGGGGTAGCATGTCGTACAAAGAATTGTCTATGTCCCCGATGTTCATCTGCCTGCGGGATTTAAAGTGCCAAAGTTTAATTTATATGATGGGTGTGGGGATCCGGTAGCCCATTTAAGGTATTATTGCAGTAAAATGAGAAGTGTTGGCGAGAAAGATGATTTGTTGATGGCGTACTTCAGTGAGAGCCTAATTGGGGCAGCTTTGGAATGGCATAATCGTCAAGATGTTGGTAAGTGGCCTACATTGGGTGACATGGCTCAAGATTTTGTTCAATACTTTCAATACAGATCAGGTGTTGTCCCAGACCGCTCCTCCCTATCTCAAATGGAAAAGAAACCCAAGAAAATTTTTTGGATTTTTGGCTTAGATGGAATGAACAAATTGTTCGGGATAGTCCTCCCATTGATAGAAAAGATGTTGGTGAGCCCCGCCGATGACATGGTCCAGTGGTCGTTCTTGCTAAACGTTTTCAGCCTCAATGTCTACCTCGTGGATATGCTTGTAATCCTCCCTAATGCTACTTCTCCCCACAGAACTCCCAAAGTCATACATCTTTTTTCCAGTACCCTGTCCACAATGCACCACCATATGCTCCGTACCCACAAGGCCCGCGATGGCCCACACCACTTCCACAAAATGCCTATCCACCCCCACGAGCCTACCGAAAATCCTCTAGATCAGGTTTCCAGCCCAATCAAGCATTTAAGAATGAGAGGTTACTAAAAAAGAAAAGGCTTTCACCCCTATTGGAAAATCATATGCCAGTTAATTCCAAAAGTTGAAGCAATTAGACATGTTGAAGCCGATTCATATAAAAATGCCAAACCCTCTGTCAAAGAAGTTTGATTTTTCTCAAAGGTGCGCATATCGCTTAGATGCCTCGGGGCACGACATAGAGAAGTGTTGGAATCTGAAGAAAGCAATTCAGAAGTTTATTGATGCAGGTGACATTGTCGTGCAAAATCTAGATGCAACAGACAGTAGCCAAAGTCCATCGCATGTTCGTAATGAGACGCATATGGTGAGTATGATTTATTTTGAAAAGGAATATGGAAATTCATCTGAGATCCTCAAAGGTCCACGCGCTGCGAAGTTTTCAGTACTATCAGAGGTTGATCTTAAGAACGAGCCATCAAAGGGAACCTAAAAGCAATTTGTTAAAAACAATGTGATGGAAGTTTGTGAAGGTCCTAGTAATGTTGATGCGGAATTCAGTGGTTAAGATGTCGAGATTGGCAATTGGAAAGACATTTCTGTCTTGGTTAGCCAGGGAAGAGTTTAGGTGGTTTATTTTGTTGTCATTTCTGTTGTCCGGATTATTTTAGGGTTGTAATCCAGATATTGTCTTGTGACTCAAACCCTCTATCCTTTTATTTTGCTTAGTTTGTTTAGTCATAATAGCCCGTTTAGTGTTGTCTAGGTTTGTTCTAGGTTTGTAACCCTAGTTTAGTTTGTTTGTTTTGTTGTCCAAACCCTTTCACTATCTGTCTAATGCAATTTTCCATTTTCTATAATTTCTAGTAATTTTCATTTAGTTCTCTTTTCTTTTTATAGTTCTTTTCTTGATTGACTCTAGTGACATGACATGCACACGTAATTCTCAGCCTGGTTTTAAAAGTCAGTTTAGTCACGAAGCAACGAAAACAATGTTGAAGATGTAGGGACATTTGAGGGAAATAAGTGAAGGCATTTTGGGATCACTTCAAGCCCGAGTTGTGTGAAACTGGGGCAGATAGAAACGCACTATTGAAATGCATCATGCTGCATCGGGTGAAGATAATGTCAAGTTTGCCCCAAATTGGTAGGGGGCCGTTCGTGGTAATGAGAGTGAGGGTGTTGTCCAACGGGGCTTTGTACGTAACAGATGTAGAAGGCGAATGTGTGGATATGGTCATCAAGTCTGGCGTAATCAAAAGATGTTACGAATGTTTTTCTTGGTTTGTTTAATTGTGTTGTTTGTACTTGGCACATTTTGAAGATTGGAATGATGAAGGCATTTTGTTCTGCTATCTAAACACCTTATCCTTCGTTACCCCTTTGAGCCTCATTTATTTTCTTTCATACCCCTCTTCGGAATCAGTAGCAAAGATCAGAAACACAAGCGTGAAAGATAAGTAAAGGAAAATGAGAAAAGAAAAGAACGGAAAGGGAGAGAAGAAAAAATGAAAGAGAAGAAAAAAAAGAGAAGAAAAGAAAAAAAAGAAAAAAAGAGGAAAAGAAGAAAGAAAAAAAACAACAACAAATCAACAAAAAGAGAAAAAGGAAGAAAGAAAAGAAAAGAAGAGAGAAAGAGAAAAGAAAAATCACAACAACAGAGCAATTCCTATGTCATGAACTACGTTCGACCTGATTCCTTTTAAGGATACGTAGGCAGTCTCACAGTTCGGTCCCATCAAAAGAAAATCCAAAAGTCCACAAGCAAGAAACTGGGGCAGAAGTTATGGTTGGTGTAAAAAATCTGGTTCCGAAAGTTGTAATTTTGAACCCATGAGAATTGTTTTGAGCCTTTGATATCCTTTCTTTTTAACCCTATCCAAAAGCCCACATTACGGTCCAAAGAAAGACCTTCCGACCAGTCTTCGGGAAATGCTAAGTCAAGCAAGGAGAGGTAATGCATATCAGGGGCAACACTCTGGTCCAAACAGAAAAATGTTGAAAATGAGAGAGTCTTATTGGTGAAAACCCTCACGGGCACCGTAAGGCAACGAGAGCTGAGAGAAGTTAAAAATGAGAGAGTCTTGTTGGTGAAAATCCTCATGGACACCATAAGGTGATGGTAAGTTGAGAGAAAGAACAAAATGAGAGAGGCTCGATGGTGAAAACCCTTCGGGCACTACAAGTCGAATAAGGATTGTGAATCAGATTGGATGATCGGAGTTTTGAAGCCCAGTTTCATGGTTTAGAGGTATAACAGGAGTTGAACATCAGACTCGCTCAACGGAATAGGCTACAGGTGCATGTCATGGTCATTAGAGTTGGTATCCACATCTGATAGGTTTCTACTTTGTAGTTTTCTTGTTAGGAATCATCTCTTTCCTTTGTCCTTTACTCTGTTCCTTTTGTCTTGTTTACTTCCTCTTCCTGAGTCTGTTTTGTCAAAATAAGTGAGAAATGACTTCAAAATCTGCCACCAGCTTTCCAATTGCACCAAAACGGGACTTGGCCAGCACATCAAAGTGGCATAAGTTAAGAAAGAACAACAAGAGCACTGAGTTGGTAGCAATCAACATGCTTTGGGGTCCATGAGGAATACAAAGGTTTGGTATATTTCAATTCGTGAATAGTGCAACAGATAGAGTATGTTGGGTGAACGGGTCAAAGGTATTCACTGTGATGAGACAAAGAAAGTGGTTAACTAGTGATAAGCGAGGTCTTCCAAGAAGAAATCAAAGTTATCGTGACAAGTGAGGGAACAGTAGACTTCAAGGCCAAGGCCAGTGATTTAAGTTAGGAAAAAAATAGCATGCACATTGAGTGGATGGAAATTAACGTGCTTTGGAATTCATGAGAAACACAGAGGTGTAGTACACATCAATACAAGAGCACGATGCAACAAATGGAGGGTGTTAGGTGGATGGATCAAAGGTATTTTCGGTGAAACACAAAGTTTGGTAAATGTCAGTTCATGAGCAATGCAACAGATAAAGGAAATTGGGCCTGAACAGAGAAGGGGTATTTTCTGTGATAAGGATGACAGAGAAAGTGGGTAGTCCATAAGCAAGCAAGGTCCTCAAGTGGAAATCAGTTATCATGGGAAGTGAAGGAGCAATCTCCCTCAAAGTCAAGGCCACAAACCAACTACCATATTTTCAAACTGACAAGATTTTTCTTTGATTTGAAATAGGGGCAAAAATATTTGAAGAAACCCTCCGTGGAGAAAAGCAGTCACCAAACAGGTTTGATTTTTAATTTTCAGGACCCTCCTGGAAAATGGGACCTAGTTTAAAGTTCATAAATAGCATAATATAGCATAAATGTATCCCAAAAGAATATAAGTTAGCTTAGAAGTTTGCATGTTTGAGATAGGATTCAATTAGGAGTTTCCAGGACCCTCCTGAATAATGGGACTTAGCTTTAAGATTTCGATTAGATAACAACATTTAGCGTAAACTCTACTGTACGCTAGTATAATTCAGCCATGAAAGTTGTCACCCTTAAGATAAAATTTGACCTTTGATTTTCAGGACCCTCCTGGTTAATGGGGAGTAGTTTAAGACCCTCTTAGATAACAAGATTTTGCAGAAATCACACCTGTAGAAGACATAACTTAGTTTTAAAAAAAAATTATTGTCGTTTAGTTAAGAGTTGTCAGGCCCCCCCAGCATAATGGGACTTAGCTTTCAAATTCTTAGTAATATTTGGTAATATGATTCAGTTTAACACTCACATTTGTGGCCAGTTACCAAATTGGGGCAGAAAATTTTTCTTTATTTTGTCTATTTTGTTGAAATCAGGTACCCGCCTGGAGAGCAGGGAATACATTTCAAGTTAGCAGTCAGGAGCCCGCTTGGAGAACAAGGGAGTACAATTTAAGTTTTAGCTTTCAAATTCTTTGTTTTGTCTATGTTGAAATCAGGAGCCCGCCTGAAGAGCAGGGAATACATTTCAAGTTGAAGTCAGGAGCCTGCCTGGAGAGCAAGGAATACATTTCAAGTTAGCAGTTAGGAGCCCGCCTGGAGAACAAGGGAGTACAATTTAAACTTTAGCTTTCAAATTCTTTATTTTGTCTATCTTGAAGTCAGGAGCCCGCCTGGAGAGCAGGGAATATATTTCAAGTTGAAGTCAAGAGCTCGCCTGGAGAGCAGGGAATACTTTCAAGCGTAGCAGTCAGGAGCCCTCCTGGAGAACAAAGGAGTACAATTTAAGTTTTAGCTTTCAAACTCTTTGTTTTGTCTATGTTGAAGTCAGGAGCCCGCCTGGAGAGCAGGGAATACATTTCAAGTAGAAGTCAGGAGCCCGCCTGGAGAGTAGGGAATACTTTCAAGCGTAGCAGTCAGGAGCCCGCCTGGAGAACAAGGGAGTACATTTTAAATTTTAGCTTTCAAATTTTTTGTTTTGTCTATCTTGAAGTCAGGAGCCCGCCTGGAGAGCAGGGAATACATTTCAAGAAGTCAAGAGCCCGCCTGGAGAGCAGGGAATACATTTCAAGTCCAGCAGTCAGGAACCCGCCTGGAGAGCAGGGAATACATTTCAAGTCAGCAGTCAGGAGCCCGCCTGAAGAGCAGGGAATACATTTCATGTCAGCAGTCAGGAGCCCGCCTGGAGAATAGGGTCAGTTTTTACTTTAGTCAAGCTTAGTTTATAGTTTTCCTAGTCTATTCTTTAGTTTAATTTCATCATTGCATCGATAGTACAAGTGGTTTACAATTTTGCTAACAACTCACAAATATTCCTAGTGCAAACTGGGGCAGAAAATTTCTTTGTTTTGTTTATTTTGTTGTAATCAGGCGCCCACCTGGAGAACAAGGGGAGACAAATCAAGTTTCTAAGGAAAGCAGTTTCGAAGGAAGACAGTTCAAGGTGCAAGGGAAAACAGTGTCAAGTAACAAGAGAAGACGGTTCGAGTTCAACAGTCAGGCGTCCACCTGAAGAAAAGGAAAAGCATCTCAGATTGCAATTCAGGTAAGCAACCAAAGAATCTCGCGGCAAGAATGCGAGTCAATAGTCCGAGGTGATCAACAGAAGTTAGTCACAATAAAGAAAAAGAGAGAAAGGCAAGAAGTGAATCCAAATGTAGTGGTTGATGAAAGATGTGAATTGCTTAAGACATGGTGGAAGTCACAAGCACTACATGTCCGGTCTTGGTCCGAAAATCTGAAGAAGAACGAGCTAGCACCTGCAACTGGCACGCGTTAAGGTTCAAATCTAAAGTCTGCATGAAGAACCACTCAAGACTCAAGATCAAGCTTCAGAAGACTTATAGATAGGAATCTTGTAACTCGTAGTTGATAGGCTTAGCTAGTCTTTTTCATGTTTTGATTTTGATGTAATAGCAGGACCGCGGACCGTAACCTCGACGGAACAGCACCTCAACCGGCTCTCCACCTCGGTATACTCCATCATCTTACTCATCTCTGAACTACACGTGGCCTGATTCCTTTATAGCCAAGGATATGTAGGCAGCCCAGATACCAGGGCTCGGTCACATTCCCTTTCTCTCTCAGGTTTAGTCTCTCCAAATAAGGGTCAGGTCAAAAAACCTGTCTAGTCAGTCTTTGTCTGAAAACTCTGTACGTTTCCAGTCAAAGAGGAGCAGCTGTAGACATGTGATTTTCGACCCTCCCCAAGATTTTTTTTTATATATTAGCGTAAAATATTTAATTTAGGCATAATATAGATATTTTAAGTCATTTTGACTCTTTTGCTTAATTTAATTGCAAGAAAACAAAAAAAAATTAAATCACAAAAATAGGTTCATTAATGTTTTGTAGTCATTTTAATCTTAAAAAAGAAAATCCTAAGAAATATATACAACATTAGTATCGTATTTTTATTTAATATGATATTTGAAAATACCAAAAACAGATTTATTTTAATGGTTAGTGTTATTTTAATAATTATTTGAATAGTAGGAATAATTAACAAATGGGCCTGTATTTTTAATCTCGTTCGCAGCGAAAGAATAGAGCTTGGGCTCGAGCAACCCATCTTTAGGCCTAATTTTGGACCAAGCCCATAATTTCTAGGCCCATACCCCTTAACCTAAAACCCTACCCAAAAACCTAGACTATAAAATAAAAAAGGGAACGAAAGGAGTAGGGCGGAGAAGAGAAAATACGCAGAAGCTGCGTAGGGAACGAACCCCACCCCCCTGCGTTGTCTTCTTCACGACCCCCCACCCCCTGCAAGTCATCTCCTCCAAATGACCCTACCTCTAAAAATGACCCTCCCCTCCATCGGATATCTGAAAAATGAAAAAGATAACACCAAAAAAGAATAAGAACGAAAAAGGGCTGAAGGCAACAAAGACGCAGAAGCTGCGCATCGTCTTCTTTAGAAAATCGACACCAGAGAATGACCCCACCCCCCTCGCGTCTGTCTTCTCAAAACAACCCTCTCCCCACTGCTTTTCGGCAACAGCAACACCATAACAAGGAGGTGCTTCTGCTTCTCCATCTTGCGACCCCTCACCGGAAACCAGTCCATAAACGACCACCCCGAGCTTTATCTTGGCTATACCATTCGAACACACAGACATACACGAAAATAACAGGGCGGGAAAGGGATTGAAATAGAAGATCCGGCATCCAGCCATGGTCGAAATGACCTCATCCCTTGTTCTTCCTCACCCTATGTCATCGCTAACAGTTTGGTGACAGATCTGGCCAAAGCAAAACGCCATATCCGGCGAGCTTCACCTTTGCACACACACAGTCACACACATGAACGGAGTGAGGGAGCGAGCATAAGGAAGCTGAAGTTTTGGGGTCGTTTGTGAGTTCGAGTTGTGAGGAAAGTTGTCGTACGTTGGTTCTGGTCTATGGTTATCGCTGTCCATTTTTTCCGTCGAGATCAAGCCGCTGAAACTTGACGTCGCTGTAAACTCAGGCGCTCCGATCGTACATCGAGGTAATGCTGGTTTCGAGGTCCATTCAATTCCGTCGAGGTTCGGGTTTTGGTCCAATAAAGTTTCTGTTCGGATTTCTTGTACGTGGGCTCGGGTTGGTCATTCAACGAAAGGTTTCGTTTCTCTATTCTTGATTTCTGCTGTTTGCGTTTCCATGACAAATTTGTTAATTTGTAAATGTTTTACATTGAAATGACTTTCTTGTTGCACCCTGATTTGTTTGGATTTGCTGGATATGTCCATGAAGTTGACAGATCTTTGCTCATTATCGTTGAAGTGTTTAAACTCAAGAGTATTTAGCATTAATTTGTGATTGCTATGGATATTACACATAATATTGATTATGCTTAAGGCATTTGTGAACCTTAACCTTTTTTAAGTATAATCCAAATTGAATGCTTTCCATGAATTAATGACTTGCCTGCCGAATACATGCAACAAACAACTACTGTGGTACTAATAGAAATGCAATGGTAAGGTATTAACATCCAATACAAATGTAAAGAAAATCCACGATGCGCAAAAATCTTCATTAGCCTCTAGCTTGAGTGAATTTAAGAGAGTTGTATCCGTTTGTAGCAAATGTCTCATGTGGAATAGTCGGAAATATTGTTCTTAATTAATCTATCTTGATTATGTACACGTCCGTGTGACATGATTGTGATTTCTAAATACAAAATCGGAGTATACGTTCGCGTAACTTCGGCTAAACTTTATTAATAATAAACAAACATTATTAATTATGGACACGTTCGCGTGACATGATTTTTGACGCGCCAAAGGGAAAGAGTATACGTACGCGTAACTCAATTCTTTAACTACGAATAATCAAGTGATTTAAAAGCGGTTAGGGTAAATGCACATAGGATCTAAAATGAGTAATTAAACAACTTAATAATCCAAGTATGATCAAAGCGACCATGCTAGAACCACGGAACTCGGGAGTGCCTAACACCTTCTCCTGGGTTAACAGAATTCCTTACCCGGATTTCTGTGTTCGCAGACCGTAAATAGAGTCAGTTTTCCTCGATTCGGGATTTAAACTGGTGACTTGGGACACCATAAATTATCCCAAGTGGTGACTTTGATTTTTAATAAATAAACAATCCCGTTTCGATTGTCCTTTAATTGGGAAAACTCCCTTGAAGTTATACCCTTTACGGGGTGTAGAGTAAAAAGAAGGTGTGACAGGTTGCACCGTACTCCTTTAGAACCGCAAAAACTTTCATTGCTAAGATGCTATTAATTCTCGTTGGAATTGTTTTGTTACAAGAAATTATGTTGAAAACTTGCTAGATTGAGTGTAGCGTCTGTTTTAAATGTTTGAATTAGGAAGATGTTATAAAATTTCTTACAGAAAACTTTGCTAGATTAAGTGTAGCGTCTGTTTGAAATGGTTGAATTAGGAAAATATTATAAGATCTCTTACTTTGTTTCTTTAATTCCAATGAAGCCAAATACTAAATGTCTTACACGTAATGACTTATGATGTCACCTTTCAATTAAGATCATTCGTTACTTATTTTAAACGGAGGTGTTGCCACATCATGCCACTTAGTCATTATCATATATATCCCTAATTAGTTAGGTAATATCCCATTATCCAATAATTAGCCAATTACCCACATAATTAATAATTATCTCAACTTACTTATAATACTACTCATTTTTAATATACCTTTTACATCATACTATCGTGGTCATATGGTACCTTGTGTGGTACTAGTCCATATATATCAGGGTATTATAGCTTGGATTGTATTTTATCCCAAATTGCCAAACTTCGACGAAACTCATTTTCTTCTATTTGCTTACCTTCTCTCCTTCATGAATTTTAGTCATCACGTATTTGAAATAGCATAATGCTTATAATCTCCAAATAACTCCATTCCCGAACTTACGTCGATTAACTTACGACGAAACATTAACGTACAAGAAAAATGTGGGATGTAACATCTCACTTCTGAGCTATCATTAATTTATGTATGGCGTACTTCATGTCCGAAAATATGGAGTGTAACAATAGGTTATTATTGCAAAATTATGTAAATAGCCTAAAAACAAATATAATTATATAAATGAAGTAAAAATATTATAAAACATATATGTGGATGAAAATAATAATTTGGATGTGTAAGTCATCACAAAACAATTTAAAGGGGTAATTAATAAATATTTAAGTAATTTAAATGCAAGAAAATTAATTTTAAAGCTCTAAAAATCATGAAAAATTGTTAAATATTTGTATAAATCCTGTAAATTAAGTAATGATGCAAAATGACATTTTGAAAGTATATATTCTTATTTTAAAAATATGAGGGCAAGATTGGGTATCAATAGTCACAACCCAAAATCCAACTAGTCAAGATGGCACCTAACCCAAACCGCTAGGTAAGCCAATTAATAATAATCCAATTCAAATGAGATTTACTAAGAAAATAAGTGATAAAATAAATGAACTTTTATACAAAAATCCCAAAGATTGGTAGTACAAGTCATGAGCTTCTAAGACTTAGAGTTTACAAAGCTGGTATGAAATAAATACATCATATGTTCGAAATGTACATAAACAGATTTATAAATATAAAGCTACAAAGAACAAAAAGCAGATGTAACCAGAATACAGGTACATCTCAAGGCCAGCTCTCACCACACGCATCAACATCAGCTCCAACATATGCACGCAAGGTGCAGAAGTGTAGTATGAGTACAACTGACCTCATGTACTCAATAAGTAACAAACCTAACTATAGGTTGAAAATAATGACGAGCTTGGACAACGGTAAGATTCCAACAACAATAGCCAAGAACAAGTCGTAACAATATAATAAAAATAGGACAAGTAATAACTGAAAGATATGATGCTCATCTCGCTCACAGTTACGGAAAATAGGTATGCTTTTTAGATATAATAGTAAAACCCAAATCTTTCACCGAAATCACCAAAATATGAGTGTATCAGAAAACTGTGATTTTTCCCAAAAACTTGCAACAACAGATAAGGTATTCCATTCTAAGATAACCTAAGGAAAGTACATCTCTATGCCTACATGCCAATGTCCATGTGAAGTCATGAATGCCATAATACCATTTAGCATGAGGAAATGCATATCTATGCCTACCTGCCAAGTATGAATGTCAAATGTAATGCATCCAGTGATAAAACTCATGTACTCTCACTCTCAGAGTACTAAATATCAATGTCTCACTCTTAATCACTGGGTTCACTCAATCACTCACCACACTCAATCACTTGATACTCGGTACTTAGCACCTGGTACCTGCGCTCACTGCTGGTATGTTAGACTCCGAAGGGGTGGATCCTTCCCAAGATCTAATATAAGCCAACGTGGCCTGCTGTGACGTGTAGCCCGATCCCATCATAAATCAATAAAACTTGATGCAGCATGTAGCCCGATCCCATCACGAATTAATAAAATATGTTATGGCATGCAACCCGGACCCATAAATAACACTCACAATTCGGTCCTCAGCCCCAACTTTGTCATCAATCTCTCCAGTCTCTCGGGCTCACAAATCTCATACCAATAAGCCCAGACAATGATAACATGATGTAACAGTGAATGATGAATACATACTAAGATATGATATGCAAATAAATGAATTTGACTGAGTACATAAGTGCAACTTAAGCAAATAAATCAATAGTAAAAATGACCTCAGTAGGTCCCAACAGAATAAGCATATAGCCTAAACATGATTCACAACTCAATTTCTCTAACATGTAGAAATTTCATGGATAGGAAAAAGATTAGGTAACTACACAGTATCACAAAATCAACCTAATTATAATTCACACGGTGCACGCCCTGTAACAACCCTGACTCCCTTTGAGAATTTACGCGATGATCCCTTATTAACTGCTTTTCCCGTATTTGTTTCTACTATTGTTAGTTGCCGGGAGGATTCATTTTGTGTTTCGGTGTGTTTCGGGGATACTTAGTCCCTAAATGAGAACTTAAGATTTAGAATTTGTACAATAGTCGGAAAAGTGTGAAGACGACATTGGAATAGAATTCCGTCGATTCTGTTAGCTTTGTTGGGTGATTTCGGCCTTAGGGGTGTGTTCAGATTGTGTTTTGGAGGTCCGTAGCTTATTTAGGCTTGAAATGTCGAAAGTTGAATTTTTGAAGTTTCCGGATCGATAATGAGATTTTGATATTGGGGTCAGAATCGGATTTAGAAAGTTAGAATAGCTCTGTAGTGTTGAATGTGACTTATGAGCAAAATTTGGGGTCAATAGGACATGGTTTGGTTGGTTTCGACATTGATTGTAGAATTTTGAAATCTTAAGTTCATTAAGTTTGGATTGGAGGGTGATTCGTGATTTTAGCATTCTTTGAGGTGATTTGAGGGCTCGACTAAATTCATATGGTATTTTAGGATTTGTTGGTAAATTTGGTTGAGTTCCCGGGGGCCTCGGGTGTGTTTCGGATGCTCAACGGGTCATTTTTGGACTTAGAGACGAGGTAGATTTTTCTGGTATTGTTGGAGATAAATCCTTCTTTGCGTTTGCGAGAAGGGTCTAGTGTTGGCGAAGAGCATATGGAAGAGGCATCTGAGTTGTGCTTCGCGTTCGTGATGATGCTCCCGCGTTAGTGAAGGTGTAGACCCTTTAGCCTACGTGTTCGCGACAAGGTCCTAGCGTTCGCGAAGGGTCTGTCAGTGCAAGCTACGCGTTCACGTGTGGATCTTCACGTTCGCAAAAGAGGAAATTTGGCCAGTGAGATTTTGTGCATCGCATTCACGATGGTGGTCACGCGTTCGCGAAGAAGAACACACCTGGGCAGAATTTAAATTCCAAAATCGAGGGATTGAGTTCATAACTCAAAAATTGGATTGAGAGCACAGTATGAGGTGAAATTTGGAGAGATTTTCGAAGGAAGTTTGCGGGTAATGATTCCTAACTCCTTTTTTTTATTATAACCCATTAATCTAAACATGAATTCATCATCTAATTTCGGATTTGGGGTGAAACAATTGGGGAAAAGTTGAGAAATATTCTTAAGCCTAATTTGGGATTTTGATCAAGATTTTCGTATCGGATTTGAGTTAAATTAGTATGGTTAGACTCATGAGTGAAAGGGTATTCATAATTTGTGACTTTTACCTAATTCCGAGGCGTGGGCTCGGGGAGGATTTTTTGGGCGTTCTTGTATTTTCCTTAGCTTCGATTTCTTTAGCTAAATTAGTTTTTTGTGGTTGTATTTACATTATGATATTGATTTGATTAGATTTGGGCCACTCGGAGTTGGATACTCGCTGCAAGAGCATGATGTCGGATTGATTTTGAGCTAGTTTGAGGTAAGTGGCTTGCCTAACCTTGTGTGGGGGAAACTCCCCTTAGGATTTTGGTACTGTTGTTATTTGAGTACCGTGTATTTGAGGTGACAAGTGTGCACACGTGCTAATTGTTGAAAAACCCCATTTTCATTAATTAAATATCTGTGTTTTCTTTTAATTGGGCAATACTTGTACTTGAAGTTTCCTGTTTAGCTTAGGAAAACATGATTATATGACTTAACTGCCGTATCTACTTTAACTGCTTACTTGGATTCTGTGCACCATGTTTAGAGTAGAAATTCCTGTTGTGTGTTTACTTTGGGAATACGGATCGGTATTCCGGGAGATCCTCCTGCACTTTACAATTGTGACTATGGGACGATATCCTAGGAGAACCCCCCGTCACGACAATTCACTGAGGGAGAACTTGGGTCGTGACAAGTTGGTATCAGAGCTCTAGGTTCATAGAAGTCATGAATCATAAGCCGGTTTATTAGAGTCTCGCGGATCGATACGAAGACGTCTATACATATCTACGAGAGGCTATGTAAATTTTAGGAAAAATTCCACTTCATTTGATTTTCTTGTCGTGCGAGACTTTTGATATCAAAATTCTAAACCTCTATCTTCTATTCTCTCACAGATGGTGAGGACACGTGCTACAAGAGACGATCAGGCACCCACGCCCCCTGATAGAGCCTCCAGAGGTCGGGGCTGGTGTAGAGGCCGTGGACGCGCACGTGTTGCAGCTAGAGAACCCGCACGAGCTACCATAGAGGAGCCACCAGCAGCTCCAGTCGGAGCCCAAACACCTGATATGCCTACTACTACTACTACTACTACTACTACTACTACTACTACTCCAGCTCTCCCGGAGACCCTTGCATAGTTCATGAGCATGTATGCTACTATTGCTCAGGAATGGTTTCTTGCTGTAGCCACATACCAGGATAGAGGAGGAGCACAGACTCCCGCCGCCTGCACCCAAGAGTAGCGGTTCTAGGTTGATAAGATCCCACAGGTTACACTGGTACCACCTGTATCCGTAGTTTAGCCCGAGGACAGGGTAACAACTTCAGAGGATAAACAGCAGAGGCTTCAAAGGTTCAAGAAGAACAAGCCTCCTACATTCAGTGGTCTAGCATCAGATGATTCCCTAGGATTTCTTGAGGAGTGCTACCATATCCTACACACTTTGGGTATATCAGGATTGAGTGGGGGTGGGTTTCACTGCCTTCCAGCTTCGAGGAGTAGCCTATCAGTGGTGGCGTACTTCTGAGTTGGACAATCCAGCTGAGGCAACTTCCCTTACACGGACCCAGTTTTCAGATATGTTCTTGAGGGAGTTTGTTTCTCGGAGCCTCAGGGACACATGGCGCGCAGAGTTTGAGCATTTACGCCAAGGAGCTATAACTATTTCGGAGTATACTGTCCGTTTCACCAACTTGGCTAGACATGCACCGGCCTTGGTTTCTACAGTTCGTGAGAGAGTTCGCCGGTTTATTGAGGGACTGATTCCCAGCATCAGGTCTAGCATGGCCCGGGAGTTGAAGATGGATATTACTTATTAGCAGGTGGTGAGCATTGCTAGGAGAGTAGAGGGCATGCTTGCTAGGTATAGAGAGGAGAGGGAGGCCAAGAGGTCTCGAGAGTCGGGCCATTATTCTGGTACCCGTGCCCCAGCTGTAGTTTGTCATGGTAAGGGTTATATGAGTCGCCCCATTTATTCAGCTCTTTCAACAGCCAGTGGTATTCCAGCTCCTCTTAAACCTTAGGAGCCTTATTATGCACCTTTAGTATATAGTGCACCTCCTACACGGGGTACTTTCAGTGGTCAGTCCAGTAGACCTGGCCTGAGCCAGTCACAGCCTCCACGTCCTCTCAGAGCTTTTTTGAGTGTGGAAACACACACCATATAGTGAGAGACTCCCCCAGACTTAGGAGGGGTGCACCTCCATAGACTTCTCATCCATAGAGTGCTTCATAGAGTTCCCAGGCTATGATCACAGCATCAGTTGCTGCCCCACCTGCTCAATCATCTAGAGATGGAGGTCAGCGAGGTAGAGGTCCCCTAGAGGGGGAGGCTAGGCCAGATACTATACACTTCCTGCCTGTACTGAGGTTGTCGCCTCTGCTTCTGTCATTACAGGTATTGTCCTAGTTTGTCATAGAGATGCATCGATTCTATTTGATACAGGCTCAACTTATTCTTATGCATCTTCTTATATTGCCCCGCATCTGGGCGTATCTCGGAATTCTTTCACTTCCCCTGTTTATGTTTCTACTCCTATGAGAGATTCTCTTGTTGTGGACCGCGTTTATCGGTCGTGTTTGATTTCTCTTAGTGGTTTTGAGACCAGAGACGATTTATTATTGCTCAATATGATATATTTTGATGTTATTTTAGGCTTGGACTGGTTGTCGCCCATTATGCTATTCTTGATTATCACGCCAAAATTGTGATGTTGGCTATTCCAGGTGTACTGCGAGTAGAGTGGAGGGGTACTTTAGAGCACACTCCTAGTAGAGTTATTTCATTCCTTAAGGCTTAGCGAATGGTTGAGAAGGGGTGTGACACATATCTAGACTATGTGAGAGATGTTAGTATTGATACCCCTACAGTTGATTCAGTCCTTGTAGTACGGTATTTCCCTGATGTGTTTCAAGCTGATCTTCTGGGTATGCCATCTGACAGAGATATCAATTTTGGCATTGATTTGTTGTCGGACACTCAGCCCATTTCTATTCCTCCTTATCGTATGGCTCCTCTTGAGTTGAAGGAGTTAAAGGAGTAGTTGCAGGAATTGCTTGACAAAGGTTTTATTCGGCCCAGTATATCACCTTAGGGTGTTCCCATCTTGTTTGTGAAGAAAAAGGATTTGTTCTATATGTATGTGCATTGATTATCGTCAGTTGAACAGAGTTACAGTGAAGAACCAGTATCTTTTGCCTCGTATTGATGACCTGTTTGATCAGTTACAGGGTATTCGAGTGTTTTTTAAGATTGACTTGCATTCAGGTTATCATCAGCTGAAGATTTGGGAGCCAGATATTCCGAAGAGTGCTTTCAGAACTCAGTGTGGTCATTACAAGTTCCTTGTTATGTCATTTGGGCTGACCAATGCCCCAACAAACTTTATGCATTTGATGCACAGTGTGTTCCGACCATATCTTGACTCGTTCGTCATTGTCTTTATTGATGATATTCTGATGTACTCCTGGAGTCGGGAAGATCATGAGCACCACCTGAGGATAGTGCTTCATACTTTGAGAGAAAAGAAACTATATGCGAAGTTCTCGAAATGTGAGTTTTGGTTGGATTCTGTGGCATTCTTGGGTCACTTGGTATCGAATAAAGGGATCAAGGTGGATCTGAAGAAAGTGGAAGCAGTGTAGAGTTGGCCTAGACCATCCTCAGCTACAGAGATCAGTAGTTTTCTTGGCTTGGCGGGTTATTACCGTCAATTTTGTTGAGGGATTTTCATCTATTGCAACACCTATGACTAGGCTTACCTAGAAGGGTACTCCATTCTAGTGGACAGAAGAGTGTGAGGAGAGCTTCCAAAAGCTCAAGATAGCTTTGACTACTGCCCTAATTTTGATATTGCCTACAGGTTCGGGGTCTTATACTGTCTATTGTGATGCCTTGAGGATTGGCCTTGGAGCGGTATAGATGTAGGACAGTAGGGTGATTTCCTACACGTCCATACAGTTGAACGTACATGAGAAGAATTATCTTGTCCATGATCTCGAGTTAGATGCTATTGTTCACGCCTTGAAGATCTAGCGTTATTATTTATATGGTGTTCCTTGTGAGATTTATACTGACCACCGGAGTTTGCAACATCTGTTCAAGCAGAAGGACCTAAATTTGCGCCAGAGGAGGTGGTTAGAGCTGCTGAAGGTCTATGATATCACTATCTTGTATCACCCTAGGAAGACCAATGAGGTAGCCGATGCTTTGAGTCATCGGGCGGAGAGTTTGGGAACTTTGGCTTATCTACCAGCAGCAGAGAGGCCCATGGCTATGGATGTTCAGGCCTTAGCCAGCCAGTGTGTGTGATTAGATCTTTCAAAGCCCAGTCGGGTTCTAGCTTGTGTGATCTCTCGGTCTTCCTTGTCTGATCGTATCAGAGAGCATCAGTATGATGACCCTCATTTGCTCGTCCTCAAGGACAAGGTTCTGCATGGTGATGCCAGAGATGTGGTCATCAGTGATGATGAGGTATTGAGGATGTAGGGTCGGATATGTGTACCCAATGCTGATGGGCTTCGGGAGATGATTTTAGAGGATGTACCCAATACCGCGAAGATGTACAAGGATTTGAGATAGCACTATTGGTGGAGGCGGATGAAGAAAGATATAGTTGGGTTTGTAGCTCGGTGCCTCAACTATCAGCAGGTAAAGTATGAGCACCAGACACCGGGTGGTTTGCTTCAGTAGATAGAGATTCTGGAGTGGAAGTGGGAGCGGATCACCATGGACTTTGAGGAAGGGTACTCCCACGGACTTTGAGGAAGTTCGATGCCATTTGGGTGATTGTGCATCGGCTGACCAAGTCTGTGCATTTAATTCCTGTGAGTACTACCTATTCTTCAGAGTGGTTAGCGGAGATTTATATCCGAGAGATTGTTCATCTGCATGGTATTCCAGTTTCCATCATTTCAAATAGAGGTACTCAGTTCATATCATGATTCTAGAGGGTTGTACAATATGAGTTGGGTACTCGAGTGGGGTTGAGCACAACATTTCACCCCTAGACGAACAGACAGTCCGAGCGCACTATTCAGATTCTTGAGGATATGCTTTGTGCGTGTGTGATGGAGTTTGGTGGTTCTTAATATCAATTCTTGGCACTGGCGGAGTTTGCCTACAACAACAATTATTAGTCCAGCATTCAGATGACACAATATGAGGCTTTTTATTGTAGGCGGTATAGATCCCCGGTGGGTTGGTTTGAGCAGGGTGAGGCTAGATTATTGGGCAGACTTGGTTCAGGATTCCTTGGAAAAGGTTAAGGTGATTTAGGATAGACTTTGTATAGCCCAGTCCAGACAGAAGAGTTATGCGGACCGAAAGGTTCACAATGTTTCCTATATGGTTGGAGTTGGGTCTTGCTTTAGGTTTCGCCTATGAAGGGCGTTATGAGATTTAGGAAGAAAGGGAAATTGAGTCCGAGGTTTATTGGTCCTTTTGAGGTATTGCGAAGTGTTGGGGAGGTTGCTTATGAGCTTGCCTTACCTCCCAGCTTGGCAGGAGTTCATCTGGTATTTCATGTTTCGATGCTCCGGAAGTATCACGGTGATTCGTCACACGTGTTGGATTTCAGTTTAGTCCAATTGGACAAGGATCTATCTTATGTTGAGGAGCCAGCGGCGATATTGGACAGGCAGGTTCGAAAGTTGAGGTAAAAGTAGGTCAAAGAACATTGCATCAGTGAAGGTTCAGTGGTGGAGTCAGCTGGTCCAGGAAGCGACGTGGGAGATCAAGCAGGATATGCGCAATCGTTACCCTCATCTTTTCACCACTTCAGGTATGTCTTTATACTCATTTGAGGATGAACAAATATTTTAAGAGGGGGAGGATGTAATGACTCGGCCGGTCATTTTGAGAATTTACGTCCTGATCCCCTATTAAATGTTTTCCCCACGTTTGTTTCTGCTATTATGAGTTACCGAGAGGATTCGTTTTGAGTTTCGGAGTGTTTTGGGAACAGTTAATCCCTAAATGAGAACTTAAGGTTTAAAATTTGGATCGTAGTTGGAACATTGTGAAAACGGCCTCGGAATGGAATTGTGTCGATTCTTTTAGCTCTGTTCGGTGATTTAGTGCTTAGGGGCGTGTTCGGATTGTGTTTTGGAGGTCCATAGCTTATTTAGGCTTGAAATGCCGAAAGTTGAATTTTTGAAGTTTTCGGATTGATAGTGAGATTTTGATATCGGGGTCGGAATCCGATTCTGAAAGATGGAATAGCTCAGTAGTGTTGAATGTGTCTTGTGTGCAAAATTTGGGGTCAATCGGATATAGTTTGGTTGGTTTCGGCATCGGTTGTAGAATTTTGAAATCTTAAGTTCATTAAGTTTGGATTGGAGGGTGATTCATGATTTTATCGTTCTTTGAGGTTATATGAGGGCTCGATTAAGTTTGTATGGCGTTTTAGGATTGGTTGGTAAGTTTGGTTGAGGTCCCGGGGGCCTCAGGTGTGTATCGAATGCTCAACGGGTCATTTTTGGACTTAGAGAAGTGGCAGATTTTTCTGGTGTTGTTGCATAGAAATCCTTCTTCGCGTTCGCGAGATAGGTCTCATGTTCGCGAAGAGCATCTGGGAGAGGCAACTGAGTTGGGCTTCGCAGTTTGCGAAGGTGTAGACCCTTTAGCCTACGCATTTGCGATAAGGTCCTCGCATTCGAGAAGGGTCTGCCAGTACAAGCTACACGTTCGCGAAAGAGGAAATTTGGCCAGTGGGATTTTGTGCATCGCGTTCGCGATGGTGGTCACCTGTTCGCGAAGAAGAACGCACCTAGGCAGAATTTAAATTCCAAAATTGAGGGATTGAGTTCATAACTCAAAAATTGGATTGAGAGCTCGGTAGGAGGCAAAATTTGGAGAGATTCTTGGAGGAAGTTTGTGGGTAATGATTCCTAACTCCTTTTTGATTATAACCTATTAATCTAAACATGAATTCATTATCTAATTTCGGATTTGGGTTGAAAAGATTAGGGAAAAGTTGATAAACGTTCTTAGGCCTAATTTTGGGATTTTGATCAAGATTTTTGTATCAGATTTGAGTGAAATTGGTATGGTTAGACTCGCAAGTTAATGGATGTTCATAATTGGTGACTTTTATCGGATTCAGAGGCATGGGACCGAGGAGCATTGTTTGAGCTTTCTTGTATTTTCTTGCCTTAACTTCGATTTCTTTAGCTAACTTTGTTGTTTATGGTTGTATTTACGTTATGATATTGATTTCATTAGATTTAGGACACTCAGAGTTGGATACTCATGGCAAGAGCGTGAATTCGGATTGAATTTGAGCTGGTTCGAGGTAAGTGGCTTGCCTAACCTTGTGTGGGGTAAACTCCCCTTAGGATTTTGGTACTGTTGTTATATGAGTGCCATGTACGTGAGGTGAGAGTGCGTACACGTGCTAATTGTTGAAAACCCCCATTTTTATTAAGTAAATATCTATGTTTTATTTTAATTGGGTAATACTTGTACTTGAAGTTTCCTGTTTAGCTTAGGAAAGCATGATTATAAGACTTAACTGTCATATCTGCTTTAACTGTTTACTTGGATTCTGTGTAGCATGTTTAGAGTAGAAATTCCTGTTTATTCTCGAATAGAACTGTAGATTTCTTTCTTAAGACTTTTGTGTGTTTATTTTGGGACTACGGATCGGTATTCCGGGAGATCCCCCTGCACTTTACAATTGGGACTATGGGACGATATCCCGGGAGATCCCCCTGTACTGGGTATTTACTTTGGAACTACGAATCAGTATTCCGGGAGATTCCTTTGCATATTTATAATTCGGACTACTGGACGATATCCCGGGAGATCCTCTGCACATTTACGTTTGGGACTACGGGATGATATCTTGGTAGATCCCCTGTTGCTATCTCTATGTTTTGAGTTGATTCTTTCTGTGACTTCATTCTTTATTGACTGTTAGTATTTTAATTATACTGTCACATTTTATACTATTTTATCTTGTTTTATATATATAACCAGTAGGGCCCTGACCTTCCTCGTCACTACCCGACCGATGTTAGGCTTGGCAATTAATGGGCACTATTGTGGTGTACTCATGCCTTTTCCTGCACTTTTTTTTCGTGTGCAGATCTAGGTTCTTCTGCTCAGCCATACCACCAGTGAGGCGATGCGATTTTTAGAGACTTCAATGTATATCTGCCACGTCCGTAGACCGAGAAGTCCCTCTCTATTCTCCCTTTTAGCTATAGATCTTCTATAATTACTTTTGTTTAGACATCTGGAGTTAGAACACTAGGTAATTCCTCCAGTTTGTGATTTATGAGATTTTGGGTTTTGGGAGTGTTTTTATTGGTCGAAAGTGTTATTATTGTATATGTCGAGCGGCATTTTAAACTCTTTATCTATATTTACCTGTTGGATGGATAGTTGTACTTTTAAATTCGTTTTTCCTCAAATTGTTAGGCTTACCTAGTCGTAGAGACTAGGTGCCGTCACGACAGTTCACGGAAGGATAACTTGGGTCGTGACACGCCCACACGCCCGTCACCTAGTATGTACGTCACCTCAACACCAAATACATAACACATATGTTCAAGGATTCATGCCCTCAACACCAAAACGGAACAAGCCAAACAATACTCTAAAAATACCATCCCGCGCGTACCGGCCTTTGAACGGCTCGAAACTAGCCAAAAGCAACTCAAGAACATCAAATAATGCCAAAAAAACAAACCCAATTGATAAAAGTCGAATCTTTAACCAAAAGCCCAATGTCAACCAAAAGGTCAACAAAAGTCAACGCCAGACCCGCCTTGGATTCCGAATCCAAGCTTACCCAAGCGAAGCGGGAACCAATATAAGCTCGCACAAATGAAAATGAACTTAGTTGTAGTCTGATAGCTAAACCATTTCGCCCAAACATCACTTTTGGGTGTTCATAACCCAAGAGTTCAACCCACACTAGTTTGTCCCATATTTCCCGAAATACTCCTCCATAACTCGCCAAATTCGAGTATGTTGTTCTCCTAATATAGGTGAGAAAAATTCCAAAAGGAATCGAAAAGAAAACGCCTCTAACTCATTTTAAACTTTTAAAATTAAGGACATAACCTTAGGTCTTGATTTAATGAATTAAATGAGTTTTCAATTAAAATCATAGATTAAAGCTTAAACCAAGGGAATGAATCAAAGAGAAATACTTAGCTTATGACTTATACCATACCCAATGGAAGACTTGAAGAACATCCTTGAATTCTCCCAATCCCAAACTTTCAAGATGAGAAAAACTGTAATAACTTAATAACCAAAAATGCCTAGTTGTTCTGCCTCTTTTCTTATGCCAAATAATCCCGAAACTCGTTTTTGGTTCCTCTAATGGATTTCTCATAAAATTTCAGTTATGTTAGGCTTTTGAATAACTCTATTTGACCTTATAAGGAAGGAGATATGTTGGTTTCAATATTTGAAAATAGTGTAGATTTTTAACTATGAATTTAGTGGCAATTTCATAATTAATCTAAAAAATCTAGCATCTCAATTCTTAGTAAAATGACCAGAAATTCCTCATACGAAGTCAAAACTTGATGATTTCAGTTGATATGGTTCCAAAATTATGATACAGATATAATGGTTTAGTCGAAATACGAATTAGAGGGTGTTTGCTCAATATGGTAACCTTTATGCTCAAAGACGTTGAAATCAAAAACAATCGCCATATAACCAAACTTATCCAAAACTCATCGGAATTTAACCAAACTTTTTGTACATGTCCGAAATCATCATACAAACTTATTGGAATAATTAAAACCTGATTTCGAATCTGTTTACCCAAAAGTCAAACATTGGTCAACTCTTCCAACTTAAAGCTTCTAAAACAAGAACCATTCTTCAAAATTAATCCCGAACCGCTGAAAAACCAAACCTACCATACACACAATTCATAATACTATGAAGCTACTCAAAGTCTCAAACCACCGAATGGAATGCTAAAGCTTAAAACTACTAGTCGGGTCGTTACATTCTCCCTCACTTAACATATGTTCATCCTCAAACGTGCCAAGAGTTGTTCCAAAAATATGAAATCCCCATATATCCTCACCATACACATAATCATAGGTGATACCACGTCACTCTAATCCATATAAGCCCGACAACACCACCTAACAAAGGATCTTTACTTCAACCTTAGTCCATAAAGCTTAAAACCCAAATCCCCAACATCCGGAACTCATTATATGACCCGGTTCTTCATATAACTCTAAACAAGCTGTATCAATCCATAGCATATATCAAGACATAATCACATGATATATCACATAATTCAAATACTCATAGCAATAACTTTTGACCGCAATAGTTTCTCGATAACCAACCCGACACCGGTAACAAACCTCATATCAACTAAAATCTTATTCTGAACCTTCGTACACTGCCAATAAAGAAATAAACATATAGCAACTCATAAACACCCATCATATTAATAAATTGTGGAGCTCCCGATAAGAACCATAACCAAAATCTAAGCAGACTAGTGACACAATTCTTGCAAACATACATTAATCAAATCTGATGGCACTCATTTAAGGCCCAATAACCTCACCTCATCCAGTACAAGCTACTCGACCAACCTGTCACACAAATCCTACTTAGAGCCACATACCATGCAATCCATGCACCAACAAACAATAACTCAAATATACCCAATGATGGAAAGAGAATGAAAATGAAGAAACTATCATGCCAGCTCAACAGATACCACTACGAAGCGCAATGCTATTAATCCACCACACAAGGGGAAAAATAACACATGAAATAAGCACAAAGGATCATATCCTAGCATAATGCCATTGCGATGTATGACACAATCTGAACACCGGCGCATATCAAATGCCTCAAGCCACAATGCTCAAAATCCACAACCACACGCAATTCGACATAAAGTACACAAAATGCATGACCATAACCATGAAGAAGCGAATAACACAATATACCACAACCCAAAAAGATCATAACGAAGGCCCACTCAACCATTAAACACCCCAATAACCATTTCCCTTGAATTCCACTACAAGGCCCAAACAGAACCGCATCGGGTGTGCATATAACCAACAAATCACAATCTCTCGTAGCATAGAAGAGTAACATACAGAACATATCAGAATATGAACAAGCCAGTTCTAACCGAATGACACACCTTTCAGCAATAACAATGTCGAGTCAACAAGTCTGACCCCGTGTAGAATACACATCCCCATTTGGCCAACCAATGGGCCCCCAAATAAACTCCGATCATACCCATATGGATAAATGACCCTCTAAAAGTCCACAATAAACTAGCCATAGCACGTACTACCATCTAGCTAACTTTGGCTACATATTCACAGTTCGCAACCCCGAAACAATTTTCTTCTGAGAACTCCAGTCTCTAAATCCATAGAACATATGAATCACCATAGCCAATCCCCACCACTCTAATGACTAATACATCTCTCATACTAATCATTCCCATAATAAATACTTCTATAATTCTTCCATGCCATATAGCAAAATTTGAACATAAGTAGTCGATCAACCAGGTGAGTACCGTAATACCAATGAAGCATCTGTAAGTCAAAACATAGTGCGCCTTTTGAAATGCGCACCCTTCTTAGGCAATACTAAGTAGTAATAGCATTCATCTAGTCATTTGAAACCATTCATGTTTTCTAAGAGTTCATAACCTTTCCTTCAAACCTGAACAGTGACCTTGCACAAGCAAATCTCAATCCCACACAACACACCACATCTATCATGGCATCACATGAAAAGCACAAGAATTTCATAATCAACTCTGAGTCACCAGCAGAATACATACCAGTCAGAAACCTTCCATTTGATCAACATGTTCCTCACGCTGGTAGCAAATATCCGTCTCAAACCGTGGTAAAAACCATCGAGAACTCTTCGAACCCCATTTACACATAACCAGACTATCAAAACTGAATCTCTCTAACTCAACCAAGCTACGTAGGTCACCAAACCCAAGCATGCCACAAAACACCTATAGAGACTCACCACATCATAAGTACCTAAAGAACCGTTTCATGTTCATTACCGTGCTGATCCAACCTACTACCAAGCTGTCCTATTTCTCCTAGTTCCTTCCTAATTACCCTCAACTTAACATTTCTCCTTGTCAGAACACCATGATCCTTACAGATCCTAGCATAAAATCACACCTCCCTAAGGCCCATAAGTCATTGTGTTCCCTCTTAAGCACCTTAAACGTACCACAACCGAGACACTCACTTTGAAGAGACCTTCTGTGAATCTAAAGTTGTTTCATTCACCTTCCTGATACTGAAGTGTAGAATCCATTTATATTTGGGACTACGGGAGATATCCCGGGAGATCCTCTACACATTTACGTTTGGGACTACGGTTTGATATCGTGGGAGATCCCTTGTTGCTATCTTTGTGTACTGAGTTATATTCTTTCTGTGATGTTATTCTTATTCGACTGTTAGTATTTTACTATACTGTCACATTTCATACTGTTTTACCTTGTTATATATATAACCAGTAGGGCCCTAACTTTCCTCGTCACTACTCGACCGAGGTTAGGCTTGGCACTTACTGGGTACCGCTATGGTATACTCATGCCCTTTCTTGCACATGTTTTTCATGTGCAGATCTAGGTTCTACTTCTCAGCCATACTTCCAGTGAGGCGAGGCGATCCAGAAACTTCGAAGTATATCTGCCACGTTAGTAAACCTAGAAGTCCCTCTCTATTCCTCCTTTAGTTACAAACTTCCTGTATTTTTTTCGTTGTTAGACTTTCTGGAGACAAATATATTATGTACTTCTGTAGCTTGTGATTTCGTGAGATTTCGGATTTTGGGAGTGTTTTGTGTTCAGTCTGAGAGAGTGATATTGTATATGCTGAGTGGTATTTTAAACTTCTCTATTATGTTACCCGTAAATTGCTAGTTTCGTATCTTTATTTCTTTTTCCACAAATTGTTAGGCTTACCTAGTCAAAGAGACTAGGTGCCGTCACGACAATTCACAGAGGGAGAACTTGGGTCGTGACAGTTATCAAACTCATATAATTATGAAATAATGCAAAAATAAAGGAAAGGCTTAGCCTTAATATACCTGGAGTAGTAGAGAAAAATCCATAAGATATTCTTGAAAAAGGTTGCACTGCACTCCCTTAGAATCGCAAAATCTCTCCGTTGCTAAGACTTTAAAAATTCTCGTTGGATTTTCTTTTGTAGAAATTTGTTGCAAGAAGAATATTTCTAAGATTGTAGTGTCTTGAAAATGAGATTTTGTTGAATCTCATTAGAATGGCTAACGTCCTTTTGTCACTTTTCATTGTAATATTTGATGTGAAAAATACTGTAAGGAAATGAATGTGTAATTGACACATTGTTGCCATTTGAATCTCATCAGAATGGCTATTGTCCTTTTGTCACTTTTCATTGTAATATTTGATATGGAAAATACTTGTAAGGAAATGACGGTGTAATTGACACATTGTTTCCATTTGAATCTCATCAGAATGGCTAACATCCTTTTGTCACTTTTCATTGTAATATTTGATATGAAAAATACTTGTAAGGAAATGAAGGTGTAATTGACACATTGTTGCCACCTAATAAAATTTTATCAAGAGTCATATAGATAAAGAGTGGCTTGCTACCACGTTACTCTTTCCCCATCTTTATCCAATTAGTTCTTTAATTAATTGGATAATAACCTGTTACCTAATAATTAACCAATTACCCGCATAATTAAGAATTATCTCAAATTACTTAAAATACTACTCATTTCTCACATACCTTATACACCTTACTATCATGGTCATATTGTACCTTGTATGACGCTAGTCCATAAATATCAGGTATTAACGCTCGGCCCGTATTTTATCCCAACATGCCAAACTTGGACGAACATTCATTTTCTTTGACTTGCTTCCCCTCTCACCTTCACGAATTTACTCATCACTTATTTGAAATAGCATAATCCTTATAATCTCCAAATAATATTTTCCTTGGATTGGTGTCAATTTCCTTACGACAAATTCAACGTACAATACTATAGGGTGCAACATCATCGTAATTTCATATTGTGAAGCATGACATCATCAAAATGTAATACTGCAGGGCGAAATATCGATGTAATATTGGGGGCGTAACATACATCATCTGTTCGAAATGTACATAAACAGATTTATAAATCTAAATCTACTAAGAACAAGATGCAGTTGTAACTAAAATGCAGGTACATCTTCAAGGACAACTCCCTACACATGCAACAACATCAACTCCAATATCTACACGCAAGGTGCAGAAATATAGTATGGCACAACCGATCACATGTACTCAATAAGTAACAAACCTAACTATAAGTAGAAAGTAGTGACGAACTTTGACAACAGACAGAGTCCAATACCAATAGACAAGAACAACTCATAACAATATAATAAAAATAGGACAAGTAATAACTCAAAGATATGATTCTCAGCTCCTTCGCAGTTACAGAAAATAGGCATGCTTTTCAGGTGTAACAGTAAAATTCAAATCTTTCACCGCATCACCAAAATATGAGCGTATCAGAAAACTGTGATTTTCCCAAAAAATTTCAACAACAAATAAGGTATTCAATTCTAAGATATCCTGAGGAAAGTACATCTCTATGCTTACAAGCCAAAGTGCATTTGAAGTCATGATTTCCACCATACCGTTTAGCATGAGGAAATGCATCTCTATGCCTATGTGGCAAGTATGCATGTCAAATATACTACATCACAGTCATAAAACTTATATACTCATACTCTCAGAGTACTCAATCTCACTATCTCACTCTCAATCACACGGTACAATCAATCACTCACCGCACTCAATCACTCGGTACATGCGCTCACTGCTTGTATGTTAGACTCCGGAGGGACGGATCCTGCCCAAGCGCTAATATAAGCCAACATGTCCTGTTGCGGCGTGTAGTCTGATCCCATCATGAATCAATAAAACCTATTGTGGAGTACATTCCTAACCCATCATGAATAAATAAAACCTATTGTAGCGTACAATCCGATCCCATAAATAACACTCATAATACGGCCCTCGGGCCCCAACTCAGTCATCAATCTCTCTAGTATATCGGGCTAACAAATATTATGCCAATCAGCCTAAACAATGATACCATGATGTAACAGTGAATAATGAATAGAGAGTGAGATATGATATGCAAATGAATGAATATGACTGAGTACATAAGTGCAACATAAGCAAATAACTCAATAGCAGAAATGACCTCAGTGGGTCCCAATAGAATAAACATATATGCTAAACATGATTTCTAACATGATTCACAACTCAATTTCTCTAACACGTAGAAATTTTATAGATACAAACAAGATTAGGTAACTACATCGTATCATAGAATCAACTGAGTCATAATTCACACGGTGCACGCCTACACGCCCGTCACCTACCATGTGCGTTTCCTTAATACCAAATAAATAACACGTATGTTCAAGGATTCATACCCTCAGCACCAAGTTTAGAAGTGTTACTTACCAGGAACAAGTCAAATCCAATACCGAGCAAGCAAAATAATACTCTAGAAATGTGTCACAACCCTAAAACCGACCCGATCGTGATGGAGCCTATCGTGAAATTAGTCCAGTCAATACTAACCCCAAATCCAACCAGTAATTCTTAAAAGTCATTTTTAAGCCATTAATTAACAAAATCTCATAACATAAGTCTAAATAACTAGTGCAAAAATATAACGCAAGCCCGACATCGAGGTGCCACAAGTCACGAGCAAGTACATGATCTGTCCAAAGTACAATAAAGTTTGCCAAAGTCTGGATGACAATACTAATATAATCTAGGGAAGATATGAGGGAGAAGAACAGGGTTGCGAACGCCATGCAGCTACCTTGTCGACTCTGAGACCTGCTGAATGAACAATCAACGATAAATGATGCAGGGAGTAATGTGAGTATGCCAACTCAGTAAGTAATAAAAGTAAATGAAAGCTGAGCAGTAATAAAACAGATAAACCCATGTCATAGAACCACAACAAATACAATACATTTCTAAAATAGTAATGAAATCTATTATCTCGTAAAACAAACTCAGTTTTAGTAAAAACTTTTCTTTTTAGAAACTTCTTTCAATAGTTTCAAACAAGAGAAGAAACAGTGAGTAAAAATGATAGAAACATAAACAGCCTCTCCGGCAAGATATGTACCATAAACCACCCCTCGAGAAACATCACATCACTCACACTGGATACTCGCACTCACTGGAGGTGTTCAGACTCCGGAGGGGCTCCTACAGCCCAAGCGCTATAACAAGCCTTCTCGTGGCATAATGAATCAGGCCCTCGGCCTCTTATATATCACAATCAGTACAACATGATGCGGTGCACAGCCCGATCCCATGATATCCTCACAACACAGGCCCTCAGCCTCCCGCAGTAAGAAATCTCTCAAGACACTCGGTCTATCAGTAAAACAAGATGCTCAGCCCAAAAAATCTTTTATAGAATCAAAATAGAGTAAATAACACTGGGTTATGAAATCAGTAAAACATAGCATGACTGAGCGTAGATATTAAACCAAAACAGTGAGAAAACAGTAGTAAAAAGCAACTAAGGGTCCAAACAGCTTGACACGAAACCCAAATATGGCATTTAGCCGAAAAAATAGTAATACTTTCCAAAACACAATGATATCAAATAGTTTTCAGTCAAATATGCGACTTATTAGTCGTACGGGACGGACCAAGTCACAATCCCCAATGGTGCACGCCCCCACGCTCGTCATCTAGCGTGTGTGTCACCTCAAAGTAGTGAAACGATGTGAAATTAGGGGTTTCATGCCCTCAGGACAACATTTACAATCATTACTTACCTCAAACTAGTCCAAACACTAGCTCGTGATGCCTTTGCCTCTCGACTCGGCCTCCAAATTCTCCAAATCTAACCAAAATCAGTATCATAACATTAATACGCGCTAAAGGAACAAAGGCCAAGTGAAAATAATGAAATTAACTCAAAACTCCCGAAATTGGCCAAACCCGACCCCCGGGCCCACATCTCGAAATTTGATAAAAATCACAACACTGGAATCCTTATCCTCCCACGAGTCCATACATACCAAAAATATCAAAATCGGACCTCATATGGCCCCTCAAATCCCAATTTAAACTCTCCAATTACAAGCCCTAATTCTCCAATTTTAACCCTTAAATCCCACAAATTTCATGTCTAATCAGTTAGAAATTACCATAGAATCGAATATTGAGTTCAAAAACCTTACCTTCAAGTGTTACCCCACAAATCCCTCTTCAATTCCTCTCAAAAAACTCCAAGTCCGAACACAAATGGTGGAAAAATGACAAAATTTTGTGAAGGCGAGAATTTATATGTTCTGCCCAGGGGTTCCGCATCAGCGGTCCAAATACCGCATTAGCGACCAAATGTCTGCTTCAGCGGAACTTCACTTAAATCCCCTATCTGCATCTGCGATCAATACACTGCACCTGCGGGCTCGCAGGTGGGACTCACCTTACGCATCTGCGGTGCATCCCCAGCCAACCAACATCCGCTCTTGCGATCAAAATGCCGCTTCTGCGGCTCGCACCTGCGGTCCCCCATCTGCAGGTGCGGTTATGACATAAAATAGCAGCTGCAACTCCATTTTTCCAACTCTCCAATAACCTGTCAAAATCATCCTGAGGTCCCCGTGATCTCAACAAAACTTACCGACCAGTCATATACCACTACTCAAACTTATTCCAACCTTCGAAACACTGAATCACCCTCGGATTCAAGCCTAAGGATTTCTAAACTTTAGAATTCCACAACCGATCCAAAAACATATCAAACCTCATCCGAATTAACTGAAATTTGGCACACACGCCACAACGGACCTACTCCAATTTCCGGAATTCCAATCCAACCCCGATATCAAGATTTCCACTGCCGACCGAATATTGTCAAAATTTTAGTTTCACCAATTCAAGCCTAAATCTACCGCGGACCTCCAAAATATATTTCGAACACGCTTCCAAGTCCCAAATCACCAAACCATGCTATCCTAACCATAAAACCCAAGTTCCGAGATTATTTACTCACAAGTCAACTTTCGGTTGACTTTTCCAGATAAAGCTTCCAAATAAGAGACTAAGTGACTCATTCCACTCTAAGACCACTCCGAACACAATACAACCAAAGAGATATGATAAAATACAACTAAACAACTCACAAGGAAGTAGAAATGGGGGAAACAGAGCAGTAACTTATGAAACGACCGCCCGGGTCATTACAAATGATATCATGTGTGTATCGGACTTCGAATGGTTCAAAACTAGCCAAAATCAACTCAGGAACATCAAATAATGCCAAAAGAAACAAGTCCAATTGATAAAGGTCGAATCTTTAATCAAAACCAAAAGCCAACCAAAAAGTCAGCAAAAGTCAACATCGGGCCCACCTTAGATTCCAAATCGAAGCTTAACCGAGCGAAGCCCGAACTAATACAAGCTCACATGAACAAAAACCGACTCAATCGGAATCCGATAGCTCAACCAATTTGTCAGAATATCGCTCTTGGGTGTTCATAATCCAAGAGTCTGATCCACACTAGTTGGGTCCCATATTTTCGGAAATGCTCCTCCAAAACTCGTCAAATTCGAGTATGTTGTTCTCCTAATATAGGAGAACAAAATCCCAATAGGAATCGAAAAATAAAATGCCTCTAACTCATTTTTAATTTTTAAAATTTAGGACATAACCCTAGGTCTTGCTTTAAAAAGTTAAATGGATTTTCAATTAAAATTATGGATTGAAAATTAAACCAAGAGAATGAATCAAAGGGAAATACGTAGGTTATAGTTTAGACCTTACCCCATGGAAGAAACTTGAAGGACATCATTGAATTTTTTTAATCCCAAACTTTCAAGATGAGAAAAAGTCTAACAATATTAATAACCAAAAATGCCCAGCAGTTCTTCCTAGTTTCTTATGCCAAACAATCCTGAAACTTGATTTTGGTTCCTCTACTGGATTCCTTGTGAAATTTCAGTCAAGTTAGACTTTTGAATCACTCCATTTGACCTTATAATGAAGGAGATATGTTGGTTTAAATATTTGAAAATAGAGCAAATTTTTAAATACGAATTCAGTGGCAATTGCGTAATTAATCTGAAAAATCTAGCAACCCAATTCTTAGTAAAATGACCTTAAATTCCTCATACGATGTCGAAACTTGATGATTTCAGTTGCCATGGTTCAAAAAATACGATACATATATAATGGTTTAGTCGAAACATGAATCAAAGGCCGTTTTCTTGATATGGTAACCTTTATGCTCAAATCAATGTTTAAACTGAAAATAATCGCTATACAATCCAAACTTATCCAAAACTCATCATAATTTAATCAAACTTTGTGGACATGTCCAAAATCATCAATTTATTGAAATAATTAAAACCCGTTTCCGAATCTATTTACCCAAAAGTCAAACGTTAGTCAGCTCTTCCAATTTAAAGCTTCTAAAAGGAGAATCACTCTTCCAAATCAATTCCAAACCGCTCGAAAACCGAAACCAACCATACACGTAAGTTATAATATATAATATGAAGCTACTCAAAGTCTCAAACCACCGAATGGAATGCTAAATGTCAAAATGACCGATCGGGTCTGTCACGACCCCGGTTCGCCCTCCATGAACCATCATGATGACACCTAGTCCCTACGACTAGGTAAGCCTAAATTGCGGAAGATAACCCAATTTGCGAAAGTAAAACAATTTAAAACAGAATTAAAATAATAAAATAGTATTTAATTGTGTCGTTCGGCATACACAACATTTAACTCTCAGAAACCAATACATATCTCCAAGACCCGGAAACCCATGAATCACAAGTTAAAGATCACTACACAATACTCTAACTCCAGAATATCTAACAAGGAAAAGAAATACAGAAGGGCAAATGTTTAAAAGTTAGAATAGAAAGGGACTCCTCGGTCTGCGGACACGACAGATATACCTCGAAGTCGCTGGAGCAGTCGCCTCGCCTCAAGGGTGATAGAACTGAGTCGTAGTACCTGGATTTACATATGAAAAACATGCGCAGAAGGGGCATGAGTACACCACATTGGTACTCAGTAAGTGCCAAGCCTAACCTCGGTCGGGTAGTGATGAGGAAGGTTAGGGCCCTACTAAGGTTAAATAAAACACAAAGTATAACAGTGTAGAGAAGACAGTATAATTAAGTGCAACAATAAGAAATAACATAGAATAGAAAGAGCAACAACAACTAGAATAGAGGCAAAATAATCACAAGAAAATAACTGGGGATCTCTCAATATCCCGAGGATCTCTTAATACCCTCAATATATGCCAGGGATCTCTTTGTATCCCGAGGATCTCTCGGTATCCTCAAATTATGCTAGGGATCTCTTGGTATCCCGAGGATATCTTAGTATCCTAAATGTATGATAGGGATCTCTTGGTATCCCGAGGATCTCTCGGTAACCTCAATATATGCTAGGGATCTCTTGGTATCCCGAGGATCTCTTGGTATCATCAAAGTATGATAGAGATCTCTTGTTATCCCGAGGATCTCTTGGTATCCTCAATGTATGATAGGGATCTCTTGGTATCCTGAGGATCTCTCGGTATCCTCAATATATGTTAGGGATCTCTTGGTATCCTCAATATACGTGCTGGGGATCTCTCGGTATCCTGCACTTCAGCTCAATCGTAAATGCATACAGGGAATCTCCCAGGATGTCGTCCCGTACTCCAAAAGTAAAACACACAACAATGGCACAAGGAATACTCAAATAAACTCAACTTCATTACAAGGTAACATAGACAATTCTAGCCTAGCATTCTTCACGTAATTCAAATAAGGCATTTAAAGCAAATAAAGTAATTAAGTCAATTAGACATGCTTCTCTAACTAACAACAGGTTTAAAAGTGCAAGTAGAATAAATAGAAAGGGAAAAGCACAATTAAAGTTACTTAATGAAAATCGGATTTTCAACAATTAGCACAAGTACGCACTCCTCACCTCATGTACAAGGCATTTCAATTATCACAATACCAATCCTAAGGGAAAAGTCCCCCACACAAGGTTAGACAAACCACTTACCTCGAACCAGCTTTAAATTAACCCGAAACCATGCTCTTGCCACGAGTACTCGACTCTAAATGGCCCAAATCTAATCCAATTCAATTGTATAATGTAAATAATACTTCAAGTAATTGATTCTACAAAGAAATTCTAAGCTAATACGCGAAATTAGGTAAAATGACCAAAATGCCCCTCGGGCCCACATCTCGAAATCATGTAAAATTTATATTTTCAGAATCCTCAAGCTCTCACGAGTTCAGGCATACCAAAATTATCCAAATCCAAGGTCAAATTCCCAATCAAAAGTAGAATTCTAGGTCTAAGAACTTTCTTCCAATTTTTTCCCCAATTTTCATCTCCAATCCGAAATTAAATGATGAAACTAACTATAGATTGATGTAATATTACTAGAAAGAGTTAAAGAATTGTTACCCAATGATCTCCTCTTCAATTTCCTCCCAAAATTGCTCTCTCCCGAGCTCCAAATCCAATTTCCAACTTTTGAAACTAAACCCTCGAAATTTCATATTTCTACCCAGCTATTTCCACATCTGCGGTACAATAATTGCATCTTTGATACCACTTCTGTGGTTGGGGAACCGCTTCTGTGGTTCTCACTTAAAAGCCCAATCTCACACCTACGACCTCAAATTCCTCGTCTGCGGTCACGCAGGTGCGGTTCCTTATGCCGCTTCTGCGGTTCCTGGCCCCCCTTCCTCATTTCCGCTTCTGCGACCACTGAACCACTTCTGCGGCGCTGCACCTGCGGGACCCAAACTGCAGTTGCGGTTATGACAGATAACAACTGAATCTGCAAACTTCAAACTCCAAAAATCTTTCTGTCAACTATCCGAAATCACCCCGAGTCCCACGGGACCTCAACCAAAACTACCAGCATATTCCATAACTTCATTGAAACTTGTTCCAACCATCGGAATGCTCAAAACAACATCAAAACACCTATTCTTCATCGGATTCAAGCCTAAGAATTCCAAAAACTCTAAAAATACGCTTTAGATCAAAAAGTCTATCAAACCTCGTCTGAATGACCTAAAATTTTCACACACATCACATTAAACACTACGGAGCTACTCCAACTTCTGGAATTCCATTCCGAACCTCGGATCAAAATCTCACTATCGAATCGGAAACTTCAAAAATTCAACTTTCGGCATTTCAAGCCTAAATTAGCTACGGACCTCCAAAACACAATCCGAACACGCCCCTAAGCCCGAAATTACCCAACAAAGCTAACGGAACCATCAGATTTTCATTTTGAGGATGTCTTCACACTGTTTTGACTACGGTCAACTTAAGCTCTCATTTAGGGACTAAGTGTCCCAAAACTCTCTGAAACTCAAAATCGAACATCCCGATAAATCAAAATAGCAGAAATAAACTCGGGGAAAGCATTTAATAGGGGATTGGGGCATAAATTCTTAAAACGACCGGCCGGGTCGTCACACTTATGCTTTGTGGTAGGATCTTATCAATAAATGAAATTCACTGCTTTTGCTCAAATTGTTTGATTTTGATTTTTCTTATATAGCCAATATCCTTAGATTGAAAAAGAGAATATTGAATCCATAATTGCATCTGAAGTAGCCCAATGGCCATGGGTAATATTTGTTGAAATCTTGTTACTTGACTTAATTATGTAACTTTTCGATGATGCCAAAAAAAGGAAGATAAAGTGTGCTTTTACTTTGGACTGTGATATTTATAACCTAATGAACCTGGTCCTTGATGATTTGTGACTTTAAAAGAAAATTGTTCTGACATTGTGTTTAATAAGCTGAGATGAAAAAGGTTCCATCCTTTTGAAAAGCACAGAGTTTGTCATTACCAAAAAGCGAAAAATTTATGACCTGAGCGGTATAGGTTTTAATAATTGAGAAAGAAACACATGCATGAACCAGGTCCATGGACACTGTATACAAGTTACGATCAGAATCAAGCAAAAGGCATGCGTGTTGAAGGGATAAGTATAAGTGGTTATTTTTCATAACTCCCGAACGAAAAAATTGCATATTTGATAAGGAGCATGACTCATTACTTGAAGATAACTCTATCCAAGATAAGGAAAGAGTTAGAAGTTGAAGATAGCTAGAAGTCTTCCACCAAGGAAGAGTAAAACATCAGACTTCTAGTTAATCCTTATTCTACTAACTCTATAAATATTAGTGTTGTGCTCTTTATAGGTAACACACATATACTAAAGTTAAGCAAGAATTAAGAGAAAAATAGCAAGGCATTTTGTGAGCAGTTCTTGTGAGTTTCAAGAGTGCGGACCTGAAGCTACATGAACCAGATTGAAGAACCAGCTTCATGTGTCTGTCTTGAATTCTAGTTCAATTGTAGTAGGAGCTTTTGAGTTGTACCTTTCAACTTTCTTTAGAAGTAAATTGCATTAGGTACATGAGTTGTATCTTTCAAGTTAGAGTTAACTTAAAGTAGTTGAAACAACCTATGGAGCGCTGCTACAAGAGTTAGAGTTAATCCTTAAGGTTTACAAGAGTTTGTAAACATTGTTGTTGGCTTGGAATTGTAGAGAAGTATTTGGAAAAAAATCATACTATGAAGTATGTTGTGATATTTTTTACCTTTTCAGCCGAGTGTTTTCCACATAAAAATACTTATGTTATTTAATTTTTGCATTATTTGCAACTATAGTTTAAGGAACACATAGAAGAACAAAGTCCTTATATATTCTAGTGCACGCGAAAATTAAACACCACCCAAATCACTCCTTCCCCTCTTGTGTGTTATTGAAGTATAAAATATTAAATTGTAAGGCTCATTTGGCCCGATTGATTCCTGAAGATCTCTTATTAGACAAAGAAAAACAAGGAAACATGTGCAAATGGTTCATTCTCATTTCACAATTGTATCATTACTTTCATCAGTTCTTACATATCTTCCTTTCTGAAATCCTGATGGTCAGGCTAACAAATAAGCCTCTATTTTACCAAAATATTGTATCTTAGATCCACTACAACATATTCATTTGTGTGTGTTTTACCTACTGCACAAGTAGGAAATTCAAACCAGGTGCTCCTAAATCGAATTCTGCATGTTATGATAAGCCTTCTCCTACAAAGTCTTCTTCTGAGATGGAATGGAATTCTAGTTTTATGACTAACTCTTTTAGCATCCTTTATTCCTCCTTTTATGTCAAAAGATGTCATGGACAAGTACCTAACTGCATTTTACTTCAAATTCTATATTAGTAAAACCTAGTGGGTCCAACAGAGATTTGTTGAGCAAGTATAAAGGGCTTCAAATAATCCCTACATATAGATGCAAAGGAAAGTTGAGGGTTAGTTTTACAACATGAAAGAAATTGACTGATTCTCTTACTTGTCTCTGGTACGTGCATTATATCAAGTACAAGTCTATTTTTGCCTGGAAACCTTATTTAGAGGTGTTTTGATAGAGTGCATTAGAAAAAAGAATACATGCCTTAGCTTTGTGTATTAGCCATACCTTTTTTGATATACTTTTTCAACCTATGTATAACTAATACAAGCATTAGTTACACACCCTATTTGGCATTATCTTATGTACAGCTAATGCATAGCAAATCATGGTATTAGCAATACTAAAGTTATTATTACATGCATAAGCTTAGTTAAAGACATAATTGCCCCTCAAATCCCCCTAAACCTATTCCAAATACTTTCTGTCATATTTTGTATATTTTTATATTGTGATATTTTAATTAATTTTTTTTCCTTTAGCATTCTACTATAATAAAAAATCATATTTAATACTAAATTTGATTTTAAAATCATTCAAAGTATAAACTGAAGTTTCTTTATTTGTTAAAAATTTACCTATTTTTTTAATAATTGATATTTTGTATTATATGTCATAGCAATTATTTTTTCTTCTCTTCTATCTTTAATATTTCAATTAGTTTTCTCTTTTAGTTTTGCTCTATTGTAAAAAAAAAGTTGGGATTAGAGAGAGTAAAGAATGTGAAGGGTACTAAAAGTGTTGCAATAAAAATAGTGTATAAAGTTAAAGAATGGGGAGGGTGTTTTTGTAAACTACCATTTTTTAAAAATAAATTATGCAATGCTTTAATACACTAAACAAAATAATGGATAAGAAATAATCTTAGCTAACGAATGCCAGCATAACTAATCCTTATACCAGTGTTACTAATACACCCTATTCAGGACTATTCTTGTACATCCTACCAAACGGCCCCATAGTTTTCAAACATCATAAGTGTTAGAATTGTAATTATAAAGCAAAATATGTTGAAGTGACTATAGAGGCTGAGCAAAACAGAGTGTTACTGTATGGGTCAAAATCTGCCTGATTATATTCAAAATAAGATTACCTAGAAGGAAGAATCCTCGAGTCGTCATTAGCCGAGGTGCGGCAGGAAGCAGAAATACTCGTAGCCGAAGAGTCGACGAGAGCCGTGGTCAAGATGTCGACAATGATCGAGGTCAGGCATCCCTGATGAAACTGTAATGGCTATTTTTCGAAATAAGATATTAAAGAAAATATTCTAGCGAATATTCTCTGCAATTTGTACTATTAGGGTTTGATGGAAATATGTCTCACATATATAGAAAGAGGGGCCAATAATATGGGTGACGAGAGATTCATCTGTAAGAACAAACTTTTGGCTAAAGATTCTCTCTCTTACTAAGATACGAGAAGGACTTTTTCATCAAGATGCTTATCTAAATTACTCCCCACTGCCCATCAAATCCGAGAATAATTCGAACATTCAAGAATTTGTTTGTCACTCATCATTGTTAGGAGGGATAAATACATAATTTATCCTTTATTGGGTGAATCACTTTTTCTATTTAGTTAATTGTCATTTATTACTATTCATTGCTATTAAATGCTCTATTATTGTTCATATTACTTAGATTGATTATTGCACACCATTATGATACAAATACCAGATTTGTCCAACGTTAATCACATTTTCGGAACTAGCATCTAGAATTATTATTGTTAACTAGGTTTAACCCTTATCATGTAGATTTAATTATTTGAACCAAGAGTGTTTGGCATGGCCTTAGGAAAGTTTCGCATCGAGAATAATCCTTGGTATACTCAGAGAAAAACTTTCGATATACTCAGACGATATCGACCATATTCTCAAACAATATCGACCATATGAGAATAATCCTTGGTATACTCAGAGAAAAACTTTCGATATACTCAGACGATATTGAACTAGAAGACCATATCGACCATCTGAGAAAAACTTTCGATATACTCAGACGATGCGGAATGAAGCTAAACCCCAAAAAGTGTGTGTTTGGCGTGGCCTTAGGAAAGTTTCTAGGTTTCTTTGTATCACAAAGAGGGATCGAGGTCAATCCTGACAAAATCAAAGCCATCGAGGGGATACCAGAACACTTAGCTACTCAAAACCAGGTTCAAAGGTTGACTGGTTGAATCGCCACCCTATCATGGTTCATTTCACGATCGTCGGATAGATGTAACAAATTCTTTATCGTACTTAAGAAGGATAACGATCTCCAATGGACTTCTGAGTGCGTCCAAGCCCTGAAGGAATAAAAAGCATACTTGTTGTGATGACCCAAAAGGTCATCACTTGTGTTGCAATTAAATTCTATGTTTCGAGGCCTAAAAAACCTCCGTTAGTATCACCTCAATTTGCGTGCGCAGTCCGGGCATGCAGTCGGAAAGCTTAAATGTGAAAAATCTATGAAAAATGATAAGTTTTGACTGTAAAATGAATAAATTTGATTTCGGTCAACGTTTTGGGTAAATGAACCCGGGCCCGTGATTTGATGGTCCTGGAGGATCCATAGGAAAATATGGGACTTGGGTGTATGCCCAGAATCGAATTCCGAGGTCCCAAGCCCGAGAAATGAATTTTTAAAGGAAATTGTTTTTTGTAATTGTTTAAGGAAAATTGAAACAAAATTTGCTTAGAACATGATGGTATCGGGCCCGTATTTTGGTTTCGGTGCCCGGTACAAGTCTTATATATGATTTAAGATGTTTCTGTGAAATTTGGTGAAAAACATAGTTTATTTGACGTGAACTGGACTTCCGGTTGAGGAGTTATGAACTTTGAGAGTTCTTGATGAAAATGTTGAGTTTTGAGGTTTAATTCATGATTTTACATGTTATTTTGATGATGTGATCACACGAGTAGGTCCATATGATATTTTTTAGTTAGTATGCACACTTGGTTTGGAGTTTCGAGGGCTCGGGTGAGTTTCGGGATGTTTTAGACTTAAAACCAGAAGTTGCAGGTCTCTGAACCCGCCAGTGCGGTCCGCGGTCGGTTTCGTGCGGTGCATGGTGGAGGCCTGTGCAGTCTGCGGTGGAGGCCAGTGCGGCCGCAGTTCATTTCGTGCGGTCCGCACAGGGCACTGGGCCACAGTACCTCAGGAAGGCCTGTGCGGCCGCAGTCCATTTTGTGCGGTCCGCACAGGGGGTTTGAGAGGGGTATAAATAGACGAGATTTTCAGTTATTTTGCAATTTTCAAAACTCCAAAAACATAAAAGGCGATTTTTCAAACAACCCTTCTTCTCCAAATCAATTGTAAGTCATTTTTAACTAGTTTTCTTCAATCATTAACATCTTTTAACATGGTTTCAACTTCAAATCAATGATTTTCATGGGGGAAATTGGGTGTTTTGGGTAGAACCTAGGTTTTTCAAAACAAAATTTAGGGATTTGGACCTCGATTTGAGGTCCGATTTCAAAACAAATTACATATTTGAGCTCGTGGGGGAATGGGTAATCGGGTTTTGGTTCGAAACTCGGGTTTTGACCATATGGGCCCGAGGGAAATTTTGACTTTTTGGGGAAAAACTTTGGAAAACTCATTTTTCATGCATTCAAATTGATTCATCTAGCGTTTATTGATGTAATTAAGTAACTTGTGGCTAGATACGAGCGAATTGGCGGCGGAATCAAGGGGTAAAGCTATAATTGAACCTTGAGTTGTGTTCGAGACATCGAGGTAAGTGTTTGGTCTAACCTTAGCTTGAGGGATTAGGAGTTGTGTCTTATTTGCTACATGCTAATTGTGGAGTACGACGTATAGGCAAGGTGACGAGTATCTATACGTTGGTGTCAAGCATGCCCGTGAGTCTTGTATTGTAATTGTTATGACTCCGTTGTAGTTTATTGCACTTCATATGTTATTATCACCATTGTTCCCTTGTCGGGATGTTTGTTTTTATAGTATTGTTTCCTTGCCGGGATGTTGTTGAAATATCATTGTTCCCTTGCCGGGAAGCTGCTATATTGCTCTTGTTCCCTTGTCGGGATTCCCTGTTATTATTGTTGGCTTGTAACTGGGAGCGGGTGGTACGCCTACCACAAGATATAATGAAATGGGAGCGGGTGGTACGCCTACCACAAGATATAATGAAATGGGAGCGAGTGGTACGCCTACCACAAGATATAATAAAATGGGAGTGGGTGGCACTCCTGCCACAAGATACAGGAATCGGGATCGGGTTGTACGCCTGCAACAAGATGTGAAAAGAAAATGAAATCTGCCTTTGTTTTCCCTCATTATTGTTAGTGGTTGATTTTGATTCCTTCATACTTCCCTTGATGTTCTGTTTTACCTATTATTCCCCGAAGCATGTTTCCCCCTCCTATCTTTATTTGTTTATTTCCGTATTTCTTTCCCGCCGTATATATATATATATATATATATATATATATATATATATATATATATATATATATATATATATATATATATATATATATATATATATATAATTGACAGGTTTATCTGGAGTCTGATCCTAGCCTCGTCACTACCTCGCTGGGGTTAGGCCAAGCACTTACCAGCACATGGGGTCGGTTGTGCTGATGCTACACTCTGCACTTATGTGTAGATACCGGAGTAGCACTGGGTCAGCAGCAGTAGCTTGGGAGCCAGCCTTCAGTCCACCGAGATCCCGAGGTAGTCCTGCAGGCGTTCGTAGGCCTGGCGTCTCTTCTATCGGTTATTTTGTTCTGTTATCATTGTATCCGAGACAGACAGTGTTCCTTCTTTCAAACGTTTGTATGCAGTAATCATAGATAGTCCGTGAAAGTTGTGACACCAGTTTTTGGGTAGAGGCATATGTTGATTTCTGAATTATTTTGGTTTATTTTGTTTAAGTCTTCCGCTTAATCACATATTCCGCTATTAGTTAAATGTTTTTCACATGTTAAAGCAAGTTGTTAAGGGGATTAAAACAAAGAAGTAAAGAATTTTCTAAATTTCGTGGCTTGCCTAGCTTTTACGAGTAGATGTCATCATGACTCCCGAGGGCGGGAAAATCCGGGTCATGACAAATTGGTATCAGAGCTCTAGGTTATATAGGTCTCACAATTCATGGACAAGCTCAGTAGAGTCTAAGGGATCAGTACGGAGACGACTGTGTTTATCCCCCAGAGGCTACAGAGTTAGGAAAACTTCACATTCGTTCCTTCTTGTCGTGCGGTTTGTTTCTCAATGTTAATTGAATTTCTACTCTATTCTATCGTAGATGGCGAGAACATGCACTTCCTCATCCACTGCTCAGCAGCCCGAGCCCCCAGTAGCAGCTTCCATGAGGGGCAGAGGCCGAGGCCATGCTAGAGGCCGAGGTAGGGGCAGAGCTCAGCCCCGAGCAGCAACACCAGTGACGGAGCCTCAAGTTGATTTAGATGAGGATGTTCCATCCCCCATCAGTTTCGGTGGGCCCAGCTCAGGTCCCAGAGGGGTTTATTGCTACCCCAGTTCTTCAGGACGCTCTGATCCGATTAGTGGGCCTCATGGAGAATGTCACCCGAGAAGGCTTGCTTCCTGTAGCACCAGCCGTCTCTCAGGCTAGGGGAGGGGATCAGACTCCTGCTACTCGCACTCCGAAGCAGGTAGCTCCCTAGATTCTAACTCCAGCGGTTCAGCCAGTTGGAGCAGTACAGCTGAGTGTGGTAGCTCAGACCGGTGATGGAGCAGCTATGTCTGCCGATGCTTTGTGGAGGCTAGATAGGTTCACCAAGCTCTTCACTTCTACTTTCAGCGGTGCATCTACTGAGGATCCCCAGGATTATCTAGATAGCTGCTATGAGGTTCTCAGGAACATGGGTATTGTTGAGATCAGTGGGGTAGATTTTGCTATATTTCGCTTGTCTGGATTTGCCAAGACCTGGTGGAGGGATTTCTGTGTGGCTAGACCAGCCAGATCACCATCTTTGACTTGGGAGCAGTTCACACAGCTATTTCTGGAGAAGTTTCTCCCCAATACTCAGAGAGAGGCAAATTGGAGGCAGTTTGAGCGCCTTCAGCAGGACCCTATGACTGTTACTCAATATGAGACCAGGTTCATCGACTTAGCTCGCCATGCTCTTGTCATACTTCCTACTGAGAGAGAGAGAGAGGGTGAGGAGGTTTATTGACGATCTTATTTAGACGATTCGTCTTCAGATGGCTAGGGAGACTAGGAGTGAGACATCTTTCTAGGAGGCGGCCAACGTAGCCAGGAGAGTGGAGATGGTTCTGTCATAGGGGGGTGGACATGGGTCAGATAAGAGGCCCCGTCATTCGGGCAGATTTAGTGGTACCTCGTCTGGAGGTAGAGATTCATATGGTAGAGGCCATCCCCCTAGGCCTTTCAAGTCAGCACTTCAGGTTTCTCACAGTGCTTCAGGTAGCCGTGGTCCTCAGATGCAGTATTCTGATTAGTAGTCCTACAGTGCACCACCAGCACCTATCAGTGCACCACCGCTTCAGAGTTTCTAGGGTCGTCAGCCCCAGCAGCCGAGGGCTTGTTTTACTTGTGGCGACACGAGGCACATTGCTAGGTATTGCCCTCGAGCTTCGAGCAGCTCTCTGCATCAGGTTTCCCGTGCTGTGGTCCAGGAACCAGGTGTCCCACAGGCCGCCCTGCCAGCTAGAGGTGGGGGTAGAGGTGCTAGAGGTGCTAGAGGTGGAGCTCAGGCCGCTAGAGGTGGAGGCCAGCCAGCTGCAGGCCATCCCAGAGATGTAGTTCAGGGTGGTGGGGCTTAGCCCCGATGTTATCCTCTTCCAGCCAGGCCCGAGACTGAGGCTTCAGATGTAGTTATTACAGGTACGGTTCTGGTTTGTGATAGAGATGCTTCAGTGTTGTTTGATCTAGGGTCTACATACTCGTATGTGTCATCCTCTTTTGCACCGTATTTGATCATGCCTAGTGATTCATTAAGTGTTCCTGTTTACGTGTTTACACCGGTGGGTGATTCTATTGTAGTCAATCGAGTCCATCGTTCTTGTGTTGTGGTGATTAGAGGTCTTGAGACTCGTGTAGATTTGTTGCTTTTAGACATGGTCGATTTCGATGTTATATTGGGGATGAACTAGTTATCACCTTACCATGCTATCTTGGACTATCATGACAAGACGGTGACCTTAGCCTTATCGGATTTTCCCCGTTTAGAGTGTAAAGGAACTCCTGGTCATTCTACCTACAGTGTTATCTCGTATGTGAAGGCTCGGCGTATGGTCGAGAAGGGGTGTTTGGCCTATTTGGCATATGTTCATGATTCTAGTGCTGAGGTCCCTTCTATTGATTCTGTGCCCGTTCTTCGAGAGTTTCCTAATGTTTTCCTTTCGGACCTACCGGGTATGCCACCTGACAGGGATATTGACTTTTGCATTGATTTGGCTCCGGGCACTCAACCTATTTCTATTCCGCCATATCGTATGTCCCCTCTAGAGTTGAAAGAGTTTAAGGAATAGTTGCAAGACTTGCTTGAGAAAGGTTTCATTATACCCAGTGTTTTGCCTTGGGGTGCCGCGGTGTTATTTGTTAAGAAGAAGGACAGATCGATGAGAATGTGTATTGATTACCGGCAGTTGAACAAGGTCACAATCAAGAATAAGTATCCATTGCCGAGGATCGATGATTTATTTGATCAGCTTCAGGGTGCCAAGGTGTTTTCAAAGATTGATTTAAGATATAGCTACCATCAGTTAAGAATTAGGGCATCTGATGTCCCTAAGATAGCTTTCCGCACTCGGTACGGGCATTATGAGTTCCTAGTCATGTCATTTGGGTTGATCAATGCCCCAGCAGCTTTTATGGATTTGATTAACTGAGTATTCAGGCCTTATTTGGACTCGTTCGTGATAGTCTTCATTGATGATATTTTGATATATTCCCGTAGCTAGGAGGAGCACAAGCAACATCTTAGAGTGGTTCTTCAAACCTTGAGGGATAGTCAGTTATATGCTAAGTTCTCGAAGTGTGAGTTCTGGTTGAGTTCAGTTGCATTTCTAGGTCATGTTGTATCATCAGAGGGTATTCAGGTTGATCCGAAGAAGATTGAGGCAGTCAAGAATTGGCCTACTCCAGCATTAGCTACAGAGATTCGGAGTTTCTTAGGATTGGCAAGCTACTACCGTCGATTCGTGGAGGGGTTCTCATCTATCGCAGCCCCGATGACCAGGTTGCCCCATAAGGGTGCCCAGTTCAGATGGTCAGACGAGTGTGAGGCGAGCTTTCAGAATCTCAAGATAGCTCTGACTACGGCACCGGTGTTGGTTTTGCCCACAGGTTCAGGGCCTTATACAGTTTATTGTGATGCATCTCGTATTGGGCTTGGTGCGGTGTTGATGCAAGATGGCAAGGTCATTGCCTATGCTTCACGGTGGTTGAAGATTCATGAGAAGAACTATCTGATTCATGACTTGGAGTTGGCAGCCATTGTTCATGCATTGAAGATTTGGAGGCATTATTTGTATGGCGTGGCATGTGAGGTGTTCACGGATCACAAGAGTCTTCAGTATTTGTTCAAACATAAGGAGTTGAATTTGAGACAGAGGAGGTGGCTGGAGTTGTTGAAAGATTATGATATCACTATCTTGTATCATTTGGGAAAGGACAATGTGGTGGCCGATGGGTTGAGTAGGAAGTCAGCCAGTATGGGGAGTCTTGCTTATATTCCAGTCGGTGAGAGACCGCTTGCTTTGGACGTTTAGGCTTTGGCTAACTAGTTTGTGAGGTTGGATATGTCTGAGCCAGCCGTGTATTGGCATGCACGGTCGCTCGTTCTTCTTTATTGGAGCTTATCCGTGATCAGCAGTATGATGATCCCCATTTGTGTGTCCTTAGAGACACGGTGCAACGCGGAGGTTCCAAGCAGGTTACCTTAGATGATGATGAAGTTTTGAGATTGCAGGGTCGAGTTTGTGTGACTAATGTGGATGGGCTCTAAGAGTTGATTTTAGAGGAGGCCCATAGCTCCTGGTACTCTATTCATCTGGGTGCCGCGAAGATGTATCAGGATTTGCGGCAGCATTGTTGGTGGCGTAGAATGAAGAAGGATATCGTTGTATATGTAGCTCGGTGTTTGACTTGTCAGCAGGTTAAGTACGAGCATCATAGGCCTGGTGGTTTATTTCAGAGGATTGAGCTTCCCGAGTAGAAGTGGGAGCGGATCCCTATGGATTTCATTGTTGAACTCCCACAGACTCGGAGGAAGTTCGACGCAGTATGGCTCATTGTTGACAGGCTGACCAAGTCAGCGCATTTCATTCCTGTGGCAGTTTCCTATTCATCCGAGAGGTTAGCTGAGATCTATATCCGGGAGATTGTTCATCTTCATAGTGTGCCTGTATCTATCATTTCGGACTGAGGTACGCATTTTACCTCGCGTTTTTGGAGAGCAGTTCAGTGAGAGTTGGGCACCCAGGTTGAGTTGAGTACAATATTCCATCCTTAGAGGGACGGGCAGTCCGAGCGGACTATTCAGATTTGGAAGATATGCTCTGAGCTTGTGTCATTGACTTTGGATGCTCGTGGGATCAGTTTTTGCCTCTAGTAGAGTTTGCCTACTATAATAGCTACCAGTCAAGTATCCAGATGGCTCCTTATGAGGCTTTATATGGTAGGAGGTGTCGGTCTCCGGTCGGATGGTTTTAGCCGGGAGAGGCTCGGTTGTTGGGTACGGATCTGGTTCAGGAGGCCTTGGACAAGGTCAGGAATATTCAGGATAGGCTTCGTACAGCTCAGTCCAGGCAAAAGAGTTATGCAGACCGCAAAGTTTGAGATAGGGCTTTTATGGTCGGTGAGCGGGTATTGCTCCGAGTGTCGCCTATAAGGGCGTGATGAGATTTGGGAAGAAGGGCAAGCTTAGCCCTAGGTTCATTGGTCCGTTTGAGATTCTTGATCGAGTGGGAGAGGTGGCTTATAGACTTGCATTGCCGCCGAGCTTATCAGCCGTGCATCCAGTATTTCATGTGTCCATGCTACGGAAGTATCATGGCGATCCATCCCACGTGTTAGATTTAAGTAATGTCCAGTTGGACAAGGACTTGTCTTATGAGGAGGAGCCGGTAGCTATTCTAGACCGGAAGGTTCATCAGTTGAGGTCGAAGAGTCTTCCTTTTGTTCGTGTTCAATGGAGAGGTCAGCCTCCTAAGGCATCGACCTGGGAGTAAGAGTCTGATATACGGAGCTGTTATCCCCATTTTTTTTCCCGACTCAGGTACTTCCTTCTTCTGTCCGTTCGAGGACGAATGGTTGTTTTAGAGGTGGAGAATGTGATGACCCAAAAGGTCATCACTTGTGTTGCAATGAAATTCTACGTTTCAAAGCCTTAAAAACCTCCCTTAACACCACCTCAATTTGCGTGCGCAGTCCGGACACGTAGCCGGAAAGCTTAAATGTGAAAAATTTGTGAAAAATAAGTTTTGACTATAAAATGAATAAATTTGGCTTCGGTCAACGTTTTGGATAAACGGACCCGAACCCATGATTTGACGGTCCCGGAGGATCCGTAGGAAAATATGGGACTTGGGCGTATGCCCGGAATCGAATTCCGAGGTCCCAAACCCGAGAAATGAATTTTTAAAGGAAATTATTTTCTGAAATTGTTTAAGGAAAATTGAAATGAAATTTGCTTAGAGCATGATGGTATCGGGCCTGTATTTTGGTTCAGGCGCCCGGTATAGGTCTTATATATGATTTAAGACGTTTCTGTGAAATTTGGTGAAAATGGAGTTTAATTGACGTGAATTGGACTTCCGGTTGAGGAGTTATGAACTTTGAGAGTTCTTGATGAAAATATTGAGTTTTTAGGTTTAATTCATGATTTTACATGTTATTTTGATGATGTGATCGCACGAGTAGGTCCATATGATGTTTTTGAGTTAGTGTGCACACTTGGTTTGGAGTTCCGAGCGCTCAGGTGAGCTTCCGGTAGGTTTTGCGATGTTTTAGACTTAAAACTAGAAGTTGCAGGTCTCTGAACCCACCAGTGCGGTCCGCGGTTGGTTTTGTGCGGTGCGCGATGGAGGCCTTTACGGTCTGCGGTGGAGGCCTGTGCGGCCGTAGTCCATTTCGTGCGGTCCGCACAGGGCACTGGACCGTAGTACTTCAGGAAGGCCTATGCGGCCGCAGTCCATTTTGTGCGGTTTGCACAGGGGTTCTGATAGGGGTATAAATAGACGAGATTTTCAGTTATTTTGCATTTTTCAAAACCCCAAAAACATAAGAGGCGATTTTCAAACAACCCTTCTTCTCCAAATCAATTGTAAGTCATTTTTAACTAGTTTTCTTCAATCATTAACATCTTTTAACATGGTTTCAATTTTAAATCAATGATTTTCTTGGGGGAAATTGGGTGTTTTGGGTAGAACCTAGGTTTTTCATAACATATTAGGGATTTGGACCTCGATTTGAGGTCCGATTTCAAAATAAAATACATATTTGAGCTCGTGGGGAAATGAGTAATCAGGTTTTGGTTCGAACCTCGAGTTTTGACCACGTGGTCCCGGGGGCAATTTTGACTTTTTGGGTAAAAACTTTGGAAAAATCATTTTTCATGCATTCAAATTGATTCATTTAGTGTTTATTGATGTAATTAAATAACTTGTGGCTATATACGAGCGATATTGGCGGCGGAATCAAGGGGTAAAGCTATAATTGAACCTTGAGTTGTGTCTGAGGCATCGAGATAAGTGTTTGGTCTAACCTTAGCTTGAGGGATTAGGAGTTGTGTTTATTTGCTACATGCTAATTATGGAGTATGACGTATAGGCAAGGTGACGAGTATCTATACGTTGGTGTCAAAGCATGCCCGTGAGTCTTGTATTATAATTGTTATGACTCCGTTGTGGTTTATTTCGCTTCATATGTTATTATCACAATTGTTCCTTTGTCGGGATGTTTGGTCGATATTATTGTTCCCTTGCCGGGATGTTTGTTTTGATAGTATTGTTCCCTTGTCGGGATGTTGAAATATCATTGTTCCCTTGCCGGGAAGTTGCTATATTGCTCTTGTTCCCTTGCCTGGATTCCCTGTGATTATTGTTGGCTTGTAAGTGGGAGCGGGCGGTACGCCTACCACAAGATATAATGAAATGGGAGCGGGTGGTACGCCTACCACAAGATATAATGAAATGGGAGCGGGTGGTACGCCTACCACAAGATATAATGAAATGGGAGCGGGTGGTACGCCTACCACAAGATATAATGAAATGGGAGCGGGTGGTACGCCTACCACAAGATAAAATGAAATGGGAGCGGGTGGCACGCCTTCCACGAGATACAGGAATTGGGATCGGGTGGCACGCCTGCAACGAGATACAGGAATTGGGATCGGGTTGCACGCCTGCAACAAGATGTGAAAAGAAAATGAAATCTGCCTTTGTTTTTCCTCATTCTTGTTAGTGGTTGATTTTGATTCCTTCATATTTCCCTTGATGTTCTGTTTTACCTGCTATTCCCCAAAGCATGTTTCCCATTCCTATCTTTATTTGTTTATTTCCGTATTTCTTTCCATCCATATATATATATATATATATATATATATATATATATATATATATATATATATATATATATATATATATATATATATATTTGCACAGGTTTATCTGGAGTCTGGTCCTAGCCTCGTCACTACCTCGTCGGGGTTACGCCAGGCACTTACCAGCACATGGGGTCGGTTGTGCTGATGCTACACTTTGCACTTATGTGTAGATACCGGAGCAGCACTGGGTCAGCAGCAGTAGCTTGGGAGCTAGCCTTCAGTCCACCGAGATCCCGAGGTAGTCCTGTAGGCAGCACTTTTTGCCACTTTACAATAACACCACAAAAAATTCTACTTTAGCATCAAAAGTGTAATGACACAAGAAACATATGATATCATGAAATAACAGCCATATGATATCCAGAGAGAATATAACTAAAATTAATCAAAAAATAAAAAAAGAGAAAATGTAACGCATAGTTAAAACCCCTATTTGCGAGGCCTGGACTCTTATGATTTATTGTATCCTATTATTTTCCTTTTCTCAAGTGAGCTATTTGTTTCTGTAAAGAACTTGATTGGTATTGGTATAAGAGTGATTCTATTGTATAAAACTTCAGTTCAAAAAGTAATTTTCTCATAAAGACTAACCATAATTTATTAAAAAAACCTAGCTATTGTTGGCAGGGAAATATTGATTCTTCAAGTTATAATTTCATGAAACTTCACAGGCTTGAGATGTGAGCTTTTCAGTGCTATTTACGATATTTGATTATGAGATTGATGAATAGAGCTCAAAATACTACTATTTGACTAATTTAAAGCAATGAATAAAAGAAAGAGAAGTGGATGGGGAACTGCCGTTTTCTTTCAACCCTTGTTCGTTTCCTTTTTCATTTCAATCATTTTCCAGCTTATCAAGTTCGAATTTTATTTTCTTCGTGATTTTGTCAAAATTTGTAGTTCCCCAATACAAATATTTTATATCTGATTGATAAGTAATGTGGTTCTCTTTTAGAATAAATATCACTTGATCATACTGTTCTATCCTAAAAATAGGTTGGTTCAATAGTCAAATATTAAATAATTTTTTTTGAGTTAGTTCAATTCATCTGCTGATCAACAGAGAGAGAGAGAAAAAAAAAGAATTCCACTTTCTCTGCCCATTTCTATTACTTTTTTTTTCTTTTTCACTTTCCAAATTATCATACACAGAAATATACAACTACTCTAAAAATCCTGCATGTATGAAGAGAATAGAAACAAAGGCGAATATCTTACTAAATCAATGACCTTTCTTGTCCTCAGAGACTCAGAGCATACATCAATGAATCCCCCAACAAAATAATAACATAGAGGCAAGGAAGTACCATTGTAACTATTAAATATTTAATCATAAATAATAATAAACATAAAATAGAATAATATTAATCAATGGGTGATTAATTCCAAAAATAAATTAAAGAATAAGCCAATACCTCAAGAATCAAAGCAAAGGAAATTAAAAAGTTCGTCTTGTACAACTTGTACTTATGTGAAGAAGTAAGGTAACTGTATTGGACTTTCAATGTCTTTTGCCTGCTTTTTTCTCGAAAGACCGAGACAGACAATGCCATTGCCGCTGCAATTTCAGAAGGTTGAAGCTCCAAGAAGCTAACACCTACATTAAATTATCATCCAAGCACGGGACGCAACATGTACTAAAGATCTTTGGACAGAATTTTACATTAGGGATTGGTTAATCATATACAAAGACAAATTTTTGTTATACCTAGTATCAATTGCATTGATCATGAAACATGCATGAATAAGATACAGGTAAACTCCTGGTCTACCTGTCAAAGAGAAAATAAAATTACTATTCAATTGTTGCAGTCATATCATCAAACACATTGGGTGCATATTGTGCATCAGTATGCGATAGAAATTATATTTTGTACCCAAAATATCATATTTGTGTTCATCAAATATACAGAATCATGCACATGCATGTGCAAATCAAAATAGATATGCGAACGATGGCTAAGCCAACAAACACAAAGCAAAAGCAAAACAAATAAAGTCATTCACCATAACAAAGAAGAAAATCAACCCAAAATTATGCGATACTTTGGAGATGAGAAGTCTCAATCAGTTGGAGCAGCCCAGTGCCTCGAGCTCCAAAACGAACTCCATTCAACTCATGCTTGAATGAATTCTCGATTGGAGCAGCGTGGTTACCGCCATCGTCTATTGGCCTTATGCACAACCATTTATTTTCATTGTTTTCCTCTAATGTGACATAAAAATGTGGGAGAATCCAGCAATTTTGGGAAGAGAATTTGGCAGCAGAGAAGCATAAGCGAGAATTGAGAAAGGAAGGGAGGGAAGTAGGAGATGGAATTAACCATTTCGTCCAGTAAGTGGAAGACATAGAAATACACGTGTTACTAACAGCAGTATAGGTGTTTGAAGAGGGATAGATAGACGTACATCTGTCAATAAAAGTTGTTCACACTGGAACGAATTCGAGAATACATCTCTTCTTGCTAATGCTGTATTGTGGTCCGGGCCCGGGCCAAACGGGCCTGGGCTTGAGGCGGGCCGGGCTGAGGCGGTCCCGGGCCAAACGATCCCAATGTGTGGAACCGGCCCACGACGGTCCTAAGCTCACATGGTCCTGGGCTAAATGGGCCGGGCCCGCGGGCCTAAACGGGCCTAACGGGCTTTTTCTGTTTCGGGCTATTTGTTTTTATTTTTTTTTATCTAAGACACTTTCTTGTAAACTATATATGTATATACTAGTATAAATTGCTTATATATAGCTATATAAATACATATAGTATATATAGTATGTATATATAAGGGTGTATTATGTGTATATATAATTATATATTGTCTTATATATATATATATACATACACACACACACATATATAGACTATTTTTTTTTAAATATTTTTTATGTAAGGCACTTTCTTGTAAACTATATATGTATATACTAGTATAAATTGCTTATATATAGCTATATAAATATATATAGTATATATTGTGTATATAGTATGTATTAGATATATATATATATATATATATATATAATATATATACTATATCAAATTTAAACACAAAATAAATTGCAAAGAAATATTCAAGGGAATGTTTTATATATTTTACTATTACGACATTAACAAAGAATGACAATATCTTTCTTAGTCTTCCTCCCCCTAATGGAATGAGCACAGCAAGATACTAATACCACCATTAAAAGGAAAAAACTAAGGAAGATGTGCCAAAATACAAGTTACATGTTAGTCTATGTATTATCTCTAACAAATCTCATAAATCCTTGAAGGTTCGGAGGAATTTCCGTTGGTGGTGGTAGGAAAAGAAGGTCGTTCATCACCGCTTCCGGGCGAAGCAGCATCCTGCGCAAGTTCCGCTAGCATTTCTTCATAAGCGTCATCTATCTCCGGTTGTGATTCTGCAAGTCCAAAATTTCTTCTTTCCGAACGGATCCAATCTCTGAAGAGTACTGATTTTTCCAAACTCTCCCTCATAGACGCTCTATGATCACCGATTTGAAGCCTCGCTTGACTGAATGCGCTCTCCGATGCCACTGTTGAAGCTTGAACACCTAAAATATCTCGAGTCATCCTTGAAAGAACCGAATAGTGTTTTTGTTTGTCTTTCCACCATTCCAAAACATCGAAGGAGCCGTCGGGATTCTCTGATTCAAGTCCCTGAGACAAATAAACTTGAAGCTCATTTAGTTGTGAACTATCACCAAAATTATCACCTTGAGAACCCCTGAACTCTATCCAAGAACTAAGGGCTTTTAGGCCCGCAGTTCTTTTAGATGCTTGCGAACTAGACGAAGTAGGAGTTGGAACATTTGGTCTAGCTTGATCTAAAGCAAGTTGATAAGCATTATAAATAGTTTGAGCATTTATTTTAATTGAGGCTTTTGCATCTCCAAGTGTAGCAAATTCCTCAGTTGAAAGTGATAAAGCGTTATAAATTTTTGAATACCAAAAGTGAGGACCTCCTAATTTCATTGTAGGATTTAACAATGCAGCAACACCAAAAATAGGGGGATGGGAAAAAAATATTTTTTAAACTTAGCTTTCATAGAATTAATAGCTTCTTCATAAATTACTCCACCCTCTGAAAATTGAGTAAATAAATCTACAAGTGCTGCAATATAAACTAAACAGTTAGAAATAGTAGGATAATATTGGCCAGATAATTCATTTGTAGCAATATGAAATTGTTCTAAAAAGTCTACAAGCATTTTAACATTACTCCAATCTTGATTTGTAAGGTGTTCATCATCATCATCATCACCATCACCTACACGAGCATTATACGTTGCGCTTATTGGGTTCCTATATTCATATGCAATAACTAAACCTTTCTTTCTCTAAGGCCAAATTCATCACATTTTTTAAAATAGTCTCTAAGTCTACTTCTACGGTTTGAATAAAAAAGCCAATTAAGAGCCATTTTAACCTTTTCAATTTCTACATTTAAAACTTTCATACCAGCACCGACGATTAAATGGTAAATATGACAAATACATCTAACATGAAAAATATTACTAAATGCAGGATTTAGTGTAGTTGTAAGCAAGCCTATAGCATTAGTGTTACTAGAAGCATTATCCATTGAAACCGACATAATTTTATCTCTAATGCAAAAATATCTACAAATATTTGCAACTGTGTTAGCAATAAACTTACCTGCGTGGCGTGAATTAATTATTCTATAAGTAATAATGCGCTTTTGCATTATCCACTCCTCATCTATCCAATCACTTGTAACAGCTAGACAATCACAGTCATTACCACTTCTACCAATATCAGTAGTAATAGCAATGCGACAATCTATATGAGTAAATAGCGCAAATAATGTTCATATTTATGTTTATATTTATAAATATCGCTCTTTACGGTTGCGCGAGGCCATCCTTTATAAGCAGGATTAAAAACTCTTCTAATACAAAATGAGGGTTAGAAGGAAAACTGTAGGGTAAGCACATAACAGTAATCATTTTTGCCAATTCTTCACGATCTTTATTTGGATCATAATATAAAATGCCACCGGTAACAGTGTTAATTCCCGGTTGAACTAGATTTGAACCTGTACTAGGGTTAACCGTACTATCTACACTTGTCCCCTCTTGCGCAGCTTTCATTTGTAAAAATCTAGCTTTATCTCTAGGGTGTTTCAATATGTGTCTAGTTAAACGCCCGTACCGCTACGGTCTCCAGTAAATTTATGAACTAGTTGAGACCCACAAGTGTTACACTTAGCCTTATTTTTTTCTCTTAGTTGAGTAAAAAAAAACCAAACAAGAGATGTTTCGGGCCGTTTAGAAGGTTGTCTATTAAAAGTAGGGGTTACTACAGGAGGGTCAGGCGGGGTATCTGTTGGGTTATTAACAGGACTAGTAGGTGTATCATCTAAATCCGATTGCGTTTCATCTAAATCATCATTTTCCTCATCATTTTCAAAGATAGTTTCATTAGGATAAAGAGCATTCATAACTTCTTCATTTAATTGTCGACCCGGTGCAACATCATGGCAAAATTGACTATCGGAAAATTGAAAACAAGCGTTATCACTATCAAGAATAATAGGTGGAAGAGGACGGGTAACAGGTCTGGGTCGGGGAGCCGGGGGAAGAGTAGTAGCTTGGCTACTAGATTCACCAATTTTAGATTTTCCATTACTCTTATCACCAAAAATATTTTTCAAAGAAAATGCCATATTAATTATAATTGTACTAAATAAAACTAACAAAACTATTATATTAAAACTTAAGAGTTGGAACACGTTTACCGAATTGACGAACAACTTCTTGAAAATTGAATATCGTTGAAGACTTGAATACTTCAATTCACCAACTTCACAATTTTTCACGAAATTGCAATAATAAAGCAAGCAATTATAGAAGAAAATTAGAGAGAGATTGAGAGAGATTGATGATTTTGTGAGTAAAAATGAAAGAATGGGGGGGGGGTATTTATAGTTGAGAATTGGAAAAAAGTGTAATTATAAAAAGTTTGGGGTTTAAGCAAAGTTTGGGGGCCAAATGGCTATTTTAAAGTGGCCAACGGATAAATTTTGAAGGCCAACGGCTAGATTTTAAAAATCTGACCGTTGGTCTTTTTTAAAAAAAAAAAAAATTAGCCGTTGGAGCCCGTTAGGCCCGGTTGAACTGGCCCAGGCCCGCCTGCCGGTCCCGGACTTAACGGTCCCGGGCTCACGGGCTAAATGTCTTGAACCGGCCCACCACAGGCTTTTACACCACTAGAGCCCAGGCCCGATTGAACTGGCCCGTTAGGCCCGCGGTTCTGGGCCGGTCCCGGGCCACAATACAGCCTTACTTCTTGCTTCTTGTACAATTACCTGTAGCATGTGTTCGTCCTATTTAACTCTTGTTTATAAATATTAGAAATATATATATATTTACCTTGAAAATGGTAATTACAATTAGATTTGATTTTGTGGTTCTAAAAATATGTGATCTATTTTTATGCTAGTTGTTAGGCAATTGATGTTAAGTGAAAGACTTGAAAACAAGATAATAGCTTGAAAACAATGTGATAACCAAACTGAATGGCTAATAATCGAGGCCTCGAGCTTGCGTATTCGGGGCCTCGAGGTCGAGTCGGATGCCCTGCCGAGGGTAGTCGATGTAGGACTAACAGTTATGATAAATTCAATGACGGCTCTTTATGACCAATAATAAGCAATAAATGAAGAACAATAAATAGAACACAATAAATATAAGCACTAAATGGAAGTAATGAGATCAAGAGAATATGAGGGGGAAAGTTCCAACACAACACACATGTATTTATTACATAAAGTAGCTGGTACAACCACTCAATCAGCCTGGTGTAGGCTGTCATTGTTTGCGCAGGCGTTGTCAGAAAATACAGCTCCTAGGGAACATCCCACTTATTCGCGATAAGCACCGGTCTGTTCTACCCCGATATCAGGCGCGAAGACCTCTCGAAGGCATCGAACCCCGGGCTATCCTCTAGAACCTTCGAGGTGAGATTGTGCAATGCCTTGCCGACCGTAAAATTGGTCTTCCCGATTTTAGCCGTATACAGATAGTCCCCGCGTTTCTCAGAGTAAACGAAGAGAAACGTCCTCGAGATCTTGCCCCTTGGGCGCTTCCATCGAAACGAATAGTTGTGCCCTGCCAAGTGACTGATGTAATAGACAGGGCTTCCAAAGGTCGCGTCCACACAATCCTCAAAATCTTCGAATTAATTATAGTGGTTGGCTGCCTTTTGGTCTGCTTCAATCACACATGCTAGGCTTCCATAAATACTCATTTCTTCACCCCTTCCTCTCTACTACATCATCAGGCTCCCAACAGAGTTCTCTTACCTCTCTCCAGTGTCCTTTCCTGAAACGTAATTTTTCGTTTCCTCTTTGTAATCCTCTGGTAAAAATGGTGAACACCTCCACCTCTATCCCATAGGAAGATGCGCCTTCCTTTTCCACGCTCCCTTCTGAGTAGGGCTGTGCATGGATCAGATTGGATCAGATTTAGCACATTTCGAATTGAAATTTCGGATTTCGGATTTCACAAAATGCAATCCAAATCTGATCCGAATTATATCGGATTGGATCGAATTTTAAAGTTCGGATCGGTTAATATTTCAAATTTTCGGATCGGATTGTATGTATTATTAAGGACTTTTTCTTTTATTCTTTTTTGTGTTTTCCATTCCTGGTTAGACAAACAAATTTGGTGGTTAGGCAGCTTACTAAGTCATTCCAATCCAAATTATGGTAAGACATGAAGGCTTCATGATGAAGTACACTGTAAATGAGTTCTTTGATACTCAATCTAGGCTTGTTTCTTTCACTAAAGACCTCTTTGCCTAACTTGTTCAGAAAGTTAGAGGTAGCCAACTAGCCATGACTGAGAATTCAGTGAAACAAGACAATGAAAAGATGATGAAAAATACCGTGGAATACATTATGGAAAAAACGTCTTCAGATTCTTCCTCCCATAGCAAATTGGTCTCATTCATTGATCTGAACGAAGACAACAAAGGGGAAAGTGATGAAGAAGAAGAGAACGAGAAGATGAAATAAGATTATACCTAACCCTAAAACTAAAATTAGTATTTATACTTCCCCTAATAAATTCGGATTTCAAATCGGATCGAGTTCAAACTATACAAATCCGAATCCAATCCGAAATTTTAATAAATCGAATCCAAATCCGAAAATCCGAAATTTTAATAAATCGAATCCAAATCCGATCCAAATATCCGAAATCCAAAATCCGAAATTGAGCGGATCGGTTCAGATTTTGGATATCCGATCCAAATACACAGCCCTACTTCTGAGGGTAAAGCGACAACGTCTCCTAGCACTGGTGATTGCGTTCCAGGGGCCTTTGAGACGACCTCTGATTTTAAGGTCGAGAGACCTTCTTCAAAGCCGGGACGATGCGAACTCGCGTCCCGATATTTCAGTTTAATAACGGACATCAAAATGGTAAAAATTGACTGTCGTTGGGGAGGTGCGGTGCTAGTGAAGGTTCCTTCTTGGGGGGAGGATATAACGACGTATAAGGACGACTTCCTCACTGTGTATACTTATCAATTTACCCTCGGTCCGGCGGTACCCTCCATGCCTTCGATAGACCCCGTGATCCTCGACTTTTGCGAACAATATCAAGTGACTCTCGGCCAAATTCATCCATCATTCCGGCGTATTGTTTACATGACCAGGTATTACGTGAATATGATCGAGGGGGTGCTCTTCACCCTTGACCATTTGATCAGAATGTACAGTCCCCGACTCTTTTGCGGGGGCCTGATTAAGCTCTGTTGCTGGGCCTCGAGGGCCCTCATTGCTTGCACCGACGAGGTTAGGAATAGGGGGTGGATGAGCCGTTTCGTCCGAGTTAGAACTTCGGACTTGATTCCCCCAGAGAGGATGTCATTTCCCGAAAGATGGAATATGAAGCGAAAGTAGACATGCTTAATTAACTGCCCATTTTTTTCCCTTTGGATACATTTCTTCGTGGACTGACTACCTCCGCTGATACAGCTGCCACGGTGTACCCTGATGCAGTAAGAGATCTTTCAGGCTGGGTAGCTCAACTGGACTCGATTTGCCCATATGTCGAGCGCGTGTGACGCGATTTATCCAAGGCTCGATGGGAAGCCAAGGATCACGGTGGGACTTCATTTTCTGCTATAGTTTCAGTTTTCAAAGGTTGTTGCTAATTGCGCTCCCATTCCCCATACTTGTTTTCGTATTTGGGCAGGTCTGGAGGAGGTCTTCTTGATGAGAGAAACTCTGCCTGGGGAAGTGGGTGCTTCAACACCCGATGAAGAGAGGAAAGATGAGGGGGATCGCTGGCTTGTCCTCCTAACTCCAAGAAAACTAGAATAGAAGATCCTAAGAATGGTTCAGCGGTCTTAATTCCAGAAGGGTCGGGGAGTCCCCGAGCTGGAGGCGAAAGAAAAGATGATCCTTTGTCAGCAACCGAAGGGGGAGAGGATTTGACTGTCTCTCATACTGTTGAGTCGGCGGCTTCCGAATCGCAGCTCGGTTCCGTCGCTGCCCCGCCTCGGGCTGAAGAGGCCTGCGAGGGTGTATCGGCCGCTATTGCCTGTCACACCTCCTTTTTCCTACCACCAGAAGGGAGTATAAGGGAGTTTTTCCAATTTAAGTGACAATCGACATGAGATTATTTATTTATTATTCAGAGTTGCCACTTGGGATAATTTATGGTGTCTCAAGTCACCGGTTTAAAATCCAAAATCGAGGAAATTTGACTCTTATTTATGGTCTGTGAACACAGAAATCCGAGTAAGGAATTTTGTTAACCCAGGAGAAGGTGTTAGGCATTCCCGAGTTCTGTGGTTCTAGCACGGTCGCTCAACTATTATTATTGGCTCAATTATCTGATTTAATTACACATTTAAAACCTACGTGCATTTTTTTAACTTTAAAACCGCTTTTGTTTATTTAAGGAATTATTTCAAAGTTATTTAAAACACACCGTAAACCGCGTTACATGAAATGCACCCGCGGTTCACGACACGCTTTATTTAACCTTGTTGAAAATTAGAACCGGGTCACATGAAATGTACACTCAGATTTTAGTAATAGCCGTGATAATTATATAATTAACGCGTCTAAAGCAAACTACGAAGTTCATTTTTTGATATATAAGTTCAAGCCACAATCCAGAAAATAAACACTCAGGCCATTCAATGAAAATTAAATGAATAGGCATCCAGGTAAAATAATAGAATACCAAACTAAATGAACCAAAATATTAGGAGAAGCCATTAAAAGATTTTGTATAGCCTTAATTCCTTATCAAATCCTCATCCTGTTAATTTCTAAAGTTTAACTCTACGGACTCTTCTTTAAATATTTATCAATTCACATATCAAATAGTAAACTCACATTGAATGAATGGGAAAGGAGAACAAATCATGCTTAAAAAGTAGGCTCCAAGTTCACTTGATTAAAATGATATCATCGAAGTCTTTAATGAAATTGCGACAGAGAGTTCTAGTACGACTAATGACATTTAAATCATAAAACAACTAATACAACCAGTCAACTTATTAATCCCATAATCCCCAAAGTGTTTTCATCCGGCTGGAATCAACGCGATTATGGCATGGAAAATTAATTGTAACTAACAAGATCCATTCACTTCACTTTTACTTTACTAGGTGCTTACTACAAAAGAAAACTTCTAACCGCTTTAGACAAAGAAGTGTCCCAAACATTTGGGAGTTTACCCCTATTTGAATACATTGACAATGCCTATTAAGGCTCCCTGATGTTTGCAAAAGGAGCTGGCAACATACGGGAGTCAACAAGGGGTTAAGCGAAAGAGACAACAGTAACTTGATCAGTAAGAATTGTTTCTAATAACCAAATGTCCAGCCGGACGACCACAACTGCTGATACAAAATATGTAGGGTACTAGAAGCTGCTGGATACCAGTAGTACATAAATTAACAGTAGACAAGGTATGCTGTGTATCAACTTCTTATTTACATTTAGAGTTGCCAGGATAATTATTAAAAAAAACTAGGTATGTACATATTAAAATAAGCAAAACCCAGACTGTGACCAGGCTGATAATGTGTATACTGTGTATAGATAACTACCATAAATTGGCTCCAAAAAGGGGTCGAAACTGCAAAATATAGAAGCTGCATCTATATGGAGAGAACAACCATCCAGAAATGGTACGACGCTAAACGTTTTAATACGCGCTAAATTCATTCAATCAGAGACATCACTATGGAACCAAACTTAGGGAAAACACAATCATCACGATATAGACTCAGCTCAAAGTATTAAACAAAGTCCCAGAAGTCACTACTGATTTTTAACTTGTCCTTAATGGTTTTCCTAATGTTTGATTCACACTACATGATTAACACAAATAGACCAGTAAAGAAACAAACCTGTTTGAATAGGATTCTCTTTAATATCAACAGATGAAAGCTGTGAGTACAAGCCTAGCGAGAAGTAGAAACAGAACCAACAAAGATCGCGAACCCGGGTTCGAACCTTGCACAAACCTCAAACGGCACCAGAAAAAAACTCGAAACCAACCACAAACTCAATCGAAGTCCACCTCGAGTTCAAATCAACTCCAAATCCGATAGAACTTCAGCCTCTATTCTATTTTAGTCCCTTTGTTCTCTATATATGGCTGTGTGTGTGTCTTTGGATGAGGGGTCGTGATTTTGGTTGAAGAAGAAACAGAATGTTCAGGGGTCGTTTGGGGTATCAGCATTCTTGTGAGAAAATGGGGTATGTGGAAGATGAAAATGCAGGGGGCGTCTATGTTGTGATGGAAACGGCGGATAGCCTTTTTGTCCCTAGGGGTCTCGATCTTAGAGTCTAGGTCATTGTTTTTTGTAATTTTTTGGCTGATTGTAGAGTGCAGAAATATAAGTTTTTGTAGGATTTTTTTAGGTTAAGGGGTATGGACCTAGGAATTATGGGCTAGATCCGAAAATTAGGCCTAAAAATGAGTTGTTCGAGCCCAAATTTTATTCTTTCCCCGCGAACGAGACTAAAAATACGATCTCATTTATTAATTAATCCTACTTAAGTAAAATAACTATTAAAATAAGACTGACCATTAAAACAAAACTATTTTTGGTATTTTTCAAGATTAAAAATGACTGCAAAATATTAATGAAACTATTTTTTTGTAATTTTCACTTTCTTGTAATAAAATAAAGTACAAGAGTAAAAATTAGTTTAAATAGCGATATTAGGCCTAAATTAACCTGCTAAAATGTGAAAAATCTTGGGGAGGGTCAAAAATTACATGTCTACATTTCCGACGACCAAAATTTCCTTCGAGCCAAAGTGCGCTTGGCAGGCGATCTAGGGGAGCCCCATTTCGCAGCTCTTCAAAAGCAAGGACAACCCCGATTGACCCAGTCGAGGTCGTTAAAGTGAGTGATCCCCTTTTGAATCTGCCCTTCCTCCAAGGGAGATGCAAGGTATCCCCAATATAGAGCCTCTCTGCGTGGGGACGCCCGTAGGTGATAAAGATGTGTTCGAAAAGCCTTCTGTTGCGCCTGAGGAAAAGCCTGAGTTTGATATTTTGTTTATTTTTACTGAGATCGACAGGCTATGCGAGCAGGTAATCTACTTGTAAATTCTGCTTGGCGCCCCGACCTTTGCCCTTCTAACCTTATTTCTTCCATGGTTCCAGGCCAAGGTGCTTTATGACCAAACGTTCGCCAATTTTGAAACCGAGCTGACTCGTCGCGAGGGCAAACATAAGAAGCTTACCTCGGAAGTCGATGAACTCAGGGCTCTTTCTACCAAGAGGGAGGAAGAACTCTGCGGCCTTCGTGATCGCTTGGAGGCAGCGTCTTGGGAAAAGGCTCGTCTTACTAACAGGTTACATAGCTCCTGTCTTTTTTTGTCTATACGTCTGATTGACTTCCGTACTTTAATATCTTTGGGTCGATTTTTGCAGTTTAAGGAGAAGGATGTCCTTATGGGGAAGGAGCTCCGAGCCAGGGACTCCGAAATTCTTGAGCTTAAGCGGCATCTGAATGAGATAATCTCTGAGAGAGATGTCCTCCGAGGAGAGGTGATTTTGATCGAGAGTTGCCTCGAAGATGCGAGGGCCAAGAGCAGTAAGCATAAGGATCTCCATACAGCATTGGTTACTACGCTATCCGAGGTCAGGGCTGAGGCCGAGGCACTCGTACCCTCGCATAAAGAGGACGCGGCTACTGCAAATGCTCAGGCCCGGAAGGTGTTCGAAGAGGCTGAGCTGCGCCTGACCCGAGCAGTGGATTATGCCCAGTTAGAATCTCGGAGACAGATGCTCGAGGATGTATATGCTGGGGGCGTTGATTTAATTACGGAAGTTGAGAGGGCGAAGACCCTAGAAGAGGAATCTGCGGCCCTGCTTCCTTCCGAAAGTGAGTCGGGCAGCGACTCGGGAGGTGATGAAGATGGAGGCGAGGTCCCTGAAGGGGAGGAGGCCGTTGGAAACCCGGAGGCTATGGCCGAAGCTGCTGAAAGCGTATTTTCTGACGTCGAAGGCGTAGCTCCGGCACTAGATTAAACTTTTCATTTTCTTTTTGCCTTCGCAAGAGATTCTAGATGTAGGCTTTGTAATTGTACTCTTATGAATCTTTTTTGTATGTGTATCAATTTTTTGCCTTTTTCTGACTTGTGGCATTCGTTTGGCAATTGATCCGAATTTGTGGGTCTCAATTTTAGACCCTTGGATTGCTATTACCTTTGAGCATTTATCAACGGTCGAGAGTCAATCTGTAAGTCTGTCGTGTTGGCTCCAAGGCCACTTGCACGAATTTTTTAGATTCTCATGAGTTGGGTCGGTACGACCTTTTAATATAAGCTAGCGTCTTAGGCTCTAACGCTTTTGCTCTTAGGCGTATTTGGTTAACTGCTTCGGGTTCAGTCTCCGAATCGATTAACTACTGGCCCTTGGGCTCTTACTCGTTGGGTCGGTACGACCTCTTGTATGGGCTAGCGATAGTGGCTCTTACGTATTGGGTCAGCACGACCTCTTATGTGGGATGGCGATAATGGCTCTTACGTATTGGGTCGGTACGACCTCTTATATGGGCTGGCGACAATGGTTCTTGCGCATATGGTCGGCACGACCTCTTATATGGGCTGGCGATAATGGCTCTTGTGTATTGGGTCGGCACGACCTCTTATATGGGCTGGCGATAGTGGTTCTTACGCATTGGGTCGGTACGACCTCTTATATGGGCTGGCGATAGTGGCTCTTACGCATTGGGTCGGCACGACCTCTTATATGGGCTGGCGACAGTGGCTCTTACGCATTAGGTCGACATGACCTCTTATATGGGCTGGCGATAGTGGCTCTTATGCATTGGGTCTGTACGACCTCTTATATGGACTGGTGACAATTGCTCTTATGTATTGGGTCGGTACGACCTCTTATATGGGCTTTATTTTTCCCTCGTTAAGGACTTTTTTGAAATTGTGTTTTCCTGACTCTTCGAAGGTTCGATAAAAACCTTGATTGTGAGTCGTTATATGGTGATGATCGAGCACCTTAGGAGGTTTTGCTCGGTGGTTGAGTATTTCGAAGCCTATAGTTTGGAGCTGACATGGTCGAAGCTCTTTTGCCTATGTCGAGGGTAGCCTGTTTAACTGGTTCTTTTCGAAGTATTTTCGAAGTAATTGAAGGCCTGCGATTTTATAGCAACGGCCAAGTATCCCCGAGTCGCATTAGTTTGGCTGGTATAGCCTTATGACCGTAGTCATTGTATTTGGCCGGAGCCTTTCAGTCCCCGAGTAAAGTAGTTTCGGCGTCTATATCGAGGGTATGCCTTTTTAGGGGTTTTACAAGTTCGATATATAGATTTAACTTTAAGATCGAGATTATGCCTTCTGTAAGGGCTTACAAATTTTTACATGCCTTTGAGGTCTTACAATTTTGGTTACTTGGTACAAGTATGATTCATGCCTTTTTTGAGGTCTTACAGTTTTGGTCACTTGGTACAAGTGTGGTTCATGTCTTACTTGAGGTCTTACAGATATTCTGGTTGCCTTATATAGTCTTACGAGACCGAGGCTGCCCACATTGGATCTTATGGCCTCAGGTTTTTTAATAAGTCGATGGGGGTGGCAATTGGCGGCAGTCCCCGAGTCATCAAAAGTTTCTTGGCTCGGGATCCATTCCTTGTAAACTTGTTATTATCTTATTGAGGGCTTACGAGTTCGGAGTTTCTGACCTGGTGGTCCTGTGGCCTTGAGTTTTCGACGCCAGTCCCCGAGTGTTCGGGACGTTTTTGGCTTCTGGAGCCATTTTTGTAATCTTAATGTTGCCTCATTGAGGGTTTAGCTTCGAGTTTTTGACACCATTCCCAAAGTGTTCGGGATGTTTTTGGCTTCTGGAGCCATTTTTGTAATCTTAATGCTGCCTCATTAAGGGCTTAGCTTTGAGTTTTTGATGCCATTACCCGACCCAGTTCAGGACGTTTTTGGCTCTGGAACCATTTTTGCAAAAAATACCGAACTCCTTAGAGATGCAAAATGCTTTGACAGAGGGGAAAATATTCTTCTATTACTTGGTACAAGTATACATGTTTTTGCTGTTTAGGGCTCGGTTATTCTATACGGACACAGTTCGTTCGACCGTTTGGCCTGGTACATCATTTTCCTATCGAGACCTCATTTAGCACATCTTGGCTTCTCCGAGGAGGTGCCCTTCCAGGGGGTGCCCTCTAGTATTTGAGGCTAATTGAAAAGAAGCCTTGAATACTTGTTGAGTCTTCCTTAGATGGCATATAGATGTTGCCTCGTTAAAAACCTTGCTGGTAAAACCCTTCTTGGGATAAAAACCCGATCGAAGGAAAAGAGTGCAACGCATGATTTTGAAATTTAAGGCCTCTAAGCTCTTAGCAGTAATAGAGTTTAAGCATTGATACATTCCAATTGCTTTGAAATTGTTCGCCTTCCATGGTGCCGAGTTTGTAGGATCCTTTGCCAACTATCTCGAGGACACGGTACGGTCCTTCCCAGTTCTGACCTCGCTTTCCTTTATTAGGATTTCGAGTATTCAAGGTGACCTTCCTTAGGACTAAGTCCCCAATTCCAAAATGTCGGAGATTTGTTCTCCTGTTGTAGTATCTTTCGATCCTCTGTTTTTGTGCGGCTATTCGGACCAGCGAGGCTTCTCGCTTTTCATCCAATAATTCGAGAGCAGTAGCCATGGCCTCATTATTCGAGCTCTCGGTGGTATGTCGGACTCTGGTGGTAGGTTCTCCGACCTCGACCGGTATCAAAGCCTCGGTACCATATACCAGGGAGAAAGGCGTTTTCCTCGTGCTTGATTTTGGAGTTGTTCGATATGCCTAGAGTACTTCGGGTAATATTTCTCTCCATCGTCCCTTTGTGCCTTCTAGTTTCTTTTTTAAGTTTTGAATGATGGTTTTGTTTGTGGACTCGGCTTGGCCGTTTGCAATAAGTGGTAGGGCATCGATAGGATCCTTTTAATCTTGTGATCCTCGAGGAACTGAGTCACTTTGCTTCCGATGAATTTCTTCCCGTTATCACACGTTATCTCGGAAGGAATTCCGAATCGGCATATGATGTGGTCCCAGGTGAAATTAATGACTTATTTTTCCCTTATTTTTTCGAAGGCCTGTGCTTCAACCCATTTTGAGAAGTAGTCAGTCATAAATAAAATAAATCTTGCTTTACCTGGCGCTGTTGGTAGAGGTCCGACGATGTCCATCCTCTATTTCATGAACGGCCATAGTAACAAAATTAAATGTAGTTTTTCACCAGGTTGGTGGATCATTGGGGCGAATCTTTGGCATTTGTCGAATTTGCGGACGAACTCTTTTGTGTCCTTCTCCATGCTGTCCCAATAGTAGTCTGCCCTGATTATTTTTTAGATTAAGGAATCGGCACCGGAATGATTTTAGCAGGTGCTCTCGTGGATCTCTTGGAGCACATAGTCGGTATCTCCCGACCCCAGGCATTCTGCTAGAGGGCCATCAAAGGTACTATAAAGAGTTCTGCTTTCGTCGAGCGAGAATCAGGTTGCTTTGGTACGCAGGGCCCTCGACTCTTTTGGGTCCGCGGGTAGCTTCCCGCTCTCAAAATAATCGATAGATTTATTTCTCCAATCCCATGTTACGTTAGTGGAGTTGATCTCGACGTGACCTTCCTCGATCACTGACTTGGACAATTGAACAACAGATCCAGGAAGTATGTCATCTTCCTCGACGGACGATCCCAGGTTTGTGAGTGCATCGGCTTCGCTATTCTCCTCTCAGGGTATGTGGACCAGGGTCCATTCTTTGAAGCGGTGCAATGTGATTTGAATTTTGTCTAAGTATCTTTGCATCCTGTCTTCCCGAACCTCGAAGCTCCCATTTACCTGATTTACCACCAGGAGAGAATCGCATTTCGCTTCGATAACCTCAGCTCCGAGGCCTTTGGCCAATTCCAGACCTGCAATCACAGCCTCATACTCGGCTTTATTGTTAGTTAACCTTATGGTTGTCTGATAACGCCGCCCGTAGGTGGCTTTAGGACTATGCCGTGCCCGGACCCTCTTACATTCGAGGCGCCGTCGGTGAACAGGGTCCATATCCCAGAGGATGTGCCCGTTTTTAGCAAAAGTTCTTTTTTAATCTCAGGTACGAGAGAAGTAGTGAAGTCGGCTACAAAGTCTGCCAAAATTTGAGACTTTATAGCCATCTGAGGCTGATACTCAATATCGTATACCCCAAGTTCGATGGCCCATTTGGCCAACCGACCCGATAATTCGGGTTTATGCAATATGCTTCGAAGGGGATACGTTGTTAAAACGCAAATATGATGGCATTGAAAGTAAGGTTTCAATTTTCGAGATGCAATTATTAATGCAAGAGCTAGTTTTTCCAGATACGGATACCTGGTTTCGGCATCACCCAGGGTCCGACTTACATAATAAACATGGAATTGCGTACCTTGTTCTTCTCGGACCAGCACGCCACTTACCGCTATCTCAGATACGGCCAGGTACAAATACAATGTCTCATCCTCTTTTGGGGTGTGAAGCAAAGGCGGGCTCGTCAAGTATCGCTTCAACTCCTCCAAGGCGCGTTGGCACTCCGGAGTCCATTCAAAGTTGTTTTTCTTTTTGAGCAAGGATAAGAAATGATGACTTCTATCTAATGATTTTGATATAAACCGGCCCAAGGCTGCTATCCGCCCGGTCAGCCGCTGTACGGACTTTACGTTATTTACCACCGTAATTTCTTCGATTGCTTTGATTTTATCGGGGTTGGTCTCGATTCCTCTATTCGATACCATGAAACGTAAGAATTTGCCCGATCCTACCCTGAAGGCGCACTTCTCGGGATTGAGTTTCATGTTGTAACTTCTGAGGATGTCGAATGTTTCCTGCAAATAAGTCAAATAATCCTCTGCGCACAGGGACTTAACTAACATATCGTCAATATAAACTTCCATGGACTTGCCTATTTGATATTTGAACATCTTATTAACTAGGCACTGATATGTGGCCCCTGCATTTTTTAGCCCGAAGGGCATTACATTGTAACAGTACGTACCATACATTGTGATGAACGAAGTCTTTTCTCTATTCTTGGGGTTCATTTGAATTTGATTATACCCCGAATAGGCATCGAGAAAAGTAAGGGTTTCATGGCCAACCGTGGCATCGATCAATCGATCGATGTTGGGTAGTGAGAATGAGTCTTTTGGGCATGCCCTTGTTTACCGTGAAAATGGTAACAACAATTAAATTGTAAATGGGATTATAGAAATACGTGATCTATTTTTATGTTAGTTGTTAGAGCAGTTGATGCTAAGAATGTGAAGTTTAACGATGAGATACAAGCTAGAACGGGGCAGTAATCAAACTGAGGGGCTTGTTGCCCGGGCTTCGGACTGATCGATGAAGGGCCTCGGGGTCGATATCCTGCTCGAGCTATCGGGGGTAACCGGGGAAGGGATAATAGTTAGAATATAATTAAAGAAGGCTTTTTATGTCCACTACCAAACAATAAATGAAGAACAAGTATGAAAGCAATAAATGCAAAGAGTAGCCTCGAGCAAATGAGTTAGAGAGAAAAGAGAGAGAGAAATATTACTGATCTTGTGGAGAATAGTGGGAGCAACATCAGCCGGAGGCTTACAAAGTAATGGGGATCCCCTTTATATAGGAGGAGAAACCGTTTATAGTACAACATACATTAATTATAAAAGCAAGGAGATGGGACGGCTAGACATGACACCTCGACACAGACTTTGGGTAGGCCGGCTCTTGTTAGACTTAGCCGCGTGCCTTGGGAATCCTTTTTTGTTCCAGCCTCGATCTTCGTCTTCTTTGAGTCGGGCTCGATCAGAACTCCACGTCCTCGGGGTCTCGAGATTTTCTTCCGAAGTGGCTTGATAGCGAGAAATTAAGCCCTCTGATTTCGCCGCATACAGATAGTCTCCACATTTCCTAGAACAAAGCGAAGGGAAATGATTCTGACACCTGACTCTACGATCTTTTCATGGTGACATCATACCATGATGCAACCTGTGGCGCGAGTTTTTGTGACAACTGGGATGTCCCATGGGACTTGTGTATTCGACATCATTCAATGCACTGTCGATTCCCATTCTCCAAGGTGAAAGTACCGCCGTCGATTCGGTTCTTCAAGAACGTAGTAATTGCGTCCGCCGATCAGTCTTCCAAAGCCTCGATGATTGTGTTGTTGCCCCTATAAATGGGAGTGCTTTGGTGTTGTTTTTCTTGTCCAAGTACCTTGATCTGCTCACTCACCCATTTCTTCTTATCATCTTCTTTTATCATTGAACATCATGTTTGGGGTTTGTGGCCTCAAGGTCGTTTGGCATTGTTTCGATAGGCTGCGTCATGGCCCTTTGCTGGAGCTCGATTGCGCTGTTCCATTGCTGTTGTGATTGTTATTGCGTCTACTGCCGCTATCCATATTGGCCCGAGACAATGATAGACGGATAATTTATTCTCCCCTTTTGTAGACAGTCATTCGGACTATGCACCACTGCTCACTCTCCTACCGAGGCCTGGTATGGCACTTTATCCCTTGGGTTTTTCCTTTACCGAGGGATAAAGTGGCACCCCCGGTCGTGGAGGCTGGGACCCGCCGAATCTTCAACCTTTGGCTTCGGTGGGCTATGTCTCTTTTCTCTGCCTCCTCTGCATCCCCTCATTTTCCTCTTCTTCATTTTTTCCCTTAGCGAGTCCCTTCTGCTGGATTGAGCTAGTAACCTAGAGGAGATAGTGGCAGAAGGAATTGCCTTTGAGGATGCGAGCCTGAGGAGGTGGCGCTCGAGGATACTGATACCGGAGATGGACCTTCGAGGATGGATTGGGTTCTTAGATTTTCATCACATGTACATCCTCCTGCTTCTCCATTTTTGTGTAGAAATCCTTTGTAGGCTTTTTTAATCATATGAGAGGGCCCCTCAAGGGCCGTTGTACATGAATATTCATGAATATAGAGATACTTCCTTGATTCCTGTTTTTGATACTTCCCCTATTATTGTATGCTCTTGTGCGCTCCGAGGCTTTTGAATGTTTTCCTTTGCTTCTGCCTTTGATTTTTGTCGTGCTCTCATATACTCTTGTGCGTTCGCGGAGATTTTGAATGTGTGCCTCTGTTGACGATTGCCGATATTTTTTTGGCCTTTAGTCGATAGAAATGGATCCTTTTTGAGCTCATCGCTTTACCTGGAATCAAGCCCAAAGTGGTCCGATAAACCTGGATCATCGGGGCCCTTGAGCCCCATGGAGATAGAGCACATCGAAAGTCGACTTCGGGCGATCAGAGCTTTTACTTTGAGCTTGGCGTAGATAACTGTTTGAGGTGTTGTAGGCATGCTTCTGAGGAAGAGGCTATTCATATTTAAGCGATTTTCTGCGGTCGAGACCTTGTGGGCGGAGCTTGAAGTGATTACGTTTCTTTTTAGAAGGGAAAACTACCAGGTCGGATACCGCCTCGAGCTCTATGATGGTGTTGAATGCTTTCCGAAGCCTAACTTCTTTTTAATGGAGGTCCTCGAGGTCGGGTACCACATCGGGACTGGAGATGATGCAGTTGGCTCTTTGAAGCCTAACTTCTTGTTGATGGAGGTCTCTAGGGTCGGGTACCACCCCGGGATCTCTGTCGAGGCCTCTGGCCTCCTAGGGCTTACCATGGATAGGTGAATCATTGTTGTTTTCCATATATATGCGGGGTGGCTCTTGCTTCTTTGGAAGATCTTATTATTTTAGATAGCTATCCTTCCACCTCGGCATCAGGTCCTTCGTTTCCTTAAGCGCAAAAGTGTTGGTGTAGGTCCCTGCTTCAGTCTGCCAATTATACCATGGCCATGATAGCTACTTCAGGGCCGGCCAGGCAGGGAGGGGAAAGTTCCACTCCCAAGGTTCAGGATCCACGGGAGCTGATTCAGAAGACTATGTCTTCGATAGGAGAGGAACATCTGGAGATGGTGAGGATATACTACGAATGGGGCGAGGGGGTAGCATTGCAGGCGCTTTCCTTCGATAAGAGTATTACGGACTCCGCTGACAGATTCCTGAACGTATACTTATACCCTTTCACACTAAGCCCCATTGATAGGGTCGTGCTTGATTTCTGCCTGAAGTATCAGGTTACTTTGGCCAGAATACATCCATCATTTTGGCGAGTGGTGTTGATGATGAGATTCTTCGTAGAGAAGGCCAGGCTTGAATTCATGATTAGTCACCTCGTCGGGATATATCGGCCCTTCCACCATCGAGGACTGCTGACCCTGCGGTGCTGTTCGCCCATGCCCTTTGTTTTTGATGATGAGGAAGATGAGGATCAAGAGTGGGTCAGTCGATTCGTCCGGGTTTTAACGACTGACATTATCCCTGTGGAGCTCATGCCCTTTCCCGAGGGATGGAATTACGTGTGTGAGTGGAGTGTCTCATGCTTTCTTAGACTCGCTCATAGCGAAAACTAGTTGAACAATTGTTTTTCCTCCTTTTTTGCAGCGACTTCATGGACGTCGGGCGAAGTTCCCGATTTTCCTGGCTGGGTTCGGAGGTTGGCGACCCATTCGTCTTACGATGAGCGTAGGTGGCGAGCTACGTCCCGGGGCAGATGGGAAGCTAAACACCAAGGTATGCACGTATGCTGCTTTTACCTTGGTCTTCGTGTGTTTGAGATGACATTTCCCTCTTTCTTTTGTACTGGCTTTGCCGTTGCAAGTATTGGGTAGTTCCTTGGGGCGAGGCTGTGTCCCTCCGAAGAGGGGGAGGAGCCATCGGTCTCTGAGCTAAGGGACAATGGCGATAGACGGGATTTACACTCGCAGTGCGATGGAGCTTTTAGCTGAGCTAAATGGGCATGTGTCTTCGAGGAAAGATCATCGCCCGAGCCTGCTATTCCCGAAGTCTTTGGTTCCAGAGCGATGGTTCCTCCGAGTGACTATGCCTCGACCGAGGTTGGTTCTTCCAGGGCTGTAGAGGTTGGATCAACATGAGTGTGCTCGGCCTTCGAGGAAATCCGCCGGCTTCACTCCGCGGTGAGTTTTGGCGTTGTCCTTCTGCATTTTGCGTCATCCTTTTCTTATCGAGTTTTTCTTCTACAGGCCTTTGATAAGCTCAGGTCTGAGCTTCTCCGTCATGGGGCTAGGCTTCGAAAAGCTCTGGATGAGGGTGAGTCCCTCAGGCTCCTTAGCGAGGAGAAAGAGGTTGAGTTGATGCACTGGCGATATGAGGCATACCGGAGCTCGATCTACGAGAGCTATTTGATGGAGCAGGTAACCTTTCGTAGTATGCATTTAGCCCTTTTGACCCTTAAGGTTAATCCTTTTTCCTATCTTAGTTGCAGAAAAAGACGGAGGCTCTAGAGTACCTTAGGGACGAAGCCGACCGAGTTAGGAACGCTTGTGGTGAACTGAGGGCTCAGGTGCAGGCTCAAGCTTTAGAGCAGAAGGGTGCCATGGCTAATGTTCCCTCTTTCGAGGCCCAACTCTGCTTGGCTCGTGACAATGCTTCAGTTCAAGTGGATATGATCGTGAAGCTCGAGTCCGATCTCTCGAAGGGCAGGGCTAAGATAATCGATGCTTGGGCAGAAGCAGCATTGAGCCAGATTAGGGCTGATAAGGAAATGTCGGTTCATTTGAAGGACGCTACTGATGCCCAAGCCGAGAAAGCGGGCCCTCGATCGTGAAAAGAGGATAGAGGAATATGTTCATTGCAGATCCCGAAGAGAGGTACTCGAAGAGATTAGCGCCAGAGGCTTCATTCTCTCGGAGGAGCTGGCTCGAGTGAGGGCGGATGAGCATGATGCTCGGTCACTTCTTGCCGACGTCACGGAGAGGAAAGCTGGGGCTAGTAGGCTGTAGCCTTCTGAAGCGGAGCGTAGGTTTCGCCATTTTGCCATTTTGTATTTGACATTCGTAGAGCATGTTTGTAGATGGAGAACACACCATTTGCATATGTAAAAAAAGGAAAACTTGAAGCTTTATCTCCTTTGTATCTCTTTCTGCATTTCTTTTGACCAGACGGGCTGGTTCCGGCATTGGGCGTGAGCCCTACGGATTTGGAGCTCCTTAGACAGGTACAGAGGCTCTTTCATGCTCGGTCAGGTGTGACTTTAACACAAGTATGCGTTAGAGCTTTTCTGCTTTGCCCAACTGTTTTGGGTGTAGTCTCTAAGTCAGGCATTGACTCGAGCTTGCCTGACCTTCGATCTCTTATGCCCATACGGGCGGACGATAACGGCTCTCGCGCCTTGACCTTGGGCACTTGCAATTTAACTATTTTGGGTTCAGTCTCTGAGTCGTGTTGCGACTCGAGCTAAATTGACCCTCAAGTTTTTTGTGCCTTCATAGGCGGATAAAAATGGCTTTTACGCCTAACCTTTGGGCATTTGCATTTTAACTATTTTAGGTTCAGTCTCCGAGTCGTGTTGCGACTCGAGCTTTAATTGACCCTCAAGTTTTTGTGTCTGCATGGGCAGATGAAAATGGCTTTCATATTCCTTGGGTCGAAGCGACCTTGTAGGTATGTGGCCCTGAGGCTCGTGAAGCTAGCGATGATGGCTCTTATGTTGTTCCCTTAGGCATGTATAGTTAACTATTTTGGATCCGGTCTCCAAATCGGGTTACGGCTCGAGCTCATTTTAATCCTCAAGTTTTCAATTTCTTTAGCTGGCGACAGTGGCTCTTACGCTTTTGGTCGTTGAGACCTTTTAGTGTGCAGCCCTGAGGCTTGTTTGGCTGGCGACAATGGCTCTTACGCTTTTGCCCGTGGGCATATTGTAGGCTTTGTTTTCCTTTTGTTAAGGTCTTTCTGAAATAATTTTGCCTGACCCATTGTTGGTTCGGGAAGAACCTCAATTTCAAGTCGTTAGCGTGATGTTCGAGCACCTCGGAAGGTTTAGCTCGTAGGCTGAGTAGCTCGAAGCCTTGTGATTTAGAGCTGACATGGTTGAAGCTCGTTTACTTGTTGAGGGTAGCCTGTTTTAACTAGTTCTTTTCGAAGTAGATTCGAAGTAATGGCCTGCAATTTTTTTAGCGACGGTCGCGCGTCCCCGAGTCGCATTAATTTGGTTGGTGCAACTGTTTTGATCTCGAGTGAAAGTTTAGGCGTCTACATCGAGGGTATGCCCTTTCGGGAGTCTTACAAATGCGATATATAGCCTAAACTTCGGAATTGAGTTTTATGCCTGTAGTAAGGTCTTACAATTTGTCATGCCTATTGAGGTCTTACAGTTTGTCATGCCTGTTGAGGTCTTACAGTTTGTCATGCCTGTTGAGGTCTTATAGTTTTTGTTGCTATGTAGAATAGATTTAACTAGACCGTGTCTGCCAGCTTGGGGTCTTACAACCTCGGGTTTTCCAGTGTGTGGAGATTGACGACAGTCTCTGAGTTATCAAGTTTTCTTAGGCTCGAAGGCCGTTATTCGTGAGCTCAGAATTTCCTCGTTGGGGCCTTATAAGCCCGGAGTTCCGACCCTGAGGTCCTGCGGGTGCCAAATTGTCGACGCTAAGTCTCCGAGTATTTTGGGATGTATTCGATGGAGGGAATCCTTGCCGTGAGCATGCCAAAATTTTCTTTTTTGGAGTACGAGATGCTGAAAGATATTCTTGAATTGCTTAGCAAAAATACATGTTGTTTCGTTGTTGTGAGCTTGGTTTTTTTCCTTCGGAGCATGTGGCCATCCTCGACCCCGTTGCCGCACTTGTTATACAGTTCACGCACCAAGCTATGATTCCTCTGAGAGGGATTCTGCTGAATAGGTCTGGGCCATCTGGTATCCCTGGTTTCGCTAACGCTGAACATGATGTCTGATACAACGATGTTGAAATTGTATCTTGATGAGCGATGCACCCTCGCTGGCATTGTGTCCCCATCGAATATGGCTCTATTAACGATTCCTCGAGGATATTATCCTCAATCCATTCTCCGATCGTTGCGAGGTAGATTGGGTCTCGGGGCGCTCCTCCTATCTACGATGTACGGGCGGTACCTTTCTCTGTTGGCATTAGTTCTTTGCCAGGAGCCTGTTTGGGCATACTAAGCCCGAGGGGGCTCCTGGATGGTAATCCACATCCCTGGTTTGCAACTGGTGCCGGATATGGGCATCCGACCAGATCTTGGCTGTGTACCCAATCAAGTTTTGTTTTAACTACCTTGAAATCGTTGGGCTTGGTTTGTTTAGGCCTTGAGTAAAGGCCTTTACCGCCCAGTCATCTGAGACCAGGGGTAATACTATTCGTTCCACCTAGGGATGAGATGTGAATTCTCGCAGCATTTCGTTCTCCCTTTGCTCGGTCCTGGATGTGTCGGGCATTCTCGCTGTTGCTTTGATGGCACCAACGTGTGCCTTTGTGGAGTAATATGTCGGTATGGTAAGCGAGTTTATGGGGTTGGGTTCTAGGTTATGATGCCACATCATGGCCCCTTTAGAGAGTGTTTCCCCGAACCTCTTCAATAATACAGACTCAATCTCGTCGTCTTTTAGGTCATTGCCTTTTACCGTGCACGTATAGGAAATGATGTGTTCGTTGGGATCTGATGTCCCGCTGTACTGAGGGAGTTCCGGCGTTCTAAACTTCTTTGGAATGGGTTCCGGGGTCGCTTCCTTGGGGAGCGGCTGTTGCACGAACTTCTACGAATCTATACACTTCAGGACCGGGGGCACGCCCGGGATTTGGTCGACTCTGAAGTTGTACGTTTCGACCTTCTTATCGTTGGTAGCTATCATTTTCTCGCCTGACTCGACCCTTTTAGTGAGGTCCTCCAGCATTTTCACGATGGCGGGATCGGCTACCGATCCGTTATTGTTCGATCTCTCGGGTACTTGTTCGGCGGGGGGAGTCGTTTCTGGCGCTACTGTACTGGGAGTCTTCGGGCGGCTTTGTAACTAAGCGATGGTCAACTGTTGTGCCTGCAACATTTCAAAAATAATATGAAGAGTAACTTCCTGTTCTTCCCGGGCTGGGGTTTTTTAGACTTCCTGTCGGTTGCCATGCCGTATGCTTCCGTCGGTGTGTGAGGTTTCATCAATCTGCTGGGTGTCTTGCGAACCCGCGTCTGCTGAAATCAGTCCGAGTGCGTTATCGGGGTTCTGCGGTGGCGCACCAACGACTGGAACAGCCACACCATTTTCACCATGATTTTCGAAGTAGTCATTCTCAACCCTATTTACCGAGCCAGACATTTTGACCTGAAATCAAGAGATCTTGGACAAGAAAAAGTGTGAAAGATAACTTGCGTTTGTGTAATAAAACCAACAAGAAAATAATCACTATTATTTTTAGCCCTACGGTGGGTGCCAAAATGTTTACCGTGAAAATGGTAACAACAATTAATTGTAAATGGGATTATAGAAATACGTGATCTATTTTTATGTTAGTTGTTAGAGCAGTTGATGCTAAGAATGTGAAGTTTAACGATGAGATACAAGCTAGAACGGGGCAGTAATCAAACTGAGGGGCTTGTTGCCCGGGCTTCGGACTGATCGATGAAGGGCCTCGGGGTCGATATCCTGCTCGAGCTATCGGGAGTAACCGGGGAAGGGATAATAGTTAGAATATAATTAAAGAAGGCTCTTTATGTCCACTACCAAGCAATAAATGAAGAACAAGTATGAAAGCAATAAATGCAAAGAGTAGCCTCGAGCAAATGAGTTAGAGAGAAAAGAGAGAGAGAAATATTATTGATCTTGTGGAGAATAGTGGGAGCAACATCAGCCGGAGGCTTACAAAGTGATGGGGATCCCCTTATATAGGAGGAGAAACCGTTTATAGTACAACATACATTAATTATTAAAGCAAAGAGATGGGACGGCTAGATGTGACGTCTCGACACAAGCTTTGGGTAGGCCAACTCTTGTTAGACTTAGCCGCGTGCCTTGGGAATTCCCTTTTTGTTCAAGCCTTGATCTTCGTCTTCTTTGAGTCGGGCCTCGACGAACCCAAGGGAGGGGACTCGGTCGCAACTCCACGTCTTCGGGGTCTCAAGATATTCTTCTGAAGTGGCTTGATAGCGAGAAATTAAGCCCTATGATTTCGCCACATACAACCCTGTTTAGATCTTTATAATCTACGCACATTCTTAGTTTATTCCCTTTTTTGGGAACTACCACCATATTGTCCAGCCATTCGGGATATTTTACTTTTCTAATAGATCCTATCTTGAGGAGCTTCGTTACCTCGTCTTTGATGAATGCATGCTTTACCTCAGACTGGAACCTCCTTTTTTGTTTTACCGATTTGTACTTGGGGTCGACACTCAGTTGATGGGTAGTTATCTCCAATGGGATCCATGTCATGTCTAAATGGGACCAAGCAAAGCAATCGATGTTGTTAATAAGGAATTGAATGAGTTTTTTCTGAGTTCGGGGGTTAATCCCATACCCAGGTATACCTTCCGATCTGGGAGATGCTCGACCAAGACGGCTTGCTCCAGCTCTTCGATAGTCGACTTTGTTGCGTCCGACTCTTCTGGGGCAATGAAGGTTCTGGGAGCGAGGAAATCCTCTTCATCGTCCTCGTGGGTCTATTGGCTTTCTAACTCCTCCGAGGCCGATTGTACAGAGTTCGGTACCTCTTCATGGACCACGAACATTTCCTTTGTCGCATGTTACTCTCTGTATATTATCTTAATTCCGTCCTTTGTCGGAAATTTTATCATCTGATGGAGGGTCGATGGTACCGCCTTCATGTTATATATCCATGGTCTACTGAGTAGGGCATTGCACCTTGTACCACCTTTAATGACATTGAACCTGGTATCTTAAACTCCATCTGATATGTTTACTGGGAGAGTGATTTCTCCTTCTATTGCTTTGTCGGCCATATTGAAGCTGTTGAGGATTCGGGAGGTAGGTATGATCTGATTGCTCTACCACCATCGATCTAATTACATTGGCCGAGCTACCTGGATCCACAAGTACACGTTTAATTTGGATGTTATTTAAGAGGAACGAGATTACCAGTGCATCATTGTGTGGATGAGACAGAGTCTCAAATCTTCTTCGCTGAACGAGAGGATGTTCTCAAATTCCCGACCCCGGGGTTGTCCTTGTGTTGCCGCAGAAACCTTTATCCGCTTGATTATGGGCCCCTGGGGATCGTCGGTCCCCCGATAATCATATGAGCAGTGTGCTGAGGTTTTCCCATTTTGCTTCCCCTGTTTGCTTCTCTTTCTTCCCGGGTGGGGTTTTCCCGAGTGTCTTGTTGATTTTCTCGGAGTATACTCCTGTTGGTGCGGGAACTTATGCCAACGTATGGAGTGTTGCGTGAGATCACATCCAAGGTAATTGGCTCTGATACAACCTTAGGGTTTTGTGGTGGTACGCCATTACCGGGAATAGCTGAACCATAGTCTCTATGGTCTTCGAGACCGTTGTTATTATGTGCATTTACTGAGTTAGACATTTTGACATGAAATCAAAGATTCTTGGACAAGAAGAAGTGTGAAAGGTAACTTGCATTATGTAGCAAACCAGCAAGAAAATAATCACTATTATTTTTAGCCCCACGGTGGGCGCCAAACTGTTTACCTTGAAAATGGTAATTACAATAAGATTTGATTTTGTGGTTCTAAAAATATGTGATCTATTTTTATGCTAGTTGTTAGGCAATTGATGCTAAGTGAAATACTTAAAAACAAGATAATAGCTTGAAAACAATGTGATAACCAAACCGAATGGCTAATAATCGAGGCCTCGAGCTTGCATATTCGGGGCCTCGAGGTCGAGTTGGATGCCTTGCCGAGGGTAATCGATGGAGGACTAACAGTTATAATAAATTCAATGACGGCTCTTTATGGCCAATAATAAGCAATAAATAAAGAACAATAAATAGAACACAATGAATATAAGCAATAAAGAGTGGTGGAAAGACTGGTGGGAGTACAAACCCCCAAAAGACTGCTGCTGGTACTGGAGGAAGATCTGCTCAATTAGAGATCAATTTGTAGTAGGATACACATAACAGGGGTGGCTAAAAGCAGATGGGAAGTACACAACAAAGAATGGATATCAGTGGAAACAACGAAGAAGAGATAACTTGAGCCATGGTAGATGGGTGTGGGACAGAAATAACATTCCAAAGCATAGCTTTATATGCTGGTTAGCTATGCATAGAAGGCTCCTAACGAGGGAGAGACTGGCAAAGTTAGGGATATGTCAAGAAGATCATTGTGTCATATGTGGAGAAGAAGCTGAAACAATAGACCATTTGTTCTTTGAATGTAAGTACTCTAGAAATTGTCTAAATGAGCTGCTAGATTGGATGAATATAAGACTACAACAACACAGGTTAGATGGTATATGGGGAAGAATGACAAGGAATATAAGGGGTAAAGCATGCAGATCAGCTGTCAGCACAGTATTGGTAGCTACAATCTACCATATATGGAACGTTAGGAATGAAGCATTGTGGAATCAAAAAGTTCTCATACCTCACAAGTTAGTAAGCATGGTTAAGGAAGAATGTAGGATGAAGATACAGATAATTATGGAACGAAAGTCAACATCAAGAAGACAAAAAATGTGGATAAAGAAGATAATGTAATTAATAGCTTACTGAATAGATAGAAACAAGATGTATACATAGCAGGAAATAGATATAGGAAGGGAAGCAAGGGGAGGGAATTCTTGTAATGGAATCCTTGTAAATTTTGTGTTGGTGATTAATAAAGACTTCTCATTTCATCAAAAAAAAAAATATAAGCAATAAATGGAAGTAATGAGATCAAGAGAATATGTTAAAGAGTAGAGATAATGTTCTTATATATTCAATATTGGGTATCAAGTCCTTTACAAAATGACAAGGATCCCCTTTATATATGAGGGAAAAGTTCCAACACGACACACGTGTATTTATTACATAAAGTAGCTGGTACAACCACTCAATCAGCCCGGTATAGGCTGTCACTGTTTGTGCAGGTGTTGTCAGAAAATACAGCTCCTAGGGAACTTCCCGCTTATTCGCGATAAGCACCGGTCCATTCTGCCCCGATCCCGGGTGCGAAGACTTCCCGAAGGCATCGAACCCCGGGCTATCCTCCAGAACCTTCGAGGTGAGATTGCGCAATGCCTTGCAGACCGTAAAATTGGTCTTCCCGATTTTAGCCGTATACAATATATAGTTCACCTTTTTTGTGTCTATATTTTCTTCCTCGATCCAAGGAGGATCCGAATATTCAAAGATTTATCATTTTCTATCATTGTCAGAAGAATTATTGGGGAATCTCACTTTTTTCAGGTGACCTCCATCCACTTATTTATTTAAATGTCATTTATTATTATTTATTGTTATTTTTCATATTCTTGAACCATTTATCATATCCGTATTGTTGTCATTTATTGCTATTCCATAGCACACGTGAAATCTTACTACAAAGATATTTGGATATTAATGTTGGCTAAGATCAGGGACGTATGTAGTGTTCAACCAATGGGTTCAATTGAACCCGTAACTTTCGACGCGGAGCAAAAATCTATATGTAAATATTCATCAAACTTGTAAAAATAATAGATATGAACCATAACTTTAGAAATACAATGAGTTCAATGCTAAATACCTTGAAAATTGAACCCATCAAATTTAAATCCTCGATCCGCCTCTGGCTGAGATTAACCCTACTTTATTATAAAACTTGATTGTATAAACCAAGTTCTAAATTTTGGGTCATACACGAACCTTGTGTCCATGGTTTCTCACAGCACCTTATATCCTCACATTGTGTACGTGTTCCGTATCTGTCTTATTGTGTATTGTCATACCAGGTCTATGTTTTACTTTTTCCTTAAATTTTTTTTTTTTTTTTTTTTTGGTTTGATTGAAAACGGGATGTGAGGCGAAGTGAAATCGATCCCAAATAATAAAACATTGAGAAACTCTAAATGAACAATTGATATTCTACAGTAGTTTTAAATTCTGGCTGTATATCATTATTTCCACAGGACAATTGTTGTTGACAATATCATAACGAACTACTTAGAAATTAAATACTACTATAATAGTGTATGGTCGATATATTACAGAATTATTATCGTATGCATCTCAAATTAAATTAGCACAGACAGGATTGTCTCCTAGCTAGCAAATGGCATTGAATAATGAATAGTGCACCACCAAAATCATGAAAAAGTGGAAAACATAAATTTATTTTGGGACTTTGCTGCTGGTAGCTATTTTTATATTATGGATGTCGGATCTTTATCAATTTACCTACTCCATCTGATCTCTTCAATGTTCTTGTTTACCCTCAAAATCATATAACAATTAAATTTGTAACTGGTTTTAAGGATACACAGATTAATTTGACACAAAATGATAAATTGAGTTAGATTGAATAAATAATGATATAGTAAATTTAAACCATGCGAGGAGGATGATTCCAGCCTTAATGAAATATTCACCCTCGATCCGGGCTTACAATGGCCAATACCGATGGACAAGAAAAAGAGCTTTCAATAATAGTAAAAATAGCAGTATATTGCTTTAGAATGCGTGTTACAATCCCCTCTTTATATATATATATATAGTAGGGGAATCCTATTTTTGGTACAATTCTTAAAAAGGGTAAAAAAATCTTCTATTTAACTGATAGCTGATTCTTCATTGATACGTGTCGAGATCCGGCCGTGATATTCGGCCGATCGCGGATATTTCGGCCTTATGTTGGTCGTGTTTGATTGCCCGACAATGTTCTTCGGAGTCATTCGGGTTCGGACCGATCCCGGATCATGACCCCGATGTTCTAGAGAGTGGGCGTCGTGCTCCCGGATTCTGACTCGATGAGACCCGTGCCTCGATTCTGGTCCCTCGTCTTCATGTCTCGAGCTTGGTTTATCCTATTAGAGACCGGAATATACCATGAGCCCGATTTTACCCGTATACAGTTCTATTCTACAAACAACTTGTACCATGATCAGTACAGTGCGGTAGCTCAAAGAATAATGCCGTGACAGTGTAGCCAGTAACATTAAAATCATATTGCCTAATATGAAAGAAGGTGCATGAATTTATTTTTGCTTATATTATTTCTTTCTGTACCAATTGTGTTCAGAAAGTTGCTTGGGCCATTAATATGGCTTTAATAGATAATTTTCTTTCGGAATAACTGTAAAAACCCAAAATCATCCAGAAAAGACTCTCAGCTTGTTGTTCTTTTTTTTAAAATAAAAAATATGTATATATACCAGGTTACTTTAGCTTAGTAAGTACTATTTCTTCGTATCTAAGTTTGTTTTCTAAAGAATAATGGACTAATATATACTAATGAATTTTACTGGAAAAACCAATTAAATTGTTATTGAGAACTGAAATAGGAGACCAAATGGAGAAAGTAGAAGTTCCTTCATTGGCTATCTAAATAATAATTATGACACATAAAGTGAAACATAAGAAAAGTACATGTTTAGCTTATACTCCTATAATCTAGTCATAGTAGTATAAAATCAAACCGGACAGTATATGAGTCGTCTCACCATAAATAGATGTCATCAGCAAAACAGATTTGTGGGGCATTATTACCTAGATCTTGAATTTTGAATACAAAATAATATACACGTCGACTTCAAGTATACTTAACAGTATAACGAAATCATTTCTTTTTTTTTTCCTAGTGAAAATGATGGCTCCCTTGTAGTTTCTTCTCTACCCAAGAAGGAGATAAAACAGGATTTAACTCATAGTCCATCGTCTTCATTTTATTTTCACCATTCTGCTGATGATTTTCCTCAGAGGAAATATTAACTTTATTCTCATCAGGCATAACCTTAATTCTCCAAACTTTAAAAGTTTGATCCAAACTAGCACTATAAACCAAAAATCCTATTACAACTTTGTCAATTTCCAAATTAGCAGCCAAACACTTAACTGGACCTCTATGTGCATCTAACACAGCAAGACACTCATGAAAACAACTCCCTTCTTCTCTTCTCCAAACCCTAATTGTTGTATCCTCTGAGCCACTAATTATCAATTTCTCTATTGCAACCAAACAAAGGACTGAAAACCTATGCCCTTGCAAGAATCCTCCATGGTTAAATCTACCAGAAGTTTTCTCCTTTTCCCAAAAATTTATGAATCCATCCGAGGATCCAGAGTAGAGAAAACAAGAATTTAGTGAAGTGCTTAGGGCTAATGCATTAACAGGTGAAGGTTGGAATTTTAGTGTCATTGTAAGAGTATGAGAGTTTTGTCCATATACTCTTCTCCAAATTTTTATTGAACCATCGGATGAACATGTAAAAACACAACCATCTTCTTGATTTACAACAATTGAGTTGACATTATCTTCATGAGCCAAGAACGAGTCCACGCATCGATTATCTGAGATTCTCCATGTCTTGACTGTTTTATCCCATGATCCTGTGTATAAAAGCCCTTCTGCGTGGTAATAAGCCATGCAAGAAATGCAATCTTTATGTTGATTGCTACTACTTGACCTAGGAAATTTGAGAAATGAATAATTGGACTTAGGTAGGGTTATGATTTTCTTGCCTCGGAAATTATCGGATGCATTCACGTTCCATATCCGGATTTTGTGGTCTTTATGTGAAGTAAAGAGCATGTTACCATAGACCAAAATTGCCCTAACATCACCAGAAGTTGCCTTGAGGTACCCTCTCTCGATACAATCCGGCTGTCGCCATGCACGTATCCGGCTACTCTCTGAGCCAGTGAAGACAATACCTTTTGCAATGGCGATGGAATAAATTGTGCCTTCGGGGCGATGAAGGGACGCGATGCAGTGGTAGAGGAGAGAGGGAGATGGTGTTTGTAAAGGGGAAAGAGTCCAAGGAGAATCCGGGCTAGGAGGGGGCATTAAGGAATACATAGTGGTTGCACTAGCATTAGAAGATCTTGAAGGACTATAGAGAAGTTCATGTTCAGATAATTTTAGATGAGAATTGAAGGAAAGACGAGGAGGGGATTGTATTGATGATCTTCTTTCTTTATCAAAGTAACTATGGAGGCTTCTCTTGCCGTAGTACTCCATGGTCTAGAGAAATATTGGGTAAGAAAAGAGTGCAACAAAAGGATTGAATTTGTGAGTGTTTATATAAATTAAAGGGGGAGTACTGTAGTACTTTAATTTTGAGTACGATAGGGTATTGAATTTGAATATAGACATTATGATATATGCCTACAACTTTGGTTAGTGGGGCTTGTAGATATGGGTGCGCCAGGCACAATTAAGGAAATACTAAATATTCACCTAAACATATATAAGAGAGGTATAGTAAATTAAATATCTGAGGAAGATGCATATACAACAACAACAACATCCCAGTATAATCCCACAAGTGAGGTCTGGGGAGGGTAGTATGTACGCAGACCTTACCCCTACCCCGAGGGGCAGAGAGGCTATTTCCATGAGACTCTCAGCTCAAGAAAGCACCAAATGACGATATATTAATACTATTGATAGACTCATAATATAATAACATAAACTACATAACATACAAGCTTTAATTAGGAGTACTTTTTCTCCGATTTTTTTGACGGGTAGCTTTACCAGAGGTGGTTGTGCTGAAATCGGCTAATTTAATATCAAACTCAAAATGCATGCCAAACTCACTGTTATGACAATGCCAACAAACCTCCGCTTCGTCACTTTCACTCACGTGGTATGCCCACCCGAAACACCAGTAAACATCATATACAATTAAATTATTTATTTTATTTTGTATATCTACTTTATTAATTTATTTTACCATGTATATTTACTGTATTCCATAATTAAATATTGTGTATTATAAATTATTATATTTTGGTATATTTTTGGTTTGAATATTGCATTCCAAATTAAAATACCATCGTATGTTTGGTTTAAATATTGTATTCCAAATAGAATATTATGGTATATTCAATTTGGATTGTAATCCAAACTAGAATATTGTGGTATGTTTCAGAATATATCGAAAGATTTGGAGCTATAGAGTATAATACTTTTGATATATTTGATATAATTTCAAACTTAGGTATATCATGAAAGTGAGTCTTACAAATGAGTATATTTCTCTTTTTTAAAATAATGATAGTGTCTGGTCTAATTTGTGCATACCTCGATCATGTATTCAGTTATCTGCTGCCTTTTACTAACTTAAGTACCAGATAATCATGAATCTCTGGCTACCAATGTCACGATCCAAGTTCTTCCTCCGTGAACCGTCGTGACGGTACCTAGTCTCTACGACTATGTAAGCCTAATTTTTGCGAAAATGAAATGAAAACATAAAGGCTAACAACTAACATGTAATTTAAATAATAGTTAAGATGCCGCTCGGCATATACGATAATTACTTTTGAAATATACACAACTATCCCAAGATCCAGAACACCGTGAATCACAAACTACAGAACGAAATTAGTGTCTCTATATTCCAGAGTCTAACAAAAAGGAAATACAGAAGTGTTTGACATAGGGAAGAGTAGAAGGGGACTTCGAGGTCTGCGGACGCGACAGATATACCTTGAAGTCTCTTAAGCTATCCTGACTTACTGATAATGCAGTTGATAAGTAGTACCTGGATCTGCACACGAAAAACATGTGAAGGAAAGTGTGTGAGTACACCACAACGGTACTCAGTAAGTGCCAAGCCTAACATAGGTCGAGTAGTGACGAAATCAGGTCAGGGCCCTATTGGTATATATAACAAAATAAGACATAATGAAATATTGCAGTAAAAATAAATACTAAAATTTAACATGAATGAAATGATAGAAAGTAACAGCTTAGTACACAGAGATAACAACAGGGGATCTCCCGAGATACCGTCTCGTAGTCCTAAATGTCAATGTGGAGTGCATCTCTCGGAATACCGTTCCGTAGTCCCAAATTAAATATACAGTACAAGGGGATCTCCCAGAATACCGTTTCGTAATCCCAAAGTAAATATGCAGTACATGGGGATCTCCCGGAATACCGTTCCGTAGTCCCAAAGTAAATATGTAGCTCAAATAATATAAATACAACTACAACACGGAATCCAACAATTTAGACTAAGGACAAGTCAAGGAAGAAGCAGAAAATTCACTAAGCATGTTGCACAGAGTTCAGATAAGCAAATAAGACACGTAGACATGCTACTCTAAACTAAACAAGGTAATTACATATGCTAGTGTAGCTCAGTTAAAGGGAAATAAGTATTTTACTTAATAAAAATGGAGTTTTGCAACAAATAGCTCGTGTACGCACTCGCCACCTCACATACACAACGCTCATATATGAAAAACAATATCAAATCCTAAGGAGAGTTCTCCCACACAAGGTTAGGCAAGTCACTTACCTCGAACCAAGCTCAATCAATCAGTCACATTGTCTTTCCCACGAATATCCGACTCCGAGTGGCCCAAATCTAGCCAACATCAATTACATAACATAAATATAACTATAAGGAACTAATCTAGCTAGTAAAATCAAAGCTAAAGCAAGAAATTGGAAAATTGCCCTAAAAAGCCTCCCTGGGCCCACATCTCGGAATCGAGTAAAAGTCACAAATCACGAATACCCATTCACTCACGAGTCTAACCATACCAAATTTACTCAAATCCGATACCAAAATCTCGATCAAAACCCCAAAATTCTGCCTAAGAACTTTTCTCAAATTTTCTCCAATTCCTCACCTAAATTCCTTAATTAAATGACGAAATCAACTATAGATTAATTGATACAACCAAAAACGAGTTAGAAATCATTACCAATAGCTCATATGAAAATCCTTCAATTTATCGCCCAAATCCGAGCTCTCAAAGCCCCAAAATAAAAATGAGATCAAACCTTTGAAATTTCCCCTTTTATGCTCAGCGAAATCGCTTCTGCGAGCCTTCAACCGCACCTGCGGGAAAATCATTGCAGGTGTGAAAATCATTATAAGGGGAACTGGGCCTACATCTACGAACAAGGGCCGCACCTGCTAGCCCGCACTTGTGCTCCTTTTCCGCTTCTGCGTGTCCGCTTCTGTAGATCTATCGCCGCACTTGCAACCCCAGCTGGACAGTTCCAAAACTGCTTCTGCAGCTCCATGGCCTCTTCTGCGGCACCGCAATTGCGACCCAAAGTGCGTAGGTGCGATTAGACCAGGTGCAACAGCTTCAACAATTGCATAAGTCCCAAACACAATCCGTTAAGCATTCGAAACACGCCCGAGGCCTCCAGACCTCAATAAAACATACCAACCAGTCCTAAAACACCACATGAACTTAGTCGAGTGCTCAGTCACATCAAATTGCGCTAAAATCACAAATCACCCTCCAATTCAAACTCAAAAAACTTGAAACTTCAAAATTCTACAATCGATGCCGAAACCCATCAAACCACGTCCGAATGACCTCAAATTTTGCAGACACGTCATATTCAACATTGCAAACCTACTCCAACTTCCAGAATCGAATTCTGACTATGATATCAGAAAGTCCATTACCGGTCCAAATCTCCAAAAATTCAACTTTCACCATTTCAAGCCTAAATAAGCTAGGGACCTCCAAAACACAATCCGGACACGCCCCTATGCCCAAAATCACCCAACAGAGCTAACGGAATCGACAAAAATCCATTCCATAGTCATCTTCCAGACTATGATCCAAATCATAAGACTTAAGCTTTCGTTAAAGGACTAAGTGTCCCAAAACACTCAAAAAACCAAAACGAAATCTCCTGGCAAGTCACAATAGCAGAAATAGATATGGGGGAAGAAGTTAATAGGGAATTGGGGCTATAACTCTCAATATGATCTGTCGGGTCGTTACATCCTCCCCCTCTTAAAACAATCGTTTGTCCTCGAATGAGCATAGAGACATATCTGAAGTGGTGAAAAGATCAGGATCTGCGCATATCCTTTTTGGTCTCCCAAGTCGCCTCCTCGACCGGCTGACCCCTCTACTGAACCTTTACTGATGCAATGTTCTTGGACCTCAGCTTTCGAACCCGCATGTCCAATATAGCCACTGGCTCCTCAACATAGGATAGATCCTTGTCCAATTGGACTGAGCTGAAATCTAACACATGAGACAGATCGCTGTGATACCTCCGGGCATCGAAACATGAAATACCGGATGAACTCCTGCTACGCTGGGAAGTAAGGCAAGCTCATAAGCAACCTCCCCAACTCGCCGCAACACCTCAAAGGGACCAATAAACTTTAGGCTCAGCTTGCCCCTCTTTTTGCACCTCATAACGCTCTTTATAGGCGATAACCGGAGTAAGACCCAATCTCCAACCATGAATGCCACATAGCCAACCTTCCAATCTATATAACTCTTTTGTCTGGACTGGGCTGTGCGAAGTCTATCCTGAATCACCTTAACCTTCTCCAAGGCATCCTAAACCAAGTTTGTACCCAATAATCTGGCCTCACCCGACTCGAACCAACCAACCAGGGACCGATACCGCCTACCATACAGAGCCTCATACAATGCCATCTGAATGCTGGAATAATTAATGTTGTTATAGGCAAACTCCGAAAGTGGAAAGAACTGATCCCAAGAACCTCCAAACTCCATCACACACACACGAAGCATATCCTCAAGAATCTGAATAGTGCGCTTGGATTGCCTATCTGTCTGAGGGTGAAATATTGTGCTCAACTCCACCCGAGTACCCAAATCATGCTGTACGGCTCTCTAGAACTATGCTGTAAACTGCTAACCCCATCAGAGATGATAGATACCGATACGCCATGAAATCTGATAATCTCACGTACATAAACCCGAGCCAGTTGTTCGGAAGAATAGGTAGTCATCACAGGAAGGAAGTGAGATGACTTGGTCAGCCTATCCACAATCACCCAAACTGCATCAAACTTCCGTTGAGTCCGTGTGAGTCCAACAACAAAATCCATAGTGATCCACTCCCATTTCCACTCCGGAATCTCCAACTTTGGAAGCAATCCACCTGGCCGCTGATGCTCGTACTTCACCTGCTTGCAATTTAGACACCAGGCCACATATTCCACTATGTCCTTCTTCATTCTACGCCACCAATAATGTCGCCTCAAGTCCTGATACATCTTAGCGGCACCCGGATGAATGGAGTACCGCGAGATGTGAGCCTCCTAAAGAATCAACTTACGCAACCCGTCCACATTTGGCACGCATAGCCTGCCCTGCATCCTCAATGCACCATCATCCCCAAAAGTGACCTCCTTAGCATCACCATGTTGGACCGTGTCCTTAAGGACAAGCAGATGGGGGTTATCATACTGACGCTCCCTGATACGATCATAAAGCGAAGAACGGGAGACCACACAAGAAAATACTCGACTCGGCTCAGAAATATCCAATCTTACAAATTGACTGGCTAAGGCCTGAACATCTAAAGCCATAGGACTCTCTACTACTGGTAGATATGCTAAACTTTCCAAACTCACTGCCCAGCCACTCAAAGCATCGGCCACCACATTGGCCTTTCCAGGGTAGTACAAAATGGTGATATCATAGTCCTTAAGCAGCTCTAACCACCTCCTTTGACGAAAATTAAGATCCTTCTTCTTGAACAGATGCTACAAACTCCTATGATCAGTGTAGATCTCACAAGGAACACCGTAAAAATAATGCCTCCATATCTTCAAGGCATGAACAATAGCTGCTAGCTCAAGGTCGAGGACAAGATAGTTCTTTTCATGCACCTTCAACTATTTGGACGCGTAGGCAATCACCTTAAGGTCCTGCATCAACACCGTGCCGAGACCAACTCACGACGCATTACAATAGACAACATAAGACCTCAAACCTGAAGGCAATACCAATACTGGGGCTGTAGTCAAACCTCTCTTGAGCTTTTGGAAGCTCTCCTTGCACTCCTCTGTCCATCTGAATGGAGCACCCTTCTGGGTCAGCCTCATCATAGGTGCTGCAATAGATGAGAATTCCACAATAAATAGACGGTAATACCCTGCCAAACTAAGGAAGATCCGGATCTCTGTAGCTGAGGACGGTCTGGGCCAACTCTACACTGCTTCCACCTTCTTCGGATCCACCTTGATCCCTTCAATCGACACCACGTGGCCCAAAAATGCCAAGGAATCTAATCAGAACTCACATTTTGAGAACTTTGCATATAATTTCTTCTCTCTCAAGGTTTGAAGCACAGTCCTCAGGTACTGCTCATGATCCTCGCGACTCCGGGAGTACACTAGAATTTCATCAATAAAGACAATAATGAATGAGTCAAGATAAGGCCGAAATACACTGTGCATCAAATGCATAAATGTTGCAGGGGCATTGGTCAGTCCAAATGACATCACAAGGAACTCGTAATGACCATACCGAGTCCTGAAAGCAGTTTTCGGGATATCTAGCTCCTGAATCTTCAACTGATGATAACTTGAGGTCAATCTTGGAAAATAACCTGACACCCTGTAACTTATCAAATAAGTCATCAATACGAGGCAAAGGATACATGTTCTTCATTGTGACTTTATTCAAATGGTGATAATTAAAGCACATACGCATAGAACCATCATTTTGCTTCACAAACAAAATAGGAGCACCCCAAGGTGACATATTGGGCCGAATGAAGCCCTTATCAAGCAATTCCTGTAACTGTTCCTTCAACTCCTTCAACTCAATAGGGGCCATATGATAAGGAGAAATAGAGATGGGCTGAGTGCCCGACAACAAATAAATGCCAAAATCAATATCTCTATCGGGCAGCATGCCCAGAAGATCAGCTGGAAATACATCAGGGAAATCCCTCACTACTGGATTGACTCAACTATAGGGGTATTAATACTGACATCTCTCACATAATCTAGATAAACGTCACACCCCTTCTCAACCATTTGTTGAGCTTTAAGAAATGAAATAACTCTGTGGGAGTGTAATCTAAGGTACCCCTCCACTCTAATCGCGGTAAACCTGGCATAGCCAGCATCATAGTCTTAGTGTGACAATTAAGAAATAATGGGGCGACAACCAGTCTATGACCAAAATAATATCAAAGTCTACCATGCTGAGCTACAATAAATTGGCTTTGATCTCAAAACCACTAATAACAATCAAACATGACCAATACAAGCGGTCCACAACAAGAGAATCTCCCACTGGAGTAGACACATAAATAAGCAAACTCAAAGAATCCTGAGATATGCCCAAATGCGGGGCAAAATAAGATGACACATAAGAATAACTGGAGCCTGGATCGAACAGAACCAATGCATCTCTATGACAGACCGGAACAATACCTGTAATGACAAAATCAGAAGCAATGGCCTTTGTACGAGCAGAAAGGGCATAGTATTTGGCATGACCTCCCTCTCTAGGGCGACCTCTACCTCCCCGACCTCCACCTCCCCGACCTCCACCTCGAGCTAGCTGAGTAGGTGGGGTGGCAGCTGGTGTTGTAATCATAGCTTGGGAACCATGTGGAGCACACTGTGGTAGAAAAGTCTGTGGAGGTGCACCCTTCCTAAGTCTGGGGCAATCCCTTACCATATGGCGAGTGTCGCCACACTCAAAAAAAGATCTAGGAGGGTGTGGCTATTGTGGCTAACTCGGGCCAAGTCTGCTAGACTGATCGCTGAAAGCACCCCGTGCAAGAGGCGCACTAGATACTAGTAGTGCATAATAAGGCTCCTGGGGTCTAAGAGGAGCTAGAATACCACTAGCGGCCAGAAGAGTTGAATGAACATGGCGAATCACATAGCCCCTACCATGTCAAACTGCAGCTGGGGCACGAGCACCAAAATAATGGCCAGACTCTCGAGACCTTTTGGCCTTTCTCTCCTCCCTATCCCGAGCAAACATGCCCTCGACTCTCCTAGCAATACTCACCACCTGTTGATATGAGATATCCATCTCTAGATCCCGGGCCATGCTAGTCTTGATGTTGGGATGGAGTCCCTCAATAAACCGACAGACCCTCTCTCGAACTGTAGAAACCAAGGCCAGTGCATGTCTAGCCAAGTCACTAAAACAGATTGCATACTTTGAAACAGTCATAGCACCCTTAGCGCAACTACTCAAACTTTGCGTGCCATGCGTCGCTGAGGCTCTGAGGGACATACTCTCTCAAAAACATGTCCGAGAACTGAGTCCATGTAAGGCAAGTTGCCTCAGCGGGAGTGTCCAACTCTTAAGTATGTCACCACTAATATGTTGCTCCTCGAAGCTAAAAAGCAGTGAAAGAAACCCCACTCGACTCTATTATGCCCATAGTACGGAAGATACAGTGGCACTCCTCCAGAAATCTCTGAGCATCCTCTTGAACCTACGCTACTCCTCCTCTGAAACTGCTGCCATACTCTCGAGCTGAACTGGGGATACAGGTGGAACCAGTATAACCTCTGGTATCTAATCAACCTGAACTCGCTGCTCTAGGGTGCGGGAGGCGGGAGTCTGTGCTCCTCCCCCGGCTTGAGATGTGGTTGGAGTAAGGGGAATCAACCCTGCTTGAGCTAGAGTACCGAACATGCTCAGGAAGTGTGCAAGGGTCTCCTGAAGAGCTGGTGTAGTAGCAGTAGGCACCTCAGGTGTGTGCGCTCTGATGGAGCTACTGGTGGCTCCTCTATAGTAGCTCGCTCGGTTGCTCTAGCTTCACCACGTGGGCGTCCTCGGCCTCTACCCCGGCCTCGGCCTCTGGCGACTCTAGCAGGGGCGCATGTGCCTGGTCATCTCCGACTGCACGTGTCCTCACAATCTGTGAGAGAATAGAAGATAGAAGTTTAGAATTTCGAGGTCAATAAATTTCTTATGACAAGGAATCAAATAAAGTGAAATTTTTCTAACAGTTCCATAACCTCCCGAAGATAAGTACAGACGTCTCCGTATCGATCCGCGAGACTCTAATAAACCGGCTTGTGATTCATGACTCCTATGAACCTAGAGCTCGGATACCAACTTGTCACGACCCAAATTCTCTCTCTGTGAACCGTCGTGACATCACCTAGTCTCTACGACTAAGTAAGCCTAACTTTTGTGGAAATGAATTGAAAATATAAAGGCTAACAACTAACATGCAATTTAAATAACAGTTAAGATGTCGCTCGACACATACAATAATTTCTCTCGAAATGTACACAACTATCCCAAGGCCCGAAACACTGTGAATCACAAAATACAGAACGAAATTAGTGTCTCTATACTCCGGAGTCTAACAAAAAAGAAATACAAAAGTATTTGACATAGGGAAGAGTAGAAGGGGACTCCGAGGTCTGCGGGCGCGACAAATATACCTTGAAGTCTCCAAAGCTGCCTCGCTCACTGATAATGCGGCTGATAAGCGGTACCTAAATCTGTACACGAAAAATAAGTGTAGGGAAGGGCATGAGTACACCACAATGGTACCCAGTAAGTGCGAAGCCTAACCTCGATCGAGTAGTGACGAGATCAGGTCAGGGCCCTACTAGTATATATATAATAAAATAAGACAGAATAAAATATCGCAGTAAAAATAAATACTGAAATTTAACAGGAATGAAATCATAGAAAGTAACATCTCAGTACACATAGATAATAACATAGGATCTCCCAAGCTACCGCCTCATAGTCCCAAACGTAAATGTGGAGGGGATCTCCCAGAATAGATTTTCGTAGTCCCAAAGTAAATATGCAGTGCAGGGGGATCTCCCAGAATACCGTTCCGTGTCCCAAAGTAAATATGCAGTACAGGAAGATCTCCCAGAATAGCGTTCAGTAGTCCCAAAGTAAATATGCAGCTCAAACAATAGAAATACAACTACAACATGGAATCCTATAATTTAGACTAAGTACAAGTCAAGGAAGAACCCGGAAATTTACTAAGCATGATGCACAGAGTTCAGATAAATAATTAAGACTCGTACACATGCTATTCTAAACTAAACAGGGTAATTACATATGCTAGTGTAGCTTGGTTAAAGGGAAACAAATATTTTACTTAATGAAAACGGAGTTATGCAATAAATAGCCAGTGTACGCACTCGTCACCTCACGTACACGGTGCTCATATATCAAAAACAATATTAAATCCTAAGGGGAGTTCTCCCACACAAGGTTAGGTAAACCACTTACCTCGAACCAAGCTCAATTAATCAGTCACAATGCCTTTCCCACGAATATCCGGCTCCCAGTGGCCCAAATCTAGCCAACATCAATTACATAACATAAATATAACTACAAGGAACTAATCTAGCTAATGAAATCAAAGCTAAAGCAAGAAATTGGAAAATCACTCTAAAAAGCCTCCCCGGGCCCACGTCTCGGAATCGAGTAAAAGTCAGAAATTACGAACATCCATTCACTCACGAATCTAACCATATCAAATTTACTCAAACCCGATACAAAAATCTCGATCAAAACCCCAAAATTTGGCATAGGAACGTTTTTCAAATTTTCTCCAATTCCTCACCCCAAATTCCTTAATTAAATGATGAAATCAACTACAGATTAATGGAATACAACCAAAAATGAGTTAGAAATCATTACCCAATATCTCCCTCTTGAAATCTTTCGATTTATCGCCCAAATCCGAGCTCTCAAAGTCCCAAAATCAAAATGAGGTCAAACCCTCAAAATTTTCCTTTTTTTGCTTGGCGAAATCACTTCTGCGAGCCTTCAATCGTACCTGCAGGAAAATCATCGCAAGTGTGAAAATCACTTAAGGGGAATTAGGTCTGCATCTGCGAACAAGGGCGGCACCTGCGTGCCCGTACTTGCGCTCCTCTTCCGCTTCTGTGTGTCCATTTATGCGGATCTATCGCCGCACCTGCGACCCTAGCTGGACAGGGCCAAAACCGCTTCTGCGGCTCCATGGCCGCTTCTGCGGCACCGCAACTACGGCCCAAAGTGCACAGATGCAATTACACCAGGTGCAGCAGCTTCAACAATTACATAAGTCCCAAACTCAATCCATTAAGCATTCGAAACACACCCGAGGTCCCTGGGACCTCAACCAAACATGCCAACCAGTCCTAAAACACCACACAAACTTAGTCGAGCCCTCAATCACATCAAACAACGATAAAATCATAAATCACCCTCCAATTCAAACTTAAAGCTCTTGAAACTTTAAAATTCTACAACCGATGTCGAAACCTATCAAACCACGTCTGAAGGACCTCAAATTTTGCACACACATCATATTCAACATTGCAAACCTATTCCAACTTTCGAAATCGGATTCCGACCCCGATATTAAAAAGTCCACTACTGGTCCAAATCTCCAAAAATCCGAATTTTGCCATTTCAAGCCTAAATAAGCTACAAACCTCCAAAACACAATCCGGACACGCCCCTAAGCCCTAATACCCAACAGAGCTATCGGAATCGACGGAACTCCATTCCGAAATCGTCTTCACACAGTTCCGACTATGGTCCAAATCTTAAGACTTAAGCCTCCGTTTAAGGACTAAGTGACCCAAAATACTCCAAAAACCAAAACGAAACCTCCCGACAAGTCACAATAGCAAAAATAGATACGGGGAAAACAATTAATAGGGAATCAGGACTATAACTCTCAAAACGACCTGCCGGGTCATTACAACCAAGACTCAAGCATGTGCGGATGCAAAGAGATTACCAAACAATTTTTTTCGTCTCCGTTAAAAATTTTGAACCCTGATCTCATATGATTTTCATTTGCTAATATAGGTTAATATCAATTCCTCGATGTGATCTTATTTGTAGCTGCCAGACCATGTGTACTATAAGGAGATTGGTTGTTATACTGATCCAATGCTAATAAATTAGACATACTCGCATTTGTGCATGTTGTACCCACTAGAAAACTACTCCACTAGGTCGACTTCCTTTTCAATATGTAATAAACAACTGTGCATATATAATGAAGTTAATTGTAAAGCTAGTACATTTCAGGAAGGTCCTCAAATTAATTCTCATTTATTCGCTCACCATATACAATAATATAAGTGGGTCCCTACTCCCCTGACTTTGGAAAAATTAGCTTTCTTTGTCCCACCAGTATTAAAGGAAAAAACTACTAGGAGACGCAAAAAGAGGTATAGCTAGAGTGTGCTTCTTATTAATTAATTAAGCATCAAGATCCTTAGTGGGAAAAAGATTTAATTTGAAGAGAAGAGCCAGGTCTTGTACCTTGCTTAGCTATGGACCAATATATACATTGCCTGGTCCAGGTGTTGAGAACAAATGTAGAGGAAAAATAATTAAGTCAACCTTCTTTTTCTACTCTCTATCAGTGGTGGTAAATGGATATAAAATTGAACATAAATTTATCACCCTGACACCCATCCGTGCACACGATATTGTACTATTACTGGTCCAAGACCATGACCACGTCTGCGATTTCATTATCATAATTTAAATGGGAGTTCCCATTTCACCATAATTTAGTGCTAAATCTGCACTGTTCATGGTTTGGAAGACTCGGAAATTTCAAGATCCTTCTTTTTAGATTCATTACAGGATTGAGCGACCATTTGGTAGATCAGTTGTCCTACATTGTTTGTTTATATGGTGAAATTAAAATTACTTGAAAAGGTTAGTTGAATGATCTTATTATGAAATAAATGAGCTAATAAAAATGTTTCTATATTTATATCCTGTATATAATAACCTATAGGATTCGATATATGCCTATCCTCTCTTAAGGATATGTTGTTTACTCTCTCTAGATGTACTTGCTTGGCAAATGTGTAATTCAGTGAAACACCATTTTCTGGGATGTGATGTTACGTTGCTCCCTTTTTTTTTGTGTGTTGATATGTTCCATGTTTTTAATAGTACATGTTTTCTTCCTTAATTGCTGAATAGATACAGAGAAACATAACGTAAATTCAGTCCTTAATACTAAGGACCACTCAATTCATAACTAAATGAGCCGGACAAGTTGTTGGCATAATTTTAGGTTCTAAACTACAAAAGATAAACTTTCCACAATTTGTACAACAAATTGATTGGGGAAGCTGATGGCAACTCCTAATGGTATTCTCTGTCAGCCACATCTCCTAAAGTTAGTTCTTCCAACCATTTGTAGGGGAAAAAACAAAGCAAATGCAGAAAAAAACTTACCAATATTGGGTTTTACATCAGTCCAATGAATGCATAACACGTGTCCTCAGGTACACTATTATCAGTAAACTATATGTTTTTATTTCAAGTTATCACACGTTGTGATATGCTTCCAACTCAGAGCACTCCAAAGGGTGAAGTAAACAGAGTACCAATATTCTAAGTAAGCTTTACAAAATGTTTTTGGAAAGGCAAAATGGATCGTAGAAATCCTAAACCAGTGTTGTAAAGGGCGAAGCTATGTTGGCCCAAGGATGGTCAGCTAACTACCCTTCGCTGAAAAATTATATTATGTATAAGGTAAAATATTGGAGAACTTGTTATTAATTAAAAATAGATTTTGAACACCCTTGCATAGCTCACTAACAAAGAGCGTTTAATATTTGAATACCCTTATTGAATTTTCTGGCTTCGCCACTGAGTGTTGTCTCCTTGTTCCCTCTGGTCCACAATTTTTTAGTGATGAAGCTTTTTTAGTCATGTATATACATTTATTGAATTAATAAGATGAAGTTGTTATAATCAAAGACATGGACCATTTCAATGCTCATTGAAATTTTCTCAATATTCTAAATATTTGTTTTAAACAGGTTACTAGTATTGATCTTAATTGATTAGATTTATGCGGTTTGCAAATATATATATTGGTCTCATGTAGCAGCTTTGTAATTGATTTTGGTCCTTATAGTAGGTAGGGCAGATGCAGCCCTTTGTAACTATTTCACCGAAAAATATAATCCTTGGTTCAAATAATTAAATTTATATGATAAGGAATTAAACCTAGTTAACAATAATATTTCTAGATGCGAGTTCGGAAAATGTGATTAACGTTGGACAAATTTGGTAGTTGTATGATAATGGTATGCAATAATCAATCCAAGTAATATCAACAATAATAGAGCATTTAATAGCAGTAAATAGCAATAAATGACATTTAAGTAAATAGAAGACGTGATTCACCCAATAAAGGATGAACTATGTGGTTATCCCTCCTGACAATGATGAGCGAAAGACAAATTCTTGAATGTTTGAATTATTCTCGGATCTGATGGACACTGGGGAATAATTTAGACAAGAGTCTTGATGAAAGTTCTTTGTATCTTAGTAAGAGAGAGAATCTTTAACCAAAAGTTTGTTCTTATAGATGAATCTCCCGTCCCCCACATTAATGGCCCCTCATTCTATATATATGAGACATATTTCTAACAAGCCCTAATAGTACAAACTGTAGAGAATGTTCGCTAGAATATTTTCTTTAATATCTTATTTCGAAAACTAGCCGTTACAACTTCATCAGTGATGCTAGACCTTGACCTTGTTGACATCTCGTCCACGACTCCTGTTGACTCTTCGGCTATGAGTATTTCTGCTTCCTGGCCTACCTTGGCTAATGATGGCTCGAGAATTCTTTCTTCTGGGTAATCTTATTTCGAATATTATCTGGCATATTTCGACACATACAGTTAGTCCATCCGCTTATTGAGGCCGGCCTTAGGCGGGTTTGATGAGAGGATTCTATTCATCGTGGTCGAGAAGATTGGACAAGTGGGTCGGGTCGTGATGTTTGAGGCGAGCTGGAAACGTGGCCTTTCATGAGCCGCAACTTTTAGGGTTATATTGTTCTTGGATCAAGGTGACATCATACGTCATTATGATGCATTTTCCCAATGTGTTGCATCGTTTCGCGTGTGTCTATTGGTTGGATTTGCTGCTTTGATAGTGGTGCCAAGTAATGATGACCTAATTTCTCGGTTCTGACGCCCAAGCTCTTTCAAATAAGGATGTGAACACACACTCAAGTTTTATAGATTTCCCATATCGAAACCTTGTGTCTTCTTCTTCTTATTCTATTGTTGTGCATCTTTTTTCCCTGCCCTAGCAATCCCAGTTGTTTTTAACTCCCCGTTGCTTTGAATACCCTCTCTTTCGTTGGAACTATGTCTAATGTATCTTTTGGTCCCAACGAGGAAAGTTATCCGGTTCCCTTAGCGATAGTTATCCCTCCTCACGCGGAGGGCATCTCCGTTTCCGTTGAGGACGAGAACTTTTCTACGGTGGAGGAGATAATTCCTCGTAGTGAGAATGTCAGGTCTGATTTTACAAAGGCACCAAAAGCTGAGCACGAAATCTCTGAGTCGGCGATGAAGGAGGCCAATTTATTAGAGTTTAGGGATAGTCATTCCCGCTCGTATCGAGGGTGTGCCTGTCGGGCGGGACGTGGTACAAGTTGATTGCCCTGGGTAATGTGCGCTCTACGCTTATCCCTTTCATGTCTGCTACACTCTTCCCCTTCTTCCACTGGTAGAGGAGTTTTGTCGTTTTATGGCGTTTGCGTGGCTCAACTCGCACCGTATATCTATAAGCTCATAAGGATGCTTACTAAGTTTGCGGAGTTAGCCGAGGTTGAGATCACACTTCGGCATTTCATGTATCTCTTCGCCCCTAGTTTCTATAGGGGACGATGTTAAACCTTCGCCACCAAGGGGGCAAGTTCCTAGTGGTGAAGATGGATGACAAGGCTAACCGCCAGTTCTGGCATAATTTTTTCTTCGTTAGAACTGAGGACGTAATGGCCAACTCAGACGGCTTCCCTAAACTTGGAAATATACTTGGAACTCAGACGACGTAATTAGTCATGGGTTCTGATCTCTTGCTCCTTTCTTATGCAGCCATGACTTCGCCCCCTCCTTTGGTCGGGGAAATTTTTGATTGGGTCGGCCGACTCTTTCCTCACATCACAGGAATTCGTGATGGCCGGGCTTTTTAAGAAGTTTGTGCCTGCTTCTTCTTTAACCGGTGAGTTTCTTTGTTTTGGTCTCTTAGTCGCTTTATTTTTGTAGTTTATTCTAGTTGACTTTTTTTCTTTTGAAATTCTCTTAACTCTAGCCCGAGGGTCTTCGAGGAGGCTGAAAGCTCCCCCACCTGCATTCCGTAAGAGGGAAGCTACTGCCTCTTTGGATTCTGCCCCTTCTGCGACCGCGGCTGATTCTGCTCACTCCTCGATCCCACCTACTGCTTCAGCATCAATTCCTCCTTTAACTGCAGATACTTAGGTAGTGGAACCTTCGTCTTCCCTTTTGTACCGTCTTATGGATGAAGAGGAGGAATCACTGCCAGGTGATGGAGACCTGATGCCCCGTAAGAAGAGATCAGTGGATGTTGGTGACAGGTTTGCCCGGGCCATGGACTTTGTGATGGATGATTGTGAACACGTGATTTTTTCCCGGATAATAATACTTCTATAAATTTGCAAAATAGATTTTTTCCAATTATTTTAATTTCTATAGCATTTTTAGGAATATCTTGTTAATTGTTGTTTGTATTTTTGCTGCATGACTAACATTTAAAATTATGAAAAATACCCTAAAAATGTTTAAAATTTCATACATTGCATTTTAGGTTGTTATTTGCATCTTTAAGGTTAAGTCGCTAATTAATTGCATTATTAAACAAAAATCACAAAAAAATATGGATTGTTCTACATTTTAGCTTTAGTTTTAGAATTAGTACCTTTCTTTCATTAGTTTTAAATTCAATTAATTATTTTAGTATTATAAATAGATAATTTATTTAATTCTACATTGCTAGGTTTTATTTAGGACTTAATTTAGGGTTTTAGTTAATTTTATAGGATTTAAAAAAAATTAATTATTATTAAGACTAGAAAGAAAAAAGCTTAGTTGAGTCCAAATTGGGCCTAAATCGTTGACCCAATTCCCTCTTCTCCAGCCAGCCCAAGTCCAACCCCCCAGTACCGGTCCAAACCTCTAACATCCCAAACGACGTCGTCTTGTCCTATTGAATCCCAACCGTTGATCTTCAATGATCCAACTACTGGGAACTAACCCCCATCTCCCTTATAATTGTGCAAAGGACCTCCCCCGCAAAACCCTAGACACTCTCACAGACCTTGTCTCTCACCCTTCTCTTGGCCACCACCGTTCGCCGCCGCCGGAAATCGCTCACGGCGGTGGCACGTCGACAAATATCCCTAAATTCACACACTACACTCCCCTAACACCCCTAAGCCTCAATTCCATATTAATTTCCCAAAAATCCCCACCCGTCTTCTCCAATTCTAGATCTAGAAATCAAAACCCTAGATCTTTTTTCTTCATTTTCAAATTTTCTGGCTAAGACAGAGGTACCGTGAATTTTACATTAATTGTTTGGCTCGTTCAAGACCTTTTTGTTTGATGCTAACCTATGCTGGCCGGAATCTTTTCACCGGAGTTCTTCCTATATGTCAAACCTGTTGAACCTCAGCGAGCTTTGCTCAATGAAATACTTATCGAATGTCAAGAGTTCAAATAAGTGTTCATCGGACAGAGGTTGCTGTCGTTCAATCTTGAAACTCCGGCATTGATTGGAATCTTGGGTTTTGTCACTAGTCATTTTGATTGGTAACTCGTATATCTAGCTCTTCATTTCTTTCTAGTTTAATTGCTGCTAGTCAGATTTTTAGTTAGTTTTCTTGTTAGTTAATAAATTGCATAATGACATTTGGTCAATTACATATTCTGATTTGTTGGATGATGTTCGTTGATGTCAGCGGAACATAAATTTCTTTTTCTTTCTTTCTTTTATCTGTGTGTTTAATTTGAAAAGGGATGCACTGTGTGAGAAAGAGGCCCATTGGATTTGAAATTGGGGGATGGATTTCCTTCTGCTTTGTTTGTGGGTTTAGCTTAGTTTAGGTATTCAAGTGCAAGGCCAGGTTTTTTTAGTCCTAAGTGATAAATACAAGGTCTTAGGGGTAATAAATATAGTTTAAATGGGGTCAATTGGGAAGTTAAAAAAAAGAGAAGCTTCTAGACTTGGACAGTTGTCGATTTCTAGTCTTCAAAAGATACTGAATTTGGATAGGAGGGGGAAGGGGGGACAACTGTAAAATTTGTTAGGAAAAGATTCCTTTTCCCCTGAAAATTAGGGAAGACACATGGGAGAGGGGCTGAGTTTTTCCCTTATAAAAGCATGCTTATCTCACAAAATAGCCACAAATATTTTACACAAGAAATCTTTAAACAATACATAGACTGATTCTCTTGAGTGCATTTTCTGATTTTCCTCTCTTTAAGTTCAAAGCTAGGGAAATAGAAATAAAAAACAAAAAGGCTTGTTCTGTTCATTTGTTGTATCCATGTACCTCTCTTGAATCTTTGGATTACATTTGGATATGAAATATGCTTGTATGGAAGAGATATGTGTATTATGGAGCTAGAGAAAGCAGTCATGTGCAATTGTTCATTCATATGCTCTTTCAAGTTGCTTTCGTTTCTTCTTTGTTTGGTATTCTGTTAGGATTAATGAAACTCGAGTTATCTATACATAAGTCCATTTGTATCTAAAAGTGATGTCCCTCTTACTGTTGTATTTAATTCTGTATGAGTTTTAATTTTAAGCACAAATGTTCAGCAGTTCCTTGTCTCATCTTACTAATCTAGTAAAAAACAATGTTATTGCTCTAAAAAAAAAATTCTAAAACCATTTGGGTAAATGTCCTGTTAACCTACTCATGCGTTTGTTAATCATTATTTATCCAGAATTTCCCCCCTATATTGTTTATGTCTAAATCTGTGTCTAAATATGTGTATATAAGAGATTAATTGTGAGCATTGATTCTAGAATGTTGTTTTAATTCTTTAATTACTTAGCTTGACCAATGTTTGGTCATCAGATATGAATGTTTGGATTTTGGAGATCCTCTTAGTACAAAAGGATTTTGGCTTTAGCTAATAAAAAGTAAGAGGGCTTTAGGCCTTAGTGTTTTGCTCTTTCAATATCTTTTGGGGTTATGAGTTTTGGTTGAAAGTCACTGAGTTGGCCCACTTTTACAAAATAGATGATTGTTTAAAATAACTCCAACGATTTTTCCTAAATTCACGATCCTCTCAGTAGGCATGAAACATATAAAAATGATTATGTATACGTTAGGATTCTTTAGGCGTGCTCTAATTAAATCATTGTGGTTGTGTACACATTCGCGTGACATAATTATAATCCTAAAAACCAAATCGGGGTATGCGTTCGCGCAACTTCGACCAAACTTTCTTAATAATAATAAAGCGTTATTAATTGTGGACACGTATGCATGACATGATTCTTGATGCGCCAAATGAAATGAGTACACGTACGCGTGACTCGTTTTATGATAATTCCAAATTTACGATTAATTGAGTAATTAAATGCGGTTAAGGGGGTAGATGCACATAGGTTTAAAAATAAGTAATTAGACAATTTAATAAGCCAGGTATGATTAAAGCGACCATGCTAAAACTACAGAACACGGGAATGCCTAACACCTTCTCCCGGGTTAACAAAATTCCTTACCCGAATTTCTGTGTTTTCGCAAACTGTAAAACAGAGTCAAACTTCCTTGATTCGGGATTTTAAACCAGTGACTTGGGACACCATAAATTATCTCAAGTGGCGACTCTAAATTTGATATAAATAATCTCGTTTCGATTATTGTCACTTTAATTGGAAAAACTCCCTATACCCTTCTGGGTAGAAAAAAGAGGTGTGACAGCTCTGGCGACTCTGCTGGGGACAAGAACCCAGAACTTCTTGTTCAGCGTAATGTAATACTGTAGGGTGAAACATTGTTGTAACTTAATATTGCGAAGCATAACATCATCGTAATGTAATTTTGCAGGGCGCAACATTGTCCTAATATAATACTGCAGGACGTAACATCATCGTAATGTTGCGGGGTGTAACATCATTCCCCCCTTTGGAACATTCGTCCTCGAATGTTGACTGATGCTCTTATCATTTTCATAACTTATAGATCTTGGGAATACCTTAATACTCTCCTTGCTACTTAAGCAGTTGCTCTGTGAATAAATCCAAAGTCTAGGGTATTTTCCCCTTTAGTCTTTTTCCTCATATCATGACTTGTGGTCGAAATCTTTCTAATCTTGCAACTGCTGCTACCTCCTGTCATGCAGCTTGTAAGACCTTAGCTTTATAAGTGCGTTTATGCGATTCATCTTTCTTTTTTCCTTTTAGCTTTTAGTCAATATTTAGGCCTTATTTTGTACACATATACAAGGCTTAATAGGATGCCTCTCTGGGAATCTATAGGTGTACTGAAGTTCTCTGCTCGATACTTTGTAGAATTTGCGAATATGGCCATATCTTATTTCATAGATCTGGTTATCCATTTGTATGACTTTACTGCATTTACATGGGTTATACCATAATTTTTTTACTTCAATTTATTGTTACTGAGGTATGCTTACCAAGCTCCCAGTTACTTTTGTTGCCTATCCTTTAGGTATAAATCTCAGTCCTTTAATGCTCCTTCATTATCGTTCGTCTTAAGAATCATGGCCTAATCTCATGTCATACTTTATAACTTGTATCTGTCCATTATTGATTCACCTCAATGTTGATCTACCACCCTCCACTTGAAGAATTGAAACTTCATACGTAATACATTGCCGCTAGGGCTTATGTTGCATTGAGGAATATTTGAAGTATTTTCCATAATTGTATTTCATAGTGTCTCAATGTGATTCACCTCGTGCTGTCAGTGAAATCTTTTCTCCTTCGCTTCTTCAAATCATTATTCAAACGAAGGCCCAACGTCATCCTTTATCTGTCACCATTACACCCTCATTTTATTACCAGGTAGCATTTCATTCTTTCTAAATGCTATTAATCTTAGACTCCTTTGAGTTCATTCAGGCTATACTGAACTTTCAATAACTTAGAGAAATCATTATCTCTCTTATTTTCTTGGACTTAAACCCGAGGACTTATCCATTCTCGTCACCTTTTCACTTCCTTTCCTCACCCTTACTCATGTTTTCTTAAAACTTTGTCGTTTTACCATACTTTAGCTTGCGACCTATACATATCCATTTATGCTACTCACAACTTTCCTTCAACTTGCTTGCACAATAGATTTCCTTATGTTATTCTAGAACATCAAGCGAGACATCACATCGTCTCCAACTCTTCTCTCTCTCTTAACTAGATCTCTCAATATTTAAAAACTATAGGCTGGAAGATACGCCGCTAATGATGCCGCTATCATTTCCAGTTATTGGATCCCCGTGCTTATAGCCTTTTATCCGAAATGGACTATTCATAACTTTCTGCATTTGAGTATCTCGTACGTTGTTCATCTTTACCTTACTTACTTAAAATCTCGTATCATATCTTCTATCTTTTTCATAATCGCCGTTCCACATAGGTATGATTCACACCACAACTTGAAGCTTTATTATCATACTTGCACCTCTGGTGTATACATAATCCGATGAGAGCTTCATACTGACTTTTTATGAGGCTGGTATTCTTCTGATGCCCTTATAGAATATGACTACTGTACTATCTCTCTTGTACCTCTGATATTAAGAGTGATTCTGCTACGTTCTCAATCATGATTCCTATAACTAATAATCGGATTCCTGATTTACTTCGTTGATGTAACTATTTAGTTTCCTCCTTCTTCTGATCGGCCTTTATGTTGGCTTAAGTTATCCTCCAATCTTCGGCTCATGGTATTAGTTATTACTTTAGCCTTCCATGGGCGCTATGGAATATCCATGATACAATCTTCTAACAATTCATTCCTTTGTCTATGACCTGGACTCAATTCTTTCTTTTAACTTATACCAGAATGTTTTACGGCCGTATAATTGTGAACATATATGCTGCATGGATAATACTCCGAACTCTTAAGTGCATTCATAACGTAACCAACTCTGGATCATTGATGGAATGATTCTTTCGTTCCTTCTCAGTTTTCTTTAAACATAAGCCATTATATTTCCTGGTCTTTCTTCCCCCTTGTTGCGTGCATACTTAGCTTATCTTATCTCTCACGTATGCCGGAAATTTCGTACAACTCATATGATCTTCGAATATTGCTTTTGATTTTACTTCCCATTCATTAGTCACGGTAGGTGCCACTTTCTTTTGGAGTGCTTATAATGTTGTGTGTGAGACTGTTGTTACATGACCATTTCCTCTTTAGGTCGTTGTGCTTAAGTTGAAGCTTTCTTCCTTATTTTCTTAGCTAGTTTTTCGTTGTAGTACTTAGGGAGAATCCTTGACCCTCGTAAAGCTGTGAGCCTATTACAGACCTTTTGACGTCCTTCCTTGCCTATAATTATCCGTAGTTGCTTACCACCATGCCCTTATGAATGTAGGGTTACTTTTGAATTGACATTTTGATTGCCTTCCCAGTGGCACTTCTTTTATCCCCATAACACTCATACGATACCTTTAACTACCATGACTCCTATTTGAATATATCTCAAGTATTATAGCGATATTACTGAATTCTCCATGTTAGGGTTTACTACATTCATCTTGCATGATCTGTTGATTTGTCTGCAACTTCTTGTCTAGTCATGACTAGGCTCTTCCTGAATCAACTACTAATTACTCGTTGGACCATTCTCATATCCATATTCTACGTAATCTTTCTTGGGTTGTTTCCTTGTCTTAACTTACCTTACGTATTGGCTCTTTATCTTCCAATAACATCCCGTGCAGGAGCCCTTACTTCCCTTTTCTTGGCGTTATGCTTTCATAATGTTCTGTAATCATAGCATATTTGTAACATTTGAACAAGTGCAATCTCATCCTTTTTTTTCGCATTCTTCCTCTATCATTCCATATTCCCCCCTTTAGGGGAGTACTAAGACTTGAAGCTATGATGACCTGGCTATAGATGTTTTTCCTCTTCATATTTGGCATCCTTTGACATTATTAAGGACCCTTACTCGCCTTGCAGTAATCCTTCTTTACCAAGGATAACAAAATCCCTCGCTCGCGATGGTGACACTTGGTGTAACTGGCACATACAGTCTCTTAAGCTTAACTTTGCTCACATTACTTGCTTTAGGGGAGCGACTCCCTGAATGGCCATTCTCTAAATTCATCATGGATCTTCTTCTGTTGTCTATTCTATTATTGCCGGAATGCAATATGAAATTCTCATGATGTTGACTATTATCAAATCACTCAGTTCCTTATTCATGTTTAGTTTATCTTATTCACCAGTCCATACTGATTTCTATTACTCTAGGGTCTAACTTTTCCTTCTGTTAATCACGTTAGAGTCGTGAACTTATTTCTTGAAATGAGGATGTGACCGTATGGCCTATACTCTTTTGTTTTCTTAAGGCCCATCACTTTTTGTCTCTTTCTTTATTTGACTATAGGTTCTGTAATACTCTACCGTTGTTATCCATGTATCACACCTTATTCATAATGCTTCCTTATCTCTCTCCTCGTTACTCAGCTAATATTTCTACATATCCCCTTTCTTGTGAAAACTTTAACACAACATTCTTTTACTTTTATATCTCCTTGCTTCATTCATCGGATCCCCGGGTTGCTCAACATCCTCGCTATACTAGGGACGAGAGTCACACTAAGGTAATATTTATCCTTTCTAGGCTTTCAGTGCCTATCATCTGAAATTTTTTTGGTCATGCTAGTATTCACATCTAATTGTGATATTCTAGAGTGCACCATCTGGGTGTATCACAATAAGGTCTATTAGCACATTTGCAATATCCTTCGAAAATGTCAACTAACGTAAGAAATTCATTTACCAATTTGGGTTACCCTAACCCCATCCGGATCTTGATATCCTGTCCTTCTGTTAACTATACCTGTTAGCTCCCACAGGGCATAGCTGAAATGGGTGTAACCAATTGTACATACCTCTGTTACTGGTGAATATAACTCAAAAGGCTTATGTTCCTCTGCCTGAAGTATAAACACGGTTAACCTTCATTAACTGGGCGTCTCGTACCCTTCTTCATCTTGCTTATTTTGCTTATTGAAACTTGTATTTATCTTCTAAATCTCTCATTGTCTTTTACCATAAAGGTGGATAGGCATTCTTGCCTTAAGGCTTCTTATCAAGAAGCTTACACCTTTCAGTACACCCATTATCTGCTAAAGATCTCACATTTACTTATCGTAGGCAAATTACAAAAATCCAATTCCTCTAACTCAGATCTTCCACAACTATCACTCTTTCCAACCTTCTTTCCGGATGTAGGTATTGTCTTATTACGAATAAAATAGAATTTCGCAATTTGGATTCTTATAAGTGAACTCTACCACACAATCTAGAGTAAGAAGAAAGAGTGACAATCCTAAATGCCCTGTAGCCTCCGCTTATAAGTGTGGTGCACGACACACCTATAAACAAGACTCTACTAGACACGGCTTGTAGGCTCCCTAGGATAGAACTGCTCTGATACTACTTTTTTCATGACCCAGACCGATGGGCCGCGACGGGCACCCGGTACCTTATTCAACTGAGTACCAAAACATCGTATCTTTTCATGTCATACTATCATAAATAACTAAGCTGGAGAGGCTGCCGTTAAATAGGTAGAATACAACAGGTAATGCCAACGTTTACATAAGACATATAAGCCTTTAAGACCAAAATAACCACTTGAACACTGAATATAGGCCGACAAGGCCATACAATCTTTTACGTACATGATATCTGTCTACAAACCTCTAAGAATACATAATGTTCATAAAGGTCGGGACAGAGTCCCGCCATACCAAATAATACGCATCTCAACCTAACAAGCAACTCCTAAGCAAATGGAGCATACCAACATCTTCCGCTGAGCTGATAGCCTACTTGGAGGGCTCTCGACCTGTCTATTTGGACCTGCGGGCATGAAACGCAGCATCCCTAGGCAATAAAGAACGTCAGTACGAATAATATACTGAGTATGTAAGGTACATAAGTAAGCACATAACAGACATGGGGGAAATATGAGTAAATGACTCTACCTGTAAGTCTAAAAACTTTGTAAATCATGAAATAATTATAGTATCATGCATATGCGTATGAATGTCATGTCGTGCATAAGTACATGTTTCATAACATCATCAGCCTCTGAGGGCATCCCATCATATCATCTATGCCACTATGGGCAAAATCATCAACGTATACCAGCTGATCAGGTGGTGGTGCGTATATAACGCCATAACCTTTCCCATATCCCATATACATATATATATACATACATACTATACATATATATATATATATATATATATATATATATATATATATATATATATATATATATATATATATATATAACGCCATCTGTTCATGGATCAATGTACATGAATGCAATGCATGAAAAGTACGTTAATAAAATCTTTCGGAATGTCATAAGAGCATTTTGCCTTTGAGTAATATCATAAAGTAAACTCTTTTCAACTTTCGTATTCTTCTGAGACCCATGAAAAAATGATAGAATATTATGACACATAGAAAGTCAAACATAGATATCTCTAATACTTCTATGAATAGAGTCATTTATGGAATTGTTGTATTTGTTCATTTCATTTGTGTCGTATAAATCATGCCAAAAAGAAAGGAGGGATAGCCTTAACATACCTGAGTCGTTTCTCTTGACAATCCTTCCAACGCACGTCAATTGCGACAAACATGTAATGGCGGATCAAAGTAGGGAAAAATCCATGTGATATTCTTGACAAAGATTGCACCGTACTCCTTTAGAATCGCAAAATCTCGTTACTAATATTCTAAGAATTCTTGTATGAACTGAAGTAACTTACGTTACTATCATGAATGACCTTGGAGGAAACTTTCTTGCTGAAGCTTTTCATTAATTTTGTAGAGACACAAAATGAATTGAAATGGTTTTTAAGTCTTTAGGTGTGGGCCCCACACTTTTGATGACTAATCCACAAATCTTTCTTCATTTGCCACCTTATAATATGGACTTTAAGAGTCATAAGTAGTCTTCCACATTAAGGATTATCCAAAGCCTTAATTAATCACTTACTAATTCTTAATTAACTTGTTAATCCCCCATTAATCAATAATTACCCAATTATCCACATAATTAGGAATTATCTCAAATTACTTAAAATACTACTCACTTTTTAACACACGTTGTACACCTTACTATTATGGTCATGTGGTACCTTAAATGGCACTAGTCCATAAATATCGGGTATTATAGCTCGGATCATATTTTATCCCAAAATGCCAAACTTCGGCGAAACTCATTTTTTCGATTTGCTTACCCTCTCACCTTCACGAATTTACTTATCCCTTATTTGAAATAGCATAATCCTTATAATCTCTAAATAATCTTTTTTCTTGGACTGATGTCAATTATCTTATGACAAATTCAACGTACAATTCTACAGGGTGCAACATCATCGTAACTTATTACTGCGAAGCATAATATCACCGTAATATAATACTGGAAGGTGCAACATTATCGTAACTTAATACTGCGAAGCATAACATCATCGTAATGTAATACTGCAGGGCAAAACATTGTCGTAATATAATACTGCAGGACGTAACATCATTGTAATATTGCGGGGTGTAACAAATGGGGAGCCCAAGAAGCTTTCAAAGTCTATTATGATGATCCGTTCCAGTGAAAGTAAGCCAGTCAAAACTCCAATTGTTACAAAGGCAACATCTTCGATAGCCGAAGGGCTGATAGACAAGCTGAGCACGCCCAATAATAAGCCGCCTGTGGTAGACGCGAAAGGGTTCTCAGATGATGTTAAAACAAAGCAAGCAAAACCGAAAGTGGTCGTGCCGGGGGTAGCAAGTAAGCCTGTCATTATCGTGGAAGGGGCTTGCATTGCCCCTGTTATTATTAAACATGTGACCCAGCTGCCGATACATGACACCAAGGCTGTTCCATGGAATTACAAGCGAGTGATAGTAACTTATACAGGGAAAGAAGTGGAAGAGGAAGTTAATGAAAACCAGGGGTTGACTTGTTCGAGCAGATGCTTTTCACCAAAGGAATTAATGAAAGCCAAGCCACTCAAAGATAATCCAATCCCGGTGAAGAAACTAGTCATCAAGGAGGAAGCGGAAGAATTCTTGAGAAAAATGAAGGTGCAGGATTACTCCATCGTGTAATAGTTGAGGAAGACAACCGCTCAGATTTCCCTCCTGTCATTGTTGATACACTTAGACGAGCACTGTCGGGCCCTCATGAAGATTTTGAATGAGGCTCATGTCCCTGATAAGATCACAGCGAACCATTTGGAGAAGATTGCCAATAATATATTCGAGGCGAACATGATCACCTTCTCGGATGATTAGTTGCCTTTGGAGGGTATAGAACACAATCGGGCTCTCTATCTCACAGTGAAATGCGAAGATTCTGTGGTCATGAGGGTGCTGGTTGACAATGGTTCCAGTGCAAACATTTGCCCTTTCTCCACTCTGCACAAGTTGAAAATTGATGTTGAGAGGATCCACAAGAAAAGTATATGTGTCCGAGGTTTTGACAGAGGGGAAAAAGATTCTGTTGGCGATATTATGCTCGAACTGACAATAGGACCAATTGAACTTACCATGGAGTTCCAGGTACTAGACGTGGCAATCTCTTACAATTTGCTATTGGGTAGGCCTTGGATACTTGTTGCCAAAGCAGTCTCGTCTTTTTTACACTAGATGGTAAAGTTCGAGTGGGACAGACAGGAAATCGTGGTGCATGGTGATGAGAACTTATGTGCTTAGAATGATACATCCGTCTTGTTTATTGAGGCCAAAGACGATAAGGGGCCTTGGATTTACCATATTTCCGAAGCAATGTCAGTTGAAAAGGTTACGGAAGGGGAATGTATTCCAGGTCCAAAGCTAGCTTCTGCAACCGTCATGGTAGCCAATAAAATGTTGAAGAATTGTTTTGTGCCGGGCAGGGGTCTGGGCGCATCTTTGCAAGGTATCATGCAACCAATGTCTTTACGTGAAAATCTGGGTACATTTGGTCTGGGGTTCGAACCCACAGGGGATGATGTGAAGAAGACTAAAAAGTTGAAAAAGAAGGCATGGTCGCTCTCTAAGCCTATCCCACGCTTCTCTAGGTCCTTCGTCAAGCCATGGGTCGTGAAACGCTCGGTGTCAGCAATCCCAAAGCCCGTGATTGATTTTGATGAAGAATTGATTAAAAGGTTCCAGAGTCTGTTTGATGAGGTGAACATGGTAGAAGTTGGGAAAGGTTCTAGCAAAACAAATGTGCAGTTTATCGGGCCAAAAGTGAAGCTTAACAATTGGGAGGCTACTCCTCTCCCTACTCAGAAGGAGTTTTGGTAGTTTTCCTTTTTTTTTTCCTTCATGTTATCTGGATTATTACCGGGTTGTAATCCAGATTTTTAATTTTTTTGCTTGTTTTGATGTACAAACCTTTCTATTCTTTATTTTCAATGAAATGCAATTTTCCTTTTCCATTACTCCTGATAGTGTCATTTTTGTCTTTCTTTGTACAATTATTTTTATGCTGGTTTCAATGACATGACATCCATGAGGAATCTTTGGCCAAGTCTTAAAAGCCAATCTTACTCTGAAATAATAATCCAAGAAATAGAGTGTGATGATGAAACAGAATATGATGAAGAGGAGGCATTCGACGAAATTAGTAAAGAACTAAATCATTTTGAAGAGAAACCCAGGCCTAATTTGAATGAAACTAAAGCAATCAATTTAGGAGATCCAGATAATATCAGGGAAACTAAGATAAGTGTACATTTGGAACCACAAATCAAAGAAGAAATAATCAAAGCACTGTTTGAATATAACATATTTTTGCATGGTCATATGATGACATGCTGGGTTTGAGTACTGACTTGGCAGTTCACAAATTGCCAACTGATCCGGCATGCCCTCCCGTCAAACAGAAGTTAAGGAAGTTCAAGACTGACATGAGTGTGAAGATCAAGGAAAAAATCATAAAACAATTGGATGCAAAGGTCATTCGAGTCACGCGATACCCCACTTGGTTAGCTAATGTTGTGCCAGTACCAAAGAAGGATGGTAAGACCAGGGTGTGCGTTGATTACCACGATCTCAACAAAGCAAGTCCAAAGGATAATTTTCAATTGCCAAATATCCACATTTTGATTGACAAATGTGCCAAGCATGAGATCGGATGTTTTTTGGATTACTATGTGGGGTACCACCAGATCTTGGTGGATGAGGAAGATGCAGAAAAGACAGCGTTCATCACGCCGTGGGGAACATATTGCTACCGGGTAATACCATTTGGTTTGAAAAATGCTGGGGCAACATACATGAGGGCAATGACTACCGTATTTCATGACATGATACACAAGAAAATTGAGGTTGATGTAGATGATGTGATCATAAAGTCAAATAAATAGTCCGACCACGTTGGGAACATGAGAAAGTTTTTCCCGAGGCTCCGCAGGTACAACCTAAAGCTCAACCCTGCAAAATATGCATTTGGTGTCCCGTTTGGAAAAATGTTGGGGTTTATAGTCAGTCAGCTGTTGATACCCAATTTTTCCCTATGTATTTCTATACAAAATACTTTCAAAATAGCATGTACATGTATATATAAGCATGCCCCAAGAGTTTTGGTATTTTTCCTAATTCTTAAAGATTTTTAAAATCAATTTATTGTCTATTTTAGCAGTACAAAATCTATAATTATTTCCAAAATCATCAATTTTGGTGAATAATTTATTTTATTCCCATATTTATACCAAAATATAATTAAGGTGATTTTTGCATATTTTTACAAATTTATTTGATATTTTTAAGCTAAATTGCATATAATTGCAATTTTAGCCTGCTTTATGATTTAATAGTATTTTATAATTATGAAACTGGTTCCAATATTTTTTAATTAATATTTATATACTATTAACGGATCCAGTGCTTTTAATTTGCTTTCAAAATCATTTTTTACTATTTTTATAAAATAAAAAGGGAAAACTGGCTATTTAAATTTTGGCCTCAGTTCGTTTCAATTGTAGCCCCATTACATTTCGATTTTAGCCTAAAATTGACCCAATTTCAAACTCAAATTTGGACCAGCCCAAATACCACTCTAACCCGACCCAACACCTATTCAACCGACCTGACCCATAACCCCTTTTAATCCCGACCGTTGATCATTTAGATCAACAGCCACCGTTGCTTCTTACCTTTTTTAATACAAATGACCTTAAACCCTACCTCATTCTTTCAGATACGCCGCCTTTGAATCCCTTCTTCCTCTCAACTCACCTCAAACCCTAACTGCCGCCTCTCACTGAAACCCTAATCCATGGCTTCCAATGCTCATCGTAGGCCTATACCAGCCTCTCATGGCTTCTACGTGCTCGTTTCTGAGGTCCTATGACCAGATCTTGAAAGGTTTTGACCAAGCCTTTGCTTGATGATTGTTCTTCGGTCGTCTTCAACCTTTGTCCGGCTAGCCATGGCTATTCGAGTTCGACCTTCGACTCTCCTGCTTAGATCGATGGTTTTCAAAGCCTTCCTCATCACCTGGGTTTCTTACAAAACCCTAATCTCTAAGGTTCCTCCGATTTTATTTCAGATCTTCTCCGGATCTATGTGTGTTTTGAACTTGCTAAGCATTTTTTCTCGAAGTTTCTTTAATTTTGCTTTCAAAACTCTTTATTCTTCAACTAGGGTTTCATGTTAAGTTATTTCGAATCTCTTCTCTGATTCTCAACATGTTTTGCTGTGTTTTGCTTGTGTTGTTTTTCTATTTGAGTTAGCATGTTGAAAACTCTAATTTTGGAATTTTGTTTGAGTTTCTTAGTCTGTTTGTTTGTATTAGTTTGATTTACCTTGTTTATACCTGATTAGCGTTGAAAACCCTAATTTTTGGGGTTTATTTGGGATTCTGAATTCGCTTGTTTGTTTCACTTGTTTATCGCCTCTAAACTCGACTAATTTTCGAAAACCCTAGTTCTTTGGGGCCTATTCGAGTCCCTTGAGTTTATTCGTGCAATTCGTCTGTCTGAAGCTGCTTAGCCTGATTCTTTTTGTTTCAGCATCTCTCTTCCTTATGTGATTCCTTTTTGTTCTGAGTTTCGACTATCTGTCAAATTCGACTGTGTTTTCAGAAAGGTTTTTTACTTGATTCTTCGCATGCTTCTGATCTTTCCTCTACTACTAAATCACTGAAACCTGACCTACGTGACTATCATGCTATGAATGCTTACTCTATGCTATTACTGTATGCTATTCCTTCTCGCCATAGCTTGGCCTCACATGCTTATTACTTGTGTACTTCATTTATATACTGAGTCCCTTCTGTGATTGATTTTCAAACTCGTGATTAATTTTCAAAACTTTTCCTTATGAAATTTTGATTTTTTACTCGCCCGTTAAGGGTTAATTGATTATCTCTTTGTTTGGCCTTACCAGATCCTTTCCAAAATAAGTACATTCCTGTATTTAGACTTAATACCTTACTATATGGTTTTACTGCTCCTTTAATGGTAACAATCATTCTGCTTACAAATTGATCTTCTTTCCTTATATTAATCCTGTTAGTGTCCGTTTGAGCAGTAATCCCTTGATTAAATGGGAATACCTGTGTTAATTGATTCCGACTGTGTTTATTTCCATGTTTGTGTTGAAACCTTATTTGTTACCTTATTCTCTACTCATTTTCAAAACTATAAATACCTGTACCTCTTCTCTTTCAAAAAACAAGTTCGAATACACAACATAAGTCACCCCTTCTTCTCTCAAATACACTTAGGTTTTCTATAAAAGCATTCGAGTTATCTCTGAACTCATAAGCTCTCTTCTCTGACTATGTTTTGGCTGCAAGTATCCTGCTTTTCTTTGTGCTTACTTTTCTGCAACTGGTATGTCTCTTCTTGTTTAGCTTCTGCCCCCTCTCTTATGTGTTTATGCTTCAGTCTTTTCTTTGTTTATTTTACTGCTTTCTGCAAGCTTGTTATTCCTGCTCCTATATGAATCCCCATCCTTGAACCCTTTGTCTGCTGAGTTATGGTTCAGAAAACATGACAACCCTTGACATTGTTGTTCATGTATATGGACTGGACTCCCTGAGTCCTAAACTCTTTCAATTCCCATTCCTTTTCCCCCTTATATATATTCTGAGCTTGAGACCTTGGTCTGGCAGTGTCCTAATCACTGCCCAGACCATATTCTCACCTTCAATAGGTCTGTGCTCTTATTTGTTGGCTGAACAGGCTTGGTCAGGGGTGTGCCAGCCTACCTTGTGGCTAGGCATGACCACCAGCCTGCCATGGCATTCCCCAACCCCCTCTCTTGCACTTACACTCATTCTTAGAACCTAAGTTCTGCCCCTCTCTTGTGATCCTTTCTTTGGGATCCATGAGCTCCCTCTGAACTTGGACACGTGAGGGCTCGGTCTTCCACACTACACTGTAACTCTTTCTAATTAACATCTTGGGTGTAAGCACTGCCTGGAGTTCCTGAAACTCTTTGGATCTCTGTAACACCCTAGATAAGAGAAGGCTTTGGAAATCTGGATCTCGGAAGTGGTTAAATCTCATATTGTTAGATACTAAGTCTGAATTAGGCTGCTCGGATGTAGCTATAATTTTTGATGTATTTTTATTTCTGTCTTATTTTTTACTGGTCTGTAATAATTTGTATAAACTCATGGGATTTTAGTAGAAAGGGGAGGGGGTTACTTTTCATGCACAAAAGGGTAGAAATCATGTCTATAGGTTTAATTTCTACACTGCGCAATTTCACACGTAGAGACCATTCCTATAGGATTTAACTTCTAAAACTTTCTACCACTATGCATATAGATATCGTGCTCATAGGGGTTTACATTTCTGCACATAATGATACCATTAGGCAAACTGTAGGCTTAATTATAAAGTTTCATATAGATACCATGTTTGTAAAACTCCTGTTAAAAAAGTGTTAAAATCAGTTAACGTATAGAAAGCATGCCTATAGGGACTTCGAGTCGGAACTGTCTCATTTGTTCAAAACAGCACCAACTGTTTAAATTAATATATACTTTGGTAAAACTGGCGTCTTCTGTGATTTTCCGAACCTCGTAAGTTAACAAACATTTTCTAAACCAAACTGCCATTTTCTGAAACTCACTTTTTTCTGATAAGGTTCGTGAAACTCTTTTTTCCAACTAGTCTACATGTCTTCTGAAGCTCCTTTCTTTTCTTTTAAATCTTTTTCAAAACAGTACATTCTTTTTCTGAAACTCGTTTCACTCTGATAAAAAACTGGTAACTCTTCATAACCAGTTCGCTTTTCGAAATCGTTAGTTCTATCCAACACATAGCTGAAAGTAGATTAGTCCTTAAGAACTGCATTCAAGCGAGCCTAATGCGGACTTCCTTTCTAAAAGTATGTGTTGAACCAGTCCACTTATCGCTTTAATTTTAAAGACCAAACCTGTATATGCAAGACATGCTAAACTCTATGGCTTGTCTGACTTAAGGAGGTTTACTTGAGCCTTACTTGCTTATCTGCTTCCCCTTTTACTTGAATTATGTATTTTGATTGACGCCTAGTGTTTTGTCCTTTGAAAGCTCTCAAGAGGCCCCAAATCCCTTTCCCTTTAGGATTAGTAGTCTTAAATGCCTCCGGGGCTGAGAGGATTGGGACGGGTACTAGCATGCAATAAGTAACGAAACTTTCCGCGCTTTAATACCTTAACAGGGTGGGATGGGTAGAATATGGATATGATGACCGGTGCACTAATATCATGTGCGACCCATCTTCTGAGGAGTGATTTCTGGATATTGCATTGATGTGATCCATATTATTTGTAAACCTAGGACCCCTCTCCCCTTTACTTGTTAATTTTTAAGTTTTCTTTTAAATTAATTTTCCAAACTCTCTACTCCTTCAACTCTTAAACTTGTTTGCAAAACTATGTGAAAAATCCTTTTCTTTTCTACTTGTCTGCTTAAAGTCACAATTGTAGCATGGCCGGGAACCACACCAGTAGATCTTGAGGGGTGCCTAGCACCTTCCCCTCGAGATAATTTCTAGCCCTTACCCAACCTCTGGTTCTTCATCTCAATTCTTTCTTAAAGTGTCCTAATGCACTATAATCATTAGGTGGCGACTCTTCAACTTATAAACCCAATTCTCGAAAGGGAATAGAGTTGTCCTCCCAAATGTCGTATACCCGATTTCGACTCTTAAAAAAAGGGGGCGTCGACAGCATGACGACTCTGCTGGGGATTCTTTAGGCTTTTACCACTGCATGCTGCTTGTGACTCTATTATCTCATTAATTGCTTTATTTACTGTCTTTTATTCTTTCACTACGAAACTGACTTGGCTCTTCATGTCTTTTCTTTCCATTAACTGCTTTCCTTTACTGCTATATTTCGATACTGTTGTAATTACTGCAATTATTGTAATCATTTATTTTATGAACGTGGAAATACATGTCAATTTGTTTCATTCTTGTAAACTGCATCTTCAACATCATATTCCACTCGTGCCAAACAAATACCATAGCGACGCTTATAATGAGTGGTTGCGCTCTTCCAATATTATCACCCTTTAAATTTGGCAAAGGCGTATTTGTAGTAAAACCAATTGATCATCGGTGCAGTCGACGGTTCCGTGCCTTTCCTTCTTGAGTTGTCCGCTCAAGGGTACCTGTCTAATACCCCAATAGAAACCTTACTCTGTTTAACTGTGCGTGCATCATGGTCAAACCTAGCCGAGTCAGTTATGTTGTCCACATAATGACTCATTAAGATAGCCTTGTCCGAAGTCCACTAGGTTTCCTTGAAACCCAAACGGACACCACCATATTCTGTACATTTATTTGGAGAACTAAATGCTTTTTATGCTGATTATTGGTATTAAATAGTCGAGTCCGGTGGGGGTAAGGTCTTAACCCTTTTGTTTTGCAGAAAATGAATGACAAAGTTCCTGACTTCAGTATGGTAAACATACCTTCACTCTTGCAGACTTGGTGGAGAAACCTCCCATCGAGCAACCAAACCAACGAATGGAAAGAGAGAGTCACCAAGGCTAGTGAGAAGCTAGAATACCTGGAGTACAACTTGCTGGAATTGGAAGGGAAAGTGAGGAAAAGAGTCATCGACTGTCAAAATGCTGAGGAAGGCAAAGGAGAACGTCTGGCGATAGCATTTTTACTGGAAAATCTGTGCGAGCTGGAGGACTTGATCAACGAGAACATTCAACCTGAAGAAGTTCCTTTTAGGACCAAGTAGTTAGGAGTCTTTCTTTTCGCTTTTAATGTAATAAGGCCAATGGCCATTAGTGACATTTTTACTTTCCGCTATTTTAGTGTCGTTTTGGAATTCGTCTTATTTTTGTCAATAAAATGAGGCATTTAGCATTATAAGTTCTCCAAATTAACTTGTCGCTAAGCCTACCTAGGGCACAACGAGGCACCCAAATTAGGACACAATTTATATTCTTGCACAATATGTTTAAATATTGCAACATTTTTTCCTCATAATCCGCACTAACTTGTTACCTTTTTTGTTTTTCTTTTATTATTCCCCTCCCCAAAGGTTAGTTCGTGCATTCTGGCACCATCATCATACAGTACGAGATACAAGGGCCCCTCCACCTCCTCCTCCTCCGAGTCCTATCCGGAATAAGAACAAAGGTTGAATGGGAGATTCAAGCGCCAGAAAGGAAATTTAAAGAATTGAGATTCCTCAGGGTACCCCGATTTCTAAGGAAACTGCTGCCCAACTTGAGCAGAAATTATTGAAGTTCCGAGAAGAACTGGATCAAGTTCGAAATTTGGCAAATTTATCATTCTCTCTCACCGCTCCTGATGCTAACTTTCCAAATGCTCAAAATCTCGCACCTCCATAAAACACCTCACAACCACAGATGCAACCCACTCATGCTCATCACCACAAACGACCACCTCCACAATACTCCCATCTACGTAGATACCGTACCCCACTACACTCAACCAATGTCAAGTGCACCTGAGTCTGATGACAAGGACTCTCTTATCAGAAACTTGGCAGCAAAACTCAAGAAGTTGACCAGCCGAGTCTAGGGCGTGGAAGGCAACAAAGGTATAGATGGGCTTAATTATGAGGACCTCTGCAGTTAGCCAGATGTTGAACTTCCAGAGGGGTACAAACCTCCCAAGTTCGAAATGTTCGATGGCACGAGAGATCCTAGAGTCCATTTGAGGATATATTGTGATAAGCTGGCCGGAGTCGGAAGGGATGAGAAAATCCGTATGAAACTCTTCATGAGAAGTCTGAAAGAGGATGCTTTATCCTGGTACATCAGCCAGCACCCTAAGAGATGGACAAGCTGGGTAGGTATGACATCAAATTTCATGGATATGTTCCGATTCAATACAGAGAATGCACCGGATGTATTCTACATCCAGAATTTGAATAAGAAGCCTACCGAGACATTCCGCGAGTATGCTACTCGTTGGAGATCAGAGGCTGCTAAGGTCAGGCCAGCCTTAGAAGAGGAACAGATTCTTCGTCCGGGCTCAGGATCCACAATATTATGAGCGGTTGATCGAGGGCCAGAAATTCTCCGATATCATCAAGCTGGGAGAAAGAATTGAGGAAGGCATTAAGAATGGTATGGTTACTAATCTTGAAGCATTGCAAGCCACCAACAAGGCTTTACAGTCTGGTGGCACCTCCAAGAAGAAGGATGTGAGTGCCGTGATAGTCGCACAGGGAGCCAAATCACCACTAAAATACCACACTTACATATCATCCTATCCCGAATTACCAAGCACCTGCACCCTCTTACTAAAATCCACCACCCGTTTACCAATCATCTCCACCTCCCACATATAAACCCACTTCACCAAGATACTCTCAACCTGCACCTGTTTACCAAGCTTATAATGCCCAACCCTCTCACTACCAATCACCTCCCACTCGCCAAAATTTCCCTAGACCCAGACCAAATTTTGACCGTACACCTCCCAAACAATATACGGACATCGCTGAGCCAATGGACCAGCTGTATGAGAGACTTAAAGGTGCTGGTTTCATTTCCCCTATCCCTGCCATAACTCCAGAAAATCTTTCCCAGTGGGTCAACCCTAATAAGACCTGTGCGTACCACTCCGGCATGAAGGGACATACCATTGACGAGTGCCGCTTGTTGAAGGACAAGATTAAAACTCTGATCGACAATAAGGTTATCGTAGCAAAGGAGCCTGCTCCTAATGTCCGTAACAACCCTCTGCCTGATCACAAAGGCGGAGATATTCACATGATCGAGATCGAAGATCACTGGGACCCTAAGGGGTCGATAGGATTGATTGCTGAGGGTGATAAGCCAAAGAAACTGTCGGTCACGCTTAACCCAATTGTTGTGCAGAATCAGCCCTCCCAGGGCAATGAAGTAAATATGTCTATACCTCTCAAATTTGAAGCACCTTCTTCTGCCAAGGCGCTGGACCAATTAAAGTTGAGTTTGGAGTACCGAAGGCACCGACACCTTTCGAAGTTGTTGTGTTACCACCAAGGGTACCCATTCCTGTAGCAATGTCAGACATAACACCGTTCTACTCAAATGCCATACCATAGGATTACATAGCTGAAGCTAGGAGGAAAGGGAAGACCAAGACGGGAGAAGCAATTGATGCACAGGATATGACCAGAACAGGCAGGGTTTACACTCCAGAGCACCTAGCCCAGTCCAGTAAGAAAGCCTCTGGATGGACTATTGAAACTGGGCCCTATGATCTTTGGAAGAAAATACAAGCTAAGGAGTATTCGGTCGTTGAGCAGTTTAACAAAACACCAGCGAAGATCTCCATCCTAGATCTTCTGCAGAGCTCTGACGCACACAAAAATGCCTTGATGAAGTTATTGAGCGAAGCTTATGTGCCCAGTAACATAACTGGAGGCGAAATGGCAAATATGGTAGGGAAAATACTAGAAAGCCACAAAATCACCTTCCACAAAGATGAGCTACCACCGGAAGGACTGAGTCACAACAAGGCCCTGTATATCACCGTGCAGTGCGAGGATTACTTCATCACTAGAGTCCTGATCGACGGAGGATCCAGCCTCAACATCTGTCCACTGATCACTCTCAAAACATTGGGAAAGAGTCTGCACAAGATCAAAGATGGAGCCATCAATGTCAAAGCCTTCGATGGGTCCCAAAGGTCTACTATTGGAGAGATTAGCCTATGCCTGCAAATGGGACCAACTTGGTTCGACGTTGACTTTCAAGTGATAGATGTCCCAGCATCCTACAACTTGCTATTGGGACGACCATGAATCCACGCCGCTGGAGCTGTAGCATCGACCCTGCATCAGGCAGTGAAGTTCGAATGGAATCACCAAGAGGTGATTATTCATGGCGATGGTAGCAACCCCATATATAGTCGCCAGACCATCCCGATGATTGGAGGCAGAAGGAGAATAGGCGGAGAAACATACCACCACATTGAAAGGGTCAACACTGTAGACGAGGATAAATGGTGGGATAACAAGATTGAAAGTATCTTGAATTGGTGTGGGTACGAACCTGGAAAGGGACTCGGCAAAAATCTCCAGGGAATCGCCAAATCCATCAAGCTGAAGAAACATGGTACTACATTTGGTTTGGGGTATGAGTACACTTTGGAGGAGTTCAATCACTGGTTGCTACCATGGTGCGGTCCCTACTACCCATTGGAGCATCCGATACCTCACCTGGAGCAGACTTTCCAGCCTGCATATACTATATATGGTTCGGAAGAAGATGAAGCATTAGCAGCCGTGAAGAATCTGTTCCTGGAGGATGATGATATGGACTGCTGTGTTATTTTCGAGGAGGAAGGGGAGGAAGGCCCTTCTATACAAGTTGTGAACTGAGGAGAGCACTTCAGCAATTGGTCAATCAGAACTACCAAGGCCCGGAAAGCTTCGGGGTAGCAAGGCTAAACAAAAGCACCATGTATCACATTTTTACCTTTTACTAGATGATTTTATTTCCGCATTGTCTTTTAATTTTGAAAAGAACTCTGATATTCAAAACAATTATGAATTCAATCGAAGCATTTCAGTTTATTATATATCTTTTTTTTTCTATCATTCACTTTATTTTACACAGCATTACTATTACTTGCCTTGACGATGAACCAACGATTGTGACTTGCAACGAGACAACGCAACAAACGGATACGGATTCAGAAGAGGATGATATACCAGAAGAGGTCGTCAGAGGGGTTGAGAATTTTGAAAATAGGCCTAAGTCTAACTTGGACAAAACTGAGGTCGTTAATCTGGGAGATACAGAGAATGTCAAAGAAACGCGCATCAGTATTCACCTGTCACCATCAGAAAAGAAAGAGTACACGGAGTTCCTAAAGGAATATGAAGACATATTCACTTGGTCATATGATGATATGACTGGTCTCAGCACATCCATTGTAGCTCACAAACTGCCAACAGATCCAACATATCCGCCGGTAAAGTAGAAGCTCAGGAAATTCAAACCCAACATGAGTTTGAAAATCAAAGAAGAGGTTACCAAGCAAGTCAAAGCCAAGGTTCTCAGGGTAGTAGAGTATCCGACATGGTTAGCCAACATCGTGACAGTGCCAAAAAGGATGGGAAAGTTAGAGTTTGTGTTGACTACCGGGATCTTAACCGGGCCAGTCCTAAAGATGACTTCCCCTTGCCGAACATACACATTCTAATTGACAACTACGCCAAGCATGAGTTACAGTCTTTCGTTGATTGTTTCGCAGGGTATCATCAGATATGGATGGACGAGGAAGATGCAGAGAAAATGGCCTTCATCATGCCATGGGGAATGTACTGTTATAAAATGATGCCATTCGGTTTGAAGAATGCTGGTGCCACCTACATGAGAGCCATGACTACCATCTTTCATGACATGATACACAAGGAGATCGAGGTATATGTGGATAACGTCGTCATCAAATCCAAGAAATCCAGGGATCACATGGAAGACCTAAGAAAGTTCTTCAACAGACTGAGGAGGTACAATCTGAAATTGAATCCCGTCAATTGTGCATTCGGGGTTCCTGCTGGTAAATTATTGGGTTTCATCGTGAGTCGTCGAGGAATAGAATTGGATCCGTCAAAGGTCAAAGCTATCAAAGAATTGCCACTGCCAAAGAACAAGAAAGACGTGATGAGTTTCCTGGGGAGACTCAACTATATCAGCCGGTTCATAGCTCAGTCCACGGTCATTTGTGAACCTATCTTTAAAATGTTGAAAAAGGACGTTGCCACCAAGTGGATCAATGATTGTCAGAAAGCTTTTGACAGAATTAAGGAATACCTGTCAACGCCGCCGGTCTTGGTTCCGCCTGAGCTAGGAAGACCCCTATTGCTTTACCTTGCGGTATTGGATGGAGCATTCAGTTGTGTTCTGGGACAACATGATGAAACAAGGATAAAGGAGCAAGCCATCTACTATCTCAGTAAGAAGTTCACATCGTACGAGGCCCGATATTCTCTTTTAGAACGCACTTGTTGTGCTCTGACTTGGGTCGCGCAGAAGTTGAGGCATTACTTCTATGATTACACTACTTATCTCATATCCAGAATGGACCCTTTGAAGTATATCTTCCAGAAACCCATGCCCACTGGCAAGGTCGCCAAGTGGAAAATCCTGCTAAGTGAATTCGACATTGTTTATGTGATTCAAGAAGAAATCAAAGGGCAAGCTTTGGCGGATCATCTCGCCGAGAATCCCGTGGACGGAGAATACGAGCCCCTAAAACGTATTTTCCCGATGAAGATGTATCTTTCATAGGAGAAAATATTGCAGAATCCTATGATGGTTGGAGATTGCTTTTTGACGGAGCTGCAAATTTCAAAGGAGTTGGCATAGGAGTAGTCCTAGTATCAGAAACCGGCCAGCACTACCCGGTATCTGCCAAGCTCAGGTTCCTTTGCACCAATAATATAGCCGAATATGAAGCCTGCATCTTGGGGCTCAAAATGGCCATTGACATGAACGTTTAGGAGTTGCTAGTGATCGGGGATTCAGACTTGCTCATACATCTGGTTCGAGAAGAGTGGGCAACCAAGAACTCTAAGATACTTCCCTACTTGCATCACATACAGGAGTTGAGGAAAAAGTTCACAAAGACAGAATTTCAGCACGTTCCCAGAGTCCAGAACGAGTTTGCTGATGCATTAGCTACTTTATCGTCCATGATCCAGCATCCAGATACAAATTTCATTGATCCCATCCCAGTAAAGATTCATGATCAGCCAGCTTATTGCACTCATGTTGAGGAAGAAGCGGATGGAAAACCATGGTTCCATGACATCAAGGAGTACCTGACAACAGGGGAATATCCAGAACTTGCCAACACTACTCAGAAACGCACACTTTGTAGGTTATCCAGCAACTTCTTTCACAGTGGAGGAATCCTGTACAGGAGGACTCCCGATTTGGGTTTACTAAGGTGTATCGAAGCAAAAGAAGCATCCAGGTTATTAGACGAAGTGCATGCAGGGACTTGCGGGTCGCACATGAATGGTTTTGTCTAGCAAAGAAGATACTCCGAGCAGGGTATTTTTGGATGACTATGGAAATAGACTATATCCAGTATGTTCGCAAATGCCATCGATGTCAGATACATGTAGATATGATAAAGGTGCCTCCAAACGAGCTTACTGCAACAAACTCACCATGGCCATTCGCCGCTTGGGGAATGCATGTTATCGGACCTATCGAGCCTGCCGCATCAAATGGGCATAGGTTCATCTTAGTGGCAATCGATTATTTTACCAAATGGGTTGAAGCAACATCATACAAGGCGGTCACTAAGAAGGTTGTGGCGGATTTCGTCCGCTACCGCATTGTTTGTCGGTTCGGAATTCCAGAATCAATCATCACCGATAATGGTTCCAATCTCAACAGCGACTTGATGAAAGCAATGTGTGAAACATTCAAGATCAAACACAAGAACTCTACAGCCTACAGGCCTCAGATGAATGGAGCTGTGGAGGCAGCCAACAAGAATATCAAGAAGATACTAAGGAAGATGGTCGAAAGGCACAAACAATGGCATGAGAAATTATCATTTGCCTTATTGGGATACCGCACCACAGTCCGCACATCGATCGGAGCAACTCCCTACATGCTGGTTTATGGTACAGAGGCGGTCATCCCTGCCGAGGTAGAAAATTCCCTCCTTAAGGATCATACAAGAAGCAGAGTTGGATGATGCGGAATGGTTAAAAGGTCGCTACGAGCAGTTAGCCCTTATAGATGGGAAAAAGATGAATGCAGTTTGCCACGGTCAGTTGTATTAGAACAGAATGTCCAGAGCCTTCAACAAAAGAGTTAAGCCAAGGAAGTTTACACCGGGGCAGCTGGTGTTGAAGAAAATATTCCCACATCAAGATGAAGCTAAGGGGAAGTTCTCTCCCAATTGGCAGGGTCCGTACATGGTTCACTGGGTTCTAACTGGAGGAGCCCTTATTCTTGCAGATATGGACGGAGAAGTCTTTCCAAAGCCGATCAATTCAGATGCAGTAAAACGATAACATGTGTAACCACTTATGATTCCCTCTATGATGTAATTTGAACTACGCCTGACCTGATTCCCGTTTAAGAGGGGATACGTAGGCAGCCCTATGGGTTCAGTCACAATTCAATAAAAAATTCCATTCCCCCCTCGTTATTAGAACTGGGGCAGAATTTTGAGGAGGACCCTCAACATTCCAAAGTTGATTTTAGTCCATGCATCGCCAGAAGCGCCAGCTCAGTAAACTGGGGCAGAATTTTGAGAAGGACCCTCAAAATTCCGAAGATGATTTTTTTAGTCATTCAGCACAGCCGTCAGAAATGTCTGCTCAACAAACTGGGGCAGAATTTTGAGAAGGACCCTCAAAATTCTGGAGCGAAAGAGGTTGCAATGTTTGGAACCACGTCGCAGTCATTGGTTCATCTAATGAAAACTATTTTCGATTATATACTTACGTTATATTTACTAAATCATGCATAACTATTATCCGTATTGCTGTTGTTTAGCGACGCTACCCCAATGACACACAACGTCAAGAGCCCGGGGAAGACGAACTAACCTTTTCCCCTTACAGAACTCACAATTTTTCTTTGGATGCTGGCACTCAATTCGCAATATCTTTAGATATATTTATGCACTCACACTTTCCCAAGAATGCAACTCTTCAAAACCATCACGTGCCCGCAATTGCTATCCGTGCACAATCTCCCCAGCAGTCATATTGTCATAATCGACTATCAGCTAAGATATCTTACTACTAATCATCCTTTTACATTCTTGCACTGCATAAGGCTACTTTTCTACCTTCCGAGGTTAAGCTCTACCTCCATCTGCATATCTTTGCATTTCATAAGGCTACTTTTCTGCCTTCCGAGGTTAAGCTCTACCTCCATCATCATTTGCATAAGGCTACCTTTCTGCCTTCCGAGACTAAGCATTGTCTCCATCCTGCATTTCTCTGCATTGCATAAGGCTACATTTCTGCCTTCCGAGACTAAGCATTGTCTCCATCCTGCATTTCTCATCATTTGTATAAGGCTACCTTTCTGCCTTCCGAGACTAAGCATTGTCTCCATCCTGCATTTCTCTGCATTGCATAAGGCTACCTTTCTGCCTTCCGAGACTAAGCATTGTCTCCATCTTGCATTTCTCTGCATTGCATAAGGCTACCTTTCTGCCTTCCGAGACTAAGCATTGTCTCCATCTTGCATTTCCTTGCATTGCATAAGGCTACCTTATCTGCCTTTCGAGACTAAGCCCTGTCTCCATCTACATTTTGCATAAGGCTACTATTCTACCTTCCGAGGTTAAGCTCTACCTCCATCATCATCTGCATAAGGCTACTTTTTGCCTTTCGAGACTAAGCTCTGTCTCCATCTGCATTTTTCATAAGGCTACCTTTATGCCTTCCGAGGTTAAGCTCTACTTCCACTTGCATTTCGTGCATTGCATAAGGCTACTTTTCTGCCTTCCGAGACTAAGCTCTGTCTCCATCCTGCATGGCTAAAATATCGCCACTTTATTTTCTTGCATCGGCTGAAAGATCGCCACCTTATCTCTCTCGCATGGCTGAAATATCGCCACCTTTTATTTATGTCTTGCATTGGCTGAAATATTGCCAAATCATACATTTCATGGGCTGAAAGATCGCCACCTTCTGCATTTCATGGGCTGAAAGATCGCCAAATTTTCCAAAGGCATCATTGTTTGGAGGCACGATTTGCATAGCTCGAGAACGCCATACCATGGCCTGAGGACCCCATTTTATCTTTTGCATATCGTTATTCAAAGGCATCATAGTTCGGAGGCATCTTTTACATGGCCCGAGAACATCATTTCATGGCGTGTGAATTTTTATTTACGCTCTTCATAGCCCGGGACGTCATCCTAACCGTCCAAAGACAACATTCATGGTCCAATGGGAATTTGCATCACGTTTAAATTTATGCACAATATATGTTCGTATAGATCATTTGCAGGTAAACCGGCTAGCAACGGCTGTCTCATCAGGAGCGATCTCGCTCCTGTTCCCGTAGCCTATCGATTTTCAGAAACCTCTCTCAATCTAAACACCGCGTTCGTCCGTTTCAAATCTCCATCGGTATATTTCGTCAATGGTTCCTGAACTACATATGGCCTGATTCCTGTAAGACCATGGATATGTAGGCGGCTCAGAGACCAGAGCTCGGTCAAAACTCCTTTCAAATCGCCACTTCCGGTCAAAATTGGTCATCATATCTTTACCCGACAACTCTTTCATCCTCCTCGGGTAAAGAGGGGCAGCTGTTGATACCCAATTTTTTCCTATGTATTTCTATACAAAATACTTTCAAAATAGCAAGTACATGCATATATAAACATGCCCCAAGAGTTTTGGTATTTTTCCTAATTCTTAAAGAATTTTAAAATCAATTTATTGTCTATTTTAGCAGTACAAAATCCATAATTATTTTCAAAATCATCAATTTTGATGAATAATTTATTTTATTCCCATATTTATACCAACATATAATTAAGGTAATATTTGCATATTTTTACAAATTTATTTGGTATTTTTAAGCTAAATTGCATATAATTGCAATTTTAGCCTGCTTTAAGATTTAATAGCATTTTATAATTATGAAACCAGTTCCAATATTTTTTAATTAATATTTATATACTATTAACGAATCCAGTGCTTTTAATTTGCTTTCAAAATAATTTTTTTACTATTTTTATAAAATAAAAAGGGAAAACTGGCTATTTAAATTTTGGCCTCAGTTCGTTTCAATTGTAGCCCCATTACATTTCGATTTTAGCCTAAAATTGACCCAATTTCAAACTCAAATTCGGACCAGCCCAATTACCACTCTAACCCGACCCAGCACATATTCAACCGACCCGGCCCATAACCCCTTTTAATCCCGGCCGTTGATCTATCTTACCTTTTTTAATCCAAACGACCCTAAACCCTACCTCATTCTTTCAGAGACGCCGCCTTTGAATCCCTTCTTTTTCTCAACTCTCTCTCAACTCACCTCAAACCCTAGCCGCCGCCTCTCACTAAAACCCTAATCCATGGCTTCCCAGGCTCATCGTAGGCCTATACCAGCCTCTCATAGCTTCTACGTGCTCGTTTCTGAGGTCCTATGACCAGATCTTGAAAGGTTTCGACCAAGCCTTTGCTTGATGACTGTTCTCCGGTCATCTTCAACCTTTGTCCGGCCAGCCATGGCTATCCGAGTTCGACCTTCGACTCTCCTGCATAGATCGATAGTTTTTAAAGCCTTCCTCATCACCTGGGTTTCTTACGAAACCCTAATCTCTAAGGTTCCTCTGATTTTATTTCATATCTGCTCCGAATCTATGTGTGTTTTGAACTTGCTAAGCATTTTTTCTCGAAGTTTCTTTAATTTTGCTTTCAAAACTCTTTATTCTTCAACTAGGGTTTCATGTTAAGTTATTTCGAATCTCTTCTCTGATTCTCGACATGTTTTGCTGTGTTTTGCTTGTGTTGTTTTTCTATTTGAGTTAGCATGTTGAAAACCCTAATTTTTGGAATTTTGTTTGAGTTTCTTAGTCTGTTTGTTTGTATTAGTTTGATTTACCTTGTTTACACCTGATTAGCATTGAAAACCCCAATTTTTGGGGTTTATTTGGGATTCTGAATTCGCTTGTTTGTTTCACTTGGTTATCGCCTCTAATCTCAACTAATTTTCAAAAACCCTAGTTCTTTGGGGCCTATTCGAGTCCCTTGAGTTTATTCGTGCAATTCGTCTGTCTGAAGCTGCTCAGCCTGATTCTTTTTGTTTCAGCATCTCTCTTCCTTATGTGATTCCTTTTTGTTCTGAGTTCCGACTATCTGTCAAACTCGACTGTGTTTTCAGAAAGGTTTTTTACTTGATTCTTCGCATGCTTCTGATCTTTTCCTCTACTACTAAATCACTGAAACTTGACCCTACATGACTATCATACTATGAATGCTTGCTTTATGCTATTACTGTATGCTGTTCCTTCTCGCCATAGCTTGGCCTCACATGATTATTACTTGTGCACTTCATTTATATACTGATTCCCTTCTATGATTGATTTTCAAACTCGTGATTGATTTTCAAAACTTTTCCTTATGAAATTCTGATTTTTTACTCGCCCGTTAAGGGTTAATTGATTCTCTCTCTTTGTTTGGCCTTACCAGATCCTTTCCAAAATAAGTACATTCCTGTATTTAGAATTAATCCAACTATATGGTTTTACTGCTCCTTTTATGGTAACAATCATTCTGCTTACAAATTGATCTTCTTTCCTTATATTAATCCTGTTAGTGTCCGTTTGAGCAGTAATCCCTTGATTAAAAGGGGAATACATATGTTAATTGATTCTGACTGTGTTTATTTCCATGTTTGTGTTGAAACCTTATTTGTTACCTTATTCTCTACTCGTTTTCAAAACTATAAATACTTGTACATCTTCTCTTTCAAAAAACAAGTTCGAACACACAACATAAGTCACCACTTCTTCTCTCAAATACACTTAGGTTTTCTAAAAAAAAGCATTCGAGTTTTCTCTGAACTCATAAGCTCTCTTCTCTGACTGTGTTTTGGATGCAAGTATCCTACTTTTCTTTGTGCTTACTTTTCTGCAACTGGTATGTCTCTTCTTGTTTAAATTCTGCCCCCTTTCTTATGTGTTTATGCTTCAGTCTTTTCTTTGTTTATTTTACTACTTTCTGCAAGCTTGTTATTCCTGCTCCTATATGAATCCCCATCCCTGAACCCTTTGTCTGCCGAGTTATGGTTCAGAAAATATGACAACCCTTGACATTGTTGTTCATGTATATGGACTGGACTCCCTGAGTCCTAAACTCTTTCAATTCCCATTCCTTTTCCCCCTTATATATATTCTGAGCTTGAGACCTTGGTCTGGCAGTGTCCTAATCACTGCCCAGACCATAGTCTGACCTTCAATAGGTCTGTGCTCTTATTTGTTGGCTGAACAGGCTTGGTCAGAGGTGTGCCAGCCTACCTTGTGGCTAGGCATGATCACCAGCCTGCCACGACATTCCCCAACCCCCTCTCTTGCACTTACACTCATTCTTAGAACCTAATTTCTGCCCCTCTCTTGTGAGCCTTGCTTTGGGATCCATGAGCTCCCTCTGAACTTGGACACATGAGGGCTAGCTCTTCCACACTGCACTGTAACTCTTTCTAATTAACATATTGGGTGTAAGCACTGCTCGGAGTTCCTGAAATTCCTTGGATCTCTGAAACACCCTAGATAAGAGAAGGCTTTGGAAATCTGGATCTTGGAAGTTTTTCAATCTCATATTGTTAGATACTAAGTCTAAATTAGGCTGCTCGGATATAGCTGTAATTTCTGATGTATTTTTTATTTATGTCTTATTTTTTACTGGTCTGTAATAATTTGTATAAACTCATGGGATTTTAGTGAAAAGGGGAGGGGGTTACTTTTCTGCACAAAAGGGTAGAAATCATGTCTATAGGTTTAATTTCTACACTGCGCAATTTCACACGTAGAGGCCATGCCTATAGAATTTAACTTCTAAAACTTTCTGCAACTATGCATATAGATACCGTGCTCATAGGGGTTTACATTTCTGCACATAATGATACCATTAGGCAAACTGTAGGCTTAATTATAAAGTTGCATATAGATACCATGTTTGTAAAACTCCTGTTAAAAAAGTGTTAAAATCAGTTAACGTATAGAAAGCATGCCTATAGGGACTTTGAGTCGGAACTGTCTCATTTGTTCAAAACAGCACCAACTGTTTAAATTAATATATACTTTGGTAAAACTGGCAGTCTTCTTTGATTTTCTGAACCTCGTAAGTTAACAAACATTTTCTAAACCAAACTGGCATTTTCTGAAACTCACTTTTTTCTGATAAGGCTCATGAAACTCTTTTTTTCCAACTAGTCTGCATGTCTTCTGAAGCTCCTTTCTTTTCTTTTAAATCTTTTTCAAAACAATACATTCTTTTTCTAAAACTCGTTTCACTCTGATAAAAAACTAGTAAAACTTCATAACCAGTTCGCTTTTCGAAATCGTTAGTTCTATCCAACACATAGCTGAAAGTAGACTAGTCCTTAAGAACTGCATTCGAGCGAGCCTAATGCAGACTTCCTGTTTAAAAGTATGTGTTGAACCAGTCCGTTTATCGCTTTAATTTTAAAGACCAAACCAGTACATGCAAGACATGCTAAACTCCATGGCTTGTCTGACTTAAGGAGGTTTACTTGAGCCTTACTTGCTTATCTGCGTCCCCTTTTACTTGCATTGTGTGTTTTGATTGACGGCTAGTGTTTTGTCCTTTGAAAGCTCTCAAAAGGCCCCAAATACCTTTCCCTTTAGGATTAGTAGTCCTAAATGCCTCCGGGACTGATAGGATTGGGACGGGTACTAGCATGCAATAAGTAACAAAACTTTCTGTGCTTTAATACCTTAACAGGGTGGGATGGGTAGAATATGGATATGATGACCAGTGCACTAATATCACGTGCGACCCATCTTCTGAGGAGTGATTGCTGGATATTGCATTGATGTGATCCATATTATTTGTAAACCTAGGACCCCGCTCCCCTTTACTTGTTAATTTTTAAGTTTTCTTTTAAATTAATTTTCCAAACTCTCTACTCCTTCAACTCTTAAACTTGTTTGCAAAACTATGTGAAAAATCCTTTTCTTTTCTACTTGTCTGCTTAAAGTCACAATTGTAGCATGGCCGGGAACCACACCAGTGGATCTTGAGGGGTGCCTAGCACCTTCCCCTCGAGATAAATTCTAGCCCTTACCCAACCTCTGGTTCTTCATCTCAATTTTTTCTTAAAGTGTCCTAATGCACTATAATCATTAGGTGGCGACTCTTCAACTTCTAAACCCAATTTTCGGAAGGGAATAGAGTTGTCCTCCCAAATGTCGTATACCCGATTTCGACTCTTAGAAAAAGGGGGCATCGACAACAGTGAGGTATTGAGTTAGATCTGTCAAAGATACAAGCTATCCAAGAATTGCTACCGCCATGGAATAGGACCGAGGTGATGAGTTTGCTCGGACATTTAAACTACATCAGCAGGTTTATTGCTCAATCACGATAACTTGTGAGCCCATCTTTAAGTTGTTAAAGAAGGATACCACGATCAAATGGACTGATGAGTTCTAGGAGGCATTTGATAAGATCAAGGGGTACCTGTCAAACCCACTTGTGTTGGTACCACCGAAGCCTGGGAGACCATTAATTCTCTATTTGACAGTCCTAGATAATTCATTCAGTTGTGTGTTTGGTCAACACGACATCACTGGCAGGAAGGAGCAAGCCATCTATAATCTCAGCAAGAAGTTCACATCCTATGAGGTTAAGTATACTCCCCTTGAAAGGACATGTTGCGCCTTGACTTAGGTGGCACAAAAGTTGAAGCATTATCTATCGTCCTACACTACTTACCTCATTTCTCACCTGGATCCTCTAAAGTATGTCTTTCAGAAGCCTATGCCCACATGAAGACTTGCAAAGTGGTAGATTTTGCTCACATAGTTTAACATTATCCATGTGACTCGAACTGCGATGAAAGCCCAAGCATTGGCCGATCACTTGGCTGAGAAACCGGTGGATAAAGAGTATGAGCCATTGAGGACTTATTTTCCTAATGAAGAGGTGATGCATATTGACAATGTGGAGTAGGATGAAAATCCAAGTTAGAAACTTTTCTTAGATGGAGCCGCTAACATGAAAGGTGTCGGAATATGGGTTGTGCTCATTTCTGAAATAGGGAATCACTACCCTATTACGGCTCAACTTCGTTTCTATTGTACCAACAACATGGCTAAGTATGAGGCATGAATTCTAGGTTTGAGGCTAGCTGTGGACATGGGAGTCTAGGAAGTCTTGGTTTTGGCAGATTCGTATCTGTTGGTGCACCATATTCAGGGAGAATGGGAGACTCGAGATTTGAAGCTCATACAATACTAACAATATTTGCATGATCTTTGTCAACTATTTAGATTAGTAGAGTTCAGGCATATTCCTAGGATCCATAATGAGGTTGCAGACGCCTTGGCTACCTTGGCATCAATGTTACACTATCTGGATAAGGCTTATGTTGACCCTCTGCATATTCAAGTTTGTGATCAGCATTCTTACTGTAATATGGTTGAGGAGGAACTTTATGGTGAACCGTGGTTCCATGATATCCGGGAATACATCAAGATGGGGTGTATTCGGTGCAGGCTACAGGTGATCAAAAGAGAACAATTCGATGTTTGGCTAGTGGATTTTTCTTGAGCGGGGAAATTTTGTACAAGAGAACTCCAGATCTTGGACCGCATATGAATGGGTAAGTTTTGGAAAAGAAAATTCTTCGAGCAAGGTATTATTGGCTCACCATGGAATGAGATTGCATTAGCTTTGTGCGCAAGTGTCATCAATGCCTGGTACACGGTGATTTGATTCATTCTCCGCCATCTGAGTTGCATACAATGTCCGCACCTTGGCCCTTTGTTGCTTGGGGCATGTATGTCATCGGACCAATTGAGCCAGTGGCATCAAATAAGCACAGGTTTATCCTGATTGCCATTGACTATTTAACTAAGTGGGTTGAAGCTATGACTTTCAAATCTGTGACCAAGAAGGTAGTGGTCTATTTTGTTCATTCAAACCTCATTTGCCGGTTCAGGATCCTCAAGGTAATCATCACGGACAATGGTGCTAATCTTAATAGCCATTTGATGAAAGAAGTATGCAAACAGTTCAAGATTATGCATCGAAATTCCACTCCGTATCGCCCCAAGGCAAATGGAGCTATTGAGGCGTCTAACAAGAACATAAAGAAGATACTTCGAAAGATGGTGCAAGGTTCTAGGCAATGGCATGAAAAGTTGCCTTTTACTTTGCTGGGTTACCGCACTACTGTTCGCACTTCAGTAGGTGCAACTCCTTATTTGTTGGTATATGATACTGAAGTAGTTATACCCGCAGAAGTTGAAATTCCATCCCTTCGGATTGTTGCTGAAGCTGAAATTGATGACGATGAATGTGTCAAAACCCGTTTGGAGCAGTTAAGTTTGATCGATGAGAAAAGACTGGCGGTAGTATGTCATGGTAAATTGTATCAAAAGAGAATGGCAAGAGCATACAATAAAAAGGTGCATCCCCGGAAATTTGAAGTGGGTCAGCAAGTATTAAAACGTATCCTTCCACATCAGGCTGAAGCTAAAGGCAAGTTTGCCCCAAATTGGCAGGGGTCGTTCATTGTAACAAGAGTGTTGTCCAATGGTGCTTTGTATTTAACAGATATAAAAGGCAAATATGTAGATATGGCTATTAATTCTGATGCAGTCAAAAGATATTATGTATGATTTCTTTGGTTTGTCTAATTATATTGTTTGTACTTGGCACGTTTTGAAGATTGGAATGACGAAGGTATTTTATTTTGCCATCTAAACACTTTATCCTTTGTTACCCCTTTTGAGCCTTATTTTCTTTTTCATACCCCTCTTTTGGAATCAGAAGCAGAGTTTAGAAATACATATACAGAAAATATAAATAAAAAAAGAGAAAAGAGGAAAAAGAGAAGAGAAAAAGAGAAAGAGAAAAAAGAAAAAAAAGTAAAGCAAAAGAAAGAAAAGAAAAAGAAAAAGAAAAAAGTAACAAAAACAAAGCAATTCCTATGTCTTGAACTACGTTTGACATGATTCCTTTTAAGGATACGTAGGCAGGCTCTCGGTTTGGTCCCATCAAAACAAAGTCCAAATTCCCCAGACTCGAAGAAACTGGGGAAGCAGTTGTGGTTTTGCAAAAAGATCTGATTCCAAAAGTTGTAATTTTGAACCCTGTTATTTTAAATTGTTTTTAAGCCGGCATGCTGCCTTTTCTTTCTAACCCCATCCAAAAGCTCGCACCCTATTCCAAAGAAAGACCTTCCAATCAATCTTTAAAATATGCTAAGTCAAGCAAGCTAGAGGTATGATTCATATGATGGGTGACACTTTTGTTCAGGAGCACAAGGAAAAATGAATAAATGAGAGAGTCTTATTGGTGAAAACCCTCACGGGCACCGTAAGGCGATGTAAAGCTGAGAGAAAACTAAAATGAGAAAGTCTTATTGGTGAAAACCCTCGCGAACACCATAAGGCGATAGTGAGTCGAGAGATGAACAAATGAGAGAGGTTTGTTGGTAAAAACCCGTCAGGGCACTACAAGCCGAATGAGGCTCGTGACTTTGCAGAGATTAGATTATGGAAAATCCCGGTTTCGAAGTATGAATACGGGGTACAAAATGAAATATGATTAGGTGAACAGTCTGGGAGGATTAATCCGAAATTCATGTCATGATCATTGGAGCTAGCTGCTTCACTCAGATAAGTCTCTTTTCCACTCTTCCTCAAATAGTCATCTCTGTCTAAAATTTCCTCTTTGTGTTTGTTTCTCGAAGTCACTTTGCTTCGGTTTTTTCTTTTGGGTCTACTTTTATAAGTCTTTTTTCAATGTTAGCATTGTTAAGCAAGCAAGAAAGGATTTCAAAACTTATTACCAACTTTCAATTGCACAAAGCAAAGTGCGGCCAGAGCATACCAGCAATAGCATGATTCAAAATGAAAAATAAGCTGTTAGTGGGAGTTCAAGTGGTCAAGTGGTTTTGTGAACTTTGAGAAAACATAGAGGTTCAAATTGGAAGGACAAAAATGTAAAACAACAGGATGAGTGTGAGGCACTCGGGTCATTCTGGGTTCTGTGGTTGAGGTTCGATCAGAAGGTCAAATAATTCTTTTCTAGCCCAAGGCAGCTAATATGAAAAAAGCATGGCAGTGGAAAGGCCACCTTCAGCAAGAATACTGCAAACTAACCACCACATTTTCAAACTGATAAGATTTTCTGTGATTGAAACAGGGGCAGAAAATTTCGTGTTTTGGAGGAACCCTCCATGAGGAAAGCGTACGCCAGATAGGCTCAACCGTAAGTTCTCAGGACCCTCCTGGATAATGGGATTTAATTTAAAATTTTCAGGACCCTCCTGGATAATGGGATTTAATTTCAAGTTCTCAGGACCCTCCTAGATAATGGGATTTAGTTTCAAGTCCGTCAGGACCCCCCTGGATAATGGGATTTAGTTTTAAGATTTTAAGACCTTCATAGATAATGAGATTCAGCGTAAGTTTTACCTTTAGGAAGTAGAATTTAGATTTGAAGTTCTCACTAGATGACATTCAATTTTAAATTTTCAGGGTCGTCCTAGATAATGGGATTCAACTTTAAAATTCTTATAGCTCTTTTGGATAACAGGATTCGATTAACACTCACAGATGTTCCCGGTACCAAACTGGGGCAGAAAAGTTTCTTTTGTTTTGTTTGTTTTGTCACAATGTAAGCGCCCACCTGGAGAACAAGAGAATTCATTTCAAGTTTAAGTTGCAGGTGCCCACCGGGAGAACAAGGGAATTCATTTCAAGTTTTAGCATTAGGCGCCCACCTGGAGAACAAGGGAATTTATTTCAAGTTTAAATTGCAGGCGCCCACCTGGAGAACAAGGGAATTCGTTTCAAGTCAAGTTGCAGGCACCCACCTGGAAACTAAGGGAATTTATTTCAAGTTTAAGCTGTAGGCACTCACCTGGAGAACAAGGGAATTCATTTCAAGTCTAAGTCGCAGGCGCCCACCTGGAAAACAAGGGAGTTTATTTCGAATTTTAAGTCAGCTTTAGGCGCCCACCTGGAGAACGAGGGAATTCATTTCAAGTCTAAGTTGCAGGCGCCCACCTGGAAAACAAGGGAATTCATTTCAAGTTTTAAGTCAACATCAGGCGCCCACCAAGAGAACAAGGGAATTCATTTCAAGTTTAAGCTGCAGGTGCCCACCTGGAAAACAAAGGAATTTATTCCAAATTTTAAGTTGGCATCAGGCGCCCACCTGGAGAACAAGAGAATTTATTTCAAGTCTAAGTTGCAGGCACCCACTTGGAAAACAAGGGAATTTATTTCGAACTTTAAGTCAGCATCAGACACCCACCTGGAGAACAAGGGAATTTACTTCAAGTCTAAGTTGCAGGCGCCCACCTGGAAAATAAGGGAATTCATTTCAAGTTTAAGCATCAGGCGCCCACCTGGAGAACACGGGAATTCATTTCAAGTTTAAGCTGCAGGCGACCACCTGGAAAACAAGAGAATTTATTTCGAATTTTAAGTCAGCATCAGGCGCCCACCTGGAGAACAAGGGAATTCATTTCAAGTCTAAGTTGCAGGCGCCCACCTGGAAAACTAGGGAATTTATTTCAAATTTTAAGTCAGCATCAGGCGCCCACCTGGAGAACAAGGGAATTCATTTTAAGTTTAAGTTGCAGGCGCCCACCTGGAGAACAAGGGAACTTATTTCAAATTTTAAGTGAGGATCAATTGCAGGCGACCACTTGGAGAACAAGGGAGCCCATTTAAGTATTAGGTCAAGTAGCAGGCACCCACCTGGAGAACAAGGGAATTCACTTCAAGTATCAAGTCAAGTAGCAGGAACCCACCTGGGGAATGAGGGAATACATATCAGAGTTAAGCCCAAGACAACAGCAGGAACTCGCCTGAAGAATAGGGTTAATTCAAGTTAGGAATAGCAGAAGCTCGCCTTGAGAGTGCGAGTCAACAGTTCAAGATGCACGACAGAACTCCAGAAGTTTCAAGATCAAGTTTGAAGACATATAGATAGGAATCTTGTAATTCATAGCTGATAAACTTGCTTAGCTTCTTTTCATTTTTGATTTCAGTGTAATAAGGAGTTCAGCAAGCGGTACAATAACAACAGTGAAATCACAGCTTCTCGGTAGTCCGAACTACCAAAACTTCCAGAACTACACTGACCTGATTCCTTTATAACCAAGGATATGTAGGCAACCTCAGAAGCAAGGTTCGGTCAAACTTTTTCAAGATGTTTCCCATAGAGTATCCAAAAGGGCAAAAATTGCTCGGGATTGCTTACTTTATCTTTGCCCGAAAACTCTTCGTGTTTCCGAGCAAAGAGGGGCAACTGTGAACACGTGATTTTTTTCAGATAATAGTAATCCTATAAATTCGCAAAATAAATTTTTTACAATTATTGTAATTTCTATAGCATTTTTAGGAATGTCTTGTTAATTATTGTTTGTATTTAGCTGCATGACTAGCATTTTAAAATCATGAAATAATACCCTAAAAATGTTCAAAATTTTATACATTGCATTTTAGGTTGTTATTTACATCTTTAAGGTTAAGTCGTTAATTAATTGTATTATTAAACGAAAATCACCAAAAAAAATATGGATTGTTCTACATTTTAGCCTTAGTTTTAGAATTAGTACCTTTTTTCATTAGTTTTAAAGTAAATTAATTATTTTAATATTATAAATAGATAATTTATTTAATTAATCTACATTTCTAGGTTTATCTAGGACTTAATTTACGGTTTTAGTTAATTTTATAGGATTTTTTAAAAAAATAAAAATTAATTATTATTAAGACTAGAAAGAAAAGAGCTTAGTTGAGACCAAATTTGGCCTAAATTGTTGACCCAATTCCCTCTTCTCCAGCCAGCCCAAGTCCAAACCCCCCAATACCGGTCCAATCCTCTAACACCCCAAACGACGTCGTTTTGACCTATTGAATCCCAGCCGTTTATCTTCAATGATCCAACGACTGGGAACGAACCCCATATCCCTTATAATTTTCCAAAGGACCTCCCCCCCCAACCCTAGACACTCTCGTAGACCTTGTCTCTCACCCTTCTCCTAGCCACCACCGTCTGTCGCTGCCGAAAATTGTCCACGGAGGTGACACGTCGCCAAATAGCCCTAAATTCACACCCTACACTCCCCTAACACCCCTAAGCCTTAATTCCATAACAGTTTTTCAAAAATCCCCACCCACCATCTCCAATTCTTGATCTAGAAATCAAAACCCTAGATTTTTTTTCTTCCTTTTCCAATTTTCTAGCTAAGGTAGAGGTACCATGAATTTTACACTAATTGTTTGGCCCGTTCAAGACCTTTTTGTTTGATGCTAACCTACTCTGTCCGGAATCTTTTCACCGGAGTTCTTCTTCTGTGTCAAACCTGTTGAACCTCAGCGAGCTTTGCCCAATGAAATACTTATCGAATGTCATGAGTTCAAATAAGTGTTCATCGGACAGAGGTTGCTGTCGTTCAACCTTGAAACTCCGGCATTGATTGGAATCTTGGGTTTTCTCGTGAGTCATTTTGATTGGTAACTCATATATCTAGCTCTTCATTTCTTTCTAGTTTAATTGTTGCTAGTCAGATTTTTAGTTAGTTTTTTTTGTTAGTTAATAAATTGTATAATGACATTTGGTCAATTACATATTATTATTTGTTGGATTATGTTCGTTGATGTCAGCGGAACATGAATTTCTTTTTCTTTCTTTCTTTTATCAGTGTGTTTAATTTGAAAAGGGATGCACTGTGTGAGAAACATGCCCATTGGATTTGAAATTCGGGGATGAGTTTCCTTCTGCTTTGTTTGTCGGTTTATCTTAGTTTAGGTATTCAAGTGCAAGGCCCAGGCATTTTTAGTCCTAAGTGGTAAATACGAGGGCTTAGGGGTGAAAGGGGTAATAAACAGAGTTTAAATGGGGTCAATTGGGAAGTAAAAAAAGAAGAAGAAGAAGCTTCTAGACTTGGACAACTGTCCATTTCTAGTCTTCAAAAGATGTTGAATTTAGAGGGGGGGGAGAAGTTGCAAAATTGGTTAGGAAAATATTCTTTTTCCCCTGAAAATTAGGGAAGGCACATAGGAGAGCGGTTGCGTTTTTTTCTTATAAAAGCATGCTTATCTCATAGAATAGCCACAGATGTTTTACACAAGAAATCTTAAAACAATACATAGACTGATTCTCTTGAGTGCATTTTTTGATTTTCCTCTCTTTAAGTTCAAAGCTAGGGAAATATAAATAAAAAAACAAAATGAGATGTTCAAGCCGATTTTCCTTCACATTGTCTAATGGTTTATTTCCATATTACCGGTTTTGCTGATTTGAGTTGAAAGCTGTAGTATTGTTGGTTTCCTGCTATTTTCTTGTTGTTGCTTGTGCTATTTTCTGCTGTCATTTGCTGATTTCAGAGCTCTATTTTCTTATTCTGTTCATTTGTTATATCCAGGTACCTCTCTTGAATCTCTGGATTATATTTGGATATGAAATATGCTTGTATAGAAGAGATATGTGTATTATGGAGGTAGAGAAAGCAGTCATGTGCAATTGTTCATGCATATGCTCTTTCAAGTTGCTTTCGTTTCTTTTTTTGTTTGGTATTCTGTTAGGATTAATGAAACTTGAGTTATCTATACATAAGTCCATTTGTATCTAAAAGTGATGTCCTTCTTATTGTTGTATTTAATTCTGTATGAGTTTTAATTTTAAGCACAAATGTTCAGCAGTTCCTTGTCTCATCCTTTGCCTATTTATAGGCTTACTAATCTGGTAAAAAATAGTGTTATGGCTCAAAAAAACCGTTTGGGTAAATGTCTTGTTAACCTACTCATGCGTTTGTTAATCACTGTTTATACAAAATTTCCTCCCTATATTGTTTATGCCTAAATCTGTGTCTAAATATGTGTATATAAGAGATTAATTATGAGCATTGATTCTAGAATGTTGTTTTAATTTTTTAATTACTTAGCTTGACCAATGTTTGGTCATCAGATATGGATGTTTGGATTTTGGAGATCCTCTTAGTATAAAAGGATTTTGGCTTTAGCTAATAAGAAGTAAGCGGGCTTTGGGCCTTAGTGTTTTTCTCTTTCAATATCTTTTGGGGTTATGAGCTTTAGTTGAAAGTCACTGAGTTAGCCCAGTTTACAAAATAGATTATTGTTTAAAATAGCTCCAACAATTTTCCCTAAATTCATGATCCTCTCAGTAGGCATGAAACTTAGAAAAATGATTACGAATACGTTAGGATTCTTTAGGCGCGCTCTAATTAAATCATTGTGGTTGTGTACACGTTCGTGTGACATAATTACGATCCTAAAAATCAAATTGGAGTATGCGTTCACGCAACTTCGATCAAACTTTCTTAATAATAATAAAGCGTGATTAATTGTGGACACATACGCGTGACATGATTCTTGAAGCGCCAAACGAAATGAGTACACGTACGCGTGACTCGTTTTAAGATAATTTCAAATTTACGATTAATTGAGCAATTAAAAATGGTTAAGGGGGTAGATGAACATAGGTTTAAAAATAAGCAATTAGACAATTTAATAAGACATGTATGATCATATCGATCGTGCTAAAACTACGGAACCCAGAAATGCCTAACACCTTCTTCCAGGTTAACAGAATTCCTTACCCGAATTTTTGTGTTTTGCGGACTGTAAAACAAAGTCAAACTTCCGCGATTCGGAATTTTAAACTGGTGACTTGGGACACCATAAATTATCCCAAGTGGCGACTTTGAATTTGATATAAATAATTCCGTTTCGGTTATTGCCACTTTAATTATCTCCCTATACCCTTCTGGGTAGAAAAAGGAGATTTGACAATGAATTTACCCTTCGAGAGACGGTAACCATTGTCCTTGAAGATGATATTTGACTTGCATTTGAGGTTCCGAGATCGGCGGAGGTCGATGAAGGTATTCTCTCCCTTCTGTGATGACGGAGGTCGAAGGGCCGACCGCCGGGGTTTCTAATTATTTATAGTAAGAGGAGCCGTCGACTTCGCAGCAAGTCGATAAAATTTGTTTTTTGGCTGATGGGAGAGGCAAAGGAGTTGCCAAAGATAGTTATGATATGGGTTCAGACATTGATTTCGTTGACCTGAGGATGATGAAATAAAGGTTTATCCCACTCGAGGTGAGGTTCGAAGGGTCGACGAGGACAATTGCGATCCCCATGGATCGTGATCTGTTGAAGAATACGGAGAACGCAGTCCCTTCCCTCTGCCCTCTTTGCTCTGACATAGAAGGTGAAACCCTCAAGAGAACTGGACAATGTTACTCTGTCGAGGAGCATAGCCGGACTTGCCCTTAGGGTTAGTATTTTACGTTTTTGTCTTTCTAACTGTAGTGTTTCTTTGTTTAGAGTTTTGCATTTATTATAGGAGACATTCTTATTTTTGCTTCCTTTCTTTTTCTTCTTATGATTGCAGACCATGATCTTGGAGATTGAGAGCGCTCGAAGGGAGGAGAAGCATAACAAAATACTTGAGAAGTTGGAGCACAAGTATTTTGAGTACCGCAGCAAGTATAGGGATATTCGCAGATGTTTTGGCGAGGGAGGCAACTTGCGGGCCCTACGCGATGAGTTGAAGGAGAAGGATGATGAGCTTATGAGGGCCATCGATAAGTGTAGCATCCTTGAAGGGACGTTGAGAGGTAAGGAGGAAGAGCTCAAAATCAGCAAAGGGATCGAAGCCTAATGAAACGATTTCCAAGCTGAGGTGGTTTTGCTGCATGCCAGCTTGATGAGTGTCAATTCAGAACAGATGCTCTAAGTGGCGAGGTCGCCTAGAAGGTAGAGGATCTTGAGAAGGCGGAGTTTGCTAGGTCAGAGGCTTTGAGGTAGGTGGAGGATCTTGAGGTAGTGATCCAGACTCTCCATTTTGCGCAAGAAAATGACTTGGAAATGGCAAGGCTTAAAGAAGAGAAACTTGATGAGAGGGTTGGAGAGTTGGAGAAAGAGACTTCTGGACTCTACGATCGAGTTGCTGCTCTTGAGGTCAAGAAGGCCCGATTACTGGAGCAACCGTCCTCTTCCCATACTTCAGATTTTCCTAATGTTCCTCGAGAGTTGTATGAGGAGCAGATTTATGTCGAGGTCCAATTAGATTTGTTTCGAGATTTGTATGCAGCAGGATCTGTTTCTGAGGTTGCCTTTGAAGATACTTCTGTTAAGGCCCGGAAGCTTAAGTTGCTTGCAGGTATGACCCTGCTACGCCAGAGGCCGGTGAGGAGGAGGGGGACGAAGGTATAGATCAGCTCGAGGAGAATTCCTGGTATGATGCTGCATATCCTGAGGGTGAAGGCGACGATGGTTAGGGTGCTGATGGTCAAGGGGGCGACACTGTTGAGGGGCAAGACGGCAGGGATGTCGAAGCCCGTGTTGGTGGTGGCCAGTAGTTTTCTCTTTTGTTTTTTTGTATATTTTTATGTGTAGTTGGTGGCGTCTTCATGAGCCTTTGTAAAAATATTTCAATTATGAAATGCAAACTTCATTTTTTACATCTAATTCTCTTTATGTGGTTCATTTTTGCATTTGTATGTTTTTTAATTATGTCGCTTGTTTGCCTTGATTTTCTAACCGTGATCACTTACTAGCGAATGTCGGCCAGAGGTTGGTGGGAGTTTGTTCAAACAAGGCTTTAATTATGGCCAAGGGCCGGCAGGTGTTAGTTCGAGCAAGGTCGAATATAACCTGAACTTAATTATGGTCGAGGGCCAGTAGGTGTTAGTTCGAACGAGGTCGAACATAACCTAAATTTAATTATGGATGAGGGCTAGTAGGTGTTAGTGTGAATAAGGTCGAACATATCCTGAGTTTAATTATGGCTGAGGGCCAGTAGGTGTTAGTTCGAACGAAGTTGAACAAAACCTGAATTTAATTATTGCCGAGGGCCAATAGTTGTTAATTCGAACAGGGTCGAACATAACCTGAATTTAATTATGGTTGAGGGCCAGTAGGTGTTAGTTCGAACGAAGTCGAACATAACTTGAATTTAATTATGGTCGAGGGCCAGTAATTCGAACGAGGTCAAACATAACCTGAATTTAATTATGGCTGAGGGCCGCTAGGTGTTATTTCGTACAAGGTCGAACATAACCTAAATTTAATTATGGCCGAGGGACGGTAGGTGTTAGTTCGGACAAGGTCGAACATAACCTAAATTTAGTTATGGTCGAGGGTCGGTAGGTGTTAGTCCAAACAAGGTCGAACATAACCTAAATTAAATTATGGTCAAGGGTCGGTAGGTTTTAGTTCGAACAAGGTCGAACATAACTTAAATTTAATTATGGCCGAGGTCCGCTAGGTGTTAGTTTGAACAAGGTCGAACATAACCTAAATTTAGAAAGATGTGCCGATAAGTGCGAAGTTTGTCGAAACCATAAACTTTAAGAATTGTTGCTTTGGTCATACACTTGGAGAGAAAACAATAAACTTCAAACATTGTTGCTTTGGTCATACATTTAGAGAAATTTACAAATTTTCGGGCGTTCGCTGGCGTTCAAGTCCCAGTCCCAGTCTATCTAGTCCCTTTATTAGTTGACCTGGAGAGTGCTTAAGAGGTCGAGCAATCAACTAGACGTCCCGTTCCCATCTTTGAGTACTTCAACTTGAAGTTTTCCCTTCGTCGCCTCGTTAAAAACCTCCTTGAGAAAATCCAATTGGGAAAAAACTCAAGTGAGGAAAAAAAGAGTACGACTTGGGGGATGCTTTCTCTTAAAAGTTGAAGTACTTAAGGTGGGTAATATTCTAGTTGTTTGGTAGTATCTTTCCTTCCATTGTTTCTAGTTTGATTGACCCTTTGTTCGCTCTTGCCGTGATTTTGTATGGACCATCCTAATTTATTCCCAGCCTGCCTTCCCGTGGATCTTTACCTACTTGTGTTTTAGCTTTAAGCATGTAGTCCCCGACATTGAGCGGCCTGAATCTTGCTTTCTTGTTATAACAGCGTTCTGCGTGCTATTTTTGGAAGATGATTCTTACATTGTCTATGTCTCTTCGTTCTTCGACTTCGTCGAGATCGTGCCTTCTGCTTTCTTATTGCTTGTACTGCTCTCATGGAAGTACCTTAGGCTGGGAACTCCGACCTCGACTGGTATTACTACGTCGATCCCATAGACCAAAGAGTAGGGTGCCTCTCCTATGCTCGTTTTCGGCGTTGTTCGATAGGCTCACAGTACTTCTGGTAATATTTCTGCCACAATCCCTTGGCGTCTTCAAGTTTTATCTTCACGGTGTTCAGTATCGACTTGTTGGAGGACTCTGCTTGTCCATTGCCCGCGGGATGGTATGGCATCGAGAGTATTCTTTTGATACGCCAATTCTCAAAAAACCGAGTGGAGGTATTCTCCTACTTGGTGAATCATCAGAGCATATTTTTGGCTTCCCTCGTATTTTTTCAAGAAGTCTGCGGCCTCCTTTTTCATAGTGGGCCAGTAATATCCTGCCCGTATGAGGCATTTGACCCCAGCCCGATTGCCGGAGTGAGCTCCATAATGGCCCTCGCGGACCTCTTCCGCGTCTGGTTTGGGCCCAAGCATTTTGCTAGAGGGCCGCCATAAGTTATCTTATACAGGTTGTTGTGGATGATATTGTACCTGGCCGCTTGTATTTTCAGTTTCTTGGCTTCATTTTTATTATCTAGGATTGTGTCGTCATGCAAATATGTAATAATTTGCATGAGGTGAGGAGGTAGATTACGTTTTTGTCTCCGGTTGCGATGCTTTTGTTGGTTGCGGCTAGTTTAGCAAGGCCGTCCGTATCAACGTTCTGTGCTTGGGGAATTCGGTCGAGCTGACATTCATCGAACTCGGGCAGCAGCTTGTAGATTTCAGTCTGATAGTTTGTAATCTTTGTTCTTTGATTTTGTAAGTCCAGATGACTTGGTTGACTACGAGTTGGGAATCACAACATAGTTTTAACTGTTTTTCCCCGTACTTGAGGCTAGTCTCAAACCTGCAATTATGGCCTCATACTCAGCCTCGTTGTTAGTCATATCTGGGCACCTTATGGATTGGCGGATTACTTCGTATGCTGGGACTTAGAGTACGAGTCCCATTCCGGACCTTGAAATGTTGAATGCGCCATCGGTTTATAGAACCTAGAGGCCTTGTGCTTGGGGGGAAGTTTGAGCGGCTTCTCTTTCGACTTCGGGCATTACTTTTGCGTTGAAGTCGGCGACGAAGTCAGCGAGCACTTACAACTTATTGTTGTTCGCGGTTGGTACGTGATATCGTGCTCGCTTAGCTCGATGAGCCGTTTGGCCAGCCTTCCCAATAGCTCGGGTTTATACAAAATGCTTCTCAGGGGAAAAGTCATGACAACCGAGATGGGATGGCATTGGAAATACGATCTAAGCTTACATGAAGCTACGACTAAGGCCAGCGCCAGTTTCTCGAGGTGAGGATACCTCTTCTCAGTGTCAAGTGATGTTTTGATGGGGGATTGCTAATATAATAGATGGGGGATTGCGTTTTTTTTCTCGAATCAAGACTGCACTTATAGCTACTTCGGATAAAGTAAGGTAAATGAGGAGACGTTCCCCGGCTCTGGTTTTGAAAGCAATGGTGGCGATGACAAGTGTCATGACCCGAATTTTTCCACCCTCGGGAGTCGTGATGGCACCTACCCATAGAAGCTAGGCAAGCCGTGAAATTTAGAAAATTCTTTACTTCTTTGTTTTAATCCCTTTAACAACTTGCTTTAACATGTGACAAACATTTAACTAATAGCGGAATATGAGATTAAGCGGAAGACTTAAACAAAATAAACCAAAATAATTCAGAAATCAACATATGCCTCTACCCAGAAACTGGTGTCACAACTTTTACGGACTATCTATAATTACTACATACAAACGTTTGAAAGAAGGAAAACTGTCTATCTCGGATACAATGATAATAGAACAAAATAACCGATAGAAGAGACGTCGGGCCTGTTGATAAATTTTTCCCAGCTTTGATTATATATTGACCTGCTAACATGATAAATATGGCAATCTATGAGCCACTGTTGTTATTTTTGTTTTATATTTTTTGGGAGCAGGAAGGCAAATAAGATTGATGGATCTGATCCTCTACTATCCTCTACTCACTGCTGTGACAGCTGAAAGAACCTGAAGTCACTCTATGAGATTTGGTATCTTCTTCTCCTATGTATATAAGAAAGTCTCCATTTAAGATATCATAATATACTGTCTTTCATGAAGTGGAAGTTGAAATCAGTCCCGCAAGTATGGTTTTACATTTGAATGAAAACTTGAACATGAGGTCCAACTCTTCTGTTTCTGGTATTCATCTGATGTTGTGGGAATCTACTCTAAGGAAAAAAAGAAGAAAAAAAATCAATTTTAGCAGAACACTTGAGAATTAACTTTTGTTCACATAGAAGACGCTGGTGACATCTTACTTTCTCGATATTTTGGCCAATTAGATATCCATGTAGCTGTAATGCATTTTAATTGCATTTTGAGATCGTTTTATTTTTTTTTCCATGTCGTCTGGCAGATTTTTCTGTGGACTGTGCCTTCAGTTCACCATGGACTGGTTGGCATGTGTATTTGCTCGAACAAGGTATTTCCATGTTTGGATTTGTGGCATCTTATGATTCACATTTTCATGCTTCTAGATTGCATAATTGAAGTAAAATTCATACTTGATACAATCATATGGAAGTTCAATATGTGCAAAAGAAGTGAGGGAAGTACTTGAGGTGATAAAATGTCATGTGGAGATAGAGCAGCAGCAGATGCAGAGTTGAAGGCTTCTTTGCCACAAGATGTCATATAGAAGTAAATTATGCCTTGCCTTTGTGCTTCATAAAGGAATGTGTCCATAATCTTAAGAGTAACCATGGCAGTGTGTAGAGGAACTTCTTATTTGAAATTATGTCATCCTTGACAAGATTTCAGTTTTTATCTACTTATTCTATTTCTTTCCCCTGGGTTTCTCTTTTCCTTCGAGTATACAACAGTATACTTTTCAGTTTCCAGCTACAATCGATTTTGTGGTTATATGAGGAAGATAATACTTGTGTGATACAGTTTATATGCATTAATTGTATAACATTTTTTGGTTTAGGTGTATATTGTTATACACTAGATCTTATCCTTGCAAGGGTGATTGGACTTCTGATCCAACCGATCGAAAAAAGCATGGCAGTTGAGCCACGGACTTTCAGGGCTGAAGGTTTGATAATTCATAAATGAAGTGCATTTCATGCAGATTTTCAGTATCAAATTTGTGGATTTCATTTTGATAAGTCCATTTTTATTAAAGATTTATTATTCTATCATACGATCTTTTGAATAGTCTCACAATACAAACACACGTAATAGTTACTGGGAAAATTCTTTTTTTTTTTTTTTTGAGTTATATTTATTTTAGATGAATTTTTATCTGGAGTCCTTTGTATAAACAAAAATGTGTCTCTTAATGAACCATACACCTATAGCTTGTGATGATTTTTTTTTGTCATTTTGGCATTGCCACTATGCATATACCCTTTTTTGAGGGTTTACATTGCTATTTATATGAAAGGTTGGTTCTGTCTTTATTTATATTGCTAGTCATTTATTTTCTTTAACAATTTCTCATTCTGTAAAATCTTAAATACACAGGTCACAAAGCTACTACATTGAGTTATGGGAACACTAATGAGCCCAACGGTTACTCTACTCCCAAAGCCATACAAAAAAATGTGCACTTCATTGAGCCACAAGATTGGACCATGAGTTTTGTTTTGGCAATGGGTTAGTGCAAGCTGTTTCTAGGCCATCATATTAGGCCTTCTTTTCTGGCTTTGAACTTATGGAGCTTAGAGTTTTGGACCTCCCCCACTCTAGAAGAGTTAACTATTTTGAGACATATTGACCAAAATAACTTAATGAAACTGAAAAAATTGTGTCATTAAAAATTGGGGTAAAATGCTAGGTCGTAATTATAAAGCAAAGACCCAACTCTTTACTGCTTGCACAAAATGCTTACGTCTTTTTCGTTCTCTGCATTAAATAGTTCCTGATAACTCTTAGAGCATGATTGGCAAATTAAATTGTCAATAAGTCAAAAATGAGAAAGTGTCCATACGTAAAATCAGAATTATTGATACATACAGGCTTTTTTCATAGAAAAAGGGTATTTCAATAGAAGCAGAAGTGATGCTCTGCTACCGAAAGTTCATTAAGCCTTTGTACAATAATGGATTTTAACTTCATTGTCCGCCTATTATCCCCAAGGAAAAGTAGCATGTTACCATCTTAAATCATTTAGCTCCATGCTCGCCTATCATCCCAAGGAAGAGTGGCCTGTTACCATCTTAGATTCTTCGCTCATGTTCACCTTACTAGTATATATATATATATATATATATATATATATATATATATATATATATATATATGTATGGAAAATCTTCAGAGAATGTCTTTAGCCCATACAGTTCGTCCGACAAAAACATATACGTAGTAAATTGCAAGGGTCGCGTCATAGGGATCGTATAAGAGTTTTTTTTTTATTTTTATTTTTAGGTATAAGAGTTGACCAGTTGAAAGATAAAATCAAGTGGAGGACATGATTCTGTCCTGATGTTAAAAATAAATTAAGAGAGGAACTCTTGTCCCGTTTGAGCAATACATAAAGAGAAAAAGAAAAAGGAAGAGATATCACGATTGGTTATAGATGTAGGCCTCATGCAAATTTGGGTCACGCTTAATACTTTCCCAAGATTTGAGAATCTAATTATAGACCTTATATGAGTTTCTAATTTGACGTTCTAAATTTGAATAAACAAGTTTGATTTCTCATTAATTTGGTACATTTGACACCTAAAATAAAACCATATCACCTAACCCGGGTGATATGTTATTCAAAAAACAAAATTGTTACCTTAGCTTAATGTTGGAACGAACAATTAAAAATATGGGAATAATCGAAGGAGTTAGATACACAATTGCATAGATAGTGTTATTACATATAAACTTACAAAAAGGAAACATAGAAAATAGTACATGCATAGCAAGAAATACTAGCAAAACCACATCAATACTGCACAATAGGAAGAGGGCATTTGATACAAAACCTAGAAAGATTCATCACTAGGAAGAGGAACATGAGTTCTAACAATGAAAAAGTTTTCACAGATAAAGCCAGCAAGCCCACCACCAATCAAAGGCCCAACCCAGTAAACCCAGTGGTCAGTCCAGATTCCACTCACAAAAGCCGGCCCAAATGATCTTGCTGGGTTCATTGAAGCTCCTGAAAAAGGCCCTCCAGCCATGATGTTGGCCCCAACCACAAGCCCAGTTAGAAGTGGGCCCATCCCTTCAAGAACTCCCTTCTTGGGGTCCACAATGGTTGTATAGACAGTGAACAATAGAGAAAATGTCAAAATCACCTCCATAATTATCCCTTGACTATAGCTCACTCCATTTGCTAGTGTGTGAACTGGTGTTTCCTGCAAAAATACATCATTAAAGATCAAAATACAAAAAGATGAGATAAGGACCTTATGCCACCGGTAACCGGTGTGACTATGTAGTATCTAGTACTAGAACTAGTAAAAAAGATGCTCAAGCCCTGACACATTCGAGTAAGTATATCAATTTATTTCTTTAATTTATGTAAAAAAGGTGACAGTAAAACGAGGAATCTCTTTGCTCTTGCATTTCTATAGGATATGATATATAGGCAATTTCATTATTTCAACTAAAACCGGGCACCAATCGGCAGGCACTCTGTTTACAGGTTGATGGAAGAATAAACAAGAGTTAATTAGTAAAAATCAATGATTTATTGACACATTCAAGATTTCAAGAGAGTTAAAGTCTGATTTCTTAAAACCTAATCCATGTATAATATGTAATGAAACACGTTCTCTCAGAAGCATATATAGATGGACACCAAATGAATATGTTGAATGGAATTGTTTAGATGGACAAAAAGTTTGCTACTAGTTGTAGTAGTAGTAGCTAATTACTAACCAACCCAGCAGTGACGTAATTGAGCAAAGCACAAGCAGCAACAGAAGCCAATAATTGGTCAATCCAGTAAAGGATTGATCTGAAGACAGTGATATGACCACCCATACAAAGGCCAAGCGTGACAGCGGGGTTGAGGTGCCCACCAGAGATTCGGAAGCCAGCAGAGATTGTCACAGCCACCACCAATGCATGTGCCATTGCCACAAAAAATAAGCTCACTAGTGGATCTCCATTTAGCTTATCTGTTTTCAATATTCAACACTTTATCAAACCCATTGCTTCACTTTCAAATTTCAATACATCATTAGCTATTTAATTTGTATTTAAATCATTCATTTCATAGTTCATACCTTGGTTAGCGGATTTATGACTGGATTTTACATGATCAGCCAAAAAAGGATTTTACACAAATGATCGGTATCCCTTCAATATAGGTTATCAAAAGAATCTACTAAACCAATTAAAGTACTAAATTCATGTCAACCGCAAATAACACATGCTCCCTCCGTTTCAATTTATGTGAACTTATTTCCTTTTTGGTCCGTGCCAAAAAGAATGATCCTTTTCCTTATTTGGAAACAATTTACCTTTATGCAATAATTTATAGCCACACAAAATATATGTGCCTCATTTTACACCACAAGTTCAAAAGTCTTCTCTCTTTTCTTAAACTCCGTGCTCAGTCAAATGGGTTCACATAAATTGAAACGGAAGGAGTAGTATATAAAAGGCAAAATACATAAGTTACCCCTCAACCTATGGATCAAATCTCTGTTACACACTTTCTGACCCCGAAAATCATTCTACACACTCAACCTTTTCAAAGTGTGTCTAATACACACCTTTTTTGATACGTGTCTCGCGCGTGCTTTAACAAAAATAATGAGCGCGTGTATTTCTTTTATTTTCCATTTTTATCAAATAAAAAAAGTTTCCAAACTAATAATCTCTGTCTCCTGTCTTAACCAAACTACTAGGACCCGCCTCCTTCCTCTCCGGCCTTCCCCAAACACCCATTCTGTTTCGTCTCTTTCTCTGAAATTTCAAAAATTCGCAAAACTCATGGTAAATAATTTAAAGGAAGTGCTATAAATTTTGTTTAAAATTGTCTTTCAAACTTCTGTCGCTTCTTTTTCTGTCATTAAAACCCACAAACTATTTAATCTGTACATAAATAAAAAAAGAATTTTTTTAATATTTCATGAGAATGACTAAAATTATAAAATCCCAACTCAGTTTCCTTCCTATAAGGGTAGGTTTGAGATCTATTCATAATAAAGTTGTTTAATCCATGGAAACGAAAAATTGACTTTGATTTACTTTGTTTGGGTGTAGTATGAGATCCGAAAATAGAAGAGGAAAATGAAAAACATAGGAGTTGTAATTTCAGTTTTCATCTCTTCTATTCTCGGTCTTGGGTTTGCTATGGAGGAATCAATGCAAAATTGAATATGGGTGAAGCTAATAAGCAGTGGTTATGGCTTTTTTCTTGTGGTGCCATCGACGGCGCACGGCAGTAGAAGATGGAGAAGTTAAAAGGATTTTCAAATTGGGGGTATAAGAGTAATTTTAAATATTTTTCTTTTTAAAAAATAATAATGACACATGTCATGACTTTATTGGTGCGTGACATTACACATCTTTTGGTAAACTGATCAAGAAAAAAGAGGTGTGTATTAGACATATTCTGAAAAGGTTAAGTGTGTAAGATAATTTTTATAGTCAGAAAGTGTGTAACAGGGATTTGGTCAATAGTTTAAGGGGCAAGTTATGTATTTTGTCTATATAAAAAAAAGTTTAAAATGTATACATAAATAAGATTACACTCGTTCTTAATTCTAGATCATAGATTATTCTCACTGCTCAATACTACTATACTTTTTTATTTCTTTAAAGAAGCTGGCATCTTAAAAGTACATGGAAACCCAAATGACCAAAAAATAAAACATAAACCAAAATAATCAATCAAATGTTATCTAACCATTTATGCCAATTCTAAAAAGGCAATAGTATAAACTCAAAAAAAAAAAACAGAGAAATGCACAACCCAAAAAAATGGACAATAATATCAATTTGATCTCCAATTCAAGTAACCAAGTTCAATCTCCCTCAAACTCTCTTTATCACTTGTGATAATGGAAGGGGAAAAAAAAGACATATAATTGATGCAACTTACTGGCAGCCATGGCAGATCCAACACCAGCAAAAACAAAGAGAAAAGTGACAATAAACTCAACAATAAGTGCTTGGATGCAGTCTGGCTGAATAGCCTCACGGCTATTTCCAACAGCAATCTTCGCCATTGGCCCTTTTCTGATCAAACACTGATAAATTTGCAGACAAATGAAAGGCTAATTAAAAACTAAGAAGAAAAGAAATGAGGAATGGCTATGGTTTGCTTTGGTTCTGAAATGGAGGACCGGACCACGTACAGGTATTTATATACAATTGTGACATCCAATGCCATGCTCGTAAGGTAGACTTATGGTTTGGCAAGTAGTGGTGAAAACGATATTCTAATAACGAAATGACAAATTAATTAGGCTCTTAATTTAAAAAGAAAAAAGAATAAAAGACAAAAAACAAAAATAATTGTAGAGTTGACCTGTTTTGTAATTTGTAAAGTGCAACAAAGAAATAAATTGGAGCAAATTTTTGCATGATTTCTTTTTGATTGCTGAACGATCATAAAGATTTGAAAAAAACTTATACTGTAGCATCCATGAACATAAAAAGGGTAAACATTTAATTTGATCTTAGTATTAAATGAAAAAGGAAAACTATAAGTTGAAGCTACTTTCATTACTAATTCTCATAAAAAGTACACTAAATAAGCAAAAACTACACGCCATTCTCAAATTTACTTGTTTTTTGTTTTGATTCCTGTCAAGCTTATAGAATGGAAATATCAGATTTCTGGGGAAAAAATTAACATACTTTAGACTTTATAAACATAAAAAAAAATTGTACATATTATGTTGTATACGGTAATCGAAGAGTCCAATTTTCTACTGCTACGACGCCTTGTAAGCACGTCTCGAAGGCTCGAGACTACGGCCGAGTTTCATCCCTCGAGGGCCATCGACGCTCGACCTCGGGGCAGTACAGACCGATGGTTACGGAGAGAAAGCGGGGAGTTCCCAAGGCACATAAATAGGGCTGACAAAGTCTAGTGGACTAGTCCAAAAAACAAATCAAGGCATTAACTAGTTGTACCATCGTCATATCTTTGTAATTAATGCATTTGTACTATGTTAGGATTCACCCTCGTATATAAAGAGGATCCTTGTTATTTTGTAGATATTTGTTGTTCAATACTAAATACACAAGAACATTCTTTTTGCTCCCTAACATATTCTCTCGCTCCCATTACTCTCATTTATTGCTTACATTTGTTGTGTTCTATCCGTTGTTCTTCATTTATTGCTTATCATTGATCATGCGGAGCTATCATTTTAATCCTCATATCTGCTAGTCCCTCCTCGATTGCCATAAGCCGGCCTCCAGACTCGACCTCGAGGCCTCATATACGGCTGCTCGACGCCCCGACCTCCAGCCTCTCGGTTCGATTATCACATCGTCTCTAAGCTTTAATCTTGCTTTCTAGTCTCTTACTTTAGCATCTCTTGCCTTACAACTAGCATAAAAATAAATCACGTATTTTTAGAATCATAAAATCAAATTTAATTGTTATTACCATTTTCACGGTAAACATATGTTTAAATTTTGTAACTTCTCTCACTAAACTAACTTTTATTTCTCAATAAAAGATGTAAATTAAAGACGTGCGTCACATTGCTTGATTAGAAAGTATGAGGTCCATTAATTGGGGCACATTCATTTTCTCCTCCACTAAAGACTTTTTCAATTTATCACATTAACAAGAGACAAGCTAGTCAACAATTATGGGAATCTCTATCATAATACAAAAGATAATTGAAATCGTAATCCAACGATGAACCTTTCAAGAAAAGTGCATTATATTCTTGTGGTCAATGATAGTAAAATGGCCATATATAACAGCGATAAGCGCCAAAAATTAATCCAACAAATATGTGCAAACCGGTAATTTGTTATACACTAAAGTTATTAAAATATTTTTTGTAACAAAAAATCACTCAACATTTTCTAAATATTACAGAAAGTTACTAAACTCTTTTTTGTGACAAAAAAATCATCCAGCTTTGCCTAAAGTATCACAGAAAGCCAAAAATAATTTTTTGTAACCGAAATGTGATTCAATTTTGCCTAGGTATCATAGAAAATGTGAAACTTAGGAAAAATTAAATTACTTTTTGGTTACAAAAGATAGATTAATAATTTTTCATGATACTTATATAAAATTAAATACGTAATTTTTTTGGTTACAAAAATAGTTTAATTACTTGCCCATTATCAATGACAAGTTTCCAACCAATAATCAGACTACATAGTTGGATTTGAATTCTTTATGAAGCTCGAGTTCAATCATAGATGCCCGTTGCTCCTTTTATCCCCTTAGCAAAAGCTGATCACCAAAATTGGCATACACCAATAAGTATGTTTGGTTAGTGTGTCATTTGGTGTCGTCTTCTTCATTTCTTTTTTTTCTCTATCACTTTTCTTGTTTTTATTCAATTTTGTCATTTAAATAGGCCTGCCTAAGTTATCAATTGAAAGCATATGCTTCCATTGACTTTGCAAGGCCAATAGCAACCTCTCCTTTTTAATAAAGTTGATTCCATGAATCTGCAAGTGAGACACATTTACTAGAATCCAATAGCTGTATAGTTTAGTGCAAACTAAACATCATCCCTAGTTTTTATTTTTATTTTTGAGACAATAATAAAAAACTAAACAAATTAGGAGGCCAAGTTTGGGTAAATGTTTTCACGAGGGACGGGTCTACCTTAGCCCAAGCGATGTCACTTGACACCGTTTCGTCGAAAATCTTTACGAATTATTTGTATATAATTCAAATGAAGAAATAAGAAAAAGATAAAAACAAATAAAGTGACACCACTTGTCACGAAGAGCTTTATAGCTTGGGTCAGAGGTTGAAGAATTCTATGTGAGGCTGTGAGTTCGAACTTCCATAGGCTCATTTTATGTTTTAAAATAACTTTTATGCCCCATCTAAAAAGTATCCTAAGTCCTAACTAAAGAGACCAGCACAATACAATTTTTAAATCGGAGGGACGCTGCTGCTTTCTTCGTTAGTTGTAATTATTTTTTATTGGTTGTTTTGTAAAATATGATATTATATTTATTTATTTATTTATTCACGTCTAATGGTGACACCGCTTTGCAAAAATTTCTGCATACGCCATTGTCGTCATAATAGCATCTTCTTTTGTTTGACAAATTCCTGATCTGTATTCTTCTTACTGCGTCCACTGATCTGTAAACAATAATATATCCTAAACATTGGACTATTGTATCATCATATCCAGTTAAAGATTTGAGGAAAATTATTCCATAGCATATTCCGTTTTAATTTCTTTCATATTCTCCTATTCATCTACAGTTGGACTCCGAAATAGGTAATGATTTCCACTTCTTACTTTTCTGGTAGTATCTTTCTCTTTGCCTTTTCTTGAGTGAATAAAGACCATAAATGAAGAAAAGATTGGTGTGCCATAACTTACAGCTATAAACACTGATTGCTTATTTATACAAACATGAGAACTCTAGGAAATATACATGGTATAGAACCTTTTGTAAGTGACAAACATAGAACTATTCCAAAGGATAAAAGACAGAGGGGCGCTTGTTAACAAAGATGGTGCGAGAATTTGAAGTTTATTGTGATGACCCAAGAGGTCATCACTTGTTTTAAAATGAAATTATACGTTCCGAGGTCTTAAAAAACTTTTCTAGCATCACCTCGATTTGCGTGCGCAGTCCGGGCGCGTAGCCGGAAAGCCTATATGCAAAAATCTGTGAAAAATGATAACTTTTGACTATAAAATGAATTAAGTTGACTTCGGTCAACGCTTTGGGTAAACGGACCCGGACCTGAGATTTGACGGTCCCAGAGGGTCCGCAGGAAAATATGGGACTTGGGCGTATGCCCGGAATCGAATTCCGAGGTCCCAAGCCCGAGAAATGAATTTTTAAAGAAAATTATTTTCTGAAATGGTTTAAAGGTTTTGGAAATGAATTTTGATTATAACATGTTGGTATCGGACCCGTATTTTAGTTCTGGCGCCCGGTACAGGTCTTATATATGATTTAAGATAATTCTGTGAAAATTGGTAAGAAACGGAATCTGTTTGACGTGATTCAGACCTTAAATGCAAAATTTGATATTTAAGAAGTTTTGAGAAATTACATTGATCTTGAGGTTTAATTCGACGTTCATGATGTTATTTTGGTGATTTTATTACGCGAATAAGTCCGTATGATATTTTTGAGGTTGTGTGTATATTTGGTTTGGAGCCCCGAGGGCTCGGGTGAGTTTTGGATAGGCTAGGAGGTGGATTTTTAGACTTAGAAAGTTGCAGATTTTAGCTGGTGTGCCCAGATGCGAAGCCTGGCTCGCAAATGCGAAGGCTGGATCGCAAATGCGAAACCAGCCCAGGCATGTCTTGCTCGCAAATGCGAGGCTTCGATCGCAAATGCGAAATTCCCCTGCTCAGCCTTGGATCGCAAATGCGACTCTTTCTTCGCAATTCCCAAGTCGCAAATGCGAAAGTCCAGTTTTCCCGGAAGGGTTCGCAAATGCGAGCCCTATTTCGCAATTCCCAAGTTAGCAGAGGTCGGGGTTCGCAATTGCGAACCCCTGTTCGCATTTCCCATAACTGCGACATGCAACTTTTTACTTAGACGATTTTAAACTCATTTTTCACATCTTGTCAAAACACAAACTCCCTAGGGCGATTTTTCAAGAACAACTCTTCTTCTAAATCGATTGTAAGTTAATTTTAACTCATTTCCTTCAATCAATAACATCTTTTAACATGATTTCAACTTAAAATCAATGATTTTCATGGGGGAAATTGGGTGTTTTGGGTAGAACCTAGGTTTTTCAAAAATTGGGGATTTGGACTTCGATTTGAGGTCCAATTTCAAAACAAATTATATATTTGGGTTCGTGGGGGAATGGGTAATCGGGTTTTGGTTCGAACCTCGGGTTTTGACCATGTGGGCTCGGGGGTGATTTTTAACTTTTTGGGTAAAACTTTGGGAAATTCATTTTCATGCATTCGAATTGATTCTCTTAGCATTTATTGATGTAATTAAGTAACTTGTGACTAGATACGAGCGAATTGGCGGTGGAATCGAGGGGTAAAGCTATAATTGAAACTTGAGTTGTGTTCGTGGTATCGAGGTAAGTGTTTGGTCTAACCTTAGCTTGAGGGATTAGGAGTTGTGCCCTATTTTCTATTTGCTTCTGGTTGAGTACGATGTATAGACATGGTGACGAGTATCTATACGTTGCTGTCGAGCATGACCGTGAGTCTTAAATTGCAACTTGTTGTGTTCTTAAATGATATTACGGACGCTTTAATTGATGGCTCTCGATAGTGAGCAAGGAATAAGTTTGTTTTTGTGGGAATTACGAAGTTTGAGTATTGGTGATAGCTGAAATGGTTAGATGTTGGATTAAGATTGGTTATAGTTATTTCTCTCTGGCCGAGACATATTTATTTATGTTGTCGATTCCCTTGCCGGGATAGTGTAACTCGTTATTGATCCCTTGCCGGGACTATGGTTATGATTATTGTTGACTATATATTTGGAACGGGTTGTGCACCGCAATATTATTATATATGGATCGGGTTGCACGCCGCAACAAATATTATATTGGATCGGGTTGCACGCCACGACATTATTATATATGGATCAGGTTGCACGCCGCAACAAATATTATATTGGATCAGGTTTCACGCCGCAACAGTGATATAAATGGATCGGGTTGCACGCTGCAACAGTGTTAAATGATAAGGGATCGGGTTGCGCGCCGCAACAGTATTATTAATGTCTTGTTGTAGATCTTGAATCGTTTTCTCATATTTCTCTTAAGTTTCTCCTGGATTTGATATTTTCCCCATAGCATGTACCCCCTCCCATTCAAATTGTTTATTCCTGTTTATTTCCCGCTGTATATTATATAACTGCACAAGTTTATCTAGAGTCTGGTCGTAGCCTCGTCACTACCTCACCGGGGTTAGGCCAGACACTTACCAGCACATGAGGTCGGTTGTGCTGATGCTATACTCTGCACTATGTGCAGATACCAGAGCAGCATTTGGGCAGTAGCACTTGGGGAGCCAGCCTTCAGTCCACTCAGAGATCCCGAGATAGTCCTGCAGGCGTCCGCAGGCCCGGCGTTCTCTTCTATCTATTTATATGTTCTGTTTTCACTTGTTTCCGAGACAGACGGTATTTCCTTGTTCAGACGTTTGTATGTAGTATTCATAGACAGCCCGTGGATATTGTGACACCGACTTTTGGGTAGAGACGCATGTTGGCATTTTCGTACTGATTTTGGTATTATATTAGTCTAAGTCTTCCGCTTAATTTCATCGTTCCATATTATTTAAATGTTGATCACCTATTAATTCAACTCGTTAAAAGGATGGGGAAAAAATGAAAGAGTTAGAATTTCTATATTTCGTGGCTAGCCTAGCTTCTACGAGTAGGCGCCATCACGACCCCCGAGGGTGGGAAATCCGGGTCGTGACATTTATAGTTTCAAACTTATTAATTTTTTTCTAGGAAAACTCGCAACCGCTACTCTTCGGGTCCGCACTGGGTAACCTGCTCATTATGCAATAGCTCGCAAACCACACAGGAAATATAAACCGCATTAGGTAAGCCCGGTGCGACGGGCTCTGACTGAGGAGGCTGCTGGAGAAGGGAATCGATCTCAGGTTTTTCATGTGGGAAACCACTCACCCAACTAACTCAATCAACTCTTGTGGGCAATTTGAACTTCTATTAAACTCGTAGTTCGTCAGTAAAAGCTATACCAGTACCTAACACTCTAGCTCTGCCCTGCTTGTTAATTATAATTATAATTTTTGATGTACACCACCTCACCAATAAAACTATTGTCCTACAATATTACTTTAAAGACTCGTCAATGCTTACTCATTCATGTGATGTTTGACATAGGGCTTTTCTTTTTTCTTTTTTTGGTTCAATAGGGCTTTTCTTTTAATTTCTATAGTTTTCACATATAGTGCCGTAGAATAGAACTAATGAATTTGCATCCATGTGGGAAGTAGCTGGACTTTCTTAATTTCTCTATTTCTATCTTATTTATATTTCTGTCAGAGGAATAGATACTTAATCATTCGATGTATAATCCTTGAGAAGGAAACAGAGAATCTTTAACTTATAATTAAATAATGTACATTATTTAAACAAAAATGATAAAAAATATCTAAAAAATTTACAGAAATAGAATGAAGGCATGTAACAGTAAAGTTTTAAGAAATATTTTGAAGACGCATGTTGTGCCTCGCATGAACGACAAACTATTTTATGAATTTTCTTCTTACAAAGCTGACTAATTCGATAAAATGTATATCAGTAAAACTATTAGAAGTACGGGTGTATTTGGTACGAAGAAAAATATTTTTCTTGGAAAATATTTTTCTAGAAAATGAATAGTGTTATCACTTATTTTCCTATGTTTGGTTAGTGAATGAAAAACTTTTTTCGGAAAACATATTTTAGTATTTGGTTAAAGAGAAGAAAATCTTTTTTAGCAAAATAATGTTCTATGCTACTCTCCCCACCCCCACCTCCCCCCAATTCCCATGTTTCATGTGTTCCCCCCACTCCAAACAAACAAACAATTACTCAACGTTGCTACAACTCTATTTTCCTTCAAGAATTTAATTATTCTTCTAAAAAATTCACATAAACCTAAAGGAATTAACCACCACCAGAAAACTGCCAAAAATCGTCCAAGAAAACCGACCGAGATCGGTCAAAAATATAGGACAACGACCGATTTTAATTCGTCGAAAAAATAGTGGTCGCTAAGGTGTGGCAACCGAAGAAGGTCGCAATTTTCGACCGAAGTCGGTCGGTTAATTCAACCAAAATTTGACCACTTTATCTGATAATTTTTGTTGAACAAATAAGTATACCGACCAAAATTGGTCGGTAATATGTAAATTATTTTTTATTTATTTTTCAAAAGAGTGATCGATTTCGGACAGAAATATAATTATTTGATAATTTTGCTTTTCTTTTTAAATTTTAATAGACCGACCGAAATCGGTCGGAATCATTAAAAATAAATTAATAAATAAATAAGGTTATTTTCGACCGAATTCGGTCGGTAATTTTAAATTTCTGCAGATTGCACGTTGAAATTACCGACCGATGTCGGTTGGAAATTATGAATTTGTGGGTTTTAATATGAGAATTCCGACCGAAATCAGTCAGAAGTCGGTTAGTTTTCAGGGTAAAAACCTGACAGAATATGACTGCTTTTAAGCTACACCACCTGCCAATTACAACCAATAACCATCATATAATGGCAGCATTACATTGCTGCCATTGAACCATAATTAACCAACAACAACAACAATTAACCAACGTCTACCACAACAACAACACTAATAACAACCACAACAACAACGCAACCCACAATTACAACAATAAAAGTGTTCAATAACAAAATAATATCAACAATACAATCATCATTCAAAATTATCCCAACAAAATATTCACAAGTTCAGGACTTTGTTTAGCAATACACATCATTCAGGGAGTGTTTTGTATTACATCATCTTCATCTTCACTACTAGAAGTTTCATCGTCGGCATAGTTCGGAGGATCACGACAAGAAAGATTAGATTTGGGGAAGGCTCACGAGACCGAGGAATCGGGAAAGCACCACTAGCAAGAAGATTGGCCAGCTGACCTTGAAGGACATTAAATTGTTGGTCCCTCTTTTCTAGCTGAACTTGAATAGTATCAAATTGTTTATCTCTCTTTTGTTTTCTAGCCTTTGTCTCTTCAAGTTCTGCTGTCAACTTTGCGATCTTCTTCTTCATAGATGAGAGAGTCGACCTATCAATTGTCTCGCTCTATATGAAAGTCCCTATACCTTGCAATCCATCCCTGTAGCGCCGAAATGATCTCTCTAATAGGCCGTATGCTATCCCTTTTTTAGGACCACTGATAACATCCAACCATATCTTCTGCGCTTCTTCGTCTGAAATGGGTGGTCGCTCACCTTGCCCATTCGGTGGCAAGCTCGGAGTGTACTCCTTCACATTAGTCTTGTAGAGATCCTTTATTTAGAAGATAAACAATTATTAACTATATAATATTATAAACATTAATTTCAAGTTATAGTAGTTATGAAACTTACATACATAGTCTCTGCCCGATCCTCGACCCATCTACTTGGATATGTCGGTGCCTTCTTCTTCCAGATGTGAGTCTCCGTGAAGAACTCATCATGAGTCATCTTTCTTACATATTTTTTTTCCTACAAATATAATAAAACATGTTAACTAAATTAAAATATATATAAATATAGTTCAATAAAAATAGATTTAAATATTTTAAGGAATTACCAGTAGTCTCCTCGCAGTCCCCATGCTCCTTGCACCCACACAGTGCAAGGAGCCACTATTCTCAGATGCTCGGACCTTCTTTCCATGTTCACTCATCTTCTCAAATTTTCAATGGTCCACTGCCTCAATAGATCCTCCCATAAATGTGGTAAAACCCATGAAGGCTTCTTGCTCTTCTTCCGAGCAGAATAGAAGGAATCAGATAGTCTCTTACGGCATTTAAACACAAAATTTGTAAGAATGACACTGTTATGCCGGTCCTCCCAGGACCACTTAATCTGCAAATGAAGTGTGTAACATTAGATAAAAATATTGTTAATATAATACCTAAATAGATAAGAATTGTATTAAAACCTTAAATTGGTTGAAAATTTGCTCCACGAGCTCCGGTGGAAATTTACTCAAGTCGCATAGGTTGCATCATACAACTAATTGCAAATTAAGTGATTATCTTTGTAGTTTGATGATTAGGTATGAACCTGCAACATAGAAATTACATTAAATAAACAAGTCTAGCTATTATATTCAGCAAAAATAAAGAAGTAATAAATAAATCTTACCCATTGCCTTCAGGCCTGATGATCATCCTAGATAACGATCATATTGCACTTCCTCTGGATCATCATCATCCGATGAATCTAAAGCGTGCGTAGAAGGGGAGGCATTTGGCTCACCGCTACTATCCCGAAGATGAAGTCTAGAAATGCTAGGAGACAAACTCTGTGGAGAGGGAGATGGGGTCGCTGATGAAGATGGATGCAATCTAGACCCTTGCTACGATCCGGGTGGTTGAATCTAGATGTATGCTATCCAGCTGGTGTTGAAGCAAATGGAGCAGATGACGAGCACATCACCACATGGCCCTATGACTGCTAACTCGATGGACCCATGTAACTACTTGCAGGATCATGTGGAGGAAGCGGGGTATAGCCCTATAGTGGATAATGACAAGAATACTGCTGGGAGGGCGAATGGTAGGTAGTTTGATGAGTAAATGGATGTGGTAGAAAAGATGTGTGCCTAGAAGATCGTTGCCGGCCATCAGAAATGGAGGGATGCAAGTGTGGAGCGGAAGGAAGCGAGGGTGTAGCATTATCCTCATGATCAATAGGACTTTTATCCTTCCTAGACCTACCTCGACCCTTATCTGTCATCTGCATAAATTAAATAAAATGTTAGAATTGAGAATATAAATCTATATTAGTTGAGAGCGCTTGAAAAAAACATACTAGTCGTCTTCGAAGTATCCTTTCTCGTCCGAAAATTCTTCCTCTTCACTTACTTCATTTTCATCAGGTGATTCTTCGTCCTTATTTTTTATGATTGTTATTTCCTCCATATCAACTTCTTCTAATATGCGTTGAGGATGCTCCAAGTCATTTTCTAACTGGTCATCCACCATTTGGTTAACACTTGAGGTGTTGTTTTGGTAAGCAACATCTAGAGCATTCTCAATTTCCACCCTACCAACAGACTTAGTTTTGATTACAACCAACCAATCAGCCTTATCTCTCCGCAATAGATATGGACCATAATATACTTGCCTAACTTTTTTTGCAATTATAAAAGGATCATAGCGATCATACCCCCTCTTTTTATTAACCTCAATTATGTTGTACTGTGAATGTACATTTGTACTTCTTCTAGGTGTTGGGTAAAACCGCTTGCATCGGAAAAGTATGATCTTTCTTATTTGGCCAACCTGAATATGATAATTCTAGAATCTCTTTGATCACACCATAATAATCATTTTCCTCATCCTGGTTGCCTTCACCACCTTTGACACACATCCAATTGTTATTGCTTTTTTTTTTTTAATACTTGGAGTATTCCTCGGTGTGAAATTTGTAATCGTTCACAAACTACTTAGACATAGTAGTAACCGTAGGTGCAGGTCCCCAAGATATATCTTTCAAAATTTGATTAACACCGTTGTTTGGATTATTGACCTACATGTAGTGTTAAATAAATCACAAACGAACAAGTATATTCACAAATGACCAAGTGTCACACCTCCTTTTTCTACCCCGGAAGGGTATAAAGGAGTTTTTCCAATTAAATTAATAATAATTGAAACGAGATTATTTACATTTATTTAGAGTCGCCACTTGGAAAAAATTATGGTGTCCCAAGTCACCAATTTAAAATCCCGAATAGAGGAAGTTTGACTCTGTTTTACAGTCCGCAAAACACAGAAATCCGGGTAAAGAATTCTGTTAACTCGAAAGGAGGTGTTAGGCATTCCCGGGTTCCGTGATTTTAGCACGATCGTTCAACTATTACTATTGGCCTAATTATCTGATTAATTACACATTTTAAACCTACGCGCATTTTTAACTTTCATATTGCTTTTAATAATTTTTTAGGAAAATTCATGTAAACCACGCTACATGAAATGCACCCGCGGTTCATGACATATTTATTTATTAAACATTATTGGAAATTACAGTCGGGTCATATGAAATGTACACCCGGATTTGGAAATTAAGCATCACAATCACATCACAGAAACCATACCCATAGCTATAATGATTTATTATAGCGCCTAAAAATTTGCCTAACCACGTGTGATCGACCTAAAACATGCTACTAGCGATCAAAGTAAAATAGAATAGTGAACATGTAATACTCAAATTTCAGTTATGTTTCCTTCAAATTCCCCGACCCTATGGCCAAACCACTACATCAGACAAAATCTAAATATTAAAAATAAGGGCTAATGAAACCAAAACAATAACTATAATAAAGTGAATAAAAGTGTATAACACACCCAACACAAAAGGCATCCGAACATTTAGGAAAGATACGAACCAAGAAAATCCAATGATGACACTACTAAAGTAAGAAAGGAATTAAAGCTACCAGGAATTACCATTTGAAGATCCAGTTATTACCCCAATTGTCCTAGAAAGTTCATCAATTAATTATGTGAGCTAATTGATTTACTATTTTTACTTCAGTATTTATCAAATTATCTAGAGGATTACTAAGGCGATATACTCACTCGACATCACGTCACAACAACTAAGCGAGGCTTAAGTCCTTAGGAGCATTAGGCGAAACGATTTGGTGCAGAATGATGTTACAAAAAAACTTTAACGCAATTTTCCTTTTAATCTGAAACCCACGAAACATGCCTGCTCATGAACTCCAATACTCCAATCCTCTAACTCTGAATAACTGAAAAGCTAACCAAACCTTTTTATCTTACTTTAATAAAGCATAATGTCTTATAGACTGAAGAATCCCTTTAGCTATGACTTGAATCAAAGAAATATCTTCAACATCTAGGCACAACGTCAAAGAAACTAAGATATAAAGAATCATCCTGTGGAGTCTAAATTTTAAAAAAATAAACAATTTGCCCTTTTTCATGAAGGAAAATACCATTTTTAGATTTAAGGAGAAACAGAAGGGCTCAAAAGAATTAAAAACACTCTTCACAGCATTTATTAATTAATCACGGATCCAATTAATCTCAAATAAAAATTTCTGTTCACTTTTCTTTTGTAATCTCATAGAAATCAAACTTCTTCATACATATTCTATATTCAAAGTGAGAGGATTAAGACAAGTACGAACATTTAATCTACAACAAAAAGAGAAACAGGGATCCAAGCAAGTTGAATACTAATTCGTTCTTTAGAGGAACTATTGCAAGAAACTAAGAAAATAAAATCAGAAGAAGTATAAATATAACCACAGTCAATACTATCAAGCCTCAATTATGATTAAAGAAAATTACAGAGTAAAGAAGAAAACCTGTAAAAACTAGAATCTCTTGAATAATGAAATAAGAAATCAGCGAGTACACACTTTTTGCGCCAAAATCCCAAGCGAGGAAGTAGGGGTATAACCAAACTGGGACCTCGAAACCAAACTCGGCTCAATCAAACGAGATCCATTTCAAACACAAATCCAGAAGAAGAAACGAGACCTTTTTTTTCTATTCTTGAAATCAAACAAAGAAGAAAACAAAACTGAATATATATATTTTTTATATATTTCTGCAAGACCTCAAACGAAAAGGAAAATGAAGAAAAGCCAAAATCAAAAAAAAATACAAAACCAAATCCTTTTCTTCTATTTTTCTTTTCAATTTTTTCTCCCAAGGACCTCTGAAATTTTGTTTTAAGATTTCTTACCCGAAAAAAAAATCTCCAAAATAGAACCCCTTTCAAACAGAAATCCAAAACCAGAAATGGAGTTCCATATTTTTTAAGTTTTCTGATTTTTTGGAAGTAAAATCTCGAACTAAACAAAAAAAAAACTCAGACTTTCAATATCTTTCTCTGGAATCAACAAGACAACAGAAAAAAAAAAACTCAAAAAGCAAACCCGAAATAAAACCCTAATTTTCTATTGAAATATCTCCCCCCTACCTCTGAAGAATAATCCCAATATATAGGGAGGCTCGAACCTTCTATGCTTCCTTTCAAAGAAATCTCCCAAATTTTTCAAAATCCGAATCCGATTTTTTACCCCTTTTTTTTATGGAAAAAACGGATAAATGGAGGGAGTGGATCAATTTCACTCAATCCTACGCCCCCATTTTTCCTAATTTCGATCTAAAGGAGTAAAAATCCGAAAGAAACCAAAGAAAAGGCATGTGAGAAAGAGGAAATCTGTCAGAAACGGTTAAGCCACGTTGGAGAGAGACGAAAGGAGGGGATGAGCAGACTCAGCTAGTCGATTCGCCCGATTTTGGGTGTGATTCAGCGAGTTTGGGCGATGGTGTGCAGCGTCCGTGACTTTGGAGAGGGTGGGCGCCGTTTGGGGTTCTCTAGGTTTAGGGTTTTATTTCTGATATATTAGGCTTATATTTGGGGGGAAGTGGGGCGGGTCAAACCGACTGGATGGGCGGGTTGGGGCGTGGGCTAGGGGTGAAGGGCTGGGCGGAATTGAGGATTAAATTAGGCTAAAAAATTTGGTCTTGGACCAATTTCAGGATTTAATAAAGCTACCCTCTTATTTTATTCTTTTCTTGATTTTTAACCTACTAAATTTAATTAAAAATTCTAGACTAAACCTAATTTGTAAAATCATATCAATTATTTATTTAAAACATAAAAATAATTAATTAACTTAAAGCTAATGCAAATAAATTACTAATTTTAGAACTAAAAGCTAAAAATGTAACAATAGCCAATATTTTGATTTTACATTTAATAATGTAATTAATTAATAAATTAAACCTAAAAATGCAAATATCAACCTAAAAATGCAATGCATGAAATTTGGACATTTTTAAAGTATTTCCCATATTTTTAAAAAAAATATTAAATATGCACCAAAATGTAACTAAATGCAAACAATTACCAAACAATTACTATAAATTCCTAAAATAATAACACTCAAAAGCAAAAATTCATTTGTGACTTTTGTAGGAATATTATTATTCGAGCAAAAATCACGTGCTCATAGTTGCCCCTCTTTGCTCGGGAACACGAAAAGTTTTCGGGCAAAGATAAAGTGAGAAAATATGAGCGATTTTTTCCCGTTTGGATACTCCATGGGAAGCATTTTGAAAAGTTTAACCGAACCTTACTTCTGAGTCTGCCTACATATCCTTGGCTATAAAGGAATCAGGTCAGTGTAATTCTGAAAAATAATGGAAGGATGAGTTGGAGAATCGAGTGAGGTGTCGTTCCGTCGAGGTTCCGGTCCGCGATCCTGTTATTACATCAAAAATCAAGATTAAAAATACTAACTAAGTCTATCAGCTATGAGTTACAAAATTCCTATCTATATGTCTTCAAAACTTGATCTTGAATCTTCTACAACTCTGTTGTGCATCTTGAACTGTTGGCTCGCATTCTCGGGGCGAGCTTATGTTATTCCTAACTTGAATTGACCCCATTCTTCAGGCGGGTTCCTGCTGTTGTCTTGGGCTTAACTCTGATATGTATTCCTCGCTCCCCAGGAGGGTTCCTGCTACTTGACTTGATACTTGAAGTGAATTTCCTTGTTTTCCAGGTGGGCGCCTGATGCTGACTTAAAATTTGAAATAAATTCTCTTGTTTTCCAGGTGGGCGCCTGCAACTTAACTTCGAAATGTATTCCCTTGATCTCCAGGTGGGCGCCTGATGCCAAAACTTTAAATGTATTCCTATGTTTTCCAAGTGGGCGCTTGATGCCAACTTGAAATGTATTCCCTTGTTTTCCAGGTGGGCGCCTGATGCCAAAACTTGAAACGTATTTCCTTTTTTTCCAAGTGGGCGCCTGATGCCAAAACTTGAACTGTATTCCCTTGTTTTTCAGGTGGGCGCCTAATGCCAAAACTTGAACTGTATTCCCTTGTTATCTAGGTGGGCTCCTGATTCCAAAACTTGAACTGTATTCCCTTATTATCTAGGCAGGTGCTTGATGCCAAAACTTGAACTGTATTCTCTTATTTTCCAGGTGGGCGTCTGATGCTAAAACTTGAAATGTATTCCCTTATTTTTTAGATAGGCACCTGATGCCAAAACTTGAAATGTATTCCCTTGTTTTTCAGGTGGGCGTCTGATGCCAAAAAATTGAACTGTATTCCCTTGTTATCCAGGTGAGTGCCTGATGCCAAAAATTGATATGTATTCCCTTGTTATCAGGCGTCTGCCATTACAACAAAACAGACAAAACAAAAGAAACTTTTTTGCCCTAGTTTGGTACTGGGAACATCTATGAGTGTTAATCAAATCATGTTACCCTAAAGAGTTCTAAGAATTTAAAAGCTAAATCTCATTATCCAGGAGGGCCCTAAAAATTTAAAATTAAATCTCATCTTAAGAGTGAAAACTTCAAAGCTAAATTATATTTCCTAAAGGTAGAACTTACGCTAAATCTTGTTATCTATGAAGGTCTTAAAATTTAATTAAATCTCATTATCCAAGAGGGTCCTGAGAACTCTTAAAATTAAATTCCATTATCCAGGAGGGCCCTGAAAATTTTAATTAAATCTCATTATCCATGAGGGTCCTGAAAATTTACAGCCGAACTTGTCTGGCACATGCTTTCCTCACGGAGGGTTCCTCCGAAACAAACAAAATTTCCTTCCCCTGTTTCAATCAAAGAAAATCTTATCAGTTTGAAAATGTGGTGGTTAGTTTGCGACATTGTTGATGAAGGTGGCCTTTCCACTTCCATGCTTTGTTTTGATTAGCTGCCTTGGACTGGCAAAGAATTGTTTGACCTTCTGATTGAACCTCAACCACAGGACCCTGAATGACCTGAGTGCCCCACACTCATCCTACTGTTTTACATTTCTATCCTTCCAATTTGAACCTCTGTATTTCCCTAAAGTTCACGAAACCACTCGACCACTTGAACTTCCACTAACACATTATTTTCCATTTTGTATCATGCTATTTCTGGTATGCTTTGGCCGCACTTTGCTTTGTGCAATTTGAAAGTTGGTAATAAGCTTTGAAATCCTTTCTTGCTTGCTTAACAAGGCTAACATTAAAAAAGACTTAGAGAAGTAGACCCCAAAAGATAATGAAATGCAGTGACTTCGAGAGTTAGGAATAAAGAAGAAAATTTGAAACAGGATGACTGTTTGAGGAAGAAAAGGAAAAGAGACTTATCTGAGCGAAACAGCTGGCACCAATGATCATGACATGCATTTAGGATTAATCAGCCCAGACCGTTCACCTACTCCTATTTCATTTTGCGCCCTGTCTTCATACTTCAAAACCAGATTTTCTATAATCCAATCTTTCTACAAAGTCACGAGCCTCATTCGACTTGCAGTGCACTGATAGGTTTTCACCAACAAACCTCTCTCATTTGTTCATCACTCGACTCACTATCACCTTATGGTACCCGCGAGAGTTTTTACCAATAAGACTCTCTTATTTTAGTTTTCTCTCAGCTTTTCATCGCCTTACGGTGCCCATGAGGGTTTTCACCAATAATACTCTCTCATTTTTTCTGGTGGTTGTTGCTGTTGAAGCAGACGACTCAACAGGGCGGGGGTCGTTTGTGTTCTGGTTGCTGGGGTGGTGTGAAGGAGATGAGGTTTCAAGGGGTGGGGTCGTTGGTTTGGTCGATGTAGAGAGCTGGGTCGTTTGGAGAAGACGATGGGCAGGCAGGGGGGTCTCTGTTGAAACAAACGACGCGTAGGGGGAGGTGAAGAAGACGACGCAGGGGGGTGGGGTCTTTTTCCAAAAGCTGTGCAGCTTTTGCATATTTTCTCCGTCCCCCCTTGTTAGGTGTTAGCTTGTTTATATATACATAGGTCTAGGTTAGTTTTTGTAGGGTTTTTAGGTTAGTGGATATGGGCCTAGGGATTATGGGCTTGGCAATTGTGGGCTAGGTCCAAAATTAGGCCTAAAGATGGGTTGCCCGAGCCCAAACTCTATTCTTTCGTCGCGAACGAGATTAAAAATACGGGCACATATGTTAATTATTCCTACTATTCAAATAATTATTAAAATAAAACTAACAATTAAAACAAATCTATTTTTGGTATTTTCAAATATCATATTAAAATAAAAATACGATACCTTTTTTTGTATATTTTTTAAAGATATTTTTAGATTAAAAATGACTACAAAACATTAATGAACCTATTTTTGTGATTTTTGTTTTCTTGAAATAAAACTAAAGTAAAAGAGTCAAAATTACTTAAAATATCTATATTATACCTAAATTAAATATTTTACGCTAATATATAAAAAATCTTGGGGAGAGTCAAAAATCACATGTCTACAACTGCCCCTCTTTGACTGGAAACGCGCAGAGTTTTCAGACAAAGACTGACTAGGCAGGTTTTTTGACCCGACCCTTATTTGGAGAAACTAATAAAAAGAGAGAGGGGAATGTGACTGAGCCCTGGTATCTGGGCTGCCTACATATCCTTGGCTATAAAGGAATCAGGCCACGTGTAGTTCAAAGATGATTGAGGTGATGGAGTATGCCGAGGTGGAGAGCCGGTCGAGGTGCCGTTCCGCCGAGGTTCCGGTCCGCAGTCCTGCTATTACATCAAAAATCAAATGAAAAAGACTAAATAAACCTGTCAACTACGAGTTACAAGATTCCTATATATAAGTCTTCTGAAGCTGGATCTTGAGTCTTGAATGGTTCTTCATGCCGATTTTAGATTTGAACCTTGGCGCTTGTTAGCTGCAGGTGCTAGCTCGTTCTGCTACAACTTTTGGGTCAGGACCGGACATGTAGTGCTTGTGACTTCCACCACGTCTTAAGCAGTTCACATCTTTCATCAACTTCTGCAGTTGGATTCACTTCTTGCCTTTCTCTCTTTTCTTTATTATGACTAACTTCTGTTGATCACCTCGGACTGTTGACTCGCATTCTTGCCGCGAGATTCTTTGGTTGCTGACTTGAATTGCAATCTGAGATTCTTTTCCTTTTCTTCAGGTGGACGCCTGACTGTTGAACTCGAACCGTCTTCTCTTGTTACTTGACACTGTTTTCCTTTGCACCTTGAATCATTTTCCCCTGAAACTTGAACTGTCTTCCTTCGAAACTACTTTTCCTTGAAACTCGAGTTGTCTTCCTTCGACACTGCTTTCCTTAGAAACTTGAGTTGTTTCCCCTTGTTCTCCAGGTGGGCGCCTGATTACAACAAAATAGACAAAATAAAGAAATTTTCTGCCCTAGTTTGCACTAGGAAGATTTGTGGGTTGTTAGCAAAATTGTAAACCACTTGTACTATTGATGCAGTGATGAAATTAAACTAAAGAATAGACTAGGAAAACTATAAACTAAGCTTGACTAAAGTAAAAACTGACCCTATTCTCCAGGCGGGGCTCCCTGACTGCTAACTTGAAATGTATTCCCTGCTCTCCAGGCGGGCTCCTGACTGCTGCGCTTGAAAGTATTCCCTGCTCTTCAGGCGGGCTCCTGACTTCAACTTTAAATGTATTCCCTGCTCTCCAGGCGGGCTCCTGACTTCAAAATAAACAAATCAAAACTTTAAATTGTACTCCCTTGTTCTCCAGGCGGGCTCCTGACTGCTGCATTTGAAAGTATTTCCTACTCTTCAGGCGAGCTCCTGACTTCAACTTGAAATGTATTCCCTGCTCTCCAGGCGGGCTCCTGACTTCAACTTGAAATGTATTCCCTGCTCTCCAGGCGGGCTCCTGACTTCAACTTGAAATGTATTTCCTGTTCTCCATGCGGTCTCCTGACTTCAACAAAACAGACAAAAACAAAGAAAATTTTCTGCCCCAGTTTGGTGGCTGGGGACAGATGTGATTGTAAAACTAAATCATATTATCAAGTATTAATAAGGATTTGAAAGCTAGGTCCCATTATTTAGGGGGGTCTTGACAATTTTTAACTAAACGACAATTTAAAATCTAAGTTATATCTTCTTCAGGTGTGACTTCTGCTAAATCTTGCTATCTAAGAGGATCTTTAAACTACTCCCCATTATCCAGGAGGGTCCTGAAAATCAAAAGTCCAATTTTATCTTAAGAGTGACAACTTTTATGGCTGAATTATACTACCCTACAACAAACTTTACGCTAAATGTTGTTATCTAATCGAAATCTTAAAGCTAAGTCCCATTATTCAAGAGGGTCCTGAAAACTCCTAATTGAATCCTATCTCGAACATGCAAACTTCTAAACCAACTTATATTCTTTTGGGATACATTTATGCTAGATTATGCTATTTTCTGAACTTTAAACTAGGTCCCATTTTCCAGGGGGTCCTGAAAATCAAAAATCAAACCTGTTTGGTGACTGCCTTTTTCCATGAAGGGTTTCTCCGAAACAACCGAAATTTCCTGCCCCTGTTTCAAATTAGAGAAAAATCTTGTCAGTTTAAAAATGTGGTGGTTGGTTTGTGGCCTTGATTTTGAGGACGATTACTCCTTCACTTCCCATGATAACTGATTTCCACTCGAGGACCTTGCTTGGTTATGGACTAACCACTTTCTCTGTCATCCTTATAACAGAAAATACCCCTTCTCCGTTCAGACCCAATTCCCTTTATCTGTTGTATTGCTCATGAACTGACATTTACCAACCTTTGTGTTTCACCAAAAATACCTTTGATTCGTTCACCTAACACCCTCCATCTTGTTGCATTGTTTCTGAATTGATATGTACCAAATCGTCGTGTTTCACCGAAAATACCTTTGATCCGTCCACCTAACACCCTTCATCTATTGTATCGTGCTCTTGTGTTGACGTGTACTGGACCTTTGTGTTTCTCATGAATTCCAAAGCACAACAATTGCCACCCACTCATCGCGCATGTTGTTTTTTCTTGACTTAAACCACTGGCCCTGGCCTTGAGGTCTGTTGCTCCTTCACTTGCCACGATAAATTTGATTTCTGCTCAGAGGACCTTGCTTGTCATTGATTAAACACCTTTTGTCGATCTTACCACAGAAAATACCTTTGATCCGCTCACCAAACCCCTCCATCTTGTTGCATTGTTTATGCATCGATATGTACCAGACCGTCGTGTTTCACCGAAAATACCTTTGATCTGTTCACCTAACACCCTCTATCTGTTGCATTGTTCCTGAATTGATGTGTACCAAACCTTTGTATTTCATAAGGATCCCAAAGCATGTTGATTATTACCAGCTCAATGCGCTTGTTGTTCTTTCCTGACTTATGACACTTTGATGTACTGGCCAGATCCCGTTTTGTGCAATTGAAAAGCTGGTGGCAAATTTTGAAGTCATTTCTCACTTATTTTGACCAAACAGACTCAGGAAGAGGAAGTAAACAAGACAAAAGGAACAGAGTAAAGGGCAAAGGAAAGAGATGATTCCTAACAAGAAAACTACAAAGTAGAAACCTATCAGATGTGGATACCAACTCCAATGACCATGACATGCACATGTTGATTAAGTGGCATAATCTGTCAAACAAGTCTGATGTTCAACTTTTGTTATACCCCTGAACCATGAAACTGGACTTCAATGCTCCGATTATCCGATCTGATTCACAATCCTTATTCGACTTGTAGTACCAAAAGGGTTTTCACCATCAAGCCTCTCTCATTCTGTTCTTTCTCTCAACTTACTGTCGCCTTACGGTGCCCGCGAGGGTTTTCACCAATAAGACTCTCTCATTTTTGGATTTCTCTCAGCTCCCGTTGCCCTGCAGTGCCCATGAGGGTTTTCACCAATAAGACTCTCTCATTTTCATTATTTTTCTGCTTGGGCCAGAGTATTGCCCCTGATATGAATTACCTCTCCTTGCTTGACTTGGCATTCCTCGAAGACTAATCGGAAGGTCTTTCTTTGGACCGTAACGTGGGCTTTTGGATAGGGTTAAAAAAGAAAGGATATCAAAGGCTCAAAAACAATTCTCATAGGTTCAAAATTACAACTTTCAGAATCAGATTCCTTACAACAACCATAATTTCTGCCTTAGTTTCTTGCTTGGGGACTTTTGGATTTTTATTTTGATGAGACCGAACCGTGAGGCTTCCTACGTATCTTAAAAGAAATCAGGTCGAACGTAGTTCATGACATAGGAATTGCTCTGTTGTTGTGATTTTTCTTTTCTTTTTCTTCTTTTCTTTTCTTTTCTTTTCTTTCTTCCTTTTTCTCTTTTTGTTGTTTTGTTGTTTTTCTTTCTTCTTTTCCTCTTTTTCTTTTTCTTTTTCTTCTTTTCTCTTTTTCTTTTTATTGTTTTTCTTCTTCTTTTCTCTTTCCTTCTTTTTTCTTTTTTTTCCTTTTTCTTTCTTTCTTTCTCTTTCCTTTTCTTTCTCTCTTTCTTTCTTCCTTTTCTTATCTTTCATGCTTGTGTTTCTGATATTCACTACTGATTTCGAAAGAGGGGTATGAAAGAAATTAAAGAAGGCTCAAAAGGGGTGACGAGGGATAAAATGTTTAGATAGCGAAACAAAATGCCTTCGTCATTCCAACCTTTAAAACCTGCCAAGTACAAACAACACAATTAAACAAATCAAGGAAAACATTCTTAACATCTTTTGGTTGCGCCAGACTTGATGACCATACCCACACATTCGCCTTCTACATTTGTTATATACAAAGCACCATTGGACAATACTCTCACTCTCATTACCGCAAACGGCCCCCTACAAATTTGGAGCAAACTTGCTTTTATCTTCAAATTGATGCGGCTGGATGCATTTCAATAGGGGTTCTTTATGTTCTATCTGCCCCAGTTTTACACAATTCGGGCTTGAAGTGATCTCAAAATGCCTTTACTTATTTCCCTCAAATGTCCTTACATCTTCAACATTGTTTCATTGCTTCATGATTAAATTGACTTTTAAAACTAGGTTGAGAATTACGCGTGCATGTCACGTCACTAGAGTCAACAGGAAAAGGACTATAAAAGGAAAAGAGAGCCAAACGAAAATGACTAGAAATCACAGAAAATAGAAAATTGCATTAGACAGATGGTGACAGGGTTTGGACAACAAAACAAACAAACTAAACTGGGGCTACAAACCTAGAACAAATCTAGACAACACTAAACAGGCTACTAGACTAAACAAACTAGGCAAAATAAGAGGATAGAAGGGTTTGAGTCACAAGACAATATCTGGATTACAACCCTAAAATAACCCGGACAACAGAAATGACAACAAAATAAACCACCAAAACTCCTCCCTGGCTAACCAAGACAGGAGCGTCTTTCCAATTGCCAAGCTCTGCATCTTAGCCACTGAATTTTGCATCAACATTACTAGGACCTTCACAAACTTCCATCACATTGTTCTTAACAAATTGCTTTTGGGTTCCCTGTGTTGGCTCGTTCTTAAGATCAACCTCTGATAGCACTGAAAACTTTGCAGCGCGTGGGCCTTCGAGGATCTTAGAAGAATTTTCATATTCCTTTTCAAAACAAATCATACTCACCATATGCGTCTCAGGCGATGGACTTTGGCTAGTGTCTGCTGCATCTGGATTTTGCACGTCAATGTCACCTGCATCAATAAGTTTCTGAATTGCTTTCTTTAGATTCCAACACTTCTCTATGTCATGCCCTGGGGCATCTGAGCAATATGCGCACCTTTGAGAAAAATCAAACTTCTTTGGAAGAGGGTTTGGCATTTTTATCTGGATCGGCTTCAACATGTCCAATTGCTTCAACTTTTGGAACAAACTGGCATATGACACTCCCAATGGGTTGAAAGCCTTTTCTTTTTTCAGCAACCTCTCATTCTTAAATGCTTGATTGGGCTGGAAACCTGATCCAGGGGGTTTTCGATAGGCTTGTGGGGGTGGATAGGCATTTTGTGGAGCTGGGTATTGAGAGAGGGATGTATGATTTTGGGAGTTCCGTGGAAAGAAGTGGCATTGGGGAGGATCATCTGGTGCATCAGGATATCCATGGGGACGATGTCGAGGCTGGAAGTATTGATCGGGAAAGCCCATCGTATCATCTTTTCTGTTTCTCTTTCTTCCACCCAAGCTTACTGGGATGTTCTGAATGTCTTTCGAACAGCTCATGATTTTACCTGATTTGATTCTCTCTTCTACCATCTCCCCCATTTTTAACACATCATTTAAAGGCTTTCCCAAGGCCGGGATCAAATGACTGAAGTAGGTGGGCCCCTAGGCTTTTAGGAAGAGCTCAACCATTTCTTCTTCCCCAATCGGGGTATTGACTCGAGCAGCATGCTCCCTCCATCTGAGTCCAAATTCTCTAAAGCTTTCCTCCGACTTATTTTCCATTTTAGATAGGGAGGAGCGGTCTGGGGTAACACCTGATCTGTATTGAAAGTATCGAACAAAGTCTTGAGCCATGTCACCCAATGTAGGCCACTTACCAACATCTTGATGATTATGTCATTCCAATGTTGCCCCAGTGAGGCTCTCGCTGAAGTACACCATCAATAAATCATCTTTCTCGCAAACACTTCTCATTTTATTTCAATAATCCCTCAAATGGTCTACCGAATCCCCACACCCATCATACAAGTCAAACTTTGGCACTTTAAACCTCGCAGGCAAATGAATGTCGGGGGACATAGACAATTCTTTGTAAGACATGCTACCTTGGTCTCTCGTTCCTTGCTTGTTCATTGAAGACTGTTCTATGCCTTTCAGCCTCCTGGGTATCCCATCTCGCCCTTTTCTTCCTGTGAACTCTTCATTTACAACATGAGACCCATCCCGCGGACCCTGCTTGTATGAGTTGGGAACCTTGTGGGCAACCTCTGAGGGGTAATATTGGGCATCATGAGATTTGAATGAGTATTCATTGTCGGAGATAGTAGATGTGACAGGAGGGCGATTTTGGGGAGAGGTAATTGGAGGATGAGTGATGGATCTACTAAGACGGTTGGGAAAGCTGTGATAAGTGGGTAGATCTGGAGAGTATGGAGGATCATCTGGCATTGTGTTCGGAGCTTGGGTAAGGACGGCATCTAGGAGGCTAGGTGGTGGCGGGGGTGGTACCTTCCCAGTCATCCAATCCTGATACATGTTAGCCATGTGTTGTTTTAACATCTTTACCTCTTCAACCAACCCATTGTTCTGTTCAACCAACTGCTTTCGAGCGCCGGTATCAACCAACTCAGTTCCGTTGTTGTCTACCATTGCCTTTTGACTTTGTGTTGTAGAGAAGAGTTACCATTTTAAAAACCACAAACCAACCACCCTTCTGCTATGAATATAACAAAATGAAGTCATCACGTTAGCGTTAGGGCATTTAACATAAGATAATCTCACTTTACGTGCAATGCACCTAACCACAGTTATCGGTTCTAAAATGACTTCGAGGGTACAAAGGTCAGTTGGCATCATCCCAATTTGTTCATTTCAACCTTCTTTTTTCTTTGTCTTTCTAGCACTTCTTGACTTGCCCATTTTCCTTCATTTCTCTTTTTTTTAATCATTACTCTCTCTTTCTCTCATATCTCACATCCCACAATTGCACCTCTTTTTTTCCTTCCTTTTTTTCTTTTAATAAAAAAATAATTCGATCAAACCCTATGTAGGTTGCCTACGTATCATGACCCCGCATGAATCAGATCTTTGCGTAGTTCTGGGAGATCAGGAATAAAGTAAACAAACTAACGTTTCCATTTTTTGGTTCTTTTTTTTAAGGAAATCTAAGGAATAAACCACAGAAAGACATTTTGAATCCTCATTTGATATCCTAACGCAAGATTTCAAAGCAAGAAATGAAAAAAATAAAACAGAATGTTTTTGGATTTCAATTTTGATTGCCTAAAGGAAAAATTCCAATGACAAACAAAGATAAAGTATTTTTTTTATGTACAATATCCTAAAGTTCTAATGAAAATAAAAGGTTTTTTTTCATTTTTCACTAATTTCCCGAAGAAACACTTCAAAAGAAAATCTTTTTGGATTTTGGAATTAACACCTTAAAGAAAGCTTTTAAAGAAGTACTAAAAGAAATTTTTTTTCCATTTCTATAATTAGTATTCTAAAGAAAATTTATAACGAAATATAATATGCAACATCTCTTTTTTTTAGATTTTTACTTGTAACACATTTCCAAATGCAAAATAAGAAATACAGTAACAAAAGACTATAAAAACTTAACTAGACAATACAAACTCTAACATCACCTAAAAGACTAAATACTACTATACATGACTAGAAAAATAAAACAAAAACAATTGACTCAAAAACATAAAATTGCTCCTCGAGCAGCTCCTGAATGCAGTGATCCTAGGGTATCTGTCATATTCAAACTTCGGTAAATGAATCCACACCTGTATGAGAAAACTTTAAATCAACACTATGTGAGACAATAACACTCCCTACTGGACACATGGAAGACATGGTTGAGGCTATTTTTGCAAACTGACTTATTTGGCCAAAAGGTGGCTAGAAGTGCAAAATTTGGCTATGACCCCGCAAAGCCAAGAACCTAAGATTTACTAGGAAGACCGGACCCTATGTGGGTTGCCTACGTATCACGCCCCAAAAGACGAGAATCAGGTATGCGTAGTTCGGGTAGATTGGATACGGGCGAGAATAATAAAAAAAATCACTAATTCATAAAAATCACATTTTCTCTTGCTTTTTCTTGAAAAATGACGAAACATGAAAAATCTTTTTGGATTTTCTTTTTTTTTGATTTTTCAAAAATGATAAAGAGTGCAAAATCTTTTTGGAGTTTCCATGCTCTTTTTTCTTAATAAAATGTAACAAAAATATAATTGGGCCCTACTCGCTTCATCCTCATACTTCAACCTCTCTCTTTTTTTCTTTCTTTTTTCATTGTTTTTTTTCATTTCTTCATTTACCCTCAGTTATCATTGGTCCGCCAAATGACCCTTTTACCCTTGAATAAATGCAACATGTAGCACATAAAATGCATCAGGATGATCTTTTATTTTTTGGGGTATACCTGTCCTAGACGGACCCAACCCCTGTGTTGAGTCCCCAAAGTCAAATGCACATGATGCAAACAAACGTGCCTACTAGGGATCCGGCATGAGACTGAGTTATTCTAGGTTCAAAACCTGGGTTTATTGTTCTAGACCTGGCTTACCCGAGCGGACAGCTCGAGCCGGGGGGGCCACGTACCGGGAATACAGAAGCTTCACCGACTTTGCAACTTGTCCGAACCTCGTTCTAAATTTGGAATATGACTCTAACAGAAAAGAAGTCACACGAAGTGCACACTTCTTCATGATTTAGAAGACTCAGAGAGAAGAGGGATTTCGCAATAGTTTATATATAGTTCACGGAATATCAAAGAGGTAAAAGCAATCAATTAGCGTTAGGCCCAAATCATGTAACAAAATCAGATGATAGATAAAGTCAAATATAACAATTCATCTAAGCTCGAATTCTGAACCCTGAACCAGAGGTTCTAGGTTCTTGTCCTTAGCAGAGTCACTAGAGCTGTCACACCTCCTTTTTACACTACACTCATGAGAAGGGTACAAGTAAAGGGAGTTTTTCCAATTAAAGAACAATTGAAATGGAATTTATTATAAAGATTCAGAGTCGCCACTTGGGAGATTTATGGTGTCCCAAGTCACCGGTTGAATCCCGAATCGAGGAAAATATGACTCTGTTTAACAGTCCACGAACCAGAAATTTGAGTAAGGAATTCTGTTAACCCAGGAGAAGGTGTTAGGCATTCTCGAGTTCCGTGTTTTTAGCACGGTCGCTCAACTGTTATTATTGGCCTAATTATTTGATTTTAAAACACTTTTGGACCTATGTGCATTTTAACCTTTGAAAACCGCTTTTACTTATTTAAATAATTAATTCAAAGTTATTTAAAACATATCGCAAGCCACACTACATGAAATGCACCCGTGGTTCACGACACGCTCTATTTAACCTTGTTGTCATTAAAACCGGGTCACATGAAATGCACCCCCGGATTTTAGCATGTTTACTTTTTAATATTCAAAATTATGGTAGGGTCACATGAAATGCACACCCAAGCCCTTTTAATCTAATTTGATGTAGTTCAGTTGATGAGCAACAACCCAATATCTATATTGTGACAACATCATGTTCAGCTATAACCAATTCGAGTAAACATACGAGCAAATGACTAAGCGGGCAAATTCGAAATTACAATGAAACTGTGACTATCCAGCTAAAGGCAAAGAGCAATCTGTGTTGCTTGCTACAAAGAAAACCGAGAAGCAGAACAAGCCTTCACGCTTGCTGAACGAATCTCCAAAGAATAAAGGATTCCACCACATGGCCAAGGCCGTTTCCAATAGGTTGCAAACAACTATTTGTGATGCCACGTAATAGAAAATTTTCAAACAAACATGTAACTAGACTCAAAAGAGTAGAGTTTCAAAATAATCCAAACGTCCAAATGATAATATGTGATAATTACTAACATCATAGTTGCAAATACAATGCAACTTCAAAACGATAGCAATCAAGTTATGACAGCCAGGCCACAACTGAATGCTATTCAAAACCATAAATAAGAATTTTTGGCATAGCTCGCGTTTCATTCAAACACCAAATCCATATCATCTGAACACTAAATTAAGATTAATCAGGTTGACAGAAGAAAAGAATTGAGAAATATGAACCTGAACTTTCGATGAAACACAGCTTCACATACGAGCACTGTTTTGACGCTTGAATAACATACACGAACTCGAACAAAATGTAGCAGCACCGGAACCTCGCCGGAAATTCAAAATAGACGGAATCTCAGACAGCGTATCAACGAACACCTCGACGGAATTGAACAAATTCACTCGACCTGGATTTGGGTAGCATTTTCGAGCTGACTTTCGCACTGATTTGGGTTAGTTTCAGGGAGTTTTGGAGCTGGGTTTACTGCTGGGTTCGAACACGGTTCGCCGGATTCTATGCAAGTCGTCGGAATCAAACATTTTGGTCAGATTTCGTTTCGTCTGTATGTGCGTCCAACTGTTTCTCGTTTCTGTGCGTGTGTGTGGCTGTGTGCGTCGTTTCAAATTTTGTTTTTTTGTTTCGGCGGATGTTGCTGTTGAAGCAGACGACTCAACAGGGCGGGGGTCGTTTGTGTTCTGGTTGCTGGGGTGGTGTGAAGGAGATGAGGTTTCAAGGGGTGGGGGTTGTTGGTTTGGTTGATGTAGAGAGCTGGGTCGTTTGGAGAAGACGATGGGCAGGCAGGAGGGGTCTCTGTTGATACAAACGACGCGCAGGGGGAGGTGAAGAAGACGACGCAGGGGGGGTGGGGTGGGGTCTTTTCCAAAAGCTGCGCAGCGTTTGCGTATTTTCTCCGTTCCCCCTCGTTAGGTGTTAGCTTGTTTATATATACATAGGTCTAGGTTAGTTTTTGTAGGGTTTTTAGGTTAGTGGGTATGGGACTAGGGATTATGGGCTTGGCAATTGTGTGCTAGGTCCAAAATTAGGCCTAAAGATGGGTTGCCTGAGCCCAAGCTCTATTCTTTCGTCGCGAACGAGATTAAAAATACGGGCCCATTTGTTAATTGTTCCTACTATTTAAATAATTATTAAAATAAAACTAACCATTAAAACAAATCTATTTTTGGTATTTTCAAATATCATATTAAAATAAAAATACGATACCTTTTTTTGTATATTTTTTTAAAGATTTTTTTAGATTAAAAATGACTACAAAACATTAATGAATCTATTTTTGTGATTTTTATTTTCTTGAAATAAAACTAAAGTAACAGAGTCAAAATTACTTAAAATATTTATATTATGCCTAAATTAAATATTTTACGCTAATATATAAAAAATCTTGGGGAGAGTCAAAAATCACATGTCTATAGGCGGGACCAACAGAGGTGGGTTTGATAGGTACCGCTTGATCTTATCAAATGCCTCCTAGCACTCGTCAGTCCATCTGACCGCAACATCCTTGTTCGGCAACTTAAAGATGGGCTCGCAAGTTGCCGTAAGTTGAGAAATAAACCTGCTGATGTAGTTTAAATGCCCAAGCAAACTCATCACCTCAGTCTTATTCCTTTGGGGTGGCAATTCTTGGATAGCTTTAATTTTTGACGGATCCAACTAAATGCTTCGCCGACTAACTATGAACCCCAACAGTTTCCCAGACGGAACACCAAATGCACACTTTGCAGGGTTGAGCTTAAGATTGTACTTGCGGAGCCTCTGGAAAAACTTTCTCAAGTCTCCGACGTTGTCGGATTGCTTTCTTGACTTGATGATCACATTATCCACATAGACCTCAATTTCCTTGTGTATCATGTCATGAAACACGGTATTCATTGCGCTCATGTAAGTTTCCCCAACGTTTTTCAAACCAAATGGCATTACCATGTAATAGTACATCCCCCATGGCGTGATGAACACTGTCTTTTCTGCAGCTTCCTTATCCATCCAGATCTGGTGATATCTCGCATAACAATCCACAAAAGACTCGATCTCATACTTGGCACAATTATCAATTAAAATGTGGATATTTGGCAATGGAAAATTATCCTTTGGACTTGCTTTGTTGAGATTGCGGTAATCAACACACACCCTGGTCTTACCATCCTTCTTTGGTACTGGCACAATATTAGCTAACCAAGTGGGGTATCGCATGACTCAAATGACCTTTGCATCCAACTGTTTTGTGATTTCTTCCTTGATCTTCACACTCATGTCAGTCTTGAACTTCCTTAACTTCTGCTTGACGAGAGGGAATGTCGTTTGGCAATTTGTGAACTACCAAGTCAGTACTCAAACCCGACATATCGTCATAGGACCATGCAAAAATGTCTTTATATTTAAACAATGCTTTGATTATTTCTTCCTTGGTTTGTGGTTCCAAGTGTAAACTTACCTTGGTTTCCCTGATATTATCTGGATCCCCTAAATTGATTACTTCAGTTTCATTCAAATTAGGCTTGGGTTTCTCTTCAAAATGATTTAATTCTTTACTAATTTCCTCGAATGCCTTCTCTTCATCATATTCTGTTTCATCATCACACTCTATTTCTTGGATTATTATTTCAGAGTTAGATTGGCTTTTAAGACTTGGCCAAAGATTCCTCATGCATGTCATGTAATTGAAACCAGCATAAAAAGAACTGTACAAAGAAAGACAACAAAAATGACACTATTAGGAGTAATGGAAAAGGAAAATTGCATTTCATTAAAAATAAAGGATAGGAGGGTTTGTACATCAAAACAAGCAAAAAATAAAAATCTAGATTACAACCCTAGAATAATCCAGATAACAGAAAGGAATACAAAACAAACTACCAAGACTTCGTCCGAGTAGGGAGATGAGTAGCGTTCCAACTGTTAAGCTTCACTTTTGGCCCAATAAACTGCACATCTGCTTTGCTGGAACCTTCCCCAGTTTCTACCATGTACACCTCATCAAATAGACTCTGGAACCTTTCAATCAACTCTTTATCAAAGTCAACCACAAGCTTTGGAACTGCCGACACCGGACGCTTCACTATCCCTTACTTGACGAAAGACCTGGAGAGGCGTGGGATAGGCTTAGGGAGCGACCATGACTTCCTTTTCAACTTTTTAGCCTTCTTCACATCATCCCCTGTAGGCTTGAACCCCAGACCAAATGTACCCAAATTTTCGCGGAGAGACACTGGCTGTACGATATCTTGAAAAGATGCGCCTATACCCATGCCCAGCACAAAACCATTCTTCAACATTTCATTTGCTACCATGACGGTCGCAGAAGCTAGCTTTGGACCTGGAATGTATTCCCCTTCCAGAACCTTCTCAACTGACACTATTTCAGAAACTTGGTAAACCCAAGGCCCTTTATCATCTTCAACCTCAATAAATGGGACAAATGTATCATTGTAAGCACATAAGTTCTCATCACCATGCACAATGATTTCCTGTCTGTCCCACTCGAACTTTACCATCTGGTGCAAAAAAGACGGGACTGCTTTTGCAATATGTATCCAGGGCCTATCCAACAGCAAATTGTAAGATACGGCCACATCCAGTACCTGGAACTCCATGGTAAATTCAACTGGTCCTATTGTTAGTTCGAGCATGATATCGCCAATATAATCTTTTCCTCCTCCGTCAAAACCTCGAACACATACATTGTTCTTGTGGATTCGCTCAACATCAATTTTTAATTTATGCAGAGTGGAGAGAGGGCAAATGTTCGCACTGGAACCATTGTCAACTAACACCCTTGTGACCACAAAATCTTTGTATTTCACTGTGAGATAGAGAGACCGATTGTGTTCCGTACCCTCCAGAGGCAACTCATCATCCGAGAAGGTGATCCTGTTTGACTCAAATATCTTATTGGAAATCTTCTCCAAATGGTTCACTCTGATCTTGTGAGGGACATGAGCTTCATTCAGAATACTCATGAGGGCTCGGCGATGCTCATCCGAATGTATCAACAATGATAGAAGAGAAATCTGAGCGGGGGTCTTTCTCAATTATTCCACTATGGAGTAATCCTGCACCTTCATTTTTCTCAAAAATTCTTCCGCCTCCTCTTTGGTAACTAGTTTCTTCACTAGAATTGGACCATCTTTCAGCGGCTTAGTTTTCCTTAATTCCTCTAGGGCAAAGCATCTCCCCGAACGAGTCAAACCCTGGATTTCATTAACTTACTCTTCCACCTCTTTCCCTTTGTAAGTTACTATCACTCGCTTGTAATTCCAGGGAACAGCCTTGGTGTTATCTATCGGCAACTGGGTCACAGGTTTAATAAAACCAGGGGCAATGCGAGCCCCTTCCACGATAATGACAGGCTTACTTGCTACCCTCGGCACGACCACTTTCAGCTTTCCTTGCTTTGTTTCAACGTCATTTGGGAACCCCTTCGAGACTACCACATGTGGCTTAACATTGGGCATGCTTGGCTTGTCTGGTAGTTATCGAAGAAGTTGCCTTTGTAACAACTGGAGCTTTGACCGACTTACTTTCAACGGCATGGATCATCATAATAGACTTTGAAGGCTTCTTGGGCTCCCCATCCTTATGCACTATCTCGATCATGTGCATTTTGGCATGGGCTGGCAACGAATTTTGATTGATATTGGGCGCTTCTGCGCTCTGGACCACAATTTAGTTTGTATCAATAAGCTCCTAGATGGCGTTCTTCAAATGCCAATACTTTTCTGTGTTGTGCCCGGAGCATCAGAACAATATGCAGATATTAGGGAATAATCCAGGTTCTTTGGAGGGGATTTGGTAATTTTGACTCAATTGGCCTCAAAACATCCAACTGCCTCAACCTTTGAAATAAGCTGGTATAAGACTCCCCAAGCGGGGTGAAAGTTTTCTTCCGTAGTAGCCTTTCATTTCTGTACTCTGGCCTGGCTCGAATGTTTGGACCAGTAGGGTTTCGGTATGTTTGTGGAGGTGGGTAAGGGTTTCGTGGAGCTGGGGCACGCCATTGCGAGTAAGGAGGGGGTTGAGCATATGACTGTGTGATGGACATGGTATTGGGGTGGCCTGACTGAATACTGAGGCTCTGATGGTAGGAAGTAGTGTTGGGGTAGATTATATGGAGTTTGGGTATAGGTTTTAGGCTAGGTGTAGTGATGAGGAGAGCCCCCTGGGCCATGCCACGATCTTGAGATGACCATAGCAACATCTTCTTTCTTCTTTTTCCCTAACACGCCCCCGGTGCCATTCTAGATTGCTTGCATAGTTGCTTTGATGGCAGAGTAACTCATGATCTTGCTTGATTTGAGTCCTTCCTCTACCATTCCTCCCATTTTTACCACTTCATTGAAAGACTTACCTATGGCCGAAATTAGGTGACCAAAGTAAGTAGGCTCCAAAGCCTGAAGAAAATACTTCACCATTTCATCTTCCTCTATTGGAGGGTTGACTCGTGCTACCTGCTATCTCCAACGGAAACCATACTCCCTGAAACTCTCACTGGGCTTTTTCTCTATCTTCGTCAGAGACAAGTAGTCTGGGACAATCTCTACATTATACAAGAAATGCCGAGCAAAAGCCTGGGCCAAATCATCCCAAGTGTTCCACCGGCTATTGTCTTGGCGGGTGTACTACTCCAATGCTGCACCACTCAGACTTTGGCTAAAATATGCCATCAACAGTTCATCTTTCCCACCGGCTCCCCTCATTTTGCTACAAAATCCTCTCATGTGGGCCACAGGGTCTCCATGCCCGTCATACAAGTCAAATTTGGGCATTTTGAACCCGACAGGTAGCTGGACATCAGGAAACAAGCACAAATCCTTATAAGCCACGCTCACTTGGCCCCTTAACCCTTGCATATTTCTTAGTGATTGCCCCAAGCTTTTTACCTTTCTAAATATCTCCTCTTGCTCCGTGTTTTTAGGTGGCTTCTCAGTTTCGACAGGACGTTCAAAGTGGGGAGTGTAAGAGCAGTGATCTTGGACCTTGAAGTTAGGCTCTGGGGCATAGTACTGGTTATCTTGGGCTGGGAATACTGGCTCACTAGAAGATCGATGGAGTGTAGCTAGTAGAGGTGCTACGAAGACAGGGGTAGCTGGCGGAGGGGGGTATGTGGTTGTTTTGGCTGGTGAAGCTTGGATGGTTTGGGAGGTGGTGCCATGATAGTGGTGGTAAGGGGTGAAGCTTGGTGCGTGTTGAAAGGATAGATCAACAGCGGGGGGCTCTTGAGATTGAGCCAGTGGTGGGATGAAAGCAGGGTTGGCGGGGTATGATGGTGGAGGATGCCCTTTCATCCATGCCTGGTACATTTCGGCCATTTGGTGCTTCAGTTTATGTAACTCCTCTTTCAAACCAGGCTCAAATTCTTCCTCCTCTCTCGGCGGGTCAATAATACTTGCGTCCAATTCTTTGCCAGCCATGGTTGCCTTGTGTTTAGACCTGGTGTTGTATGGGTGGGTTGCCAGAATTCCAAACAAACTAACCACCTTCCTATTCTCGGTGACAACAACAAACTTGTTAGTGTTTAAGATTTAACAGATAGGCAACCACACGTTTGGGATGCAATGCACCTGAATAGTTAACTGCTTCTATTATGTATTTGAACGGTTGGATGCTTCATCCCGGCCTTAACTAACTCTTTCACTTTACACTTTCCCTTCTCTCTTTTCTTTTTCACTTATGCCTTTCTTTAGCCACTATTGATTTTCCCACTTGCTTCTTTCCCCCCCCCCTTCTTTTGCACTCTCTTTTGTTCTTTTGTTTTTCCATTCTTTCTTTCCACTCAATTTCTTTTCTTTTTTTACTTCCTCTTTTTTTTTTATCTTTTTCATTTTATGGTTATCATCGAATCCTATGGGGATTGCCTATGTATGATGACACCACATGAATCAGATCATTACGTAGTTCAGGAGATAAATGTAAAATAAAAGAAATATTTTTGGGTTTTCAAATTTTCATAAAATAAAATATTCTGATTTTTCTCTATTACAATGACTCCGTCCTACAGACGTAAACATAAAAAGCTAACATACTCTAAAAGAAATTGCAATACAGACTCGAAAGTGGACTAACAGACTCCAAAAGAAACTGAAAATACCGACTCAAAGGCGGACTAACAGACTCCAAAAGAAATTGAAACTACAGACTGGAAAAATAAAATCAAAAATACATAAGTGCCTCAACTACTACTCTGGGGGCCCACGGGACATCAGTCGGTCTCGCCGCGGGCCTACATGCCATATCTTCTCGGAGGCAATATAGGTCATCCATTATCTGACGGACAAAAATCATAACTGAAGCGAAGAACATGGACCTGGTCATGTCCTCGCATTCGTTGCACTTCATCACAATATAGTTAGCAATCCTTCTAACCTTCTTCCTGATGACGCCCTTCTCTTGTAACAGACGTTCAATTTGTTGAGATATGGCCTCCAAAACTTGTGTGGCCGTATGATTTTGCTCTTGTAATTTTGCAGATGCTCTTCTAGTTGTGACATTAAGGCATAGTAGTGTTCTCTTTCCGCCTTGAAGTTCATTGCTTGCTTGGTCATTTTGCTCTCAAGGGTATTGATCTTTTTCTTTAGACCCGTGATTCTTTTGTCGTACTTTTCCTTAAACTGTCGAACAAAACTTGCCCGTTCATCCGCATTCTTGGCTAACTTTGCTTGGGCCTTTGCTAGTTCACCTTCAGTCTTTTCCAAATCAAACCCATAGTCGCATACCTTCCACCTAAGGTTGTCTATAAGTTTCTCATCCTTTCACTTCTGGCAGGGTTCTCAGCTACTATTTTCATCTTTCGGATTTGGGCTCGAAGGACTGCATTTTCTTTGCCAATCTTTTCTTTTCACCCTCATCCACAACGGCTTGCAAACCAATCTCAAATTGAAGATCTCTAACTTGCTTTTCCAACTTGCTTATGGTGGCCATGTACTCATTTTCTTTGGTCAACCAGGCCCATTGTTCATGTGCCCCATCAGTGAAATGTTGGACGTGGGGCCTTTTGGTGGGCTGTTCAGACTCTCGATGGACTTGAACCTGTTTACCATACCTAGCCATGTAACTAGGCTCTACCTCACCCTTGGACAAATCCCGTACTCGCGTATGTGGCTCTAGGAACCTACACTGATGCCAAATCTGGTAAACTTTTTCTTCCGGGAATGTAGCTTTTGGACCTAGTTCAATGACTTGCTGACTTAAATCTTCATCATGAGGGATAGTTTGGTACCTGCCCAACTGGCATAGAACCCTGTGCGGAGCATACGGCTGAATACTACGAAGACACATTAATAGAAGATAGCACACTTCGACCAACATATAGATAACTTCGTTGACCGGGAGCCAACCAAATGTCTAATCATTTTTGCTTGTAGTCAAAGAACTCAAATGTGCGAACCATGCCTCTGTACCTTTTGGAAATTCATGACCATCCACCCGATTTTCGTGTTCTTCAATGCAGATAAGACCAGTCAGACCGTAGTTCATGTACCCCAGACGACGACAAAGGTGTTCTTCCATCCAGAGTTGTAGAAGCATGTTGCAACCCTCAAAAAAAAATTCCCCTGCTCGACAAACAGTTAGTGCTCGATAAATCTCTACTAGGATCATTGGTACAATAGTGCCATCGGCCCTATTGATCATGAAGTCAACTAATCCTACGAGCCCCAACTCTATGTGTCTGTCACTCCTTGGGAAGATTAGAGGACCTAAGAATGCCACAATGAAGGCCAATCCTCGGCGTGCCTCCCATTTGTCTTTATTCCCACGATGACTTAAACCGGTATCCGGAGCCTCAAAACCGTAGGGGTCCCCATAACGGAGGTATATGAAGTGGAATGTGAAGAATACTTCAATCAAGTTCCCATCTTTGACTTCTCGGCTAATACTTAGGAGGTCCAAAAACTTGAGAGGGGTTACAGCTCTTGGTGCTACTGGATATCGACACCTGAGATTTCCGTTAACACCAGCATAGCCCGCTATCTCCTCAAGTGTAGGGGTCAACTCAAAATCAGAGAAGTGGAATACATGGTAGGCTGGGTCCCAAAACGATATCAATGCTTCAATTATATTAATCCTTGGTTTAATCTTCAACAAACTGGTGAGCCCGCCTAAAACGTTTATCGCATCACCCCTGCTGACTTCCCCTAGATCATTCCACCACATATGGAGTCCTATCGGGATTTCCTCTATAACTTTGAAAGGTTCATTTTCAATAGTACTCATCCTGCACATTTATTTAAAGTGATCGGTAAAAAAACATGATTTTATTTGACCACAAAAAGAAGGTTATTATTTTTTTGCAAAATTGCAACTCAAACAACTTGCTCAAAATGAAACACCTTCGCAAATAAGACCCTTCAGCACTTCAGGAAAGAAGATTTTAGGGCTGTGTTCGCTAAATAGCCAAAAATTTGAAAAAAGACCATAAGGGGCTATTCTTGCAAAAACAGCCTTCTAGCGCCCTGTCGGGACATTTATGGCTATTTAGACAAAAACGACATCGCCTAACTTTATTTGTGACAAAAATGACGACATTTCATGTTTTTTTGGTTATTTTTGCAAAAAGGTGCTGGACCCGATGAGGGTTGCCTACGTATTCCACATCCGGTGAGAATTAAACCCGTGTAGTTCTGTCAGTTTTGACACAACAGAAAAATATAAATACTTTGAAATAACTTTTCCCTTTTTTTTTCTTTTTGTTTTTTTTTTCAAAAATTTCGGCAGAGTTTCAGGATATTTTAGACACCAGGTTTTTCAAAGGCGGGTAATTTCCTCTCTCCTACCTCAATTTGATTTTTTTCTCAATTTTTCTTCCCTATTATAGAAGCCGGTCAACATGTAATCTGAATCAAATAAATGTACAAGTAGCACGTAGAATGCATCAGGATGGTCTTTCATTTCGGGTACACTTGTCCTAGACGGACCCAACCCTTATGTTGAGTCCCCAAAGTCAAATGCACGTGATGCAAACAAGCGTTCCTACTAGGAATCCGGCATGAGACTATGTTATTCTAGGTTTAAAAACTTGGGTGTATTTGTTCTAGACTTGGCTTACCCAAGTGGACAGCTCGAGCCGGGGGGTAGCGTACCGAGAATACAGAAGCTTCACCGGCTTTGCAACTTGTCCGAACCTCATTCTAAAATTGGGATATGACTCTAACAGAAGAGAAGTCACATGAAATGCACCCTTCCCAGATGATTTTAAAAACTCAGAGAGAGGAGGGTTTCGTAACAATTTATATACAGTCCAAACAATGTCAAAGCGGTAAAAAGCGACATTTAGCACATTAGGGTCAAATATATAAAAATCATATAATAAATAAAGTCAACTATAACAGATTTTCTAAGATCGAATTCTGAACTCTGAACCAGAGACTTTGGGTTCGTTCCCCAGTAGAGTCGCCAGAGCTGTCACACCTCCTTTTTACCCCTCCCCCCTCGGAAGGGTATATGAGAGTTTTTTCCAATTTAAGTGACAATCAAAACAGGATTATTTATATATTCAGAGTCGCCACTTGGGATAGTTTATGGTGTCCCAAGTCACCGGTTTAAAATCCCGAATCAAGGAAGGATTAACTCTGTTTTACAGTCCGCAAACACAGAAATCCGGGTAAGGAATTCTGTTAACCCGTGAGAAGGTGTTAGGCATTCCCAGGTTCTGTGGTTTTAGCACGGTCGCTCAACTATTATTATTGGCCTAATTATCTGATATAATTACATATTTTAAACCTACGTTCCCTTTTAATTTTTTAGCCGCTTTTAATATTTTAGGAAATTTCAAGGTTATTTAAAACACATCGTAAGCCCCACTACATGAAATGTGCCCGTGATTCATGACACGTTCTATTTAGCCTTGTTGGAAATGAGAATCGGGTCACATGAAATGTACACCCGGATTTATAACATGCTTATTTCATTATTATTATTATTAAAAATTGTGGCAGGGTCACATGAAATGCACACTCGAGCCCCTTTAATCTAATTTGACGTAGTTCAGCCAACGAGTAGCAACCCAATCTCTATACTGTGACAAAATCGTGTTCAGCTATAACCAATTCGAGTAAATATACGAGCAGATAACTAAATGAACAAATTCAAAAACTATGAAAAAACAACTACGCATATAAAGGGACAAACAGATCCTAGACATGAATGCTAGCATATCCATGAACGAAATGAAATGCAGTAACTAGCCACTAGCTAAAAACCACAAGAATTCAAAGTAAAACAAACTTGTCACATTATTTTAACCGTACTGGTGACAGAAGTAACGTGCAATTATAAAGGAATTAATGAACTTACATGGATAGTGAAAATAATTGCTACTGCCAAAATAGCACATCCTGCATTGTGCAATGAAAATTCACGGCATAGATGCCTTGCGACGAAAACACAGAAAATAGTGACGGGTACTATGATAAGCAATAAGGTTATAAGAAATGACTTTGCATCCGAACCAAAACAAATAGAGCTTTTCCAATTAACGAGAACCTCTGACGCTACAAATTCTGTTTTGATGCAAAATAGTTATGGCCTACGATGACTGGAACCTGAACCGTGTGCGCCGGCGAACCTTAGACTCTGACCTCGAACGGACTCAAATCTAGACCTCAAAACTTACCAGAGTCGGTGATGTTACTGCCACGACGATGACGACACTATTAGTTTTAAACCCGTCTGACATAGAAGTGAAGATATCGGCTGTTGTTGTGTGCATTCAAAGAAACAGCAGCGGCTCCAATGGTTTCTTGGGTGTGGGTGGTCGTGAGTGAGTGTTTTCCGGCGTGTTTCAGGTAGTGAGGTCCGGCGGCTTGGGTTGGGGTGAAGGAGATGATATCAGGGGTCGTTGTATTGTTTGCGGTTGTTTTATTTTTGTGAAGAAGATGAACATTGTATCTCCTCCTCAATAATGGTGGATCTTATGTGTGTTAGGTCCTCTAGGTTCTGATAACTTAGGTCTAGGGGTGACGAAGAAAATGTCTTTGAGGGGGGTCTGTATTGTGTATTGCGGCGCTCCTCAAGTCCCTAGGTCAGCCTTTGTCCCTTCTTATCTTTTCAGTTGATCCTTCTTTGTTAGCTTAGCTCATTTTTAGGCGTAGGTCTATATTCTCCTTTTTTATATTTTCATGTGCTAGGTCCTTATACGTAGATGTATAGGGTTTAACTAGAGGGAAGGGGTGTTGGGCTAAGGGTTAATTTTGCGGCAATGGGAAATTTGGGCTCAAGGGCTAGTCCGAAATTGGGCCATTTTCTTGCCCAAAATTGAGCTAAAATTGTCTTGAATTAACTATCAATTGGGCTTCTTAAAAGATCTAGATTTAATTAACTAAGGACCTAAGTTTTCCTTATTTAAAATAGTATAAAGCATTTAAAAAATGTAAAACTACGCCCAATTAATTCAAATAAACTATTAAAGATAAATCATAAATGAAACTGTTTTCTTTTTGGTATTTTTCAAGATTAAAAATGACTACAAAACATTAATGAAACTATTTTTTTTATAATTTTTATTTTCTTGTAATAAAATAAAGTAAAAGAGTAAAAATTAGTTGAAATAGCTATATTAGGCCTAAATTAAATATTTACAAGCTAAAATATAAAAAATCTTGGGGAGGGTCAAAAATCACATGTCTACAGTTGCCTCTCTTTGACTGTTCAGACAAAGAACGACTAGATAGGTTTTTGACCCGACCCTTATTTAAGGAGACCAAAAACTTAAAGAAAGGAGAATGTGACCGAGCCCTGGCTTCTGAGCTGCCTACATATCCTTGGCTATAAAGGAATCAGGTCACGTGTAGTTCAGAAGTGAGTGAGATGATGGAGTATACCGAGGTGGAGAGACGATTGAGGTGCCATTCCATCAAGGTTCCAATCCGTGGTCCTTTTATTACATCAAAATCAAAAAGTGAAAAAGAGTAACTAAGTCTGTCAACTATGAGTTACAAGATTCCTATCTATAAGTCTTCTGAAGCTTGATCTTGAGTCTTGAATGGTTCTTCATGCAGACTTTTGATTTGAATCTTGGCGCTTGTTAGCTGCATGTGCTAGCTCATTCTTCTTTAGCTTTTCGGATCAAGACCGGGCATGTAGTGCTTGTGACTTCAACCACGTCTTGATCAGTTCACTTCTTTCATCAACTTCTGCATTTGAATGGACTTCTTGCCCTTCCCTTTTTTTAATTCTGGATTGTGACTAACTTCCGTTGATCATCTCGGACTGTTGACTCGCATTCTTGCCTCGAGTTTTTTTGTTACTGACTTGAATTGCATTCTGAAGTGAATTCCCTTATTCTCCAGGTAGGCGCCTGATTGCCAATACTCGAACTGTCTTCCTTCGAAACTTGGACTGCCTTTACCTTGTTCTCCAAGTGGGCGCCTGATTGCTGAATTTGAACCGTCTTCCTTTGAACATTGTTATTTTCCCTTTGTTCTCCAAGTGGGCTCATGATTTCCAATACTTGTACTGCTTTTCCCTTGACTCGTTTTCCCTTTATTCTCCAGGTGGGCTCCTGATTGCTGAACTTGAATTGTCTTCCTTTGAACATTGCTTCTTTCCCTTTGTTCTCCAGGTGGGATCTTGATTTCCAATACTTGTATTGCTTTTCCCTCTAAACTTGACTCGTTTTCCCTTTGTTCTCCAGGTGGGATCCTGATTGTTGAACTTGAGTCGTCTTCCTTTGAACATTGCTGCTTTTCCTTTGTTCTCCAGGTGGGCGTCTGATTTCCAACACTTGAAATTCTTTCCCTTTGTTCTCCAGGTGGGCTCCTGATTTCCAACACTCGAACTGTTTTTCCTTTGTTCTCCAGGTGGGCTCCTGATTTCCAACACTCGAACTGCTTTCCCTTTGTTCTCCAGGTGGGCACCAGGTGGGCTCATGATTACCGACACTTGAATTGCTTTTCCCTTTGTTCTCCAGGCGGGCTCCTTATTACCAACACTTGACTTGATTTCCCTTTGTTTTCCAGGTGGGTTCCTGATTACCAACACTTGAATTGCTTCCTTTCCTCTGAAACTTGAATTGTTTTCTAGGTGGGTGCCTGATTGCTGAACTCGGCCCGCTTTCCTTTGAAATTGCTTTACCTTGAAACTTGAACTGTTTTCCCTTGTTTCTCCAGGTGGGTGCCAGATTGTTGAACCTGAATTGTCCTCTTCTTGAAATTGCTTTCTTTTTGAACTATCTTCCCTTGTTTCTCCAGGTGGGTGCCTGATTGCTTGAGCTTTAACTGTCTTCTATTCTTAAAACTCGTGTTGTCTTCCCTGGTTCTTCAGATGGGCGCCTGATTATAACAAACAGACAAAACAAAAGAAATTTTTCTGCCCCAGTTTGATATTGGGAACATCTGTGAGTGTTAACTGATTCTTGTTATCAAAATAAATTCTAAGCTAAATTCTCTTATCCTGAAAATTTCAAACCAAGTCTCATCTCAAAAGTGAAAAACTTTAAATGCTAGATTGTACTTCCCCAAAGTAGAACTTACGCTAAATCTTGTTATCTATGAAGGTCTTGAAATTTAACTAGGTCCCATTATCCATGAGGCACCTGAGAACCCCTTTTTTATTCTTTAAAGAAATTAAATCCCATTATCAAAGAGGGCCCTGAAAATTTTAAATTAAATCTCATTATCCATGAGGGTCCTGAAAAGTTTAAATTAAGTCCAATTATCCAGGAGAGTCCTGAGAAGCCGAGAATGAACTTACCTGAGCTGCGCTCTATTCCTGGAGGATCTCTACAGAATGAACAAAATTCCTTCCCCTTGAATCATGCTTTTCCTCATGGAGGGTTCCCGCAGATCGAACAAATTTCTTTCCCCTTCTCAAACCGCCTTTGTGCTGACATAATTTGGGCATGACATTTCAAAAATTCAAGCTTCCAAGCTTTGATTTGGGCATAGTCTTCACCCCTATTTCAAACAAAGAAAACTTGTGAGTTTAAACATGGTGGTTGGTTTGTGGCCTTGACTTTGAGGGCGATTGCTCCTTCACTTCACACGGAGAAAACTTGTGAGTTTCTAACTTTGATTTTAACTCGAAAGACCTTGCCTGTTTATTGACTGACCACTTTCTCTATCACCCTTATCACGGAGAATACCTCTGATCCGTTCAAACCCAATACCATTCATCTGTTGCATTGTGCTCATGCATTGACATATACTGAACCATTATATTTCACATGAATCCCAAAGTACGTCAATTGTCACCCACTCAGTGTGCATGCTGTTCTTTCCTGACTTAAACCACTGGCCTTGGCCTTGAGGTCTATTACTCCTTCACTTGCCATGATAACTTTGATTTCCGCTTGGACGACCTTGCTTGTCACTGGTTAACCAATTTCTTTGTCAATCTTATCACAGAAAATACCTTTGATCCGTTCACCCAACATCCTCTCTGTTGCATTGTTCGTGAATTGACATATACCAAACCTTTGTATTTCACATGAATCTCAAAGCACGTTGATTGTTACCAACGTAGTGCGCATGTTGTTCTTTCCTGACTTATGCCACTTTGATATGCTAGCCAGATCCCGTTTTGCAATTAGAAAGCTGGTGGCAAATTTTGAAGTTATTTCTCACTTGTTCTGACCAAACAGACTCAGGAAGAGGAAGTAAACAAGACAAAAGGAACAGAGTAAAGGACAATGGAAAGAGATTATTCCTAATAAGAAAACTACAAAAGTAGAAACTTATCAGATGTGGATACAAACTCTAATGACCATGACATGCGCCTTTGGATTAAGTGGCCTTATCTGTCAAGAAAGTCTGATGTTCAACTCTTGTTATACCCCTAAACCGTGAAACTGGGCTTCAATGCTCCGATTATCCAATCTGATTCACGATCCTTATTCGACTTGTAGTGCCCGAAGGGTTTTCACCATCAAGCCTCTATCATTTTGTTCTTTCTCTCAACGCACAATCGCCTTACGGTGCCCGTGAGGGTTTTCACCGATAGGACTCTCTCATTTGTTCTTTTCTTCTTATTTTCTCTGATTCTGCAGATGACAAGGCATTAACCATGGTAAAACATCATGTACTCTTGGCATGTCTAAACTCAGCACTCTCAAAGATTATCTAGGAGGTCTTTTTTGGACTATAATGTGGCTTTTGGACAGGGTTAGAAAGAAAGGATATCATAAAGGCTCAAAATAACTAAGACAGCGGGGTTAATTTATTTACAACTTTTGGAATCTATTCTAAAAACTTTGCCTCAATTTCTAAAACAAGGAAACTTGATTCTTTTTTTTCTTTTGATGGAGTTACTAAGAAAGAACTGCCCCACTTTCGATTTCGTGGGATTATGAAATATTTTATTTGGTATGACCGAACCGTAAGGCTGCCTAAGTATCTTGTGATGACAAGAATTAAGTCAAACGTAGTTCACAAGACTACTTTTTGTTACTATTTTTCTTTTTCTTTTTCCCTTTTTTTCCTTTTTTTTCTTTATCTCTATTTTTTCTTTTTTTCTTTTTTCTTTTTTGAATTTTCCTTTTGGAATAAACTTCTAAAATAAACCTATGGGGGCATGAACTTTTTTTTTGTATGACTCTAACTTGATTCCAAAAGAGGGAAGATCAAAGAAATCAGTACAGGCTCAAAAGGGTATCGAATGGTATAAGTGTTTGGGTAGCTTAAAGAGGGTCTCCCAATCTCTGAAAATGCCAAGTACATCACATGCAACTTGAAATAACAAAAGGAAGAGCACACACAATATTTCTTTTACAGCTTCGACATTGATATCACTGATATGCTTTCCACTTTTTTTTTAGTGTCTTGTCAATTTGAGCCGAGGGTCTCTTGGAAACAGCCTCTCTACCCTTCGGGGTAGGGGTAAGGTCTGCGTACATATTACCTTCCCCAGACCCCACTTGTGGGATTATACTGGGTCGTTGTTATTGTTGTTGTTTAGTGCCTTGTCAAGTACAAAACTCTTATTGGGTGATTTCTTCTTCACGATGGATACCCTCCGTCTGTTTGGAGCAAACTTCCTTGACTTTATTTTATTACTTGAGGTATACTTGAACTCAAAACTGCTTGCTTCAAATTGTCTAGGATGCACTCTCCTTTAATAAATTCTTGTCATCCTATTAACTTCCAAATTATCTACCCCACTTTCACATAGTTCGGGCTTTAAATGATCTCAAAATGTCCAAATATGTACTTACTTCCCTCAAGTCTTCCTATCATCTTCAAAATTGCTTTACTGCTTCATGACTAAACTAACTTTTAAAACCAGGTTGAGAATTACACGTGCATGTCATGTCACTAGAGCCATCATGAAAAGAACTATAAAAGGATAAGAGAACTAAACAAAAAAATGACTAGAAATGATAGAACACAAAAAATTGCACTAGAAAGACGGTGACAGGGTTTGAACAACAAAACAAGCAAAATAAACTAGGGTTACAATCCTAAAACAGACCCAGACAACACTAAACGATTTACTACGACTAAACAAACTAGGCAAAATAAAAGGATAGAAGGGTTTGAGTCACAAGATAATATCCGGATTACAACCCAAAAAATAACCCGGATAACAGAAATGACAACAAAATAAACCACCCAACTCCTTCCCGGGCTAACCAAGAATGGAGTGTCTTTCCAATTACCAAGTACGACATCTTAGCCACTGGGTTCCACATCAATATTTCCAAGACCATTACCAACTTCAATATTATTAACTTCAGTCAGCAAGTTCCCAAGAGGATTCGCATGCTCCCTGTCACTATCCTTGATCACAATTACCCCTTTCTTGAATCTTTCTTTCTATTTCCCTTTTCAAAGAACGACAATCTTCAATGCTATGACCTTGGACATTAGAGTGGTACATGCACCGTACAGTAGGATCAAAACCTTTTGCATATGGGTCCAGAGTATAGCCGAGGAGCGACTCAATCAGGCTAGAGTGTTTTAACCTTTCAAATAGGCTTGTATAGGATTCTCCGATTGGCGTAAAACCATTTCTTTGCCTTTGTTTCCCTCCATGCCCCAATTTTCTAAGGTTGTTAGATGCTCGCAGATGTTGTGAAGGTAGAAGTGCATTATGCGGTGCTGGCGCTCGCCATGAGGAACGACCAGTGGTTGGACAGATGACCAAACATTGTTCGGAGGATAATACTGGAGTGAATTATGTGGAGCTCGAGGATGTTCATATGGTCAGTATTGAGGCTGGAAGCATTTAGCAGGAATGCCCACTAGATCCTGTCATTGGCGGGGCTCAGCAACATCTTTTCTATCAATGGGAGGACTGTCCCGAGCAACTTGTTCATTCCATCTGAACCAAAATTCCCTAAAACTTTCCTTGGGTTTCTTTTCTATCTGAGATAGGGAGGAGCGATTTGGGACAATATCTATTTTGTACTGAAAGTGTCGCACAAAATCTTGATCCATGTCATCCCATGTATGCCACTTACCGACATCTTGACGAGTATGACATTCCAAAGCTGCCACAGTCAGGCTCTCACTTAAATACACCATCAGCAATTCATCTTTCCCGCCAACACTTCTCATTTCACTGCAATAACCCCTCAGATGGGCTACTGGATCTCCACGCCTATCATATAAATTAAACTTAGGCATCTTAAACCCTTTCAGCTTTCTGGATATCTCATCTTGCTCCACTGTCTTAGCAGGCTTTGCAGTCTCACCGGGAGGCTCAAAATGAGGAGCGTAAGAGTATGGACCCGAGACCTTGAAAATTGGTTCTGGATCATGGTGTTGGGCATCGAGGATTTTGAACACAATCTCGCTAGAGGATCGAGGAAAGTTAGTAGGTGGATGAGCTACAAAAACATGAGTGGTCAAAGGAGCGGGATATGAGGTGGTTCTGGGGGGTGGAGTGAGAAAAGGTTATGGGGAGATATCCTGGGCTTGTGACAGTGGCGGAATGGTGACAAGGCTTTCAGTGTAGTTAGTGGGAACTGATTGTGGAGAACGCCCACTAATCCAAGCTTGGTATATTTCGTCTATCTATCCTTTCAACCTTAAGACTTCTTTTTTCAATTTAGATTCTGACTCAACCATCTCCTTAGATGGATCAGTAACGCCCGTGTTCAACTCTTTGTCAGCCATGGCTACTTTGCTCTTTGACCTTGTATTGTATGGATGAGTTACTTAAAAACCACAAACCAACCACCCCTTCTGCTCAATGAAGATAGTAAATGGAACAAAATAGGGACATCCTGTTAGCATTAGAGCATTTAACGACTAAAAATATCACATTGCGTGCATTGCACCTAGCAACAATTAACAGTTCTAGAATGACTTCTAGGGTCACAAGGTCACTTGGCATCATCCCAATTTTGTTCATTTCAATCTTCCCTTTTTTTTCTTTTCTAGCACTTGCTTGCTCATTTTCCTTCCTCTTTTTTTTTTCTTCTAATTATCACTCTTTTCGTTCCTCTCATTTATCACATCCCATAATTTCATCTCTTTTTTTCTTCTTTTTTTTTAATAAAAAAATAATTCGATCAAATCCTATGTAGGTTGCCTACGTATCATGACGCCGCATGAATTAGATCTTTGCGTAGTTTAGGAAGATCGAGAATAAACTAAATAAACTAACGTTCTCTTTTTTTTTTTACCTTAATGACTATTCTTATGATAAAAGAGAAATAAAAGAAGCAAAATCTATTTATTTTTTTGAATTTTTTAAACTTAATACTCTATATCCTATTCTAAACTCAAGCTTAAACGAGCATATATTTTTTCCTTTTCTTTTTTCTTTTTAAAACAAATACTCTATGGGAAATTATTAAGGCAAAAAAAACCTTGAAGAGAAAAATATTTTTGATTCTTTTTTTTTCAGGAATAAAATCTAAAGAATGAACCAAAGAAAAATATTTTGAATTTTTATTTGATATCCCTGAAGAAGTATTTCAAAACGAGAAATGAACAAGATAAAAAAATATTTTTGAATTTCAGTTTTTGATTACCTAAGGAAGAAACTTTAAAGATAAACAAAAGATAAAGTATGTTTTTTTTCTTCTATGTACAATATCCTAAAATTCTAGTGAAAATAAAAAGAAAATATTTTTTTTTGTTTTTTTATATATTAACCAATGGAGAACCTTAAGAGAAATCTTTTTTGGATTTTTGGAATTAGTATCTTAAAGAAAACCTTTAAAGAGGTACTAAAAAAATTCTTTTTTTTTTGGATTTTTAGTCTTAATATACTAAAGAAAATATAAAAGCAATTTTAACTACGCATACAAAGGGACAAACAGATCCTAGATATGAATGCTAGCGTATCCATGAACAAAATGAAATGTAGTAACTAGCCACTAGCTAAAAACCACAAGAATTCAAAGTAAAACAAACTTGTCACATTATTTTAATCATACTGGTGACAGAAGTAACGTGCAATTATAAAGGAGCTAATGAACTTACATGGATAGTGAAAATAATTGCTACTGCAAAAATAGCATATCCTGCATTGTACGATGAAAATTCATGGCGTAGATGCCTTGCGACGAAAACACAGAAAATAGTGACGGGTACTATGATAAGCAATAAGGTTATAAGCAATGACTTTGCATTCGGACCAAAACAAACAGAGCTTTTCCAATTAATGAGAACCTCTGACGTTACAAATTTGTTTTAATGCAAAATAGTTATGGCCTACGACGACTGGAACCTGAACCGTGTGCGCCGGCGAACCTCGAACTCTAACCTCGAACGGACTCAAATCTAGACCTCAAAACTTACCGGAGTCGGTGACGTTACCGCCACGACTATGACGACACTGTTAGTTTTAAACCCGTCTGACATAGAAGTGAAGATATCGGCTGTTGATGTGTGCATTCAAAGTAGCAGCAATGACTCCAATAGTTCTTGGGTGTGGGTGGTCGTGAGTGAGTGTTTTCCGGCGGGTTTCAGGCAGTGAGGTCCGGCAGCTTGGATTGGGGTGAAGGAGATGATATCAGGGGTCATTGTATTGTGTGTGGTTGTTTTATTTTTGTGAAGAAGATGAACGTTGTATCTCCTCCTCAATAATGGCAGATCTTATGTGTCTTAGGTCCTCTATGTTCTGATAGCTTAAATCTAGGGGTCACGAAGAAGATGACTTCGAGGGGGGGGGTCTGTATTGTGTATTGCGGTGCTCTCCAAGTCCCTAAGTCAGCCTTTGTCCATTCGTATCTTTTGAGCTGATCCTTCTTTGTTAGCTTAGCTCATTTTCAGGCGTAGGTCTATATTCTCCTTTTTTTTATTTTCAGCTGCTAGGTTCTTATATGTAGATGTCCAGGGTTTAATTAAAGGGAAGGGGTGTTGGGTTAAGGGTTAATTTTGGGGCAATGGGAAATTTGGGCTCAAGGACTAGTCCGAAATTGGATCATTTTTTTGCCCAAAATTGAGCTAAAATTGTCTTGAATTAACTAACAATTGGGTTTCTTAGAAGATATGGATTTCATTAACTAAGGGCCTAAGTTTTCTTTATTTAAAATAGTATAAAGCATTTATAAAAATGTAAGACTACTCCCAATTAATTAAAATAAACTATTAAAGATAAACCATAAATGAAACTATTTTCTTTTTGGTATTTTTCAAGATTAAAAATGACTACAAAATATTAATGAAACTATTTTTTTTTGTAATTTTTATTTTCTTGTAATAAAATAAAGTAAAAGAGTAAAAATTATTTGAAATAGCTATATTAGGCCTAAATTAAATATTTACATACTAAAATATAAAAAATCTTGGGGAGGGTCAAAAATCACATGTCTAAAAATCCTCTTCAAAAAGCTCCAAAAACGCTCAACAATGGTGGAAATAAACTCCAAAATCGCGGACAAGATGACTATTTAAACATTCTACAAAGGCCTGAAATTCTTCTTCGCGAACGAGGTCAACGCCTCGTGTTCGCGAAGTACAATCCAACTCTGACCAAAAATTACCCTTCGCGATTGCGACCTTCCCATCACGAACGTGATGCTTTCCTCAGACCACTCTTTGCGTTCACGTTACCCCTCTCGCGAACACGATGAATAAAATACTTCAAGCCCAGCTAACCAATTTCCTCTACGCGAACGCAGTCCCCTTCATGCGAATGCGATGACCAATCACACAGCCCTTGGCAAACGCGAAGGCCAAAATTCCAGCCTTCACCAGCTAACCCTTCGCGAACGCAAGGACCCACTCGCGAACGCGAAGGTCATTTCTCTACAACACCGATCTGCAATTTTCTGCAATTCCAATCATCTTGGAATGGTCGGATTGACCACCCGAAACTCACCCGAGGCCCCGGGACCTCAACAAAACATGCCAACATATCCCATAACCCCATTCAAACTTGTTCAAACCTTCGGAACGCTCAAAATAACATCAAAACACCAAATTCGCATCGGATTCAAGCCTAAGAATTCTAAAATCTTCTAAATTACGCTTTTGATCAAAAACCCAACCAAACCACATCCAATTGACCTGAAATTTTGCACACACATCCCAAATGACACAACAGAACTACTACAACTCTCGGAGTTCCATTCCGACCCCTATATCAAAATCTCACCTATCAACCGGAAATCGCCAAAAATCCAATTTTGCCAATTCAATCCTAAATCTACTTCGGACCTCCAAAACTCATTCCGATCACGCTCTTAAGTCCCAAATCACCTCCCGAAGATATCCGAACCATCGGAACTCATATCCGAGCCCTCTAACACATAAATCAACATCTAGTTGACTTTTCCAACTTAAGCTTCCTCAAAAGAGACTAAGTGTCTCAAACCTTACCAAATCCTTTCCGAACCCGAGCCAACCAACCCGATCACATATAGAACCGATAGACAAGATAGTAAGAAGAATAAATAGGGGAAATGGAGTGGTAACTCATGAGACGACTGGCTGGGTCATCACATCTTCCCCAACTTAAACAAATGTTTGTCCTTGAATGAGTCAAGAAACATACCTGAAGCCTCAAACAGGTGAGGATATTTGCTCCGCATCTCTGGCTCGGTCTCCTATGTAGCCTCCTCCATGGGCCGACCTCTCCACTGCACTTTCATTGAAGCTATATCCTTTGACCTCAATTTCCGAACCTAAAGACCCAAAATAGCTACCGGCTCCACATCATAAGTCAAATCGTCATCTAACTGAACCGTGCTAAAATCCAGAATATGAGACGGATCCCCAATATACTTCTGGAGCATAGAAACATGAAATACCTGATGCACACTCGACAAGTTGGGTGGCAAAGCAAGCTCATAAGCCACCCCCCCAATCCTCCGACACACCTCAAAAGGCCCTATGAACCGAGGACTCAATTTACCTTTCTTCCCAAATCTCATGACACCCTTCATGAGAGAAACCTTCAACAAAACCTTCTCACCAACCATGTAGGACACATCTCGAACCTTTCTGTTAGCATAACTCTTCTACCTCGACTGCGCGGTACGAAGCCTCTCCTGAACCACCATCACCTTTTCTAAAGCATCCTGCACCAAGTCTGTCCCCAATAGTCTAGCCTCACCCGGCTTGAACCAACCAACTGGAGATCTACACCGCCTCCTATACAAAGCCTCATATGGAGCCATCTGAATACTTGACTGGTAGCTGTTGTTATAAGCAAACTCTGCAAGCGGTAGAAACTAATCCCATGACCCTCCCAAATCTATGACACAAGCACACAACATGTCCTCCAATATCTGAATAGTGCGCTCGGACTGCCCATCCGTCTGAGGGTGAAAAGCTATGCTCAACTCAACCTGAGTACCCAACTTTCGCTGCATAGACCTCCAAAACTGCGAAGTGAACTGAGTGCCCCTATCTGAAATGATGGAAATTGGGACACCATGCAAACGAACAATCTCCCGGATATAGATCTCTGCCAACTGCTCTGAAGAATAGGTAGTACACACAGGAATAAAGTGTGCGGACTTGGTCAGCCGATCACAATCACCCAAATAGCATCGAACTTCTTCAAAGTCCGTGGAAGTCCAACTACAAAGTCCATAGTGATCCGCTCCCACTTCCACTTTGGAATATCCATTCGCTGAAGCAAGTCACCCGGACTCTGATGCTCATATTTCACCTTCTGGCAATTGATACACCGAGCTACAAATTCCACAATGTCTTTCTTCATTCTCCTCCACCAATAGTGCTACCTCAAATCTTGATACATCTTCGCGGCACCCGGATGAATGGAATACCGCGAGCTATGGGCCTCCTACAGAATCAACTCCCGAAGCCCATCCACATTGGGCACACATATCCGGCCCTGCATCCTCAACACCCCATCATCACCAATTGTCACATCTCTGGCCTCATCATGCTAAACTCTGTCCTTAAAGACAAGCAAATGCGGATCATCATACTGGCTCTCTTTGATGCGATCATATAAGGAAGACTGAGAAACCACACAAGCCAATACCCGACTAGGCTCCAAAATATCTGATCTCACGAACCGATTGGCCAAGCTTGAACATTAACTGCAAGAGGTCTCTCCCCAACTGGAATATATGTCAAACTCCCCATACTCACCGCCTTTCGGCTCAAAGCATCGGCCACCACATTGACCTTTCCCGGATGGTACAATATAGTGATGTCATAATCCTTTAACAACTCCAACCATATCCGCTGCCTCAAATTAAGATCCTTCTGCTTGAACAAGTGCTGGAGGCTACGATGATCAGTAAACACCTCACAAGACACACCATACAAGTAATGCCTCCAAATCTTCAACGCGTGAACTATGGCAGCCAACTCTAAATCATGAAAGGGGTAGTTCTTCTCATGGGGCTTCAACTAACGAGAAACATAAGCAATAACTCTACCCTCCTGCATCAATACATAACCAATACCAACTCTCGAAGCATCACAATACACGGTATATAAACCTGAAGCTGATGGCAAAACTAACACTAGAGTTGTGGTCAAGGTTGTCTTAAGCTTCTGAAAGCTCTCCTCACACTCATCCAACCAAACAAATGAAGCACCCTTCTGAGTCAACTTGGTCAAGGGCGACGCGATAGATGAGAATCCCTGAACAAACCGGCGATAATAACCCGCCAAACCAAGAAAGTTGTGAATCTATGTAGCTGAGGACGGTCTGGGCCAACTCTGAACTATCTCTATCTTCTTCGGATCAAGTTGAATACCCTCACTGGACACCACATGCCCCAAGAAAGCCATTGAACTGAGCCAAAACTCACACTTGAAGAATTTTGCATAAAGCATCTTCTCCCTCAATCTCTGCAACACGACTCTCAAATGCTCCGCGTGCTCCTCCTAACTACACGAATACACCAGAATATCATCAATGAAGACTATGACAAATGAGTCGAGATAAGGCCAGAACACATTGTTCATCAAATGCATAAACGTTGTTGGGGCATTTGTCAGCCCAAAAGACATCACCAAGAACTCATAATGACCATATCGGGTCCTAAAAGTCATCTTAAGAATATCCGAGTCCCTGATCTTCAACTGGTGATAACCTGAACGGAGATCAATCTTGGAGAACACTCTCGCTCCTTGAAGCTGGTCGAATAAATCATAAATGCGAGGCAAAAGATACTTGTTCTTAACTGTTACTTTGTTCAATGCCTATAATCAATGCACATCCTCATAGTGCCATCTTTCTTCTTCACAAATAGAACCGGCGCACCCCAAGGTGATACACTAGGCCGAATGAACCCCTTATCAAGGAGTTCCTGAAGCTGTTCCTTTAACTCCTTCAACTCCACTGGTTTCATACGATACGGTGGAATAGAAATAGGCTGAGTGCCCAACACCAGGTCAATACCAAAGTCAATATCCCTGTCCGGTGGCATGCCCGACAGGTCTATAGGAAACACATCAGGAAAATCCCTTACAACTGGAATAGAATCAATACTGGAAGTCTCTACATCGACATCCCGCACAACGGCTAGATACGAAAGACAACCTTTCCCAACCATACATTGGGCTTTCAAGAATGAGATCACTCTACTGGGAATATAATCAGTCAAACCTCGCCACTCAATCCGTGGCACACCCGGTATAGCCAATGTAACTGTCTTGGCATGACAGTCCAAAATAGCACGACATGGAGATAGCCAATCCATGCCCAAGATAACATCAAAATCCACCATACACAATAATAAAAGATCCACTCGGGTCTCCAGACCCCCAATAGTCACCACATATGACCGGTACACATGGTCTACAACAATAGTATCGCCCACTGGGTAGATACATGAACAGGTGAAGCAAGAAACTCATGGGGCATACCCAAATAACAAGCAAAGTATCATGACACATAAGAAAAGGTGGAACGGGGATCAAATAATATAGAGGCATCTCTGTGGCAGACTAAAACAATACCTGTAATAACAGCATTGAAAGTAATAGCATCGGGGTCTAGCTGGAAGTGCATAGAAACGGGCCTGACCGCCACTTGATCGACCTCCTCCTCTAGGGCAACCCCTAGCTGACTGACCTCCACCTTTAGCTGGCTGAGCAGGTGGTGGTGAAGTAACTGGCGCTGAAACCGATGACTGACCCCTCTGCTGAGATAAACCCACAAGACGACGAGGGCACTGCCTCCACATATGGCCCATCTCTCCACACTCATAACAACTCCCAGGTGCTGGAGAAGGGGACTGAAGGGAACCCCTCATACCAGAATGACAGCAGATGCACCTGGCATAGAAGAGCCCTGAACTGATAGAGCACGGGACAAACTTTGAGCTGGAAGGGCACTAAGTGATGACTGGCCCTAATGAGAACTATGAGAACCCTGACCCGATGACGACCCATGATAACCTGGGCGAGTTGGCTGAGCATGCCTGAATGGACGGCCTCTGCAGTGCTGAAACTGACCTCTCGAAGGAGTACCACTGTAACTACCAGATCCTCGAGGCCTCTTGACCTCCCTCTCCTCTCGCTCCTGGCGATGAATAGACTCAATCTCACGGGCAATATCCACAACCTCCTCGAAAGTAGCACCAGTGACCCTCTCCATGGTCATGAGAATACAAAGCTGATAAGTGAGGCCATCAACAAACCTCATAATCCTCTCTCTATCTGTCAGAATCAACCAAATAACATGACGAGATAACTCGGAGAACCTTATCTCATACTGCATAACAGTCATCTATCTCTGATGCAACCACTCAAACTCCCTATGCAGCTCCTCTCTATGATATTGCGGCACATAGTTCTCCAGAAAGAGAACGGAAAATTGCTACCAGGTAAGGGGTGTTGCACCAACAGGCCTACGCCTCTCAAAAGTCTCTCACCAAGTGAAGGCAGCTCCAGAAAACTGATAAGTAGTGAAAGCGACCCCGCTGGTCTCCAGAATACCCGTTGTACAAAGCATCATCTGACACTTATCCAAGAAACCCTGGGCATCCTCGCCCTTTGCAACACTGAAGGTCAGAGGCTGAAACCTACCAAACCTCTCCAACCTACGCTGCTCGTCCTCTAGCATGGCAGGAACTACATAGTCCTGAGCAGCTGCAACAGGCTGGCTGGATGTGCCCCTGGCGTTTGAAGTCCCTGCACGACCTGCTCAGGTGTGCGAGTGGCGGGAGTCTGATTGCCTCCCCCGGCCTGAGAAGTAGCTGCGGTTGTAGTGATTGAAACTGCTTGAGCTAGGCCAGTGCAAACTGATAGAATCTGAGCCAAGGCCTCCTGAAGACCCGAAATCACAATGGGCACAACTGGTGCCTGAGCTGGTGCCGCTAGAACGTCCACAACTGGTACCTAATCTTGAACTGGGGCGGCTGGTGGATCTGCAGGTGATGCCCTAGCTGTTGTGCGGGCCACACCTCTGCCTCTACCGTGACCACGACTGCGTCCTCGACCCTTAGTGGCCATAACTGGTGGTACTGGTGGTCGTCCATCTTGACCAGTAGCGCGTGTCCTCACCATATGTGAGAGAATAGAATAACAGAAGTTTAGAACTCGAATCAACAAATTCGCACGACAAGGGTTTCAAGAATATGAAGTTTTCCTAAAGGTTCTACAACCTCTCGAGGATAAATATAGACATCTCCGTACCGATCCGCGAGACTCTACTAAACCTTCTCATGACTCGTGAGACCTATGTAACCTAGGCTCTGATACCAACTTGTCACGACCCCAAACCCGGACCCGATCATGATGGCACCTCTCATGAAGACAAGGCCAACCGACACTTTCTATTTCAGTTTTAAGCAATCAAACAATAAGAATTTATGTCTAAAACATGATAACTAATCCAAAAGTGTATAGTTAATAGTACAGTTGTGGAAGATAAACCCAACACATCCCAATACCGGGGTGTCACTAGTCATGAGCAACTACCAAATCTGGATAATACAAGAAAGGTCTACAAAACTACTATAGAGTCACTAATCAGGGAAAAGAAATGACATAAAGGGGGAGAAACACGGGGTTGTGGACGCCAAGCAGCTACCTCATGGACTCCGAAGTCTGCCGGGAGCTCTCAACTCGCACGGGCAGGACCAACATTGCCTGAATCTGCACACGGGATGTAGGGAGTAAAGTGAGTACTCCAACTCAGTGAGTAATAATCATAAATAAATGACTGACAGATATGAAAACACGTAAGGCACATTATAGGCTATAATGAAGTAGTAAAACAGGTAAGAACAATGATTCAGTAAAGATATGTAAAAACATATATGTTCAGTATAAACTTCAAGTAATGCCTATTCAACAATTAAACAGGTAAATGACAGACAAATAAGACAGCCTCTTGGGCACGATGTCAACAATACCAGCCCCTAGGGCTATATCTCACATCACAATGGGTACCCGCGCTCACTGGAGGTATGCAGACTCCTGGAGGGGACTCTTACAGCCCAAGCGCAATATCAAGCCATCTCGTGGCATCATCATTAGGCCCTCGGCTGTATATAAACAAGCCATCTCGTGGCGTATAAATCTCAGGCCCTCGGCCTCATAATCATAATCAGTGTTCCCACACAACATAGGCCCTCGGTCGTACTCAGTCAGAATCTCACAGCCATTCGGGCAATATTAAAACATAGTGCTCAGCCTAAAATATCATTTAAAATGTCATTTAAGTGTTAAATCAGAGTAAACATGGCTGAGTTATGAAAAATAATAGAATATAGCATGACTGAGTTCAAGTATAATGTCAAAACAGTAAGGAAATATCACTAAAAATTCCCTAAAGGTTCAAATAGTTGGCACGAAGCCCAAATATGGCACGAAGCCCAAAACATGATGATAGCAAATAGTTTTTAGTCAAATACGCAGTAAAGCATTCATTCAGGATGGACTAAGTCACAATCCCCAACAGTGCATGACCCCACTCTCGTCATCTAGTGTGTGTGTCACCTCAATATAGCACAATGATGTGCAATTCGGTGTTTCATACCCTCAGGACATCATTTACAATCATTACTCACCTCAATCCGGTCCAAACTCTAGCTCGCGATGCTTTTGCCCCTCGAATCAGCCTCCACTCGCATCGAATCTATCCAAAATCAGAATCACGACATCAAAATATGCTAAGGGAATAAAGCCCAAGCAAAAATATGCAATTTACAACATAAATCCCGAAATTACCAAAACCCGACCCCTGGGCCCACGTCTCGGATTTCGGTAAAAATCACATCAATGGATTCTTAATCACTTCCTGAGTTCATACATACCAAAAGCATCAAAATCCAACCACAAATGACCCCTCAAATCCCAAATTCTAGGTCTCCAATTTCAAGCCCTAGTTCTTCCATTTTAGGCTTAGTTCCCATGATTAATTAGGTAGATTTCATATTAGAATCGAGTATTAAGTCCATGAATCTTACCTCCAAGTGATTCCCCTTGAATCCCTATTCAATCATCTTTAAAAAGCTCCAAAAACGCTCAACAATGGTAGAAATAAACCACAAAACTGCGGATAAGACGACTATTTAAACATTCTGCCCATGCCTAAAATCCTTCTTTGCGAATGCAGCCAACGCCTCGTGTTCGCGAAGCAAAATCTAACTCTGACCAAAAATTACTCTTCGTGATCGCGAATGCGATGCTTTCCTCAGACCACTCTTCGCGATCGCATTACCCCTCTCGCGAACGCGATGAATAAAATATCTCAAGCCCAGCTGACCAATTTCCTCTACGTGAACGTGGTCCCCTTCACGCGAACACGATGACCAATCACCCAGCCCTTCGCAAACGCGGAGCCTTACTCACGAACGCGAAGGCCAAAATTCCAGCCTTCACCAGCTAACCCTTCGTAAACGCGAGGACCCACTCGCGAACGCGAAGGTTATTTCTCTGCAACACTGATCTGCAATTTTCTACAATTCCAATCATCTTGAAATGGTCCGATTGACCACCCGAAACTCACCCGAGGCCCCCAGGACCTCAACCAAACATGCCAACATATCCCATAACCCCATTAAAACTTGTTCCAACCTTCGGAACGCTCAAAACAACATCAAAACATCAAATTCTCATCTGATTCAAGCCTAAGAATTCCAAAATCTTCTAAATTACGCTTTTGATCAAAAACCCAACCAAACCACATCCAAATGACCTGAAATTTTGCACACACATCCCAAATGATACAACAGCACTACTGCAACTCTCGGAATTCCATTCTAACCCCTATATGAAAATCTCACCTATCAACCGGAAATCGCCAAAAATTCAATTTCGCCAATTCAAGCCTAAATCTACTCTGGACCTCCAAAACTCATTCTGATCATGCTCCTAAGTCCCAAATCAGCTCCCAAAGCTATATGAACCATCGGAACTCACATCCAAGCCCTCTAACACATAAGTCAACATCCGGTTGACTTTTCCAACTTAAGCTTCCTCAAAAGAGACTAAGTGTTTCAAACCTTACCAAATCCTTTTGGAACCCGGGCCAACCAACCCGATCACATATAGAACCGATAGACAAGGCAGTAAGAAGCAGAAATGGGAAAAACAGAGTGGTAACTCCTGAGACGACTAGCTGGGTCGTCACAATATGGACCAGTCATACACATTTCAGGCGGAAGATTATACGGCGTAATAGAAACTGGCCAACATGAATATGGTATTGAAGAAACAGAAAATGGCGTAAAACCATCAACACACAAACCCAACCGAACATTTCTCGGTTCACTAGTATAATGTGGGTAAGTTCTATCAAAATGCTTCGAAGCTTCCCCATCTGAAGTGACACATAACACCAGGCGGCCTTCTATTTTCATAATGCCATCTCATATGAGGAGCGAAACTCATCGATGCGTACAACCTCTTAATCTAGGAATAAGAGGTAAATATCACAACAACCTTCTTTCCGCTGACTTAAAACGAGGTTTTTCACAAAATTTACAACTTTTTTGAATCTGCATCACCCTTATAATACAACATGCAACCATATTCACAACAATTGATTCTCATAGACGAGAGTCCTAACTTAGAAACCAAACTCTTAGCCTTATAGAAATCTTCAGGTATGTTGAAAGTAGCTCACTCATAAGGCCAATGAAAGAATCCATTCCCGCTTGAGAAATATTGGTATTTGATTTGATACTTAATAATCTAACCGCAACATACAACTGAGATTGCATACTCCCTTCACTTAGTGGACGAATAGCGGCATCTAACTGTTCATAAAAATATTTTTCCTCTTCGTTAGGAGCTTGTTCAATACTTTCATGGGGTTCAAACTCAAAGTGCATCCCAAAAGCATCTACAACCATTTCATTGTATCTAGGATGTTGAATGTTATTCCCCACTGACCTACTACTTTTACCAACAACTATGTTATGAAATACACCATCACTACCATCAACCTCTCCATGACTAGTCCACACAAAATAATTATCCATAAACCCTTTTTTATAAAGATGATTATTAACATCCTCTTATCCAAAAAATGCAAACATTTGCACTTCACACAAGGACACCTAATCATCCCTCTGATTTGAAATGGTTCAAGTGACATTGCATGCCTAATAAATTCATTAACCCTTTCTATAAATTCCTTCCTCAAAAATCGACGATTAGGATAATTTCTATTATATATCCAACTATGGTATTTCATCTACACAGAGAACAAATAAATTGCATGTTATATTAAGTTGAAAGTTCACATATATCCCTAAATAAGTTCTTTTAAAATTCAATTAAAAGAAGTAATTTGAAAGTTCATATATATCCCTAAATAAATTCTTTTAAAGTTCATTAAAAGAAGTAATTTGAAAGTTCATATATATCCGTAAATAAATTCTACTTTAAAATGATTTACAATCTAATTATCTTTGTCTTAAGTCATGCATATAACTTTGTTCTTAAAATAAAAATAAAAAATTTAAATATTTAACGAAATCTATCATAAGTTGTAACCCTAGCATAATCTTATCTTCTAACATAGAAATTCTAGCATAAACATAATCAATAGGAGTAAACCCGAAATGTAATTAAACATTAACTAAACCTTAATTTATACAATTAAAATAATTAAAATTACTTAAATTCAAAAATGTAGATAACTAACCTTGAAATGCAAGGAGAAGGGGTTTGATTTTGTATGGTGGAGGATGACCAGTGTGCTATGGTTGCTGGCGTAGCAGTGGTGGCAGAGGAGGTAATAGGTGCTGGCAGAATAGTGGCGGAGGAGAGGGAGACTTCTAGGTGCTTTGTTTTTGGGAGATAGGAGTTGATTTTGGGTGGGGATTTGGGGGAATCACGACTGTAGGGAGGAGAAGAAAACAGATGGAAGAGAGATAGATAAAAGAGGAAAATGGGGAAGAACCCGTTTGTGACAGATCTAAATTGGAAATTTCCGACCGAAGTCGGTAAGTTTAAATGGCTTTTGACCGTTTGACCACGACCATTCCGACCAAAATCGGTCGGTAATTTAATTTTAAATTTAAAAAAGAAATTATTTAATTTAAAAATCGGTCGAACTCGGTCGGTGTGATTTGACCGAGTATATGTTGTTGTTGCTACAACTTAAGTTTTAATATAGCACTACATATTATAGCACTATACATTTTGTTTTTAAATAAGTTATAGCGTGTTAGATGCCGATACTTAGACTCGATCTCTCCAACATTAAAACTCAATATATATTTAATTTACTAAGACCCTTAGTAAGCCCGAAGTAGGTCATTTTGCCAAGATCCAAATTATAGGTACTATTTAATATTTAAGTAATTTTGTACGTACGTACGTACATACATACATACATACATACATACATACATACATACATACATACATTGTCCAATCATGTGATTTGACCGAGTACATATTGTTGTTGCTACAACTTAATTTTAATATAGTACTACACCTTATAGCACTATACATTTTATTTTTAAATGTGTTATAGCGTGTTGGATGCTGATATTGTGTCACTTGATCCACTGATGAAGTATCCGAGCAAAGTACTAATAAGGTTATTGCGAATAAAACATTCAAGACTGTGTCGACTGTATGCATCTTGGAGCATCTAGTTACTCATTATACTGGAGCATCTAGTCACTTAAACTGCAAGATTTATTTTTCTTATTTAGTCTCCGATCAAGCATTCGTGTATGCACAGTTGAGAATAAATCATCAACACTAATCATATGTATGTAAGTGTAAATTATCATAAATGAAATAAAATCATACACTCTATTAGAATCTATTACACGTATACGGATATGAAGTGTAATTTATACGAAAGCACACGAATGATAAATATATATATATATATATATATATATATATATATATATATATATATATAATTGATCGAGTTTAATTGATATAATCGTTGTAAATAACAATAATTTATAAGGGGTTGACTATTTTTTACCACTAATACCGACTGAAATCAGTGGGTGTATTTATAATAATTTTAAAACTTATTTTGTTATGGGAAAAAAAATAATTGAGCATGGGCGGGAAAAATTAAATCAAAATTTCCGACCAAAGTCGGTCGATATCTTGAATATTTTTAATTAAACCTTTTTTTGGTAGATAATATGCAAGTCTGACCAGGTCTTGGTTAAATATTAACCAATTTTCGATCGACATCGGTCGAAATTTTTATATGTGTCAGACAAAGCATTGTTTCTGTATTGTGGGATCACTTTTTCCGACCGAAAGTGGTCGGTATTTTTTAGCAAATATTTTTATTTAATTTTTGCGACCAATCTAGATATTTTCCGACCGATTTCAGTCGGTATGTTTGGACGGATTTTGGCAGATTTCTAGTAGTGTAATATGCTGATTTACTTTTTCACACAAGAAAGTTGAAATTTAAGCTCCATAACTGAAAAGAAAATACTTTTTTTCTTGTTGAAACAAAATAAAAATACTCTTTCTACAACATGAAAAGAAAATACTCATTTTGTTGAAATGAAAGAAATATTTTTTCTACATCATAAATAAAGTATTTTTCTGCTGAAATAAAAGAAAATATTTTTTTTTAAATCATGAAAAGAAATACTCATTTTGTTAAAATGTAAAAAAAGTACTTCATCCACAAAATGAGAAGAAAGTACTTTTAATAATATTTCTATTAAGAGTGGGTGGGAGGTTGAGAGTAGGGTGGGGGTGGGGTGGTGGGGGTAGGGGTGGGGGTGGGAGTGTGGATGGTGCATTGATAGGGGTTGGTAGGGATGGAAAATAGGGTTGGGAAGATTGAAAAAGAGTTTAAAATGTTTTCCCTTCTCTTGAAAGGAAAACATTTTCTTCTAATTGGAGGAAAATGAGTTGATGAGGAAAATATTTTCTAAAACATTTGAACATGAGAAAATTGGAAAATATTTTCCTTTCGTACCAAACACACCCTAAATGTTACCTATTTATTTCACACTTGTGCACTGGCCCAAAAAAAAGGGTTATGAAAATTTAGCGTAAAAGAGTTGGATTTTAGACGAAAACGAATCTCTGCGAACTGAAAAAGGGTTGTGAAAATTTACATTAGAGTAAGGATGTTACGTAAATTTACAATTACAGTAGAATATGGTTTTAGCGTTTGGGTAATTTTCGGATCGACCAGTATAATTTAGGTTGTCTAATGATTTATGACATATTGTTTTAACGTAATTAATGTACCTCGCACTCATGCATGCATAAGCATAACTGGATATAAACACGCGTGCAACCACGCACATATGGACAATATATAGGAAAAAATTTAAATAGTTTAGGCACAGAACGAATCTCAAGATGAAATTACAAAGATTATTAGATGGAAAACGTACTAATGAAATTAGTTTGGTTAAATAGCTAATCGAACAACGATATAGTTGCAAACTAAGTACTCGTTGTTTCCAAAATAAAATAGTATTCGGCATAGAAGGATTAAACTCAATATTTTCTACTTAGTTCAGAGACTAATCGTTCCATTTTTCAAAAATATACTTTATCGTTTGAAAATATTTTTAAGAAAATCCTGATCATATGAATATTATTTAATTCTCAAAACAATAATTACATCATAAAAGATGGAACAAAAAGTACGACGTAATAATTTAGGTGCCTGTCCAGTATCATTAACCCGCCTTCTTTGGAGTTTAATGGTTCTTTAAAAACAGGCTTACTAGAAAACTTCTATAAGTATTAATGAAAAGCTGTCTATCACATGGTGTGGTTATGACCAAACACAAAAATGTATTTTGATCATCTAAAAGTTGTTTGAAGCTTAACTTCCCGCACAAAAAATTTACTGGGAGCTGGTTTTAAGGTGGTTTATGATATTTTGCAGTAGTGAGCAGTGGCGGAGCCAGAATTTTTATTGAGAGATGTCAAAATATATAAAAGTAAACATACCAAAAAACTAAGAGGAGTTAATACATAGTATATACATATATAAAAAAAATTACCTACCTACACAGTGTATTTTTCCCGCGAAGGGGTATCATTTGACACCCCTTCTTATAAGGTGGCTCTGCCACTGGTAGTGAGCTGTTGTAACACTCCTTTCTTTGTTACTCGATTTCTTCTTCTTCTTCTTCTTCTTCTTCTTCTTAATTGCAAAATGAATTTATTAAATTTGTTGTTGTTTTAGCAAATTGATTATTGGGGTTTCTTTATGATATTTGGAGGCTATATTTCAAATTTGAGCTCATTTGGAGTAGATTTAGGTGTTGAATCATGTGTTGGATTGTTGAAATTCGAAGAACAAATTTTTGTTTCTGTGTAATTTGCAATTCAGACCTATTTAGCCTTAAATGCATAAAAAGATTGGTTGTACTTTCAACCTATTTGGCCTTAACGGTATCTTAAGTGTAATTTTTCTTAAATGTAATTTAATTTGCACTTTAGACTTAATTGGTAACAAAACCTAATAAGTCTAAAGTTAATCCTAAAGTAGGTAGACTTACAAATTTATGTGCAAAGTCTGTATAACTTCAATAGTGACCCCAAAATTGAATATAGATGCAAATGCAACTGTTATGAGGCCCTAGTATTAGGCCCATTTGTTTAACTAGTAAGGGATAGCCCGTGTTGTGCACGAGCCCAATAATAATATGCTAAGGATGGAGCTAGAGTGCCGATAATGGGTTCATTTGAATCTTATAACTTTGATTTAAACATTATATTTGTTTTATAAAATTCATTCAATATATATAAATTATTAATTTAGAACACACTTATATTTATTTATGGAAAAGCTCTTTTGTTAGAGTCCATCTCCAAAGAATCCTAAATTTAATCTTAATTCAATTGAAACCATTTAAAAGAAAAAACTATCATAATGTTGAGTTCCAACTATTACGTGAAAATTAAATTTTAAAAGGAGTTTGCTTCGTCACCGAGTTTCACTAATTAGCATGAGTAAATTTCCTGTTTAACTTATATGTAGCTATTTAAATAAGTTGTGCATAAGTTCTTTCTTGTTAAAAAAAAGTCTCATTTAAGGTTTCGAACATATAATTAAGAAAATTATTTAATAGCATTAATATAAAAATATTTAATTAAGTGATCCTATGATCTTCATTTTAAGATTTATAAATTTTACTTTTGAGAAAATCAATGGATAATTGCAATGTGTTATTGAATTTATCAATTCATCCTCAAACGATTGAAAATTTAGACGCGGAAAGAAATGAGTAACGGAATAAGTATCTTTTTAGTTTTTTCAATGTTCAAAACACACAGAAAATTCCATAATAGCTATTGTTGATTTCCTTAGTCTTTTAAACATTTTGGTAATACAATATCTAGCGTTGAAAAACAGTAAATACTAAATAATATGTGAAGTCTTCTAAGCTAAATATAAATATGCTAGTTTGATAATGCACTCTCATTTCTGCTATAATTTGTTTTTAGAAATTAGTGAAACTGCGGTAGTATCTTTTTCCCCTTTTTTTTTTGAGTATTTTTATACTTATGTTTGGTACCAAAAAAGAAAAGCAAAGTCAGTTACCAAAAAAGAAAAGCAAAGCGACAAATTAAAGTTTGTAAAATTAATCGACTTCATTTTATTTTAAACCCAAAACATGATAAGAAAACTAAATTGACCAAAAAAAATTTAAAATTTATTTTTAGCCTTAAGCAAATAGCAGGAGTATTAAAGTTGACACTTGACAGTATTTACAAGGAGTGATTTTGAAGTTGCCTTCTTTCACATGGAGTTTTTGAATTATAATATGAGAATACTCAATAGCCACATGGCTATGATAAAGAACTATAGTAAAAAGTAGAAACACAAGTACACATTAGCTGTAATGGCGGTTCAAAAGGCTGCAATTTGAGAGTGACACGTCAAAAGCTGAGTGGTGTAAATGGTCCACATTTGAGAACTCAGAATATATGAAAGTTTTATAACACAAAAGAATACACACAACATCACGAGGTACAACATTTCTAAAGCAAAAGGTCTACTAAAATACCAAAAATATCCTTGGGCGGCAAGCAGGGATGTCAACCAAGTGCAAATAAAGATGCTAGCCCATAAACTTGCTCCTTACGGCCTAAACCCGTATGCGCAACCACTCTCCTCTTTAAGCGTTAAAATGATATCAATTGGAATATAGCTAGTATTTATAAAGTAGTTGAAAATAGTCGGACGAATTTCAAGAAATTTCTTGGAGCTCGAAGGGTTGTAATGAAACTAACACAAGTCAAATTACTACAAGTAAAATTATAGGATATTATTTTATATAAGTGAAATTTCAGAACAATATGCGAGAGCTCGACTTAGAGCATGTTTGACCAAACTTTTGTGAAGTCAAAAATGTACTTTTTAAAAAAATTAAAATGTTTGGCCAAAATGAAAAAATACTTCTGAGCAACAGCAAAAACAATTTTTCTACTTTTGGAAATAAGCTACAAATTCTAGCTTTTTCGAAAAATCAGAAGCATAAGCAGAAAATTAATTTGTTTAAGACAAAAATAACCTTACAATAAATTTAATTTTTCAAATTATCCATCATTAATTTGATTTTTTTTCCTTTTCCTTTTTATTTCTACTATACATTTATTCTATTTTCATTTTTTAATCGTATTTTTATTCTATTTCTCTTATTCCTAAGAGTAGATTTTAAATTTATATTGAATGATATATTTTGGCATATGTAAATTATCATGTAAATAATAAGTAATATCAAATACTCAATATTCTTTTTGGGTAATTAACTGAATTTTGTATTAATTACCAGTAAATTGTACAGAACCATAACTTACTCACATAACTCACTATCTTTTACAATCTCCAAAAAAGAACTAAAAATTTAGCCTACATATGCATGTATACATGTACTCAGAAAATAAAGCTTTGAACTAATCTATGTACATTATCAGTAGCTCCAATTGTAAGCTATATCTCGTGCAATGGCGATCCAATTCTTACTCTTCTTTTCAAAGATCCTCATATTTCTTTCTATCCAGATGGCATGTGAGACTTCTGCATAGACCATCCGAAATATTTTTGCTCTCTGAATTCTCCCTTTAGCATTCTGTAGAATCCATTCTAAGTGTTGCTCCCAGGTTGTTGTCACTCTATAATCCTGTTTCATCCCACATCCAATTTTTCTCCTAAGCAAAGACACACCTAACAAACAAATGTTCTCTGCTTTCCTAATGTTCATGACATAGTATGCATTGTGAATCCACATTCACTCCCCAGCTTCGTAGCCTATCTGTAGTAAGGAGCTTCCCTTGCAATAGTATCCACATAGTGAATTGGGCTTTAAGCATGGTAGTGTTCTGAAACATTAAGCATTTCCAAGCAACTCGAGGTCTATCCCAGAAGTTGTAGATATATGTACCTGATCATGTTCTTCCTTTCACCAATTCCTTGTATTTGGCTCAAAGTGCTTCTAGCGTTAAGTATTTGTCGAATCATCCAACATGCTTGGTGAGGCACTATCATTTGCATAAGTTGTTGACCTTTGATGTAGTAGGTATATACCCATTTGATTCAGAGTTTGTCTTGTTTATTTGCAAGATCCTAACACACCTTTGCAATGGTAGCTTTGTTCCATAGTTTGAGATAGACTAAGTTTAATCCTCCTACAGACTTATGAGTGCATAGTTTCTCCCATGCTACCAATGACTTCTTAGTGATATTGTTGTCAGCAGACCATACATAGCTTCGACAATAGCCATCAATGAGCTTCAGAACCTTACTGGGAAGGGGAAGCAGTTGAGCCCAGTAAGCTTGTATACCAAATAGGACACTTTGTACCAGTTGCACTCTCCCTGCATATGATAGTTTCTTTGCTGTCCAGGAAGACACTCTTGCCACTATTTTCTAAATGAGGCTTTGTCATTGCATTAATGATATCTTCTTGGTTGAGAGTGGTATGCCAAGATACCTGAAAGGTAATTCTCCTTGCCCATACCCCAAGTGTTGTAGTAACCTTGTTCTCTCATCATGAAAAACTCCACCAAAGTAGACAGAGCTTTTGCCTAAATTAGCTTGTAGACCTGAGGTTTGGGAGAATTGACTGAAATATCTGTGCAAGGCAGCAATTGATGGTAGGTCACCTCTGGAGAACAACAACAAATCGTTAGCAAAACTCAAGTGAGTAATGCCTAGCTTAGCATACTTAAGGATGATATTTGAAAGTTTTGTCTTCTTTCAGTCCATTTAGGCTCCTGCTAAGATATTCCATGACTATTATAAATAGAAATGGGGAGATTGGATCTCCTTGCCCAAGTCCCTGTGATGACCCAAAAGGTCATCACTTATTTTAAAAAAATAAATTCTGTGTTCCGAGGCCTTAAAAACTTTTTTCACTCTCACCTCAATTTACGTGCGCGGTCCGGGCATGTAGTCGGAAAGCCATTATGTGAAAATCTGTGAAAAAAGATAAATTTTGCCTTTAAAATGAATTTAAGTTGACTTCGATCAATATTTTGAATAAACAGACCCGTGATTTGACGGTCCTGGAGGGTCCGTAGGAAAATATGGGACTTGGGCGTATGCCCGGAATCGAATTCCGAGGTCCCAAACCCGAGAAATAAATTTTTGAAGAAAATTATTTTCTGGAATATTTATGAGTTTTTGGAAATGAAATGTGTTTGAAATTTGATGGTATCGGGCCCGTATTCTGGTTCTGGAACCCGATACAGGTCTTATATGTGATTTAAGTTAAGTCTGCAGAAACGGACTTGAGATGACGTGAGTCGGACCTTATTTGAGAAAAATTGGAAAAATTTGATGTTCTTAAGTGATTTCATGATTTTGATGCTAAATTCATAGTTGTTGATATTATTTTTGGTGATTTGAATGCACGAGTAAGTCCGTATGATGTTTTTAGGTTGGTGTGCATGTTTGGTATGAAGCCCCGATGGCTAGGGTGAGTTTTGGATAGGCCATAGAGTGGAATTTGGACTTAGGAAGTTGCAGGTTTTTCAGCTAGTGTGTTCAGGTTGCAAAGTCTGGCTCTCAAATGCGAGAAAGCATCGCAAATGCGATAATGGACCTGAGCAGCCTTAGTCGCAAATGCGAAGGTGACCGGAAATTGACTTGGTCGAAAATGCGATATTTTATTCGCAAATGCGAAAGGGTCAGTTTTCTGAAGGGTTCACAACTGTGAACCCTGATCGCAATTGCGATACCTGCAACCTGTAATTCATAACTTAGACGCATTACAACCATTTTTCACATTTTTTCAAAACCAAAACACTTTTGGGCGATTTTTCAAAGACAACTTCTCTTCCTAATCGATTGTAAGGCATTTCTAACTCGTTTTCTTCAATCTTTAACATCTTTTCACATAAATTTCAACTCAAAATCAAAGGTTTTCATGGGGGAAATTGAGTGTTTTGGGTAGAACCTAGGTTTTTTAAATTTTAGGGATTTGGACCTCGATTTGAGGTCCGATTTCAAAAGAAATTATATATTTGGGTTCGTGGGGGAATGGGTAATCGGGTTTTGGTTAGAACCTCGGGTTTTGACCATGTGGGCTCGGGGCGATTTTTGACTTTTTGGGAAAAACTTTAGAAAACTTATCTCCATGCATTAAAATTGATTCGTTCAGCATTTATTGATGTAATTAAGTAACTTGTGGCTAGATACGAGCGACTTGGTGGTGGAATCAAGAGGTAAAGTGATAGTTGAGACTTCAATTGTGTTCGTGGCATCGAGGTAAGTGTTTGGTCTAACCTTAGCTTGAAGGATTAGGAGTTGAGTCCTATTTGCTATGTGTTATTTGTTGAGTACGACGTATAGGCATGGTGACGAGTATCTATACGTTGGTGTCAAGCATGCCCGTGAGTCTTAAATTGAAATCGGTGTGTTCTTAATAAGTACTACGAATGCCTAAGTTGTTCATTTTCTGTGTTGAGAAAGAATTATGAGTATTCTTGTGGAGTTGCTTATGGTTGAGTATTGGTGCTAGTTGAGATTTTTTGTGAATTTAAATGTTGGAACAAGTTTGGTTATAGCTGACTCCCTTGCTGGGACGTATTTACTTATACATTCGGTTCCCTTGCCAGGATAGTGTTGTTTCCTTATTGTTCCCTTGTCGAGACTCTTTTTGTGATTAGTGTTGAATTATATTTGGATCGAGCGCCGCAACAGTATTATATTTGGATCGGGTTGCACGCGCGCAACAATATTATATTTTGATCGGGTTGCACGCCGCAACAACATTATAATTGGATCGGGTTGCACGCCGCAACAGTGATAGATTATATGGATCGGGTTGCATGCCGCAATAGTATTTTTATGATTTGAATCGGGTTGCGCGCCGCAACAATAAATGATAAAAGTGGTTATTGATTTGTTACGGTTTTCCTTATTCTTTCTGCCGCAAATCTTAGATTGCTCTTTATGTTTTTCTCCTGAGTTACTGTTAGTAGATGATATTCCCCCGCAGCATGCCCCCCTCCCATCCTTATTTGTATATTCTTGTTTTATTTTCTGATGTATATGATATAAGTGCACTTGTTTATTTGGTTGTTTGGTCCTAGCTTCATCACTACTTCGCCGGTGTTAGGCTAGGCACTTACCAACACATGGGGTTGGTTGTGCTGATACTACACTCTGCATTGTGTGCAGATCCTGGAGCAGCAACATTCGGACCTTAGCTTGGATGGCTGCCTTCAGTCCAGTCGGAGATTCTGAGGTAGTCCTGCAGGCGTCCGCTGGCCTTGGCGTCTCCCTCTATCCTTTCTTCCTGTCTCATCTACATATTTTTGAAATAGTGCATTATTTATTTTTCAGACCTTGATTGTAGTAATTCTAGACTGTCTGTGAAGCGTGACACCAGTTCTGGGTAGATTTTTGCTTAAGGTGTTGCATTGGATACATATTCAAATGGTTTATCGTTTTCTTCCGCTTGCTTTAAATTTTCGCTGTTTACAACTGTTGATTCACACTTGTTAAAGAATTAAAATGGGAAATAAGTAGTTGTGCAAATGGTCGGCTTACTTAGCTTCCACTAGTAGGTGCATCACGACTCCCGAGGGTGGAAAAATCTGGTTTATTACAGTCCCTTAGCAGGATCAAAAGGCATAGCAGTCTCTCCATTTACCGGTATTATGTAATTGACAGTTTTAACACAGTCAAATACCCATCTTGTTAACACTCAATATTATTGCTTTATAATAAATATATTTTATATTAATTAGAATTTTTAATTTATATTTTTACTTTACGTTTTATATTTTAATTAAATTTTTTTCTAATAAATGTTTAAAATTTATTTTTCTTTTCTAAATAATACTAAAAAATTGAACATTTATTGTCTTTTTTCGTAATTTGCTACTTAAAAATGTTTTTTTAAAAAGATTTGTCAAACACAATCAGCTTACAAAAAGCACTATTCAATTGAATTGCCCAAACACAAATTACTATTTTGCAAAAATACTTTTTCAAAAAAAATACTTTTATATAAAAGCGTTTTTCATAATAAGTAATTTTTGACAGCTTGGTCAAATGGGCTTGTACTCTATCCAGTGCTCTAATACTTATCATACATCTTATCTACCAGAGAATTCAAACTGAAAAAAAAGAAGCAAAAAGCTTGTGTTGTTGGGAAAAATCTTTAATGGATAAGGTCTTTAATTCTAAGCATTAAATAATGAGAGGTATACTGAAGTTTAACCAAAGAAGCGAATGTTTGTCACCTTGTTAAGTTGTGATTATTTTTCAATGCAAATGCTGGGTTATATTCCAAGTAGCAATCCTAAAAGTGGATATTTGTCAAATCATCCACTTTAAACTTAGATTTGTCAGAATTCGTTCCCCCCTTCTTTTTCACATAAATTAATGGAATTTTTATGGCTATAACAACAACCCAATAAAATTTTACTAGTAAAGTTTGGGGAGGGTAGTGTATACACGGACCTTAACCTACCCCGAAGGAGTAGAGAGACTATTTTCGAAAGACCCTCAGTTCAAGAAGACAAAAAGAGACAATACTAGTACCACCACAGAAATCATAGAGAAAAATAACAACATGAAAACCAGAAGATAGATGCAAAGCCAAAGCGATAGCCAGTAAATAGACATGGCACTATGAGAAACGAAAGTGTAGTAAGACACAACATTGTCACTAGCTATCTTAGACAAAACCCTACCAGACTAGTCTCACAAAGGTACGCAGTAAGGCAAGACTCAACTACCTCCTAACCCACATCCCTAATACTCAACCTCCACAGCTTCCTATTGTGAGCACGTGATTTTTGCCTCATACGAATTACTCCAAAAGAATTCCCAAAATTAGGTCTTTTCTTTAATTATGTGTTATTTTTTAGGAATTATTGTGTGATTTCCCAGATTGTTTGCATATATTTGTGTGCATGTTTAATTTTATTAATGCATTAAAAATACAAAAATATAGCATTTGCATTTAAGATTTGATTTTTTTTGGAATTAATTAATAATTAGGTGTTTTACAAAAATAAAAATTCAAAAAATAATAACATATTTTTTGTAATTTTAGTCAAATTGTTGTGATTTTCTTTTAATTTGGCATTTAATTATTTGTAATAATTATTAGTTGGAATTAATTAGTATTTTTAAGTTAATTCGGGTTTTATAATTTAATTAGAATTTTAGTTTTAATTGTTGAAAAGAAAAGGAAAAGAAAATTGAAAAGGAAAAGAGAATAAGAAGAGGAAAATCTGGTTGGGCCAATTTGGCCAAGCACAAAACCAAAACTCAGCCAAACCCAGCCAAAAATCCAGCCCATACCCGTCCCAACCCGGTCCGTCTCCAGCCTCAACCAAACGACGCTGTTTCGAGCATCTCAATCTGGACCTTTGATTTGATGATATCAAACGATCCAGAATCTCACCCACAACCCGAACCCGACCCAATCCCTGAACTGATCCAACCCCAAAACCAAAACGACCCTGTTCCGTACCCATTTGATCACAACCGTTGGATTTCTATCATCCAACGATTCACATTAATCACCCCATTTTAATAATACAAAAAAACCCCAAACGACCCCTACCCCCCAAAATCAGAACTCCTCCCATTCGTCTCTCTCATCGATTCAGAGACGACCTTGTCTCACCACCGCCCTCCGCCCACCGGAAATCGCCCCACGGCGGTTCCGGTGGTCCAATCCCACCCAAAAATACACCCCAGAACCCCCTCGATCTCCTCTTCCCAAATCCCTGCTCCAAATCCTTCGAACATCCTAGGAACCCGTCGAATATCGATTCGAGTAGATGAACCCTAGCGCCGCCCTAACTTTCTCCCGTGGAGGCGCCACCTCCAATCGACCCCAAACTAACACCCCTTGACCACCACACCTCCCTCTTTCTTAATCCATAACCAGTTTCTTTCAAATGGGGTTCAATCTGCTCGAGTCTTAAATCCAAGGGTCTGAGTTCTAAAGTCAAAACCTAAACCCAAGGATTGATGATAATTTTAGAGCCGGTTTCATCACGAAATGGCGTTAATCACTTGTTTTTAAAAGAACAAGTGACTAATATCATTTGGCGATGAAATCGAAAAGGAAATCTCGGGAACCAAGTTGTCCAGTTGAGCCGGTAAGTTTTTCTTGTTTATTGTTTTTTTGTTAGTATTTGTTTTACTTCTCTGGTTGTTGGTCCACTAACCCAGTCAGGTTAATTAGTTTTTTTATTTTTTTATTTTTTTTAATTTGTGTGAATTTGTTTAATAACAAGTCTAAGTAATTTTGTGTTAATTGTTTTAAAGGTCGAATCACAAATGAATTCATTCGTTGGGTATTTATTGTTTGTTTCAATTCTGAATCATTCATGTATGGGATATTTCCTGATTTCTTTTTCAATGTTAAACCTTTATGTATCCAGAAATTGATGCTGTTTGGTTGGGCTGCTTGATGATTCTGTTTTATAGAATTGTTTGTGCAAATTTGCAAATAATCAGAACTTTCAGTAGTTCTGATCAAATAATTAGGATTTCAGAGTATAGCTTGTTTGATAAAAAGGGGGTATTCACCTACTTATGAGGCTTCTCAATAGTGGTAGGGTCTAGAAAATGCACTACTGAATTAATTAAAAGCACTAGGTTAGTGGAGTGAATTAAAAATAAAAAGAAAACTGACAGTGGTCAGCTTGATACCCTTTTAGAGCTGGAAAGTAAGAGAACATGGGAGACATTTTCAGAAGCTGAAAGAATACATTTTTTAAAGAAAAGAGAAGCTGGAAAGGGCTGGTTGATGAGGTATATAATGGGGCAGAGATAGAGAGATATAAGCATTAAATATATACATAGCAGTTGGAGATTCTAAAAAGAGGAGGGAGGGAGATCCGGATACTCTAAAAATACTGAGAGGAGAAATTCTGAAAATACCAGGCAGCTGTAGAAACTATTGTTTCATTAAGCTATCTTGGTAATTTCTCAGATTTCGAATTCCTGAAATGAATCCTAGTTCACTGTTTCATTAATCTCTCTTGTTTCGATTTTTCTTTCTCAAATTTTCAATCTGTCCAGTCTAGTTTAGTTCATTCGAGTGTTTAAAGAAGAATGGATTTCGTTTTGAGTGGGATGTGAAGGTTGTTGAACAAGTAGATACTCTACGGGTTTCTGGGGTCGATCTCGACACCTGTTGGTTTGAATATGAGGTTATTTGTTGTACTGGTGATTGTTTGAGCTTGTTTTTATTCATTGTTTACCCTCTTTTCCAAGTATTTTCAGCACTGTGGATATCACTTAAGTGTAATCTGAAGTTTGGATCTAGAAACGTGATGAAGATTTGTATTATTTGTTATTGACTCTCATTTCTCCTTCTGTCAATTTCATGTTAGCTATAATACTTAGCTTTAGAAAGATTCTGATTGGTGCATCGATCATGAATAGGATGTTATAGTATGGAATCGATGTTTAAATGGTTTGATTTTTCCGTTTTGTCATCAGCCTTGTGTGAAATTGGCTGTAGTTAAAGAAATGTTTTTGCCTGTATTGGCAGTAACATTTAGGTTGGTTTCTTGAGGTTCAGTATGACTACGTAATGAAACATGTTGATATACATATTAAGATTGGTAGAGGTTTAGTGGCTTAGGACATATTCTGTACAATTTAAGCTTTAATCGTAGTTAGTTCTGAATGAGGATTTATCTGGAAAGGGTCTGCTTGCATGTTAGTTTGCCCTTAATTCAGTTGTGAGGCTTCTAAAATTCCTAAGGCCATCATTTTCTTGTATGGGTTTGACCTGCGAACCCCTAGCCTCCGTTTTAGGTGTGGTTCATCCACCCCTGGACTCTCTACTTGGGCTTATTTTCTGAGCCCAGTAATTCGTTTCTTGTTGCCGGATTTTTTTTTCTCATCATGGGTTGGACTTAAATGCATGTCATATGAAATTGGAAGCACAACTAGTAATTGAAACCCGGAATTAATCGCTAGTTTGATCTCATATTTTCATGCGCTTTTTGGGTTGATTGGTATTCAATTGATTTGTACATGCATAGTTTCTGAAAATTGGGCCTAGAGCTGGCCCATTTATGGAGTTCAAAATCAAAGCTAGTTTGCATACCATCTGCTCTTGGACGTCCTTTTCAACACCAAAATTGGGCTCATTCTGGGCCCAAGCTCGAAGGCCTTTGTCATCAGATTGCTTACCTCTCGACTACTTGAACCTGTGGCATTTCGTCAATTTTTAACTCTTCAGTTAGTTATTATATAAGTTTGGGTGGTGAATCCCTTTAGGTTTTATCTTAATCAACTAGTCTTCTTAAATTGAATTGAGGTAAGCTATACCGTATAACGCAAGTAGCTTATGGCCTTCATAACCTTGATTAAAAGTTTTAATCCTTAGAATTCGAGGCATGCCATTTAGAGAAATTTCTACGGCCTTCGCAAAATTGCAAATGCGTAGTTGCTTTAGGCGCGTTGTTTTAATAAATTACCTTCCTAAACTCGGGTGCACATTTATGTGACCCAAATCCAAATCTCAACGTTAGCTGAAATTGTGTTGCGAACCGCGAGTGCATTTATGTGACGTAGTTCAAGACGTGTTTTAATAATATTGCAATCCTCTTAAAAATGAATAAAAACAGTTAAAGTTGAATTTGCACATAGGTTCAAAATTGTTTAAAATTAGATAATTAAGCCGAATATAACAGTTGAGCGGCCGTGCTAGAACCACGGAACCTGGGAGTGCCTAACACCTTCTCCCGGGTTAACAGAATTCCTTACCCGGATTTATGGTTCGCGGACTGTAATACAGAGTCAATCTTTTCCTCGATTCGGGATTTAAACCGGTGACTTGGGACATCATAAATCTCCCAAGTGGCGACTCTGAATTCTTAATAATAAATCCCGTTTCTATTGTCCTTTAATTGGAAAAACTCCCATATACTCCCTTCCGGGGGTGTAGGTAAAAAGGAGGTGTGACACCTATCAAGGGCCATGTCCTCGGAAATCTGAAGCCTCGTCATGTCCTGTCTGATCACCTCTCCCCAATCCTTCTTAGGTCGCCCTCTACCTTTTCTCGTGTCCACTACAGCCAGCCGCTCACACCTCCTTACCAGAGTATCTAGGCTTCTCTTCTATACATGCCCGAACCATACGAGCCTCATTTCCCGCATCTTGTCATCAATGGGAGCCACGCGCCCACCTTATCCCGAATATCATCATTCCTAATCTTATCTATCTTAGTGTGGTCGCACATCTACCTCAACATCTTTATCTCTACTACTTTTATTTTCTGGATATGTGATTTCATGACCCAAACAGATGGGTCGTGATGGGTGCTTAAGTCCTACCTGTCAAACACCTCTAAGCATGCGTCTAAGATATGAACCTGAATAACATCTGCTGAATTACAAAAATAACATACAAGAAGGAAATCTGCCTTCAAGGCACATGTACGTATACAGGCAGAATACAATGGGCGAGCCGGCAAGGCTGCTATAGACAACTATACATCCAAAACTGATAGCCGACAAGGCCACATACAACCTAACATACTATCTACAGACCTCTAATAGTAACATAGCTGTACAAAAACGGGACTGAGCCACGTCATACTCATATATATAAATGTATTGTACCAAAATCAAAGCAGCTTCGGATCAATTGGAGCACGCCAATTCCCGCTGATTAAGGATCCTAAGGAGGGGGACCGTCAGCTTGCCTACCTGCACCTGCGGGCATGAAATGCAGGCCCCGTGAAATAGGGCATCAGTATGAAAAATGTACTGAGTATGTAAGGCATGAAAATTAGTACGTAAAAGACATAGATGAAACATGGATTAAGGAAACACATCTTTAAATCTGAATAACTCGTAAATTCTGAAACGTTTATAATATCATGCACGTGCGTATAAATGTCGTGCCATGCATAGGTATGGGTATATATAATATCATCAAGCCACTGAGGGCATCCAATCATATCATCTTGGCCACTGTGGGCAATATCATCAACATATATCAGCTGATCAGGTGGTGGTGCGTATATAACGTCGTAACCTTTTCCTATATCCCATATACATATATTTATATATATACGCATATATAAAGCCATTTGGTCATGGGTCAATGCACATGTATAAATGAGTGAAATGGATGAAAAATACGTAATAATCTCAATATTCCTTCCGGATAAACTTTTTCAACTGTGTATTATTCTGAGGCCCATGAACAGAAGATAATAATATTTTTCATAGGGAATCAAGAATGTAGATACCCCTAGTATCTCTATGAATAGAGTAATTTATGGAAACTGTGTGTTTGCTCATTTCTTCAGTATAATTGGACCATGCCAAAAGAAAGAAGGGAGGGCCTTAACATACCTGGAGTAGGAAAAACTCTGTATAATATCCCGTTGGAGAACCTTCGTTGAAATTTTGGATGAAACTGCTTCTACTCTTTTGAACCTAATGAACGAAATAGGCTTCCTCTAGTTGAAGAATTGAAATTGGATGAAATTTTGCTAAACAAGACGTCTGTCTTCTACATTTCCTTGATACAAATTAGTTTCTGAATTCCAATCTTAAGGAAGGAATCTCTCTAGCACTCTTTTGGAAGGGGGTAACGTTACTATCTGAATAGGCATGACTTTTTCTTTGTCAATTTAGTTTTAGAAATTTCATCTTGTAAAATGAATTCCACCCACATTAGATAACAAGGAGATAAGACTTAGAAGTCTTATTTTGATAAAGTTACTTTATTTACTCCTTAGGTGTAGACACCTATGTATAATTGTTATGAGTCATCTTGTAATTTGGTGGCCTTGTGCCACATGGAGAATGGGTGAAGATTAGTAATCTTTACCCACTTATTAGTTAACTGGGTAATGTCTCGTTAACTGGTAATTAACCAATTACCCGAATAATTTAAAAATTATCACAAATTACTTAAAATTCTATTTATTTTAAAATACTTCATATATACTTTATATATTATACTACCGTGGTCATATGGTACCTTGCATGGTACTAGTTCATAATTTATCGGGTATTATCGCTCGATCTGTATTTTATTCCAAATTGTCCACTTACAACGAAACTCGTTTTCTTTAATCCTTGTACCCCTATATCCTTCATAACACTTATTTATCGTTTGTTATAAATAGCGTAAGTACGTTAACGTCAAGATGATCTCATCTCCGAGTCTATGTCGGTTAACTGAAAATGAATTTTAACGTACGAAAACGCGAGATGTAACATCCTTCCCCCCTTAGAAACATTCATTCTCGAATGTTCAACTCCCCGTGATCCATATAACTTTGGCAGGGTCGCCTTTGTAACAACACTACTACCAACTCTCCCTGTAGAAGCTTAATAATCCAACGCCACATCGGACCACAATTATCAATAATGACAATGGCCTCACATGACCAACGACAATAACTAACACAAGAATTATACACGTACCTTATGATTATGATGTCTCAGTCGGACCCTTCTCTGGAGGAGAAAATAGGTAGGGATATCTAGACTTCATATTTTCCTCGGCCTCCCAAGTCATTTCTTCCACATTATTGTTTCTCCAAAGTACTTTCACGGAGGCTACCTCTTTATTTCGCAGCTTGCGAATCTGTCGGTCTAGGATGGCAACCAGAACTTCTTCGTATGATAAGTCTTCTGTAATCTGTACATCATTCGTGGGCACCACTCGGGTAGGATCGCCAATACACTTTCGTAACATAGATTCGTGAAAAACTGGACGGGCAGACTCCAATTCCGAGGGCAATTCTAACTCATAATATACTCGGCCCACTCTTCGAATGATCCTATAAGGCCCAATATACCGTGGGCTAATTTTTCCATTCTTGCCAAATCTCATCCCACCCTTCATAGGTGATACCTTTAAGAATACCCAGTAATCGACCCCGAACATTAAATCTTGACGTCGCACGTCAGAATATGACTTCTGACGACTCTGAGCTGTCAATAGTCGATCCCGAATCAGCTTTATGGCTTGCTGAACCAGGTATGGACCATGTAATCCAGATTCTCCAACATCAGCCCACCCTATAGGCGACTTACACTCACATCCTTAAAGAGCTTCGTATGGAGCCATCTGAATACTGGAATGATAATCTATTATTATACGTGAACTCAATAAGCGGCAGATGATCATCCCAGTTACCTTTGAAGTCTATTACACAAGCTCGTAACATATCCTCTAGTGTCTGAATGGTACGCTCAGCCTGTCCGTCTATCTGGGGATGAAATGTTGTACTTAGACTTACTTGAGTCCCTAATCCTTTTTGGAAGGACCTCCAGAAGTTAGCTGTAAATTAAGCTCTTTTATCCGAGATAATAGATACAGGGACACCATGCAGTTGTACTATTTCCTTAATATAAAGTCTTGCATAATCCTCTGAGGAATATTTAGTCCTAACGGGCAGAAAATGGGTTGACTTTGTAAGCCTATCAAAAATCACCCATATCGAATTGAACTTACGCTGGGTACGAGGTAAGCCTACAATGAAGTCCATATTGATTATTTCCCATTTCCAAGTCGGAATCTCCATAGCCTGCAATAATCCACCAGGTTTTTTGATGCTCAATCTTAACCTGCTGACAGTTAGGACACTGAGCAACAAATTCTCCTATATCCTTTTTCATTCCGTCCCACCAATATACTTCCCTGATGTCATGATACATCTTTGTTGCTCCTGGATGGATAGAATAACGAGAATAGTGCGTTTCTCCCATAACCTACCGACACATTCCTGCAACATTAGGGACACATAATCGTCCTCGATATCTGAGGACCCCATCTTCTGTAATTTCAAACGGCGTCTTCTCCTTCTGAAGGGTGGTATCTCTTTAATGAACTAACACAGGATCCTCGTACTGGCGTTCCTTTACTTCAGTTACTAACGAGGGTGTTGCCGTATCCTGAATTGAAATTACAATATGACCTGAGTCTAGTAACCGAACTCCAAGACTAGCTAGCTAGTGAACCTTATGCGCTATTTTTCCTTTTTTCTGGCTGTAAATACGATAGGCTACCCATAGATCTACGGCTGAGGGCGCCGGCTACTATGTTCGCTTTCCCCGGATGGCATGAAATATCAACGTCATAATCTTTAAGTAGCTCCAACCATCTTCTTTGACGTAAATTCAATTCCTTTTCTTGAAGATATACTGGAGGCTCTTATAATTCGCATAGATATCAACATGAATGTCGTACAAGTAGTGCCTTCACATCTTTAGTGCATGAATCACCAAGGCTAACTCTAAATTGTGGGTTGGGTAGTTCTTCTCGTGCTTTCTTAGTTGTCTAGAAGCATAAGCTACAACCTTACCATGCTGCATCAGCGCATGACCCAATTCAAAGCGTGAAGCATCACAATAGATAACATAACCATCGGTCCTTTCTGGGAGCGGTAGAACCGGTGCTGAAGTTAATCTGTCCTTCAATGCCTGGAAACTCCATTCGCAAGCATTGGTCCATTGAAACTTAGTTCCTTTCTGAGTTCACTTACATGGGTATCCTAATCTTTTACAATTCAGGAAATCCCCCTCTTCGGAGGCCGAACTATCACAATTATGCTTTTATCCCACTATTAGGGCAGCATTTCATCTATTCAAAATGTTACTAGTCTTAGACTCCTTTTTGAGTTCATTCAGGCTATACTGAGCCTTCTATAACTTAGAGAAACCATCAGCTCTCTTATGAACTTATTCCCAAGGACTTATCCATTCTTGTTACCTTTTTACTCATCTTTTCTTATTATTCCTCCTATCTTCCTAGAACCTTGTCGCTCTACCATACTTTAGCTTGCGACCTACACATATCTATTTATATTTATTCGCAACCTTTCTTCAACCTGCTTGCACCATATATTTCCTTATGTTATTCCGGAACATCAAGCAAGACACCACATACCACTTTGGTCAAAGGTTCTTAAAAGAGAAGAAAATTTCGTTATAAGTTTCTTGCAATAACCTGCCAAACAGAGAAGCTACGAACCTTTATCGGTGTTGTAGGTCTAGGAAAAGTCTTCACTGCCTCAGTCTCTTATGTATCCACTCGGATGTCTTTACCCGAAATAATATGCCTAAGAAAAACTATAGAGTTCAGCCAGAATTCACATTTAGAAAATTTTGCATACAACTTCCCTTCTTGTAGAACTCTAAGCACAGTATGCCGATGATCTGCATGCTCAGCCTATGAACGAGAATATACCAATATATTGTCAATAAATACAATTACGAACATATATTAAAAAAATCCTGAACACACGGTTTATCAAATCCATGAATACTGTTGGGGCATTAGTCAGACCGAACGACATAATCTGAAACTCAAAGTGCCCATATCTAGTCCTGAATGCTGTCTTCGGAGTATCTTCATCATTAACCCTTACCTAATGGTACCCGGACCTCAAGTCTATCTTTGAAAAATACTTGGCACCTTACAACTGATCAAATAAATCATCAATTCTCGGGAGCGGGTACTTATTCTTGATCGTCACCTTATTCAGCTGCCTATTATAATCAATACACATTCATAAGGAACCATCTTTCTTTTTCACAAACAAAACACCTCCCCACGATGACGTACTAGGTATGATAAAGCCTTTTTCAAGTAAGTCCTTTAATTGTTCTTTCAACTCTTTCAGCTCTGCGGGGGCCATTCTATAGGGAGGAATAGATATTGGGTGAGTATCTGGTAGTAGGTCAATAGAAAACTCAATTTCTCGCTCTGGCGGAAGGCCCGGAAGTCCATCGGGAAACTCATTAACCACTGGGATGGACTGAATGGTTGGTGACTTCATTTCCATATCCTGAACTCGAACTAAGTGATAAATACAACACTTATTGATCATTTTCCTTGCCTTGAGATAGGAAATAAATCTACCTCTCGACGATGCTGTGTTACCTTTCTATTCTAAAACAGGCTCCCCTGGAAGCTGAAATCAAACCATCTTTGGTCTACACTTGATGTTAACATCATAAAAGGTCAATCAATCCACACCTATTATAATATCAAGTCCTACCCAACCGAACACCACATATCTTATCCTTATTTATTATCAAATCTATCACAGGCCATTTCGGGTCACATCCATATATATAAGTAACAATATTAAAACATAACTTGCATAACTAATTTGGAAAAACGGTTTATGTACATAGGGGTCGACCAGACCGTAGACATATCATACCCAAAACTATATACAGGATACTGTTTGCAAAACCTCTAAGTAGGCATAACCATAATATATACAAGTCAAGATGAGGCTCCCTACATCCTCATAAAATAACCAAACATATTTAGAGCCCTGACTTTGTAATATTCCAAGAAGAGGTGGAACTCACCAACCAAAAACTGACACTTGGAGGAAGTCTACAGCAGAGGGTCATTGCCTCGTCCTATATAAGAACCTCGATCGGACACACTTAGAAGCGGAATCTTCATGTCTTTATCAGTTACCTTCCTCCTCTTGGCCCGACTACTATCTTCTTCCTCTGCGTATCCCATAATATACACCGACGAACCTTGATTGACGGACTCCCGAGACTGTGGACTATCCGGAACCTCAGAAGAGCTGGTGTCCTCAAATACCTTGACATAGTTTTGAGCCTGAGGGAATCCCGGCTGTGCCAATCCATACTCCCCCCATACCTTGATCAACGAGCTGTGAAACTAAGGGCCTTGGTGAGGTCAGAACTTGTCATGCCCCAAACTTGAGGAGGCATGGCTGGCACCCGGTGCCGTAGTGGCCCGAGCAAACCATTCTATAACTCATTCGTTTCTTTTGTAACTATCATGGGCCAACATGGCCACAACTCGTAATGTACAATTGTAAGTGGGCAAATGTTATATCAATGAACCATCGTTCATAAAAATATGGATACATATGGGCCGTTAAGGCCTCTGACATACTGTACATATCAAACCTGTGTATACAAAGCCTCTAAGATTATTTGACGTAAAATGAGACAGGGTACCGGCCTATCCATAAGTCTGTAGCAAAACTCTGGCACGATGACTCATAGACTCGGCTACACTCTGAATGAGGTGGTGTCGTACCAATCATTCGTTGAATGCCAATCTTATCTACTATGAGGGCTCGTCAGACTAATTATCTATACCTGCATGCATGAATGCAGCGTCCCCACCAAAAGGACGTCAGTACAAATAATGTATTGAGTATGAAAAGCAATATACTGAAAGTTGAAACTGAACTAAAAATATAATAACTGCAAGTAGCTGGAAGTCCAAGATAATCTGAAGATATGCTTACCTATTGATACTAACTCAACCCTCTCAATATAGTAAGTAAAATAGTTGTCTGACCCTATAAGGCTCGGTATATATATAAATGCTCTACCGTAGTAGGCTCGCTCATAGGCGCTCGGTCATACTAGGCTTTGTATCTCGACCAACTGGGCTCGCTCATAAGTGCTCGGCCACAGTAGGCTCGGTATATATATAACTGCTCTGCCGTAGTAGGCTCGCTCATAGGCGCTCGACCATACTAGGCTATGTATCTCGACCAACTGGGCTCGCTCATAAGCGCTCGGCCACAATAGGCCGGTATATATATATAACTGCTCTGCCGTAGTAGGCTCGCTCATAGGCGCTCGACCATACTAGGCTCTGTATCTCGACCAACTGGGCTCGCTCATAAGCGCTCGGACACAGTAGGCTCGGTATATATATAACTGCTCTGCCGTAGTATGCTCGCTCATAGGCGCTCGGCCATACTAGGCTCTGTATCTCGACCAACTGGGCTCGCTCATAAGCGTTCGACCACAGTAGGCTCGGTATATAACTTACCATCTGATCAGAGGTTGCCCAATAGGGGCTTGCCCATCAATTATAGCTCGATGGTAATGAAAATATTTTAATACTGTATATATAAACTCTCTGCTCTCTTGACTAGAAGAATGAAATACTAAAATGAATATGAAGTCCCGATAAAGAGGATATTGTAACTTGCGAGGCTAGCAAAATATACGTAAATTTCGGGATATGAATTTTTCTTTATGCTTCGTTATCAAACTTGTGTAATGACAAGATCATGCCAAAATGAAGGAATACCTTAGCCGATTCTTTAAAGTTTCACCCTATTGAAAAATACCATATCAAGCTTTCTTGTTGGTTTCCAGCTTTTGCACTACTTAGCTAGATTGCAAAACTAACTAGTCAATTACCACACTAATAAAATCATAAAATGGTAAACTGAATATCAATTAGCTAATTAGCCTTATTAACTTCAATTACTTAACTTTGTTCTTCTTTTTGCATATACGAGCTCAGGTTTCTTCCTAATACAATTATACTACTACGTATTATTTATCTTATTTGGACACGCATGGCCTTGGATAAACACATTAAAACAAGTAATAATCACTTCTCAATTTTTTTTTATTTTTTTTTTGGCTTTCACTATAGTCTAATAACTTCTTGTTGTCTCATTTTTCCGCCATTGCACACCTGCTACTCTACTAGAAACTACGTATTGCACGCCTATTCTTGATTAGATATGTCACTAAAATAAAAGGACGTTGGTATCTTTACTTTCTTTCGAATTCTTGGAATGAACTGACCTATCTAATGTCACACAAAGACATTCTGAAACCAGTAGGCCTCAAAGGCAACTTAAGAACATTCGTAAAAGTGAGTGGAATCATAGAAACTTATCTGAACTTATAGTATAGGCTCAAAAAAACAAAAAGCCATAAGAAACTCATTTGACTTGGAGGATACGTACGTACTTATGAATCTTTCTTATCTATTGCCAAAAACAGATATCCTTTTTGTTCATGCACATTCCTTCAAGGTTTAATAGAAAACCCAAGGATATGATAAGTGGGAATGAAAGACATACACTTGATCTTGCCAAATTCTCAAATCTTGCCACCTCTCTCAATTAATGCATGAGTCACAAGTCACTACTAGAATTCCGGAAAAAAGCGACCAAACATTAGTGATCAAAGTTGATTTGTATAGAAAAGCGACCAAAGTTGGTCGCTTAATTGGCAAAAATAATAAAATAATTATTTAATATAGATTAGCGACCAAGGTTGGTCGCTACTTGATCGCTAATTTCGTCAAACTATTGACCGGACTGGTCAGACTTGCTTGGTCAAAGGTATACTGAGATTAGCGATCAACGTTGGTCGCTACAGGGGGACCCACTTATAAAATTATAATAATTAGTATAATATTATCTAAAAAAAATTATAAAATATAAATAAATATAATTTAAAATTAGCGACCAAAGTTGGTCGCCAATTAAGGGGTAAGCAGGTAGCGACCAACTTTGGTCGCCAAAAATGGGACCCAGTTATAAAATTTTAATAATTATATTTTTATTTAAAAATTATAAAATATAAAAAAATATAATTCAAATTTAGAGACCAAAGTTGGCCGCTTAAAAAAATAGAGACCAACTTTGGTCGCTAATCTGGGACTCATTTCTAATGTTTAATAATTATATTATTATTTTAAATATTATATAAAATATAAATAAATCTGATTTAAATTTAGCGACCAACTTTGGTCGCTAATTTAAATTTATGTATATTTAGCGACCAAAGTTGGTCTCTTTTCAGGTCAACAATGGTCAAAATTAAAAATCACTTTTGTATATATATATATATACAATGAATTAAAACATCTCAACTTATATCAATTAATATATATATATTAATAATAAATTAAAACGTCTCAACTTATATCAATTAATATATGTATATATATAGCTATATATATAAGCTATATTCGATATAATATTAGCTAATGCACTAATACTTAGTGCATAGTATAGTATATATATACTAAGTGTATTATATAATACACTATACTATATATATAGTATAGTTTATTATACATCAAGGTATATTCGATATATATAGTATAATATAGTATATAGTATATAAGCTCTCTCTCTCTCTCTCTCTCTCTCTCTCTATATATATATATATATATATATATATATATATATATAAGAACATGAAGCGCTCGGAACACAGGGACGGGTTCTTTTAGGTATTGATACACTTGTAAATTGATTTATCGACTTATAACCCACTCATATGCATATATATATATATATATATATAAGCAATATTCAATATAATATTAGCTAATGCACTAATACTTAATGCATAGTATAGTATAGTATATAATATTAGCTAATGCACTAAGTGTATTATATGATACACTATACTATATATATAGTATAGTTTATTATACATCAAAGTATATTCGATATATATAGTATAATATAGTATATAGTATATAAGATCTCTCTCTCTCTCTCTCTCTCTCTCTCTCTCTCTATATATATATATATATATATATATATATATATATATATATATATATAGAACATGAAGCGCTCGGAACACAGGGACGGGTTCTTTTAGGTATTGATATACTTGTAAATTGATTTATCGACTTATAACCCACTCATATGCATATATATATATATATATATATATATATATATATATATATATATATATATATATATATTAACAATGAATTAAAACGTCTCAACTTATATCAATTAATATATGTATATATATATAAGCTATATTCGATATAATATTAGCTAATGCACTAATACTTAATGCATAGTATAGTATAGTATATATATACTAAGTGTATTATATATACTAAGTGTATAGTATAGTGTATTATATATCAAGGTATATTCGATATATATAGTATAATATAGTATATAGTATATAAGCTATATATATATATATATATATATATAAGAACATGAAGCGCTCGGAACACAGGGACGAGTTCTTTTAGGTATTGATACACTTGTAAATTGATTCATCGACTTATAACCTACTCATATGCATGTATATATATTAACAATAAATTAAAACATCACAATAAATTAAAACGTCTTGACTTATATCAATTAATATATATATATATATATATATATATATATATATATATATATATATATATATATATATATATATATATATATATAGAGAGAGAGAGAGAGAGAGAGAGAGAGAGAGAGAGAGAGAGAGAGAGAGAGAAAATTTCTACTACATATGTACATAATTTTAAATTGAATTAGAAGTAATTTAATTTTTTTTAGAAGCAGCGACCAACTTTGGTCGCTATTTTGGTCAAACGGTCAAAACTTATTTAACTACCAAATTAGCGACCAACGTTGGTCGCTATTTTTAATTCTAGTGTCAAAACCGGGTTTCCCCTCCCATTCTTTCAAAAAAAATCCACCAAAATCTCTCTTTTCTCTCTCACACTCAACCCCCTCCCCCCTGACTCCCAGCAGCAGCGACGCCACCTACGCCACCGACGACCACCAATGGCAGCAGCTCCACCGCCGGCGACCTCAATTACCAAGGTAGGTTTCTCTCTCCTTTCTTTGTTTTTTTCGAAATACAATGATTTTGTTTAATTTCTCCATGTTAGGGCTCAAATTTATATATTATTTGTTCAACCACGTTAAGGTTCAAAGTTAATTTCTCCATGTTAGGGTTCAAAGTTAATTTCTCCATGTTAGGGTTCAAAGTTAGCTCAACCATGTTAGGGTTCAAAGTTATATATTATTTGCAATTTTTAGGGTTCTTATTAATACATTTAGTCCAAAATATTTAGTTGTATCTACTAATTTGGGGAAGAAATTGTTTGAAGAGAGCAACCCTAAGAGTTGCACCTTTAGGATTATGTATTGGAATTTTAGTTTATAAATTGAAATTTTAGGATATGACTTGAACTTTTAGGGATATGAGTTGAACCTTTAGGATATGAATTGAAATTTTGGTTTATGTATTGGAATTGTAGTTTATAAATTGAAATTTTAGGATTTGACTTGAACTTTTGTGGATATGAGTTGAACCTTTAGGATATGAATTGAAATTTGGTTTATGTATTGGTATTTTAGATTATAAATTGAAATTTTAGGATATGACTTGAACTTTTGTGGATATGAGTTGAACCTTTAGGATATGAATTGAAATTTTGGTTTATGTATTGGAATTTTAGTTTATAAATTGAAATTTTAGGATATGACTTGAACTTTTGTGGATATGAGTTGAACCTTTAGGATATGAATTGAAATTTTGGTTTATGTATTGGAATTTTAGTTTATAAATTGAAATTTTAGGATATGACTTGAACTTTTGTGGATATGAGTTGAACCTTTAGGATATGAATTGAAATTTTGGTTTATGTATTGGAATTTTAGTTTATAAATTAAAATTTTAGGATATGACTTGAACTTTTGTGGATATGAGTTGAACCTTTAGGATATGAATTGAAATTTTGGTTTATGTATTGGAATTTTAGTTTATAAATTGAAATTTTAGGATTTTGACTTGAACTTTTGTGGATATGAGTTGAACCTTTAGGATATGAATTGAAATTTTGGTTTATGTATTGGAATTTTAGTTTATAAATTGAAATTTTAGGATTTGATTTGAACTTTTGTAGATATGAGTTGAACCTTTAGGATATGAATTGAAATATTTGTTTATCTATTGGAATTTTAGTTTATAAATTGAAATTTTAGGATATGACTTGAACTTTTGTGGATATGAGTTGAATCTTTAGGATATGAATTGAAATTTTGGTTTATGTATTGGAATTTTAGTTTATAAATTGAAATTTTAGGATATAACTTGGACTTTTGTGGATATGAATTGAACCTTTAGGATATGAATTGAAATTTTGGTTTATGTATTGGAATTTTAGTTTATAAATTGAAATTTTAGGATATGACTTGAACTTTTGTGGATATGAGTTGAACCTTTAGGATATGAATTAAAATTTTGGTTTATGTATTGGAATTTTAGTTTATAAATTGAAATTTTAGGATATGACTTGAACTTTTGTGGATATGAGTTGCACCTTTAGGATATGAATTGAAATTTTGGTTTGTGTATTGGAATTTTAGTTTATAAATTGAAATTTTAGGATATGACTTGAACTTTTGTGGATATGAGTTGAACCTTTAGGATATGAATTGAAATTTTGGTTTATGTATTGGAATTTTAGATTGCGGGAGGATTTTGTAGAAGGGGTTGATGGCTTTATTAGACATGCAATGGAACTTCCACCAAGAATAACTAAGACGCGGTACCCAGTAGAGTGTGCTTTTAATTGTTCTTCTCATTAGCGACAATGATGATGAGAAGGCAATGACATGTGTATCAAATAGTGATGGTGTAGGTAGGAAGCATTTTCTAAGTAGATAAAAGAGGTTATAGAGGAATTCTCTTCTTCATTTTCCAAGAGGAAAAGAAGTTTAATTGAGAGTGACAAGGTTGTTGGTGATGGAATGTTTTCCGTTGGTTGTGGCAGTTCCCATAAAATGGGGATCATAAGACTCTATGATGACAAAGACGAAAGGAAGTTTTATTCTCAACTTTCTTTCAAGTCTGATCTGTAAAAGCTTAATGGAATTAGTGATATTTATTCGGATTCAGACAATGATTTGAGTGAAAAAAGTATGGAAATGTTAATAAAAAGAATTAAAGGTAAAATATTTTTCTTAGAAGAGTAGGATGCTTCACGTTCATGCAGAGTTTAGCATCATTCTCTACCAAGAAAAACGTTTTACTTTTAATTCTTTTTATTAGCATTTCCATACTTTTGTCAGTCAAATCATTGTCTGAATCCGAAGAAATATTATCAATCCCATTAAGCTTGTACGGATCAGACTTGGAAGAAAGTTGAGAATAAAATTTCCTTTCGTCTTTGTCATCATAGAGTCTTATGATCCCCGTTTTATGGGAACTGCCACGACCAACGGAAAACATTCCATCACCATCAACCTTGTCACTCTCAATTAAACTTCTTTTCCTCTTGAAAAATGAAGTAGAGAATTCCTCTATAACCTCTTTTATCTACTTAGGAAATGTTAAATTCCTACCTACACCATCACTATTTGAAACACATCCCATTGCCTTCTCATCATCATTGTCGCTAATGAGAACAACAATTGATCAAAAACACACCCTGTTAGGTACTGTATCCAAGTTATTCTCTATATCCAAGTTCATCCCGAGTAATAGTACCACGAGGATAATTACCAAAGCCACCAAATAGCTTTATGATGGCAATGAAGCAAGATGAGCTATTCAATGAAACTCGTATTGTAAAGAAGAAGAAAGAGACTGATTCAGAAAGGTGGGTCGAGGGTCGAGCCTCGACTATACATGTAAGTTTTTTTACTTTTCATTAAGTAATTTGATTTACTTTTATATAAATTTTGAAATACTAATTCAATATAATTTTTCTTATAGGTTCGCTTTACAGCTGATGTGGGGGAATTCATACGCAGTCAGCCACCTAATGAGTCGGGCAAGGCAATTCAACTTTCGGACGAGGATGCTGAAAGAACACTCCTTGAGTACTTTATATACTTTGAACTAGACAATAGAACCAGTTTTCAAATGGGATGTAATAAGCGTTAACTTAGTTTTGTTAGCTTAATGTATTAGTTCTATTGAACTTTATACTTTGTTGCTTTTAATTGTTGTTGTTGTTGGCATAAAATGCCTGTTTAGGATTTTTGGTAAGCTGGCAGGTGGTGTAGCTGCCAAAACAGGCAGTTTCTGCCAAAAATATACCAAGAAAAGCAACCAACTTTGATCTCTAGTTGGTCGCTTTTCATTTTAAAAAAAAAACAATTTTCTGGGCAATAGCGACCAACCATGGTCGCTACTTAACCCAGATTTCTCAAAAAAGCGACCAACTTGGTCGCCATTCCATTTAAAAAAAATAATTTCTGGAAATATTGCGACCAAAGTTGGTCGCTTATAATTTAAAAAAAATTAATTCTTGCAGTTGGCGACCAATTTTGGTCGCTTATTTTAAAAAAATAAATTATAAAAATTAATAATAAAGCGACCAACTTTGGTCTCTATTTTTCAGATTTTTAAAATATATTTTTTGCAGACCAAAGTTGGTCGCTTTTTATGATTAATAATAATAAAAATATAATTTACATTTGGAGACCTACGTTGGTCGCCAAATTTATATTATTAAAATAATATAGCGACCAACGTCGGTCGCTACTTTCTTTACAAGAATATTTGGTCCTTTTACCTTAGAGACTAAAGTTGGTCGCTAATTAGCGACCAACTTTGGTCCCTAAGGTAAAGGGACCAGCTTAATATCGACCAGCCCATTTTGGTCGCTATTTGGTCGCTTTTTGGCCAATAAGCGACCAACTTTGGTCGCTTTTTGTGGTTGCTTTTTTCCGGATTTCTAGTAGTGAGCTTATTAAGGCAAAATTTTGCCACGTTTGTCTTAATCCATAATGTTTTGGGTAATTGTCAATTACCCGTATAATTAAGAATTATCTCAACTTACTTAAAATACTACTCAGTTTTAATACACTTTATATAATTTACTATCATCGTCATGTGGTACCATATAAACTAAATACATACACTATTATTTTATTAAAACATCCATGTAAAAATACATATATTTTCTCATAAACTTTTCTCATATTATGTGTATAATTTGAAACATAATCGAAAGTAGTAACATTAATAACTATATTAAATATATATATATATATATATATATATTACAAACTATTCTACAAAAATGTTTCACTCAAAATACCATATCAAAATGTATCTAACGGTATCAAGGTTGTCAAACTTATAGAGTCGTCTCCTATTGTCCTAATCCAAGTCTTAGCCCCATCATACATATCCTTAATCGCCCTAATATAGGCAACCGACACACCTTTTGCCTCCAAGCATCTCCAGAAAACTTCTCTAGGTACCTTGTCATACGCTTTCTCTAGGTCAATAAACACCATGTGCAGATTCTTCTTCCTCTCACTGTACTGTTCCACCAACCTCCTAACAAGGTGTATAACTTCCGTAGTAGAACGACCCGGCATGAACCCGAACTGGTTGTCGGATACAGACACCGCCTTCCTCACCCTTGCTTCAACCATCCTCTCACAAACTTTCATGGTATGACTCTTTAATTTGATACCCTTATAATTATTACAACTCTAGATATCCCCTTTGTTCTTATACAATAGAACCACCGTACTCTACCTCCACTTATCCGGCATCCTATTCCCCCTAAAAATAACATTAAACAACCCAGTCAGCCACTCCGAGCCTGTTCTACCTACACACTTCCAAAACTCAATCGGAATTTCAGCTGGTCCGGTCGCTCTGCCCCTACTCATCTTATGCATAGCTCCCACGAGCTCCTCAACCTTGATGCGTCTGCAGTACCCAAAGTCACGATGACTCTCATAATGCTCCAGTTCACCTAGCACAATATCTCAATCCCTTTCTTCATTTAGAAGTTTATGAAAGTAAGTCTGCTATCTCTTCTTAATCTGGGAATCTTCCATCAATACTCTACCATCGTCGTCCTTGATGCATCTCACTTGGTCCAAATCCCGAGGCTTCCTCTCTCTCGTCTTGGCCAGCCGGAATAACTTCTTCTCCCCGTCTTTTCCCCCATATCCTCGTACATACGACCAAAAGCCGCAGTCTTAGCCTCCGTAACCGCCAGCTTAGCTTCCTTCCTTGCTACCTTATACCTCTCCATGCACGCTCGGCTCTCCTCCTCATCTGTGCTCCCAACTAACTTCAGGTATGCCACCTTCTTCGCTTCCACTTTACCTTGGACCACTTCATTCCACCACCAGTCTCCTTTGTCCCTTCTAGAGACGCCCGTCGAGACCCCTAACACCTCTTTCGCAGCCTCCCTTATACAGTCTGATATCGTCGACCACATAGCGCTCGCATCACCACTACTCCCCCAGGCTCCCATAGCCGACAATAAAATTTTATGGCTATTGGGAAATAAAATTGACACAATATATTCCAACTTTTAAGTATTTACTCAATATAAATTAACAAAGTTATTTACACTTCATATAATATTCTTTTCTCTTTCCTAATACTACTTTATTAGACCTATGGCGGCACGTAATTTGACATGTGACATTAACATAGACTTTAAGATAAAACAATAGTCATTTGGGTCTTGGGTTAGTGAAATAGGCGCATTATTTGAGCCTGAATGTAACTTGTACAAATGAATTTTGACTTTGAATTTAAATTCGTATTTTGGACTACATAATTAATTTTGATTTAGTTTTGATATTTTTGAACTTAAAAATTTATCTAAATTCAATATGAGGTTTAATCCAGAAAAATATCATGTCTACACTTATAATTACAGAGAAAATACTACATTTTGCTAATAAATTGAAAAAAATGTAAAAAAAGAACCCCGATGGACTCACCTAGTAGTAATAATATGCTACTATAGTACTACTCCATAGTTTAGCAAATATTATTAGAATTAAAAGTTGTTTTATCCACATCCATATGTATAATAGTTTGTTTAGTCAAGCTTCTTTTGGGTCAAAAAGTATTTTTTTTTGGAAATTTTAGAAAAATATCCTAAATAAGTCTTTAACTTACCAATCTTTAGCCATTAATCATACACTTACCAAAACTAGTCAAGCACATACAAAAATTAAAAACCCAAATACATAAGGATTCTTTTTCTCCAAAAATCACACGCAAAGATCTCCTCCCATATTTTTAAGCGTGATAAGCAACATTAGATGCAAGACGGAAAGGAAATTACATGGATGAGGCAACAAACAAGGTAATGAAATTTCAATATATATATATATATATATACTAGTCTCTGAACGCGTGCGTTGCACGTGTAGTCCATATCAATTTTCACAAAGTGTATATCAAAATAATTGTGATTACAAGTATATTGTATATAATAACTTTTGTTTACTAATTAAATTGCACAAAAAGTTACCACTACAATACTGAATATTTTATGTATAATTATATTAGTTTTATTTTATGAGATACGAATATGTAATGTTGGTATATGTTTTATTCTATTATCTCGATTCGCTTTATTATTACCATAACTCTTACGACAGACATAAGTATCCCTTTATACTATAATACATAGTTGTTCATGTGATAAAATATGTTTTACAAATTTTTTAACCATGAATTTTATCTAATGCAAAAGAAAATGCATTGAAAATTATTTAGAAAGAAATTGCACACCTATCATTCATTTTCTGATAGGAAATGTTGTATTTTGTTTAAAATGTCTTTCTGTTCCTTCTTTGTTGGTTTTTGATAGAAAAACTCTTAATATAGCCCCTTAAAAAGCAAGATGTTCGCTAGAATATAACTTCTATTAGAATTACAATTCTGACTAATAATCGAGAGCAAAATCTTGCTCACATAGCCATACGTGAAACATAATCAGCTAAACTTTCATTCCAAAATATTAGTACGAATACATACATACAAATTGAGAACCAAATGAAAAAAAACTAAAATTAACATTCAATGAACATATACTACCATAATTGCTACAACAATTTTGATGTGATGACTTCGGGTCATCACTTGTTTAAAAATGAAAGTCCACGTTCCGAGTCCTTAAAAATCTCTCTTAGCATTACCTCGATTTGTGTGCGCAGTCCGGACACGTAGTCGGAAAGCCTAAATGTGAAAATCTATGAAAAGTGATAAATTTTGACTATAGAATAAATTAATTTGACTTCGGTAAATGTTTTGGGTAAACGGACCCGGACCCGTGATTTGACGGTCCAAGAGGGTCCGTAGAAAAATATGGGACTTGGGCATATAGCCAAAATCAAATTCCGAGGTCCCAAGCCCGAGAATGAATTTTTAAAGAAAATTATTTTCTGAAATGGTTTAAAGGTTTTGGAAATGAATTTTGATTGAAACATATTGGTATAGGGCCCGTATCTTGGTTCTGGTGTCCGGTACATGTCTTATATATGATTTAAGATAACTCTGTGAAGTTTGGTAAGAAACGGAATCCGTTTGACGTGATTCGGACATTAAATACAAATTTGATGTTTAAAGGAGTTTTGAGAAATTTCATTGATCTTGAGGTCTAATTCGATGTTCATGACGTTATTTTGGTGATTTGAGTACACGAATAAGTGCGTAAGATATTTTTGAGGTTGTGTGTACACTTGGTTTGGAGCCCTGAGGGCTCGGGTGAGTTTTGGATAAGCCACAGGGTGGGTTTTTAGACTCAGAAAGTTGCAGAAACTTTGCTGGTATGATCAGGCCTGCAGGCTTCACATTTGCCAAATGTGAGCTCGCAAATGCGAAGGCTGGATCGCAAATACGAAACCAGCCGAGGCCTGTCTTACTCGCAAATGCGAGGCTTTGATTGCAAATGCGATTAGTCCTGTTTCAGCCTTGAGTCGCAAATGCGACTCTCCTCTCGAAAATTCCAACTCGCAAATGCGAGGGTCCCTTTCGCAAATGCGAAAGTCCAGCTTTCCTGAAGGGTTTGCAAATGCGAACCCTGTTTCGCATTTTCCAACTTAGCAGAGGTCGGAGTTCGCAATTGCGAACCCCTGTTCGCATTTCCCATACATGCGACCTGCAACTTTATACTTAGACGATTTTAAACCCATTTTTCACATCTTTTCAAAACACAAACTCCTTTGGGCGATTTTCCAAGAACAACTCTTCTTCCAAATCGATTGTAAGTTAATTTTAACTCATTTTCTTCAATTATTAACATCTTTTAACATGATTTCAACTTAAAATCAATAGTTTTCATGGGGGAAATTGAGTGTTTTGGGTAGAACCTAGGTTTTACAAAAATTGGGGATTTGGACCTCGATTTGAGGTCGGATTTCAAAACAAATTATATATTTGGGTTCGTGGGGGAATGGGTAATCGGCTTTTGGTTAGAACCTCGGGTTTGACCATGTGGGCTCGTGGAAGATATTTGATTTTTTGGGAAAAACTTTAGAAAACTTATCTCCATGCGTTAGAATTGATTCATTTAGCATTTATTGATGTAATTAAGTAACTTGTAGCTAGATATGAGCGAATTGGTGGTGGAATCAAGAGGTAAAGCTATAATTGAATCGTGAATTGTGTTCGTGGCATCGAGGTAAGTGTTTGGTCTAACCTTAGCTTGAGGGGTTAAGAGTTGAGTCCCATTTGCTATATGGTAATTGTTGAGTACGACGTATAGGCATGGTGACGAGTATCTATACGTTGGTGTCTAGCATGCTCGTGAGTCTTTATATTGTGATTATCATGACTTCTTTGTATCATTCATGCCTTAGTGGTGGTTTCTATTTGTGGTATAAAGTTTGTGGAAGGAATTGTGATCTATGAACCTTGAGGAGCGTTGGCTCAAGTTGTATAACGAATTGTGAAAGTATAAGTGATAATTGAACCGGTAGAGCATTGGCTTGAGTCGTGAAGTGAATAGCAAAGAAAAAGTGAGAAAGAGAAGAGATCATTATGTTGTCACCCTTGGCGGGCTATTGTTGAATTATTCGTTATCTCCCTTGCCGGGATGTTGTTCCCTTGCCTGGATTTTTATTGCAATTTCATTTGTTCCCTTTCCCTATTGTTTGTGATTGTTGTTTGGGTGAGGAAGAGAGTTAAAGCACGAAGGGTGATGCCGTGCATTATTTGTTTTGTGAGGAAAGAGTATAAAGCACGAAGGGTGATGCCGTGCCGCACGATGTACCATTCTGTGTCGATTATATTGATTATATGGTGAGGATGAGAGTAAAAGAACGAAGGGTGATGCCGTGCATTTGTTGATTTCTAATTCTTTGTTGATATACGAGTTATATTGTTACTTTCATTACTTGATGTCTTTCTATTCGGAATTGTTATCTCCCCCACAGCATGCACCCCCTCCCATATTGACTGGTTATTTTTTGTATTTCTTTCCGTTGTATATGTATTTGAACTGCACAGATTTATTGGTAGTCTGGTCCTAGCCTCGTCACCACTTCGTCGAGGTTAGGCTAGACACTTACCAGCACATGGGGTCAGTTGTGCTGATACTACACTCTACACTATGTGCAGATCCCGGAGCAGCTTTTGGACCATAGTGTGGAAGCTACCTTTGGTCTACCCGGAGATCCAAGGTAGACCTGCAGGCGTCCGCAGGCCTTGACGTTTTCCTCTATCCCTATTTCCTGTTTCATATTACTTCTATTCAGAAACAGTGTATTGTTATTTCTTCAGACTTTGTATGTAGCAATCTTAGACAGTCTGTGACACTGTTACACCAGGTTTTGGGTGGTTAAGGTTTAAGTATTTGTAATAGATACAGTTTTCATATATTTTATTGTTGTCTTCCGCTTAAATTTAAATTTACGTTGTTATAACATTATGTAACACCCCATAAAAATTCAGCTTAGGTATGAATGAGTTAAAGGAGTAGTAAGGATATATTTTGATCATGTGAAGTCCCATTGGGATGATTATGGGTGAAAATAGTTATTTCAAAATCAAGATGGAAAGTGAGGTGCATAAGATTTGACAAAATCGACTAAGTTTGCAGAAAGTTCGTATTCCATCAGGTTCTAGTGAAACTGTGTAAGGGATTTTGGAAAACTCAAAACATAAAAATTGTAGGCCTTTGAAATAGCTTTCCAATGATATATTGTGGAGTCCAATCAGAGCTCTGTGCAAACAGTTATGCCCGTTTTACAAAGAGGTGTGCAACCACCGCGGTCCTGCCGCGTTTTATCGCGGTCGCGGTGACGAGGCAGTATCTCAACGATTTACTGCGGTTGGGACCGCGGTCACGCCAACCGGGATGTGGTGGACAACTTGGGAGGTCATTGTTTTAGCCTTATTTCGTCCTCTACAGCCCCAAAACATAAAAACTTGTCCTAGAAAGGAAAACTCTCAAAAACCTAACTCCTTAAAGGTCCCTCCACCACCCAAGGTAAGTTCTAATGGTGATTCCATGTTTATTTCAATTCCCCAACATCTTATTAACATGGGTAAACCCTCTATATCATTAGATATTTGATTGGGACATCATTGTTGAGAGAAGAAAACCCTAGAACTCGAATTCAATGAGATTGAACGTCAAAAAGGTAATATCTTCACTTTCTAATTGATTCTATCATTGAATTAATGATTATAGACTCTAGTTAATGAGATATGAGTTGATAGGTTTGATAGAAAAGCATGAACGGTGATAGGTTTGGGTTGTTGATTGGTTATTATTGGTTATGGGTGTTGATTACGTTATGGGTGATCAACACCATAATGTTGTAGAACTTCTATTCTCTAGCTTCGTAACTCGTTCATGACTTTCATTCTGAACGTTGTGAGCTCAGTTCGTATTCAATATAGACTTGGGCTTGATGTCCCTAAGTCTCAGTATAGCTTACTCAGCATGTCATAAACAGTTAAAGTTTCAGTGTTCATAACCAGTTCAAGAATACATGTCTCATTCTAGTCCTATTCAGTATTCTAGTATTATGTAACTCAGTATGATTCAGTATTCAAGTATTATGTAACTCAGTATGATTCAATATTCCAGTATAATGTAACTCAGTGTGATCCAGTATTCCAGTATCATATAACTCAGCGTGATTCAGTATTTCACTATTATGTATTGCAGTATGATTCTCAGTTCCTGATTTTAAATCCCTGAATGTTGAACACCTATATTTGGGCCTAAGGCCGCAGCTAATGCTTTATGCATCTTTGGGCCTGAGGCCGCAGTTTATGCTTTATGCATTTTGGACCTGAGGTCGCAGTTATATATACGTATACTTGGGCCCGAGGCCGCAGTTTGTGCACACATACAAACAAACACACACACACACACACACACATATATATATATATATATATATATATATATATATTGGGCCTGAGGCCGCAATTTAATATTCAGATAAACATGTTGTTCATCATTCAGAAGAGGGAGTATTCATATAATTACTTCCTTTCAGTTCAATTATTAGTTACCGTTCAGTTATCAGCTATCATATCAGTTACCAGTTATCAGTTATCAGTTCAATTACCAGTTATCAGTTCAGTTATCAGTTATTAGTTATTAGTTATCATTTCAGTTTCAGTTTGAATAGTTATCATTTCAGTTATCAATTATAAATTCTCAGTTATCAGCTTAGTTTCAGTTTCAGCATTTATAATTCTTTCTTTCAATTGCTTTATATACCAGTACAATTCAAATATACTGACGTCCCTTTTGCCCGGGGCCTGCATCTCACAATGCAGGTAATGATTTACATGTTGATGATTCCAAGCGCTAGGATTCTCGGTCCAGCTATTTGGTGATCCCTAGTTCTTTCGGGGCATTATCATTACTATAGCCTTCAGTATTTTCAAACAGTCAATGTTTACAGTACTTTATTAGAGGCTTCATAGACTAGAGTAACAGTTAGACAGAGTCTCAGACTTTTTATATTAAATATGTTGGCTACAAATATGTTTCAGAATTGTATTAGTATTTCCGCACTTTGATTTATGTCATCCAGACTTTCAGTATATCAGCATGTGTTAGTTTATCTTCCACATTCAATATGTTATGATACCACATGTTGATTCAGCCAGCCAGTTGGTTCGCTTAGTCACATGTAGTCAGGCATCGAGTGTCGTGTTACGTCCAGGCCCAGGTTCGGGGTGTGACACGTTATCGCCTTATATTTGTTATAAAGAAATAGTCTGTTAATGAAGTAATTAGATCAAAGGTTTGGCTTGCCTATCTCACATTAGTAGGCACCATCATGACTCCCGAGGGTGGGAAATCCGGGTCGTGACAAGTTGGTATCAGAGCTCTAGGTTACATGGGTCTCACAGTTCATTGACAAGCTTATTAGAGTCTGAGGGATCGGTACGGAGACGTCTGTATTTATCCCCCAGAGGTTACAGAGTTAGGAATAACTTCACATTTATTCTCTCCTGTCGTGCGGTTTGGTTTATCAATGCTAATTGAATTTCTACTATGTTCTTTCGCAGATGGCGAGAACACGCGCTTCCTCATCTACTGACCAGCAGCCCGAGCCCCCAGCAGCAGCTCCCACGAGGGACAGAGGGCGAGGCCTAGGTCATGCTAGAGGCCGAGGTAGGGGCAGAGCTTAGCCCCGAGCAGCAACACCAACAACGGAGCCTCAGGTTGACTTTGATGATGAGGTTTCGGCCCCAGCTATTCTGGTAGGCCCAGCTCAGGTCCCGGAGGGGTTTATTGCTATCCTAGTTCTTTAGGATGCTCTAGTCTGTCTGGTGGCCCTCATGGAGAGTGTCACCCGAGCAGGCTTGCTTCCTGTAGCACCAGTTGTCTCTCAGGCTGGAGGAGGAGCCCAAACTCCTGCTAATCGCACTCCGGAGCAGGTAGCTCCCTAGTTTCAGACTCCAGTAGTCCAGCCAGTTGGAGCAGTTCAGCCGGGTGTGGTAGCTCAGACCGGCGATGGAGTAGCTATGTATGTCGATGCTTTGTGGAGGTTGGATAGGTTCACCAAGCTCTTCACTACTACTTTCAGCGGTGCATCTACTGAGGATCCCCAAGATTTTCTAGACAGTTGTCACGTGGTTTTTAGGAACATGAGGATAGTTGAGACCAATGGGGTCGATTTTGCTACTTTTTGCTTATCTGGATCCACCAAGACTTGGTGGAGAGATTATTGCTTAGCTAGACCAGCCGGATCGCCAGCCTTGACTTGGGAACAGTTTACGCAGCTATTTCTGGAGAAGTTTCTCCCCATCACTCAGAGAGAGGCCTATCGGAGGCAGTTTGATCGCCTCCGACAGGGTTCTATGACTATTACCCAGTATGAGACCAGATTCATCAACTTGGCTCGTCATGCTCTTATCATACTTCCCACCGAGAGAGAGGGTAAGGAGGTTCATTGATGGACTTATTCAGCTGATTCGTCTTCAGATGGCTAGGGAGGTAGGGAGTGAGATACCTTTCCAGGAGGCGGCCAATGTGGCCAGGAGAGTGGAGATGGTTCTGTCACAGGGAGGTGGTCATGGGTCAGATAAGAGGCCCCGTCATTCAGGCCGATTCAGTGGTACCTCGTCTGGAGGTAGGGATTTATATGGTAGAGGCCATCCTTCTAGGCCTTTTCAGTCAGCACTTCAGGATTCTCACGGTACTTCAGGTGGTCGTGGTCCTCAGATACAGTATTCTGATCAGCAGTCCTACAGTGCACCACATGCTCCTATCAGTGCACCGCCGCTTTAGAGTTTTTGGGGTGGTCATTCAGGTTGTCAGGTCCAGCAGTCTCAGCAGCCGAGGGCTTGCTACACTTGTGGTGATATGGGTCACATTGCTAGGTTTTGCCCTCGAGCACCGAGTAACTCTCAACATCAAGGTTTACGTGCCATGGTTCAGGCACCAGGTGTCCCACAGCCCACCCAGCCAGCTAGAGGTGGGGGTAGAGGTGCTAGAGGTGGAGGTAGAGGTATTAGAGGTGGAGCTTAGGCCGCTAGAGGTGGAGGCCAGCCAGCAGCAGACTATCCTAGAGATGTAGTTCAGGGTGGTGGGGCCCAGCCCAGATTTTATGCTCTCCCAGCTAGGCCCGAGGCTGAGGCTTCAGATGCGGTTATTACAGGTACGGTTCTGGTTTATGATTGAGATGCTTCAGTGTTATTTGATCTAGGGTCTACATACTCGTATGTGTCATTTTATTTTGCACCGTATCTGGTCATGCCTAGTGATTCTTTGAGTGCTCCTGTTTATGTGTCTACACCGATGGGTGATTCTATTGTGGTAGATCGAGTCCATCGTTCATGTATAGTTGTGATTGGGGGTCTTGAGACTCGCGTAGATTTGCTTCTTCTGGACATGGTTGATTTCGATGTCATATTGGGTATGGACTGGTTATCACCTTACCACGCTATCTTGGACTGTCATGCCAAGACTGTGACCTTAGCTTTGCCTGGTTTGCCTCGTTTAGAGTGGAGAAGGACTCCTAGTCATTCTACTCGTAGTGTTATCTCTTATGTGAAGGCTCGGTGTATGGTCGAGAATGGGTGTTTAGCCTATTTGGCATATGTACGTGATTCTAGTGCTAAGGTTCCTTCTATTGATTATGTGCCCATTGTTCATGAGTTTCCCGAGGTTTTTCCTTCATACCTGTCGGGTATGCCACTCGACAGGGATATTGACTTTTGCATTGATTTGACTTCGGGCACTCAGCCCATTTCTATTTCGCCGTATCGTATGGCCCCGCCGGAGTTGAAAGAGTTGAAGGAATAGTTTCAGGACTTGCTTGAGAAGGGTTTCATTAGGCCAAGTGTTTCGCCTTAGGGTGCGCTGGTGTTGTTTGTTAAGAAGAAGGACGGATCGATGAGAATGTGTATTGATTACCAGTAGTTGAACAAGGTTACAATCAAGAATAAGTATCCATTGCCAAGGATTGATGATTTGTTTGATCATCTTAAGGGTGCCAAGGTATTTTCGAAGATTGACTTGAGATGTGGTTACCATCAGTTGAGAATTAGGGCATCTGATGTCCCTAAGACAGCTTTCCGCACTCGGTACGAGCATTATGAGTTCTTGGTGATGTCATTCGGGTTGACAAATGCCCCAACAACTTTTATGGATTTGATGAACCGAGTGTTCATGCCTTATTTGGATTCGTTCGTGATAGTCTTCATTGATGATATTTTGATTTATTCCCGCAACCGGGAGGAGCATGAGCAGCATCTTAGAGTGATTCTTCAAACCTTGAGGGATAGTCAGTTATATGTTAAGTTCTCGAAGTGTGAGTTCTGGTTGAGTTCAGTTGCATTCCTGGGTTATGTTGTATCAGCGGAGGGCATTCAGGTTGATCCGAAGAAGATTGAGGCAGTCAAGAACTAGCCTAGACCAGCATCAGCTATAGAGATTCGGAGTTTCTTGGGATTGGCGGGCTACTATCGTCGGTTCATGGAGGGGTTTTCATCTATTACAGCCCCGATGACTAGGTTGACCTAGAAGGGTGCCCAGTTCAGATGGTCAGATAAATGTGAGGTGAGCTTTTAGAAGCTCAAGACATCTCTGACTACGGCACCGGTATTGGTATTGCCCATAGGTTCAGGGCCTTATACAGTCTATTGTGATGCATCTCGTATTGGACTTGGTGCGGTGTTGATGCAGGATGGCAAGGTCATCGCATATGCTTTGCGGCAGTTGAAGATTCATGAGAAGAACTATCCGATTCAAGATTTGGAGTTGGCAGCCATTGTTCACGCGTTAAAGATTTGGAGGCATTATCTTTATGGCGTGGCATGTGAGGTGTTCACAGATCACAAGAGTCTTCAGTATTTGTTCAAGCAAAAGGAGTTGAATTTGAGGCAGAGGAGGTGGTTGGAGTTGTTGAAAGATTATGATATCACTATCTTATATCACCCGGGAAAGGCCAATGTGGTGGCCGATGCTTTGAGTAGGAAGTCGGGTAGTATGGGCAGTCTTGCTTATATTTCGGTCGGTGCGAGACCGCTTGCTTTGGATGTTCAGGCTTTGGCCAATCAGTTCGTGAGGTTGGATATTTCTGAGCCTAGTCATGTGTTAGCTTGCATAGTCGCTCGCTCTTCATTATTGGAGCGTATCCGAGATCGACAGTATGATGATCCCCATTTATGTGTTCTCAGAGACACGGTGCAGCACGGAGGTGCCAAGCAGGTTACCTTAGGTGATGATGGAGTTTTGAGATTGCACGGCCGAGTTTATGTGCCTAATGTGGATAGGCTTCGAGAGTTAATTTTAGAGGAGGCCCATAGTTCCCGATATTCTATTCATCCGGGCGCCGCAAAGATGTATCAAGATTTGCGGCAGCATTATTGGTGGCAGAGAATGAAGAAGGATATCGTTGCATATGTGGCTTGGTGTTTGAATTGCCATCAGGTTAAGTACGAGCATCAGAGGCCCGGTGGTTCATTTCAAAAGATTGAGATTCCTAAGTGGAAATGGGAGCGTATCACTATGGACTTTGTTGTTGGTCTCCCCCGGACTCAGAGAAAGTTCGATGTAGTGTGGGTTATTGTTGATAGGCTGACCAAGTCAGCGCATTTCATTACTGTGGCAGTCTCTTATTCTTCCGAGAGGTTAGCTGAGATCTATATCCGGGAGATTGTTCGTCTTCATGGTATGCCCGAGTCTATTATTTCAGACCAAGGTACGTAATTTACCTCGCATTTCTGGAGGGTAGTTTAGCAAAAGTTGGGCACACGGGTTGAGTTGAGCACAACATTTCATCCTCAGACGGACGGGCAGTCCGAGCGGACTATTCAGATTTTGGAGGATATGCTCCGAGCTTGTGCCATTGACTTTGGAGGCTCGTGAGATCAGTTTTTGCCTTTAGCAGAGTTTGCCTACAACAACAGCTACCAGTCGAGTATTCAGATGGCTCTTTATGAGGCTTTATATGGTAGGCGGTGTCAGTCTCTAGTTGGATGGTTTGAGTCGGGAGGGGCTCGATTGTTGGGTACAGATCTAGTTCGGGATGCCTTGGACAAGGTCAGGATCATTCAGGATAGGCTTCGTACTGCTTAGTCTAGGCAAAAGAGTTATGCCGACCGCAAAGTTCGTGATTTAGCATTCATGGTCGGTGAGCGGGTATTGCTTCGAATGTCTCCTATGAAGGGCGTGATGAGATTTGGGAAGAAGGGCAAGCTTAGCCCTAGGTTTATTGGCCCGTTTGAAATTCTTGATCGAGTGGGAGAGGTGGCTTATAAACTTGCATTGCCCCTGAGCTTATCAGCCGTGCATCTGGTATTTCATGTGTCCATGCTTCGGAAATATCACGGCAATCCATCCCACGTGTTAGATTTCAGCACTGTCTAGTTGGACAAGGACTTGTCTTATGAGGAGGAGCTGGTAGCTATTCTAGACCGGCAGGTTCGTCAGTTGAGATCGAAAAGTTTTCCTATTGTTCGTGTTCAGTGGAGAGGTCAGCCTCTTGAGGCATCGAACTGGGAGTCCGAGTCCGATATGCGGAGCCGTTATCCCCATCTTTTCCCCGACTCAGGTACTTCCTTCTTCTGTCCGTTCGAGGACGAACGATTGTTTTAGAGGTGGAGAATGTGATGACTCGACTTGTTTAAAAATTAAATTACACGTTCCGAGGCCTTAAAAACCTCACTTAGCATCATCTCGATTTGCGTCCGCAGTCCGGGCGTGTAGCCGGAAAGCCTAAATGTGAAAATCTGTGAAAAGTGATAAATTTTGACTATAAAATGAATTAATTTGACTTCGGTCAATGTTTTGAGTAAACAGACCCGGACCGATGATTTGACGGATCCGGAGGGTCCATAGGAAAATATGGGACTTGGGCGTATGCCCGAAATCGAATTCTGAGATCACAAGCCCGAGAAATGAATTTTTTAAAGAAAATTATTTTCTGAAATGGTTTAAAGGTTTTGGAAATGAATTTTGATTGGAATGTGTTGGTATCGGGCCCGTATCTTGGTTCTGGTGCCCAGTACAGGTCTTATATATGATTTAAGATAACTCTGTGAAGTTTGGTAAGAAACGGAATCCATTTGACGTGATTTAGACCTTAAATGCAAATTTGATGTTTAAAGGAGTTTTGAGAAATTTCATTGATCTTGAGGTCTAATTCGATGTTCATGATATTATTTTGGTGATTTGAGTACACGAATAAGTCCATAAGATGTTTTTGAGGTTGTGTGTATATTTGGTTTGGAGCCCCGAGGGCTCGGGTGAGTTTTGGATAGGCCACGGGGTGGGTTTTTAGACTCAGAAAGTTGCAGAAACGTTGTTGGTATGATCAGGCTTCGCATTTACGAAACCTGGCTCGCAAATGCGAGCTCGCAAATGATAACGCTAGATTGCAAATGCGAAACCAGCCCAGGCCTATCTTGCTCGCAAATGCGAGGCTTTGATCGCAAATGCGATTAGTCCTGTTTCAGCCTTGAGTCGCAAATGTGACTCTCTCGCAAATGCGAGGGTCCCTTTCGCAAATGCGAACGTTCAGCTTTCCTAAAGGGTTCGCAAATGTGAACCCTGTTTCGCATTTTCCAACTTAGCAGAGGTCGGGGTTCGCAATTGCGAACCCCTGTTCGTATTTCTCATACCTGCGACCTGCAACTTTATACTTAGATGATTTTAAACCCATTTTTCACATCTTTTCAAAACACAAACCCCTTTGGGCGATTTTACAAGAACAACTCTTCTTCCAAATCGATTGTAAGTTAATTTTAACTCATTTCCTTCAATCGTTAACATCTTTTAACATGATTTTAACTTAAAATCAATGGTTTTCATGGGGGGAAATTGGATGTTTTGGGTAGAACCTATGTTTTTCAAAAATTGGGAATTTGGACCTCGATTTGAGGTCTGATTTCAAAACAAATTATATATTTGGGTTCGTGGGGGAATGGGTAATCGGGTTTTGGTTCTAACCTCGGGTTTTGACCATGTGGGCCCGAGGGCAATTTTTGACTTTTTGGGCAAAACTTTGGAAAACTCATTTTTATGCATTCAAATTGATTCATTTGGCGTTTATTGATGTAATTAAGTAACTTGTGACTAGATACGAGCGAATTGGTGGTGGAATCAAGAGGTAAAGCTATAATTGAATCGTGCATTGTGTTCGTGGCATCGAGGTAAGTGTTTGGTCTAACCTTAGCTTGAGGGATTAGGAGTTGAGTCCTATTTGCTATGTGGTAATTGTTGAGTACGACGTATAGGCATGGTGACGAGTATCTATACGTTGGTATCTAGCATGCCCGTGAGTCTTTATATTGTGATTATCATGACTTCGTTGTATCTTTCATGCATTAGTGGTGGTTTCTTTTTGTGGTATAAAGTTTGTGGAAGGAAATGTGATCTATGAACCTTGAGGAGCGTTGGCTCAAGTTGTATAACGAATTGTGAAAGTATAAGTGATAATTGAACCGGTAGAGCATTGGCTCGAGTTGTGAAGTGAATAGCAAAGCAAAAGCGAGAAAGAGAATAGATCATTATGTTGTCACCCTTGTCGGGTTATTGTTGAATTATTCGTTATCTCCCTTGTCGGGATGTTGATGTTATTGATGTTATTCTCTTGCCGGGATTTTTCTTGCAATTTTATTTGTTCCCTTACCCTATTATTTGTAATTGTTGTTTGGGTAAGGAAGAGAGTTAAAGCACGAAGGGTGATGCCGTGCATTGTTTGTTTTGTGAGGAATGAGTGTAAAACACGAAGGGTGATGCCGTGCATTGTTTGTTTTGTGATGAAAGAGTGTAAAGCACGAAGGGTGATGTCGTGTCGCACGATATACCATTCCGTGCCGATTATATTGATTATATGGTGAAGAAAGAGAGTAAAAGCACGAAGGGTGATGTCGTGTACATTTTTATTATATGATTGCTTTGGTGAGGACGAGAGTAAAAGCACGAAGGGTGATGCCGTGCATTTGTTGATTTCTGATTCTTTGTTGATATCCGAGTTATATTGTTCCTTTCATTACTTGATGTCTTTCTATTCGGAATTGTTATCTCCCTCACACCATGCTCCCCCTCCCATATTGACTGGTTATTTCTGTATTTCTTTCCGTTGTATATGTATTTGAACTGCACAGGTTTATTTGGTAGTCTGGTCCTAGTCTCATCACTACTTCGCTGAGGTTAGGCTAGACACTTACCAGCACATGGGGTCGGTTGTGCTGATACTACACTCTACACTATGTGCAGATCCCGGAGCATCTTTTGGACCGTAGTGTGGAAGCTACCTTCAGTCCACCCGGAGATCCAAGGTAGACCTGCAAGCGTCCGCAGGCCCTGACGTTTCCCTCTATCCCTATTTCCTGTTTCATCTTCCTTCTATTCAGAAACAGTGTGTTGTTATTTCTTCAGACTTTGTACGTAGCAATCTTAGACAGTCTGTGACACTGTGTAACCAGGTTTTGGGTGGTTAAGGCTTAAGTATTTGTAATAAATACAGTTTTCATATATTTTATTGTTGTCTTCCGCTTAAATTTGAATTTTCGCTGTTATAACGTCATCGCCTTATATTTGTTATAAAGAAATAATCGGTTAATGAAGTAATTAGATCAAAGATTTGGCTTGCCTAGCTCACATTAGTAGGCGTCATCACTACTCCCGAGGGTGGAAAATTCGGGTCGTGACATTTGAGTGTCTTAAATTAATATAGACTTAGAAACTTTTACATATATAGTCCAAAAATTATGAACCAAATAAAGAAAAAAGAAAAAAAGAAGATGATGTTACATGAACCAGTTACTTCATACTTTAGTAGAGAAACCCTGTCTTGCCGTATACTCCAAACTTTGCTTCTTCCTTTAAATATCAAACATGGTATAAGCAAAATGTTTGAAAGTTTGCTTGTAGAATGCTCTGACATTGTCTAGCCACACAAGGATGAATAGTGTTATAACGTCATTAGCAAAGAAGAAACAACATCACAATAATGAGATGACAAATACGACTTTTCGGTTTCTATAATGGATGAATCATTTAGCAATTTATTTAAGAGAATAAAAATAACACTATTGACACCTTATTCTTTGGATTGTGTTATAAATATATATATTGAACTAGAAATAATTCAAAGGTTGGTGATGCTTAGATTTCCCAGAAAATTCTAGAACGTGGGATTTCCAATTAACAACATTCAGTAACTATTATTTAATATTTAATAGGAGGTTACTAATTAGTGGTGAAAGTCAAAGGGCTGGCAATTGTCATGTTTGTCTTTATTTCAATTAAATATTTTCTTTTTTCATTAATTTTATTAGTATGTATATTTACATTTTTTGTACAAAATTGTATTTGAAATAATATCATGTTGAAGGATATTATATTCATTTAGTTTTATAGGGTTATTTCAGTCTTTTAAGTTTCTAGTTTGATCTTTATGCTTATAATATAGTACTAGTCTCTCAACACGTGCGTTGCACGTGTATATTGGATCATGAAACACATAATGTTGTAAAATAACAACAATATTATCAAAATTAAGTAAATAATTAAACAAGGAAAAAAGTATAAATTTGTGTGAATGATCAATACATCACAAAAACCAAGGATTGATTTATCAACTTTCATTTTTTAAGAATTTCACTGTCATATTCAGCAACCCCACAAAGTAACAATTGTATTGATCATACCTATATTTAAAATTAAAATTGCATAAATCACATTAACTCACTTGTATAATACTCCATATAAAATGACATTTTCATGAAAAAGAATAACAATTTTCAAATTAAAGTCCGATCCAAACAACAAAGACTAAGATGGTAATCTAGAAATAACAGGTCAAATAATCAGAGACCTTATTGTTTCAAATTATCTCTAAAAGGGTACTTAAGATTAGAAAGAAATAAAAATTCTTGGTTCTCACTCAAATGTTAAAACATAATTAACCAGTAGTAATTTTTATTATAAAAAACTTAATACGAATACACCTAAAATATGGAAGAGAATTTAGATACTGCAGGCATGGTGACCTTAAAATAAAACAATTGGCATACCAAAATGGAACAAGTTGAAAGGAAAATATATAAGAAAGAGAACCAAAGGTAAAATTTTGATGTTTTGACTGGAAAAATGTAGATGTAATGAGGGTTGCCGAGAGTACGTAATAGTAAATCTCATTAGAATTTAACTGAAATTTAACTCACTAACTGGCCATAAATTCGTTAGAATATAAAGTAAGCTGACAGTTTGGAAAATATAGAAGAAACAGCTCATGACAAACATTTAACCAATAAAAATAGTAGCATTCAAGGTAAACGTTCATCTAGGTTTCTTTTATATATATGTTCATTCTAAAGCAATTTCATCTACATCTAAAATTACAAGCAATACCCCATCCTTGACTCATAAAGAATGACATTTAATTTTACAAAGAAATTTCATTGGAAGGTTATATATCCAAGTCAAATTTAATACCCCCAAAAAACGTTATATCTTTACACTATTTGTACGTAAAAATTAAAAACAACATAAAATTTCATCCCGAGTATTATTATCATATTATAACACATGTATTCATTAATTGCGACATAAACACATAGTAACTTTTTAGATTGGACAATTCTCATTATTTAATTAAGGAATCCAATTATTGATCACAAGAAAACTCGCATACACAAGTAATTATATTGTCCCAAAACCTTTGCTTCATCAACTGCTAATATAACTGAAATGACTAATTTTTCTGGAACATGGCCGCTACCAAATAAGCTTAATCCGCCAACTTTGGCCATTTTGAGCAGCACCTTGTCTTACGATTTCTGTAAGATACAAACTCGAGATCGTCTTCTAAAAAATATTCATTCAAGAGAAAGATCATAAATAAACTGATTGATCATAAATCTCAAATCAGTATCTTATTCATACCATTACAATGAGAGAAAGCGGTCATACATAAGCAAAACTAAACAGTAGTAATTCAATTCAAAAGCACAAAGGCAATTGTTAACACATTGATCTTTTGAAGAGAAAAAATGAAACTAAGGTGACAACTATTCTCCAAGAGCAACAAATATCAAGTGTCAACATTATTAATATATAAACTAAATATTTGATAGGGTGCGCATGGACTTCGCTTGCTATATATTATACCTTTTGGTATGTATCTTCATTCTTTTTATCCTCCACGGAGGCATTTGGAAGCATTGTTGTGCTTCTTCTTTAAGTTATATACTATATATTTTTTATTCTTCCCCTTCTGAACTAAAGCAAAAAGTACTAAGGAAGACAAAACAGCGGGATGAACCTTGCACAACATGCATACTTGCCTAAACGTACTTTAGACCAGAGAACATGGAGACATTATACCATATTACCATGCTTCCCTACACATAATTGAAAAGTCAAGCATGCAAAGACAAAAAAATCGAATTCTCACAGTTAATCCCATAAATTTCCACTATGCAGTCATTAGTGGTCAGCCAACTTCTTGTAGAAGATCGATGCGAGATAATTGCAAACCCTTTAAATTCTTCAGAGACGCATTTTGTAAAATGAGATTAACCAAGTGTCTAGGCAGTTTTTACTACTGTGAGATTTATTTACTAAGTAAGCAAATAACATAGCATTTGAAGGGATGTGACTGTTGAAGGTTGCCTGATGTTAGTAGGCGTTTGTTGTAATGTTTACTAAATTTGGTATAGTATTTAACTTAATAACAAGGACATTTAGGTAATTTAACTTTTTAGTTTTAGGTGTAAACTAAAATAAAAACTTATGAAATTTGTAAAAGATCTTGCTAAACATTGGAGAGTGTAGGTTTATAAGAATTACGCATAAAACAGAGTATTCAATTTCAAGAATCGAGATCATCAAGAATACTCATATGAAGTGACAAAAGGAAGAAAAATTTACCAACTGAAACTGCAACTTTCCTCTATTATTTGTGCTAATGGTGATGGTTATGCATATTACTGGTTTAGAATCCATTTATATAAGCTCCTCAGTAGTCTAATGATATTCTGCAACAGATAAAATAATTAATTAGCAATTAAATCAGGTAACAGCTATCTCTAGCCATGATCTAAATTAAATTACATAACAGTTATCACACGTTCTGTAGCCATAAGATCCAAATTAGATAGGTAAATTCATAGTGCATTTATGAAACCCCATAATGATTGACCCATTTCAGTACTAATCTGGGAATGGCTGTATAAATAAAACCCTTCAGATTTCTTCAGTGGCCGTTGCTGTGACCTAGCCTCCAGATGAATAACAAGTACTTTGAACAACTCACCTTTAATTTTGGGTTGGGTGGAGAGGTGATGTGATTGCCCTAGTTAAAGAATGACCGAAGAATATACTTTGACCCCCAAAGTTTTAAAGTTGATACTTTAGACCAAAGAACTAAACATAGACTCAATTAACGTAAAGGGCATCTATTATTAATATTCTTTTGTGAATCATTAAGTTGTAATTAGCTGGAATAAATTACATAAAGAGACATTAATTAATGTACAAAATATCATTTAATGGGAGATAATTTTAATATTAGTTAGAGGGTAATTTGGTCATTTAGCTTTTAAAGGGCATTTTATAAACTAACTTCACCTAAAAGTGTTCATGCTCATTTACCATTTAACTAATTTATCGTATTTACAAATTTATTTATCTTTATTACAATGTATATTTACCTCTTTGTACACCAATCTTGTTAGAATAGAGTGTGATTGAAAGGGCAAAAATGTCACTCAACTTGTGATGAGTAAATTTGTAAATTAACTTTCAACTTAAAATGTTCCTACTAGACACCTGCAACGCACGTGTATCCATGAAATCAATATAAACTTCTTAAAATGACATATATATTGTTTTAAAATGTTAATCATGAGATATAAAACAAGATTTGAAAGGTAAAAAAATACAAGCTAAAATTTATAAGTGGAGTTCCTATATATTAAAGAATCAGGAAATTCAAATTCTTTTGTTCGTCTGTTTAATTTTCTTTGCAAAATAAATTCATGTTGTATTCTTAAAGTGCTTATTAAAAAAGTAGAAACAGGAGCATTGAAAATCAAACAAAAAGCGAAGCCTTATCCCCTAATTATATGCAATAAAGAAGAAATATTAAAGTGCACGGATCAAATCATCTGACTTCTTATTGAATCAAAAATATGAGAGCACTTAAATTAGGTAATTCCATTCGTTGTTTTTTCTCACAATCTGTAAATACAATTCAAAGGATTAGTATATGCAACTCTGGTATGTATATAAGAAATACAATATACAAAATTTAGAAAAATAATTTTACATGAGTGCACACAATTTCTTGGGTAAACACATGTGAAATAATAAGCAAAAAGAACATGCCAATTCATAATTTTATTAACGGATGATACCATAATTTTGTCAAAGAAAGTGAAAAGGACTCCATCAGCATGCTTATAGCCTGTTTGGCCAAGCTTATTTTTGTCCAAAAGTACTTTTTTGGCCAAAAGTTTGGCCAATCTTCTGGAAAGAAAATAAGTGTTTTAAGGAGAATCAGAAGTAGTTTTGAAGAAGTAGAAAAAAGTAGCTTCTCTCCAAAAGCACTTTTTTGAGAAGCACTTTTGAGAAAAATACACATAGAAACAGTTTTCTAAAGCTTAGCCAAACACTAATTGTTGCTCAAAAATGCTTTTCAAACTAATTAGTCAAACACAAACTGCTTCTCACCAAAAGTACTTTTGAGAAAAGCACTTTTGAAAAAAAAAACACTTCTCAAAATAAGTTGATTTTTAAAGCTTGGCCAAACGGGTTATATTCTTCCTGGTGGAACACTGGCTCAAGAATATTAAATTATTATTCTAACTAAATGAAGCATTAGATGAATTTGATTGGAAATGCAAAAAGATTTCACAAGTTTCAAAAGATATAAATTAGATTTATGTTTTAATATAGGGAGTAGTAAAAAAGACTCATTTATTTACCTTGGAATGTTAGGAGTAGTAGAAAAGACTCAATTTATTATGAGATGCTTTTACTTTTAGGTACAATAATGTTATAGGATTGATGTTTAAATGAAGGACAAAAAGGTCATTCAATTTTTAAGGACATTTTGGTAATTCAATTTTATACTTAGGTCTTTACAATTTTAGTATAGTATAATGATGATATATAGATATATATATACAAGATTCCAAAAATCTAAGCAAAACGGAACCTTTTTTAATGGATATGGTTGAAATTCATTGAAAACATATAGATGAGTCGATACACAAAATTTGAGAAAGATTGAAGGTGATTTTGACTGATTTGGTATCAAAATTCGTAGTTAAAATCTAGTTAAAAAAAAATTGCCACATGTATCTACATGTGATACATATTTGATACAAATATGATATTATATATATATGATACACAGTGTAAGAACATATCATCTTTTTTATGTTCATCTTCTACTTCGGATTTTCAATTTAAACCACCTCAAAACTCCATCAAATCATCCCAAACTGAGATTTAAATTCATTAAGATATATGCAACTTATTCCAACAATGCGCACTCAAAAGAAAGCAAAAGGTTGATATTTTTTTGGCTACTAATAGCTAATTGGCTAGTATTTTATAAGAATTGGCTAATTTTTATACTAACTTATTGGAACTGGTAGTTGATGATAGGCTATAATTACGTATTTTAATCGCTTATTACACTCTAATGTATTGCACTTTAATTGAGTTTGAGCTTTAATCGCTAGCGTTTTGCACTAATTGTGTGTTTATGCCTTGTAGGAGTGATTTCGAGATATGTAAATGTTAAGGAATGAATTCAAGTAAGTTGGAGCTTTGAATTCTGAGTAAAATCCCAAGGAATTAAGCCGGGACCGTGTTCGGGGATCAACGGATGATAGTTAAGAACGAAACGGAGAATCGAGCGGGCATACGGCATATTGTCTAGTAAAATGCACATAACTTTTTTCTCAAACCTCCGTTTGGGCTACACAATATATCGTTGAAAAGATATTTGAAAGGGCTACAACTTTTATGTTTTGAGTTTTTGCAAATTCCTACTACCGCAGCGCGTGGTGCGGCGCAAAGTGCGCACGCCTGTGGAAATTTCCTGCAACCTGTCAGAATCAGCAATTGGAACTTTCCCACTACCGCCTCGCATGGTGCGTCACCCCATGCGGCGTGATAGTGCAAACTTTACAGAGTGATTGTCCTATTTCACGCGGGATAAGGTATTTTCATCTGGGCCCGACCCTACTTGGTATAAATACATGTAAAACGCTATTTTGGAGAGGTTGGACAAATTTGAGACACAGATTCGACCTAAGGAGGCAGAGACACAATAGGAGCAAGGCGGGAATTCTTCTACGAGTTTTTCCTTCCTCTTCCTATTTTTCATTGTTGGTTATGACTTTTAGTATTGTAGTTTTACATACTATTATGAATAGCTATTTTGTTATCTAGGGTTTTGATGGAACCTTTTGTAGGATAATTCTTGTTATGTTTTTATATAATTGAGCCATAGTATTTTCTCTATTTGTTCCACTATAATATTCTTGTAGTTGATTGAAGGGACTTTAATTAGTTGTGTCTATTTAGTATGTATTACTCGGGAGAGTGCATATTAGGTAATTGTTGAACAACATCACTCCCGACGTATGTAAGGAATCAATAACCAAGGGTTTAAAGGTGGATTAGGGATAACGAAACCTTGGGTGCGATCTAAGTGAGCTGTAATTAAAGCCAGCTAGCGTAACTCAGGAGAGTATGTCTAGTGTCGTAATTACTCGAGAGAGATTACAACACGCAGAGCGCTCATGATCGGTAGAGAGTACTTAGGCGAAATTATAGAAGACATAGCGGGAAGGATTCCGACATTTGGGGAAATCATAACTCTAGACCTCCTTAGTCGTTTCTCCAACTTGTAGTATTTTTAGTTGTTAATTTACTATTTTAATTTGTTAGTTAGTTAGTTAGTTAAACACAAGAATCTTAATATCTATAAGTCAGGAATTATTCAAGCTTGTATTATTGGTTATAGTGAACAACTGTAGCTAAACCTTAGTTCTATGTGGGATTCGACTCCGGACTTGTAAACCGGATTATATTTACAACGACCGCTTTGTCCTTTTTATAAGGCATAGTTGTGTGTGATCAAAATTTTGGCGTCGTTGCCGGGGAACTAACGATATAACTGCAGGTGCACATATTTCTAGGTTGTAAGTTTGAACTGTTATTTTTGTTTTCGTGTATTTGATTATTTATTTATTTTTAATTTTGATCTGAGAGACATGGCATCTTGGAATTTTGAGAGTTTTGATGTGGTAATTCTACTTTTGATCCTCGTTATGCATATTGTGGAGGAAACCACGCAAGGCAAAATTATCAAAATATTTTCGAGAGCGAGTTATGTGCACTAACTCAATCTTATGTGTGGAATGTGTGTGATATGTGTGGTGGTCAAGATGGTCACTTTCATGGTTGTGCTTATATTTCTTATCTTCCCCCAACCCCTTACTTTGATAGTTCTTTTTTTTTTCTTGTGAAGTTAATAGGAACAAAGAACCCAGGTATGAGCACCTGAAAGAGATCGAGGATATACTAAAGTGCCTTATGGAACAATATGATGAGATACAACTGCGGGTACAAAGGCAAGGGGAACTATTCATAACTTGGAGGCTCAAGCGAATAAATTAATTGAACCTTGTAAAGCGCAACAAGTTGACATTGTGCATATTAGCCAATATGAGTATGAATTGGCTGCAGAAATTGCCATTATACTGGAGGATTTAAAAAAATACGAGGATGAGCTAGAGGTGAAGGCCAGAGTAGAACACCAGCAATCAATCGAACTAGATTTTGAGGATGCCGATGTTGTAGAAGAGATACTAGAGTCAACCAAGGATATTGAGGATACATATTTAGTTGACTCTAGTGTCATTAGTGTTAAGGATGTTAACAATCGTAATGTTTATGTAGTTGGGCGCATTGGTCCACGCTCCAAGCATTTTTCCACATTGTGTATGGATGATAATATGAAAATATAGTCGTTTGAGCCACTTGAGGAGTCAAGGAGTAAGGAACAAGATACCTACATTCTGGAATTCTTCGTGCCAGAAAGTCGGGAATACACATCTCATCCAAAGGCCAAGAAGTGCAGAATACTATATTATTTTATTGGGCCAGTCAGATTCGTTCTACCACCCTAGGAGCATGATCACAGAGCAGAATCAAAACCTAGGGTTCAATTCATAAGTTCGAAGTGGAGGCAGAAAGTGATTCACGTTGTGCCGCGACGTTAAATCAAACGTTTGTCGGGAGGCAACCCAACTTTACTGCTTTCTTTTGTTTTTTAATTATTATTATTTTTTTATTATATTATTTTTGTAGTGTCAATTTTTTATTTTCTAGGAGCATGAAAAACAAAGCTATTGGAAGGATGCAACAGCAAACCAGATGGTTAGAATAAAGTGTGAGGTACCCGCACGAAGGATCAGGTCTGGGAGAAGTCTGAGTACCCTATGAGATGTTAGTGCTTCGGCCTTTGGCCTATCAGAGAGTTTCTTTTACCCTCTTGTATGTATGGGTGTGCATTGGGGACAATGCACAATTTTAAGTGTGGGGTGAAGAGATTGTCTGGGTGACTTTCTATGCTATTTTAGTTGTGTTAGTTTAATTGAATATTTTTTTAAATAGAAAAGATTGGACTTTTCCCGACGATGGATCTATTAGACAATTTTCTTGAGGGATTTAAGTCAAAAGAAAAAAAACAAAAAGATTTTTTTTGTTAGGTAGTGTAGCAATTGTCCTTTGGTTTTTCTTTGTGCCGTGGTTCTTTTTCAAGGGTTTTATTTGAACTGGGTGTAGTTAGTCTTTTTTTTATGAATAAGAGTCATTGTGCTGTGTTTTGAAATGAAGCAATATATCTTGACTTTGTTATGCCTTGAGAATAGTGAGTACTTTGGTTGTGACGCTTAGGCTCAGTTTTTGACTCTTGGAAGTGCCTTAAATCGTAGATTCTTAAATTTGCTTAACTGCTTTGACTGGAGTGTCGTGATAATACTAATCATGAGTGAGTTATGTGCCATGTATGTGTGAGGTTTGTATGTATTCAGTGCATTGCATTTGATGTCTAGAACTTGTCCCGTATGTTTGCAAAGCGAAATAGTAGCTTTGTTCAGTCTTGGAAGTGATATAGGCGTTTCTTTGTTGAGCCAAATATGTATATTTTACCCGCCTAATTGTTATGTATCGTAGTTAACCCCTTTGAGCCTGTAATCCTGTTTCTTTGGCAACCACATTACAAGTCCTACCCAATTATTTGAATTAACCATCTATTTGAACCTTTTCACCTCTCATGAGCACTTGAATTGTTATGAACTTTGTAAAAGTTAAAGTATGGAGTGGTTAGTTTGGTTTTTGAGTGGAGCTAATGAAATAAGGAGAAAGATGCATTGTTTTGGAAAAGTAAGAGCCACTTGAATTGACAAAGAAAAGAAAAGAAAAAAAATAATTGTATTGTGTGCAGATATTCATTGACAAGTGGTGAATCTTGATGTAATTGTGCTTAAATAATTTGGGAGTTGATGTATATTGATGTGAAGGTGGAGTCATGGTTTGACATAAGTGTGAGATTTTAAATGTTAAAGTATATGTATTAAAGTGCTTAGGGAGGTGTAGTCACTTTTATGTCTAAATGCATCCTACCCGTCCCGCAGCCTACATTACAACCAAATAAAGTCCTACTTGATCCTAGACAGAATGAGCTCGATTAGTAGAGTGGTACACTACATGCAAGCCTATGGTGCATCTTTTGTGGCATATGAATGTTATTTCTGAGAGGGAGTGAATTCTTTCTATCTTGAGTTACTAATTGTTCTTAAATTTTATTGTGTGTGTAGAACTATTCTCTTTTGTATTGTGAGGGCACTAGATTCATGAATGAAAGGTAATTTCAGTGACCTCTATGTTAGAGTAAGTGGGTGAGTTGTGAATAATGCGTGGTACTTGTGAGTCAACTCTTGAGGTGAAGATGTTACACTTTTGTGCTTATTCTATTTTAAATATTCTTGGTGTGATGAGTTAGGAAAATTGCTTAAAAATGTCGTGTCTATATAAAGTGTAGTTTGATTGCTCGAGGAGGAGCAATGTTTTAAGTGTGGGGTATTGATGATAGGCTATAATTATGTATTTTAGTCGCTTATTACACTCTAATGTACTGCACTTTAATTGAGTTTGAGCTTTAATCGCTAGTGTTTTGCAGTAATTGTGTGTTTTATGCCTTGTAGGAGTGATTTTGAGCTATGTAGATTCTATGGAATGAATTCAAGTGAGTTAGAACTTTGAAGTCTGAGTAAAATCCCAAGGAATTAAGCCGGGATCGTGTTCAGGGATCAACGGTTGATAGTTAAGAACGAAACGGAGAATCGAGCGGGCATATTGTCTAGTAAAATGCACATAACTTTTTCATTAGAACTTCGTTTGGGCTCCACAATATATCGTTGGAAAGCTATTTGAAAGAGCTACAACTTCATGTTTTGCGTTTTTGCAAATTCCCACTACCGCGGCGCGTGTTGCGGCGCGCCTGTGGAAATTTCCTGCAGCCTGTCAGAATCAGCAATTTGAACTTTCCCACTACCGCCTCGCATGGTGCGTCACCCCATGCGGCACGATAGTGCAAACTTTACAGAGTGATTGTCCTATTTCATGCGGGAGAAGGTATTTTCATCTGGGCCCGACCCTACTTGGTATAAATACATGTAAAAACGCTATTTTGGAGAGGTTGGACAAATTTGAGACACAGATTCGACCTAAGGAGGCAGAGACAAAATAGGAGCAAGGCGGGGAATTCTTCTACGAGTTTTTCCTTCCTCTTTCTATTTTTCATTGTTGGTTATGACTTTTAGTATTGTAGTTTTACATACTATTATGAATAGATAATTTGTTATCTAGGGTTTTGGTGGAACCTTTTGTAGGATAAATTCTTGTTATGTTTTTATATAATTGAGCCGTAGTATTTTCTCTATTTGTTCAACTATATTATTCTTGTGGTTGATTGAAGGGCCCTCAATTAGCTGTGCCTATTTAGTATGTATTACTCGGGAGAAAGTGCATATTAGGTAGTTGTTGTTAGGGATAACGAAACTTTTGGTGCGATCTAAGTGAGCTGTAATTGAAGCCATCTAGCATAACTTAGGAGAGTATGTCTAGTAAATTGTCGTATTTACTCGAGAGAGAATTACAACACGCATAGCGCTCATGATCAGTAGAGAATACTTAGGTGAAATTATAGAAGACATAGCGGGAAAGATTCCGACAATTGGGAAATCATAACTGTAGACCTCCGTAATCTTTTCTCCAATCTGTAATGTCTTTAGTTGTTAATTTACTACTAGTAGTCGTACCCGCGCAATGCGCGGTCAATATTAAAAAAATATTAATTAAATTAAATTATGATCAGGCTTGTTTGATCCTATTAGATCGTATTGCTTTAATAAAATTCAATTGTCATCTTGTTTGTCAATACGATATACCCAATAATGAAATCTCTATTAAATCAAACGTACTTATATAGTCAGTGAATAACTTTTTTGTTCTATTTTTCTTTATTATATTAAACAATATTTAGTATTCGCTTTCTTTTTGTAATATATGAGAAGATATATAATTTATTACTATTGAATTTTTTTTTTGCTTTTTTATTTTAAAATAATTTAAAAACTCCAACTTGAAACTACTCCCACCCAATTTGAATGGGTAGTTTTTTTTTATATTTATATTTTCGTTTTTTATATAGTTAATTATAAGATATCTATATTTATTAATTCAAATAAAGTAATCAATTAATATATATATGAATATATTCATATATATGGTATATATATATATATATATATGAATATATTCATATATATGGTAGTTTTATATTTTTTTATTATTTTTGTTTTTATATATATTTAAATTCAAAAATAATAACCAATAACTAATTATTAAATAAAAATAATTACCAATTTGAATGGGTAGTTATTTTCTTTTATATTTATATTTTCGTTTTTTTTTTATAGTTAATTATAAGAAATCTTTTTTTATTTTAATTATTTTAAAACTCCAACTTGAAACTATTCTCCGATTTGAATGGGTAGTTTTTCTTCTGTTTTTATAGCTTTATTATTTTTTTGCTTTTTGATTTTAAAATAATTTAAAAATTCCAACTTGAAACTACTCCCACCCAATTTGAATGGGTAGTTATTTTTTTATATATTTGTTTTTTATTTTTTTATTATAGTTAATTATTAATAATAGATATAGATAAGAAATCTATATTTATTATTTATTAATTAAATTAAAGTAACCAATTTAATATATATATATATATATATATAACCAATTATATATATATATATATATATATATATATATATATATATATATATATATACATATATATGGTAGTTTTTTTAATTATATTCATTTTTTAGATATATTTAAATTAAAAAGAAAAACCAATAACTAATTTAATAACTAATTATGCCATGTGTCATTCTATTGTTCTGCCATTTGGCTTCATGAGGTGCTTTTGTCTTCTGCTTTTAATTATAGATAGATAGATGGTAGTTTTATATTTTTTTTATTATTTTCGTTTTTATATATATATATAAATTCAAAAATAATAACCAATAACTAATTATTAATTAAAAATAAGTACCAATTTGAATGGGTAGTTATTTTCTTATATATTTATATTTTCGTTTTTTTATTATAGTTAATTATAAGATATCTTTTTTTATTTTAATTATTTTAAAACTCCAACTTGAAACTATTCCCCGATTTGAATGGGTAGTTTTTCTTGTGTTTTTTTCCTTTTTTTATAGCTTTTTTTTTGGCCTTTTGATTTTAAAATAATTTAAAAATTCCAACTTGAAACTACTCCCACCCAATTTGAATGGGTAGTTATTTTTTTATATATTTGTTTTTTATTTTTTTATTATAGTTAATTATTAATATAGATATAGATAAGAAATCTATATTTATTATTTATTAATTAAATTAAAGTAACCAATTTAATATATATATATATATATATATATATATATACATATATACATATATATGGTAGTTTTTTTAATTATTTTTATTTTTTATATATATTTAAGTTAAAAAGAAAAACCAATAACTAATTTAATAACTAATTATGCCATGTGTCATTCTATTGTTCTGTCATTTGGCATCATGAGGTGCTTTTGTCTTATGCTTTTAATTATAGATAGATGTTTTTTTTTTGCTTTTTGATTTTAAAATAACTTAAAAATTCTAACTTGAAACTACTCCCACCCAATTTGAATGGGTAGTTATTTTTTTATATATTTGTTTTTTATTTTTTTATTATAGTTAATTATTAATATAGATATAGATAAGAAATCTATATTTATTAATTTATTATTTAAATTCAATACAATTTAATATATATATATATATATATATATATATATATATATATATATATATATATATATATATACACACATATATATGGTAGTTTTTTTTAATTATTTTCATTTTTTAGATATATTTAAATTATAAAGAAAAACCAATAACTAATTTAATAACTAATTATGCCATGTGTCATTCTATTGTTCTGTCATTTGGATTCATGAGGTGCTTCTGTCTTCTGCTTTTAATTATAGATAGATGGTAGTTTTATATTTTTATTATTATTTTCGTTTTTATATATATTTAAATTCAAAAATAATAACCATTAACTAATTATTAATTAAAAATAACTGCCAATTTGAATGGGTAGTTATTTTCTTATATATTTATATTTTCGTTTTTTTATTATAGTTAATTAAAATATATCCTTTTTTATTTTAATTATTTTAAAACTCCAACTTGAAACTATTCTCTGATTTGAATGAGTAGTTTTTCTTCTGTTTTTTTCCGTTTTTTATAGCTTTATTTTTTTTTTTTGCATTTTGATTTTAAAATAATTTAAAAATTCCAACTTGAAACTACTCCCACCCAATTTGAATGGGTAGTTATTTTTTTATATATTTGTTTTTTATTTTTTTTATTATAGTTAATTATTAATATAGATATAGATAAGAAATCTATATTTATTATTTATTAATTAAATTAAAGTAACCAATTTAATATATATATATATATATATATATATATATATATATATACATATATATGGTAGTTTTTTTAAATTATTTTCATTTTTATATATATTTAAATTAAAAAGAAAAACTAATAACTAATTATGCCATGTGTCATTCTATTGTTCTGTCATTTGGCTTCATGAGGTGATTTTGTCTTCTGCTTTTAATTATAGATAGATAGATGGTAGTTTTATATTTTTTTATTATTTTCGTTTTTATATATATTTAAATTCAAAAATAATAACCAATAACTAATTATTAATTAAAAATAACTACCAATTTGAATGGGTAGTTATTTTCTTATATATTTATATTTTCATTTTTTTATTATAGTTAATTATAAGATATCTTTTTTTATTTTAATTATTGTAAAACTACAACTTGAAACTAATCTCCGATTTGAATGGGTAGTTTTTCTTTTGTTTTTTTCCGTTTTTTATAGCTTTTTTTTTTTTGCCTTTTGATTTAAAAATAATTTAAAAATTCCAACTTGAAACTACTCCCACCCAATTTGAATGGGTTGTTATTTTTTTATATATATATTTTTTATTTTTTTTATTATAGTTAATTATTAATATAGATATAGATAAGAAATCTATATTTATTATTTATTAATTAAATTAAAGTAACCAATTTAATATATATATATACATATACATATATATGATAGTTTTTTTAATTATTTTCATTTTTTAAATATATTTAAATTAAAAAGAAAAACTAATAACTAATTTAATAACTAATTATGCCATGTGTCATTCTATTGTTCTGCCATTTGGCTTCATGAGGTGCTTTTGTCTTCTTCTTTTAATTTTAGATAGATGGTAGTTTTATATTTTTTTATTATTTTCGTTTTTATATATATTTAAATTCAAAAATAATAACCAATAACTAATTATTAATTAAAAATAACTACAAATTTGAATGGTTAGTTATTTTCTTATATATTTATATTTTCGTTTTTTATTATAGATAAGTATAAGATATCTTTTTTTATTTTAATTATTTTAAAAGTCCAACTTGAAATTATTCTCCGATTTGAATGAGTAGTTTTTCTTCTGTTTTTTTTCCGTTTTTTATAGCTTTATTTTTTTTGCTTTTTGATTTTAAAATAATTTAAAAATTCCAACTTGAAACTACTCCCACCCAATTTGAATGGGTAGTTACTTTTTTTTATATATATTTTTTATTATTTTTATTATAGTTAATTATTAATATAGATATAGATAAGAAATCTATATTTATTATTTATTAATTAAATTAAAGTAACCAATTTAATATATATATATACATATACATATATATATATATATACATATATATGGTAGTTTTTTTTAATTATTTTCAGTTTTAGATATATTTAAATTAAAAAGAAAAACCAATAACTAATTTAATAACAAATTATGCCATGTGTCATTCTATTGTTCTGCCATTTGGCTTCATGAAGTGCTTTTGTCTTCTGCTTTTAATTATAGATAGATTTTTTTTTCTTTTTGATTTTAAAATAATTTAAAAATTCCAACTTGAAACTACTACCACCCAATTTGAATGGGTAGTTATTTTTTTATATATTTGTTTTTTATTTTTTTATTATATTTAATTATTAATATTGATATAAATAAGAAATCTATATTTATTATTTATTAATTAAATTAAAGTAACCAATTTAATATATATATAACCATATATATATATATATATATATATATATATATATATATATACATATATATATACATATATATATACATATATATGGTAGTTTTTTTAATTATTTTCATTTTTTAGATATATTGAAATTATAAAGAAAAACCAATAACTAATTTAATAACTAATTATGCCATGTGTCATTCTATTGTTGTGCCATTTGGCTTCATGAGGTGCGTTTGTCTTCTGCTTTTAATTATAGATAGATAGATGGTAGTTTTATATTTTTTTATTATTTTCGTTTTTATATATATTTAAATTCAAAAATAATAACCAATAACTAATTATTAATTAAAAATAACTACAAATTTGAATGGTTAGTTATTTTCTTATATATTTATATTTTTATTTTTTTATTATAGTTAATTATAAGATATCTTTTTTTATTTTAATTATTTTAAAACTCTATTTTGAAACTATTCTCCCATTTGAATGGGTAGTTTTTCTTCTGTTTTTTATAGCTTTATTTTTTTTTTGCTTTTTGATTTTAAAATAATTTAAAAATTCCAACTTGAAACTACTCCCTCCCAATTTGAATGGGTAGTTATTTTTTTATATATTTGTTTTTTATTTTTTTATTATAGTTACTTATTAATATAGATATAGATAAGAAATCTATATTTATTATTTATTAATTAAATTAAAGTAACCAATTTAATATATATATATATATATAACCAATTTTATATATATATATATATATATATATATATATACACATATATATGGTAGTTTTTTTAATTATTTTTATTTTTTAGATATATTTAAATTAAAAAGAAAAACCAATAACTAATTTAATAACTAATTATGCCATGTGTCATTCTATTGTTCTGCCATTTGGCTTCATGAGGTGCTTTTGTCTTCTGCTTTTAATTATAGATAGATAGATGGTAGTTTTATATTTTTTATTATTATTTTCGTTTTTATATATATTTAAATTCAAAAATAATAACCAATAACTAATTATTAATTAAAAATAACTACCAATTTGAATGGGTAGTTATTTTCTTATATATTTATATTTTCGTTTTTTTATAATAGTTAATTATAAGATATCTTTTTTTATTTTAATTATTTTTAAACTCCAACTTGAAACTATTCTCTGATTTGAATGGGTAGTTTTTCTTCTGTTTTTTTTTCCGTTTTTTATAGCTTTATTGTTTTTTTGCCTTTTGATTTAAAAATAATTTAAAAATTCCAACTTGAAACTACTCCCACCCAATTTGAATGGGTAGTTACTTTTTTATATATTTTTTTTTATTTTTTTTATTATAGTTAATTATTAATATAGATATAGATAAGAAATCTATATTTATTATTTATTAATTAAATTAAAGTAACCAATTTAATATATATATAACCAATTATATATATATATACATACATATATATGGTAGTTTTTTTAATTATTTTCATTTTTATATATATTTAAGTTAAAAAGAAAAACTAATAACTAATTTAATAACTAATTATGCCATGTATCATTCTATTGTTCTGCCATTTGGCTTCATGAGGTGCTTTTGTCTTCTGCTTTTAATTATAGATAGATTTTTTTTTTGCTTTTTGATTTTAAAATAATTTAAAAATTCTAACTTGAAACTACTCCCACCCAATTTGAATGGGTAGTTATTTTTTTATATGTTTGTTTTTTATTTTTTTTATTATAGTTAATTATTAATATAGATAAAGATAAGAAATCTATATTTATTATTTATTAATTAAATTAAAGTAACCAATTTAATATATATATATATATATATATATATATATGGTAGTTTTTTTAATTATTTTCATTTTTTAGATATATTTAAATTAAAAAGAAAAACCAATAACTAATTATGCCATGTGTCATTCTATTGTTTTGCCATTTGGCTTCTTGATGTGCTTTTGTCTTCTGCTTTTAATTATAGATAGATAGATGCTAGTTTTATATTTTTTTATTATTTTCGTTTTTATATATATTTAAATTCAAAAATAATAACCAATATCTAATTATTAATTAAAAATAACTACCAATTTGAATGGGTAGTTATTTTCTTATATATTTATATTTCCGTTTTTTTATTATAGTTACTTATAAGATATCTTTTTTTATTTTAATTATTTTAAAACTCCAACTTGAAACTATTCTCCGATTTGAATGGGTAGTTTTTCTTCTGTTTTTTTCCGTTTTTTATAGCTTTATTTTTTTTTGCCTTTTGATTTAAAAATAATTTAAAACTTCCAACTTGAAACTATTCCCACCCAATTTGAATGGGTAGTTATTTTTTTATATATATTTTTTTTTATTTTTTTTTATCATAGTTAATTATTAATATAGATATAGATAAGAAATCTATATTTATTATTTATTAATTAAATTAAAGTAACCAATTTAATATATATATATATATATATAACCAATTATATATATATATATATACATACATATATATGGTAGTTTTTTTTATCTATTTTCATTTTTTATATATATTTAAATTAAAAAGAAAAACCAATAACTAATTTAATAACTAATTATGCCATGTATCATTCTATTGTTCTGCCATTTGGCTTCATGAGGTGCTTTTGTCTTTTGTTTTTAATTATAGATAGATAGATGGTAGTTTTACATTTTTTTATTATTTTCGTTTTTATATATATTTAAATTCAAAAATAATAACCAATAACTAATTATTAATTAAAAATAACTACCAATTTGAATGGGTAGTTATTTTCTTATATATTTATATTTTCATTTTTTTATTATAGTTAATTATAAGATATCTTTTTTTATTTTAATTATTTTAAAACTCCAACTTGAAACTATTCTCCGATTTGAATGGGTAGTTTTTCTTCTGATTTTTTTCCGTTTTTTATAGCTTTATTTTTCTTTTGCCTTTTGATTTTAAAATAATTTAAAATTTCCAACTTGAAACTACTTACACCCAATTTGAATGGGTAGTTATTTTTTTTATATATTTGTTCTTTATTTTTTTATTATAGTTAATTATTAATATAGATATAGATAAGAAATCTATATTTATTATTTATTAATTAAATTAAAGTAACCAATTTAATATATATATATATATATATATATATATATATATATATATATATATATATATATATACATATATATGGTAATTTTTTTAATTATTTTCATTTTTCAGATATATTTAAATTAAAAAGAAAAACCAATAACTAATTTAATAACTAATTATGCCATGTGTCATTCTATTGTTCTGCCATTTGGCTTCATGATGTGCTTTTGTCTTCTGCTTTTAGTTATAGATAGATTTTTTTTTGCTTTTTGATTTTAAAATAATTTAAATATTCCAACTTGAAACTACTCCCACCCAATTTGAATGGGTAGTTATTTTTTTATATATTTGTTTTTTTTTATTATAGTTAATTATTAATATAGATATAGATAAGAAATCTATATTTATTATTTATTAATTAAATTAAAGTAACCAATTTAATATATATATAACCAATTATATATATATATACATACATATATATGTATATATATATATATATATATATCTATATATATACACATATATATGGTAGTTTTTTTAATTATTTTCAATTTTTAGATATATTTAAATTATAAAGAAAAACCAATAACTAATTTAATAACTAATTATGCCATGTGTCATTCTATTGTTCTGCCATTTGGCTTCATGAGGTGCTTTTATCTTCTGCTTTTAATTATAGATAGATTTTCATTTTTTAGATATATTTAAATTAAAAAGAAAAACCAATAACTAATTTGATAACTAATTATGTCATGTGTCATTCTATTGTTCTGCCATTTGGCTTCATGAGGTGCTTTTGTCTTCTGCTTTTAATTATAGATAGATAGATGGTAGTTTTATATTTTTTTTTTTTCGTTTTTATATATATTTAAATTCAAAAATAATAACCAATAACTAATTATTAATTAAAAATAACTACCAATTTGAATGAGTAGTTATTTTCTTATATATTTATATTTTCGTTTTATTATAGTTAATTATAAGATATCTTTTTTTATTTTAATTATTTTAAAACTCAAACTTGAAACTATTCTCCGATTTGAATGGGTAGTTTTTCTTCTTTTTTTTTTCCGTTTTTTATAGCTTTACTTTTTTTTGCTTTTTGGTTTTAAAATAATTTAAAAATTCCAACTTGAAACTACTCTCACCCAATTTGAATGGGTAGTTATTTTTTTATATATTTTTTTTATTTTTTTTATCATAGTTAATTATTAATATAGATATAGATAAGAAATCTATATTTATTATTTATTAATTAAATTAAAGTAACCAATTTAATATATATATATATATATATATATATAACCAATTATATATATATATATACATATATATGGTAGTTTTTTTAATTATTTTCATTTCTGCCATTTGGCTTCATGAGGTGCTTTTGTCTTCTGCTTTTAATTATAGATAGATGGTAATTTTATATTTTTTATTATTTTTGTTTTTATATATATTTAAATTCAAAAATAATAACCAATAACTAATGATTAATTAAAAATAACTACCAATTTGAATGAGTAGTTATTTTCTTATATATTTATATTTTTGTTTTTTTATTATAGTTAATTATAAGATATCTTTTTTTATTTTAATTATTTTAAAACTCCAACTTGAAACTATTCTCCGATTTGAATGGGTAGTTTTTATTCTGTTTTTTTCCGTTTTTTATAGCTTTATTTTTTCTTTTGCCTTTTGATTTTAAAATAATTTAAAAATTCCAACTTGAAACTACTCCCACCCAATTTGAATGGGTAGTTATTTTTTTTATATATTTGTTTTTTATTTTTTTTATTATAGTTAATTATTAATATAGATATAGATAAGAAATCTATATTTATTATTTATTAATTAAATTAAAGTAACCAATTTAATATATATATATATATATATATGGTAATTTTTTTAATTATTTTAATTTTTTAGATATATTTAAATTAAAAAGAAAAACCAATAACTAATTTAATAACTAATTATGCCATGTGTCATTCTATTGTTCTGCCATTTTGCTTCATGAGGTGCTTTTGTCTTCTGCTTTTAATTATAGATAGATTTTAATTAGTTAGTTAGTTAGTTAAACACAAGAATCTTAATATTTATAAGTTAGGAATTGTTCAAGGTTGTATTCTTGGTGATAGTGAATAACTGTAGCTAAGCCTTAGTTCTCTGTGAGATTCGACTCCGGACTTGTAAACCGGATTATATTTGCAACGACCGCTTTGTCCTTTTTATAAGGCATATTTGAGCGTGATTAGTAGTTTCCCTTTTTTTAATCTAAGAGTATTTTTTCCCAAAGTTAAGATATTTGACTAAGCTTTTAGAAGAAGAACAAAGTGATTTTGAGTAGAAAAAGAAGTAACTTTTTGAGAAACCGAAAAATAATTTCTCACCAAAATACTTTTAAGAAAAATAAATTTAGAAACAGCTTGATCAAATACTAATTTTTGTTCAAAAATATTTTTCACATTAAGCCGTCAAACACAATCTTCTTCCTAACAAAATTACTTTTTTTCAAACTTTTATAAAATATACTTTTCAAAATAACAGATTTTAAAAGTTTGGATATAAATCAGCAAATATGTAAGTCAGGATAAGTAGATAGATACAGAGGACGTAGGTGTTAGTGTTGATTCCAAACAAATGGCTATACAAATATTTTCTCCTAAAATTCAACAGCCATTGAAGTCCACTATTCCTTGTTGTGCTTCTTCAAGTAATGGGCGCAGTGTCTTTGTGCCTTGCGCTTACAGTCCATCTCGTAGGATTGCTTTATTTCAACTCAGTACAGGTTCTTGCATTTCATTCTTCTTATTTCATATCTTGTGAGTAGTGTACACTATACCTTCATGATTTTGTTACACTATTAGATACCTAACTGAAAAAAGAATGGCCTTTTATTCTTATCTTATCCAAATGCAATTCAAACTTAACTAAGCAAAACATGAAAAGGTTGTAGAGATTGATTTGGGGGAAAATTTCACTGCTGGGTACAACAACAACAACAACAACCCAGTATAATCCCACAAGTGGGTCTGGGGAGGATAGTGTATACGCAGAACTTACCACTACCCTAGATTAGGGAGGTTGTTTCCGAATAAACCCTCGGCACAAGAAGATGAAATGCGACAATATAATAGTAACAACAACATAAACAGAAATATAGTACCAGCGAACGAAGAGTCAGAAAATATACCTGGAAAAGCAATATCAATAATCAATGCAGTGACAAGGTCCTAGAAAATAGTACGAGCACAACATGTACCACTGACATACTAAAACACGACACTGACCGACTATACTTACACACAAAAGTTGGTTTTTTTTCTTTCTGTGAAGTCTTTACCGTCCTCAATTTAGAGATTACGTAACAGTATAATTTCAACGCTGCAGATAATGAATTGTCTGAAAAACCTTTAAGGCCTGTTCGGAAACCAATGTGTAATTACTAGCGTAGTAATTACGTAGTCAAGTAATTACACCGTATAGTAATTACAATGACCTATTTGTTTGTGATAATATAATTTCCAATGTCATTTTGGTTTACAAATGTGATTACATTATTCTTTTGTTTTGAATGTGTGACAAATACATGTATATATCAGAAATGTTCAAAATGAAAGAGGAAAGAATTTCAGATGTGTATGTAATTCCACCAATTCTCCACCCCCCAACCCCCCCACCCCCACCCCCAAAGAATTGGAGGGTGTTGCTCCCCTTTAATTACACCCAATTTCAAGTGACCAAGTAATTAATTGACCAGACAAACATGCCAAATTGTGTAATTACATCCAACTACAAGGTGACGTTCAAAACAGGCCCTTAATGGTGTTGCAAACTCACCAAGTCCATAGGATATTTTCTAATCCCAAATGAAAAAAGAATGAAGAACAAGAAAGGGTCTTCTGCTGAGAGCTAGGTATCTGAATTGGTAGTCAATCCATTACAAAATGTGGGGCTCATCAGCCTAAGATTACACTTTGTGAATTTCATTTGGATTAAAAGTTATTTCATGATGATCTTTCAATTCTTCGAATATTAGAAAATATTTCTCATTTCATTGAATTGATTAATTAAGTTAATTAGCTGTAACTGATCATCTAGTAATTACATTATATAGAATTTCGAGTGAGGGGTGGCAGATGAATATGGAGAACTAGTAGAGCAGATCACATAAAGCCTATTGTGCAATGTAGTTCGCTATCTGTACCTTTTGACAGCACCATTCCCAAATAAAGGTAGGAGCTATAGGTTGTCCCTACTATGAACACAAAATTCTTTGTCACACTCTCTGTATAAGAAATTCTGACCAACGGTCTATAGAGCAGTTGATATTTTAGATGTATAACCATAACTTCGTATAGATAGAAATAAAAGACTGAAGAATGGTGGATTAGTAAATGGCTTACAAAAGTTCATTGGTTATCAGCTATCACTCAATCACAGCTATTCAATGGAAAAGCACCTGAATCCATTGACGCTGAAGGGAAAGTGATTGAAAGTGGAACTAACGCTGAACTGGCGCAGTCAAATATTGCCCTAAGTGATGAAAATGCATCAGAGTGGATCAAGAAGGACAAAAGAAGAATGCTCCATGCTGTTTATCGTGTTGGGAATTTGGACAAGACAATCAAGTATGTTTACTTTTTCAGAGAAGAATTCAGTACTATGTTTCATATTCCCAAATCCCAACTAGGTAACAAAGTTGTCTTGTGATGCAGATTCTACACAGAATGCTTGGGAATGAAGCTGTTAAGGAAACGAGACATACTAGAGGAGGGTTATTCAAATGCTTTTCTTGGTTATGGACCTGAAGAAACAAATTTCGCCGTTGAACTTACTTACAGTAAGGCTCCTCATAGTTTGCAGTTGCCACTATGCTTTTTTCAGCAGTCGTCTATTATATTTTACAATGTTGCAGTCATTGTACTTCCCTGTTGCTTTCAGACTATGGAGTTGACAAGTATGACATTGGAACTGGTTTTGGTCATTTTGGAATTGCAGTTGAGGATGTAAGTTGTTCATAAGATGAAAAATTCAATCAGTTCAATTTATACTTCTTTGATGTCATGCAATCAAGTAAACTATGATCACGAGCTTTAGAGGTCTTTAGTGCAGTTGCCTTTGAATTGATTATCTTTTACCTTTGTGATTGGTATTGGTTTTAAAAGTTACTCTACTGCTCATTACATGCTGGTGACTTTCATACATCTTGCCATGAAAAGTACCAGCATATCAGTTAGACACCTTTAGAAAAGCTCTTCTAATAGTAATTCTTTGTCTTTGTTTTTCCTATAATTGTTTATAGAAGTTCACATATATTTACCGGGACATAATTTTCGAATTTTCCATATAGGTTGCTAAAACGGTAGACTTAGTAAAAGCTAAAGGAGGGACCTGGAACCTGGTCCAATCAAAAGTTGGAGGAACTATAATTGCCCTCGTGGAAGATCCTGATGGCTACAAATTTGAACTTTTACAGAGAGGGCCTACTCCTGAACCTTTCCGTGAAGTAATGCTTCGTGTAGGAGATCTTGACCAGTCCATTAATTTCTATAAGAAGGTAAACTGCAACATTTGCTAGATGAAAGTTCTAGGTCTTCAAAACTTAAACTGCTTTATTACATACTTGTCCTCTTAGATTGCAATAAATACTAAATCCTCATTGCTGATTAATTTTTCAAGGCATTTGGCATGGAGCTTCTTTGTAAAAGAGATAATCCTGATAACAAAGTGAGTTTATAGGTTATTTTGCGAAATATTGTTCTATTGTGGTTATAGTTGTACTTTTTCCTGTTTGTATGCTTATGCAATCTTCTTGTTGTTGGAAAGTGCACTGAGTTATGTATTGTCTCACATTGGCTATTAAAGGGCTTCCAAAGGGGTTTGTAATGTAAGGTGTTTGTAAAGATCATAAGGTCACTCTAATCGTTGTTTTATGTTTTTGGTTGAGTACTCTAATTCTTTCATATGTTTAATTGTGTGAACCACCTCATGTAAAAATTTAAGCTATTTGAGAGCGGCAAGTTTATTTATTTGATTTATGGCTGCAACACCTTTAATAAAACTACTCCTCATTGGTTTCCTTTTACTCTTGATTTTCTCTCCATTGGCTTTGCAAACATACTTCAAGTTCAAGGTGGTACACAATTCCTGTCATGCTAGATTGAGTCTCTACACTAGGATGGTCTATCTTCTTATATTCTCCATTAGATTTTATTAAAGTAATGCCCCCTGCACTTTATATATTGTTTTTTTTACTTGGACATTTCCTAATGCTTATTTATAGTTTTGTCTCTCTTCTGTTTATTAGTAATTAACACTTGTTTTCAGAACACAATAGCCGTCATGGGTTATGGACCTGAAGACAAAAATGCAGTTCTGGAATTGACATATACCTATGGTGTCAAAAGCTATGATAAAGGAAATGGCTATGCTCAGGTAACGCCATTCTTTCTAATATATTATTACAAATTAAGTGACCTTATTACTTTGTAGTATGTTGTTTAAGACGTGTAAAATTGGCACACTCATTTGAAGTTAATTGACCTTAGTTTCTTTCCCTGACTTGAGATAATCTGTAGATATCAATCAGCTTGTAAGAGACATTCCATATCTTTGCAGATTGCAGTAGGAACAGATGATGTATACAAGACTGCAGAAGCTATAAAACTGTATGGCGGGGAAATTGTACTTGAACCTGGACCATTGCCGGGCATCAACACCAAGATCATGGCATGCGTTGATCCTGATGGTTGGAAGACAGTAAGTCTTCAACAGTTATGATTATTTTTGGCATGACCTAGTAGTTACCTTTCCAGCATTAGACAATGCACCAAAACTTGTTTTTAGACATCTCATGCTTTATTGTGTCGGAATATAATTTGAAGGCAGTCATCTACCTTGAAATCACTAGCATTGACTATCTTCTAGCTTTATTTGAAGAGAGGACAGAACAAAAGTTATAAAAAGATCAATCACTGAAAACTTCTCTTCACTGACCCTCACTACATTGGCCAGGACCACGTAAATAAACAATCGCTTAGTCACTGCTAACCTTGCACTAGCTGAGAGAGAAAAAGATGATGTATCAAATCTGCAGTAGAGACATCATTTTCTTCAATATGTGAAAAGATGATGACACTCTATTGGCTAAATTCATATGTTAATTTGACCAACTAAGTTTTTGGTATAGAATCACTGTATGTCAGCACCTATTGAATTTAGGAAAAAATAATGTTATTTTTGGATTGGACTCCAAATTTAAGCTAAAACATTATTTCTGCAATAGTAAAGCTGAAGTATGTTGGTCTATTGGATAATACCTAGGTCTGTTCAATTGAGACACAGGACGTATCCGTAAATGGCAAAAGCATACACCACTATAAGGTTGGTGATTGATGTAAGGTTTCTGGCTTGTGAAATGATGTCATGTGGAATCTAGTTAGGGAAGACTAATTCAAACCAGGCATCTGAGTGGGAACAAAATGTTCAGCTACAGTTAGAGCACCAATTTTTTCCACTTGTGATAGGTATCAGAATAGGAAGGATACTTTTTTTTTTCTTTATATGCTTTCCATCTTTAGTTATTTAATTTTTTCATCTTGCAGGTTTTTGTTGATAATGCTGATTTTATGAAGGAATTAGAGTGAACATATACAGTATCACCTCAAACATCTCAATTCTGCACTAGGCTTCTGAAGAAGTTTTCACAATTTGTCCAGTGATATCATTCAGATCATCTATTGCAGCATTAACCAAGGACAGATCAGTGCCATTTTTTAATATGTAATCTATCCCTATATATAGATGTAACAGCTGAAATAAATCCATTACTTCTCTGGTTGGATGTCTTATTTTAGAGTTTGAAAGTCACACTAAAAGCTACTACATCGGTTCTCTTTTGAAATGTTCATCCAAAGTCATGTCATGGTCATGCGGCAGCACAACATTTGTTGAATCCCATCCACCCACATTTGTTTCTCTCCTTTGTTTCTGCATTCGAATTCAATCATCCTGTCTGCAGTTTGTATCCCGAAATAGCACTTCTGCTCATCACCTTCCTCGTCTCGTCCATGCCATGCTGCTATGTCACAATAGACTCCAGAGACCTCACCTGTGCATTCAACAACCACCAATTTAGATGAAAGTGTAAAGGAAGACAGAGACAATTTGATACTAAAGTGAGTGTTTTCTTTTGGCTTACATTTCTTTTTCTTTGTGAATGTTCCTGCCATGTGCTTGCTTTTCATTTTAGCTATGACCTGCTACCAAAGATTCATATTCTCTTATTTTGTTATGATGATATAGGGTGGCATGAGATAACAACCATGTGAGCTGCACAAGTAAACTTTGTTGCTTTCCATCTAACAGCTTATTCGAGGATTTTAGAATGTACACTGAGCAGATTTTACATTACATATTGATCTGAAACTCAGTAGTTGTTTAATAGTACTCTCATATATTACCTGCCAATCAGAATTTATGCTGAAAGAGACTTGTTTCCAGTGGAGATCTCCTGCATGAACAGAAAAATTATTGACAAAATAACTGCAGTATATCTTGCAAGGTAAGTGTAGTTCCTCAATCCATAGTACCTTTTCTTGTACGTTTGAGTAGTTCTCCCCCTTTGGCAACATAGCTCAGAGCTGCTGTAACAGTTGATTCTTTGTTACCTTCGACACGCTCGTCAGCTAGAGCAACAGCTGCAGCTCCATTTCCTTTCTGTAGCCTCGCCCTTAGAGTCGCAGCACCTCTCAATGCTGTAACGGTGAATGCCGATGAGATAGATTAGTGTTACAGTTTCTTTATAGTATGAAACAGTTGACAATAATTGTTTGCATCTCTATAAATGGTTGACCAGTTGGATTGATACCTGTAGCAGCTCCAGCAGTTAAGGTCATGATGTCTCCACTAGTTCTCGCATTAATAGCTGAGTTTACAACCGATAAGATTTGATCCTGTTCAGCACCCATGTCCTCTGCAATTTCAATACAATGGGATGCAACTAAAGCTGCCGCAGATGCAATTGCAGTTGACATCTTTGAAGATGCTTTGTGTTGGGTTTTGGACTTCTCTGGAGAAGTTACTGATGCAGTTGCAAGAGCAGCCACAGCAGCTGCAACCCCTGCTACGGAAATTGCTGCGTGCACTTGGGCACTGTGAGTTCTAAGCTCTTGTTTTTTCTTTTCCTTTTGATCTTTCAGCCATCTACCCATTGTCTTACCACGCATCACGGTCCTGTAGAGCTGCATTATGCCAGTTTTGGTCATGAGGGTTCAGATGCATTAGTAAAATATTTCCAAAATAAATGTATACCCCAGCTTTCATCAAATGTTGACTAGAGAGGAAATCTGGATTGAGTGCCTGATGTAGTAAAAACAATTCCTGCACACATCAATACAGTTAGTTCTGATTATGGTTATTCAAAGTGAAAAACTGAGAGAGTTGAGGGTAATTTTAGGACCAAGAAAGAAAGTTTAATTCCATCAACCTGGAGTCCATGTACTTAATTAGATTCACAAAACGATGATGACTTCATGGTTACCCTTTCGACCAAATGCAGGATTCATTGTTGTAGTGCCTAGTCTGTGTTCAATATAATTCAGCAAAAACGGTACACCACTACTGTTAATCCTCTAGCCTAACTTTAATTCAACTCTTCAAGTGCAGGTTTTCATAGGACAGTCAGTTTCCACTTTCTTTTAGAGCATGTGCATTTCATACACTTTACTAGTTACTACCCTTACATGCCTTTTGTGCTCTTGAGAAATACGAATAACGGAACATGATAAATTGTTTTATGAAGTATAATAGTGTAGTTATCCTTGTATAATTTCAAAGAAGGATGTGTATATCCAAAAGATTTAGTTGCATGCAAGCATGTGCAAGAATAGATAGGAACCCCCATCCCCTCTTGCTTCTCTCTTTGGTTTACCTTTGTATTGTCACTTCCCCTTGGAGAAACTGGAGGGCTATCTGAGTTAGATGGTGGTTGTTCTTGCTGCAATGTAAAGACAACAAGAGAAACTTGTAATCAATAAATGAATGTAAAGCATTTCCATAACTGGATTTGTTCCCTATACAGAAGTAAATGAACAAAAACACACGCTTTAACGATGAGAGGCTTACAGTTTCCTTCATAATCGATGTTTTTCCAAGTTGACTTTGCAACGAAGAGAATGACATCTTCTCGTCTAGACAACATGTTGGTTTTGTGTGAGAAAGCGCTTTAGAGAGTTCCATAGCTGACAGACTCCATGATCTTGCAAGGAACTCCATAGACTCAGTAGGAGTTTCTGGCGGAGGACATGCCAATGGTTGCCAACTTGCTGCACTGTCTTCATTGATCCCTTCCAACTTATTTGACTTGCATTTAACACCACAAGAGCTCACTGTCTCCATTACAACCATTGAAAAGGAGAAGATCAGTGAGTTACTAACTAGTAAAAACTTGGTTCTACTTGAAACTTTTGAATTTTTTTAACTTCAGTAACATTTACTTTTGCCTATATCTATCTGTTGATACCAAAGAAAGTTAACATAGTACGCAAGGGGGAGCACAATGGAAAAAGAGGAAGGAAACAGTGCTATATATAACAGTGTATGACTCAGTGACTCATGAGTACTATGAGTAATAAATTGAAAAGTCTCTTGAAATCTTAAAAATTCAAAAAGAAGGAATGAAGTGGAAGACTCTATTCTAACATTGGAAGGTCCCAGTTTTAAAAGTTTACTTAAAACTTTATTTCCATCTTCCTTTTGTCTTTCTACCCTTATTTCTTCTTTATACATAATAAAGGGTTAAAAAGATTAGTTCTTGAACGGCGGGCTTCATCATGAATATTAAAAAATAGGGACCCTCCATTACATGCATATATTCTCAGAGCTGCAATAAAAACTACAAGCAGAAGATGATACATATACACTTATATAAATGTGTGTTTCACAGTTATAATATTATTTTTGAAGTTCAAAAAGCTGTTGTAATCTATGGCGTGCAGCACTAGATGATCAAAGGGCATTTACTTTTCTTATAATTTTATGCCGAATGGTGAAGTAAAGTTGGAATGAATTTCTTATGAGTTATGACATTCAAAGTGGTTTTCTTTTCCTTTCTTTTGGTTTTCCAGCAACTGTGAAAATGAAAAATGCAACCACTAGTAGGAATCGTTAGCATCTTGTTACGACATATAAGAATTTTAAGATTAAATAACCAAATAGTACTTCACACAAAATGATTTTACTTTAATCAATTAACTGTGATGTATCCTTTAATATGTCAAAATAAATTATTTTGACATGAAACAAGCGCTAAGCGGCATGTTAACCAGCTGATTTAACTACTTTCCATATCGCAGTAATTTAAATGATACTTTCCATTATTATCATTTGATTATTCAATTTTTCTTTGTTGTCTCGGTGAGGTTGGGGGAGACGAAATAAAAGAAAACATGAGCACCTTTGCTCATAATTCAGTTGTGGACCACTTTTTGTTGGGGAAGGTATTGTCTTTTGCAGTCAAAAGAAAAAAATGTGTTAAGGTACAATAGCTTTTCTGCAGCCTAGGATAGTATTTACACCACATTAAGAAATTTAACCTTAGCAATTAAAAATTAAAGTGAGAAGACGTAGAACTTAATCATGCTAAGTGATAAATGTGTGGATGAAAGACATATTTTGCATAGACTCATGATGCGGGTAAGCTTTTACCATCCTTTATTCATGCTTTCTCATACTTTGTATAGTAACCTTTCACTAAAAATTGGGGCACACTACTTTTATAACATAAGCATCCCCGAGGTTAATAGTGTATGCTATGAAACTCGGTAGATAATTAGCTCGCTTTTTCACCCTTCTCCATTTAAATATTAGACTTTTGTTTGCGGCAGAGTTTGAATTTATTGCGTATATTAAATCATATATATTATGCGTTGCGTTCTTACAGCTAGATCAGACTTGACGGCTCTTGACATAGCTCGCTAACTCGGGAAATATAACACTTCTTATGGTTGGTTATCTAAGCATTAGCAAAAGCATCCAAAAGCAATGATGATTAAACACCCGCTTTCCCGCACGGAAGAAAGATGAGATAAAGAAAATAGATAGTAAGAATCTATGTTAAAAATGGGGTTTTATGACTCCAATGCAATCAACAAAGTAGAAGAAAGAGAGAAGCATCTCTCTTTAATTGACCCTTTAATCATTGCTATGTGTCTAATCATGTCTTTAGAGATAGCTAATGGAGCACTAAGTCCTTTGAAGGTCCCAATTCCTCCTTCATTATCACTTTATCAGAAATTTAGGAAGAGCCATTTGCTTTTGAGATCACCTAAAATTGGAAATGTTGGTTTAATAACCATACTGCATGAGTGGAAGTAAGAGCTTTTGGTGATTATTAAGAAACAAATTGCCTTTGATCTTCTAGTCTAGTTAATTTGGCTGTAGCAAAAAAGGTTCTCTTAACTCTTTATAACGAATATACTTTTATCCATAGAGGGTACTTGCTGTGGACAAGGGGCGGAAGCGGTTCACCCGAAAGAACGAAGGAGAAGCATGGACCGAGTATGACTTCTTGACCTCGAGAACTCCTCATACAAAGACAGGAAAAAGCAAACGATGTATTTGGGATCAGACATGACAAAGCAATGTACCCAGATCAAATATGGTTCGACGAGGAAGACGGTTATGCGTGACGGATAGGGGGCCATAGTATTCGCCCTCAACCAAATTTTACGGCGTGAATCTCGTCGGTATCAATCATGGATCAACAATTGTCGGGAAAACCAAATTTTTACCTTTTTAGACTCGTATTAGAGTTGAAATTTTTCTATTGCATAAAGAGAATTTTTTTTTCTTTTCTAACACATTGTAACACACAATTGAAGGCAATACAAAGTTTTCTTTTGTCCTCTAGCTACTGTTCAGGGCATTACTTGTTTGTTCTATCCTTTACTCATGATCAAGCATGTACCGAGGGTCCGATTGAGGACGAACTCCATGTCTAATCAGAACAAGATTGATCATCATATTGCAATTGGTTTGATTATTTATTTTGTCTTTAATTCATCTATTTGTTATTCTTATTAATTCGTATTGAATTAAATCACCTATCCTTTAAACCACGTTCAAATTTAATTGTTACTCATTTTTGGGATAAACAGTTTGGCACCCACCGTGGGGCTAAGGATAATCGTGGTAATTTGGTACGAATATCCATAACACACCCTATTTTACGCTTGTTCTTTGAAATCTTAATTCTAGGTCAGCCTAAAAATGTCAAACTCTCAGTCTGCTCACTTGAACGTTGACGCTAGTCAGGCCATCATGACGAAAATAATAATGTGGTACCCAGTAATGATGTGCTTTCTGTTGATCCCAACGGTGTCCCAGTCGCCGACCCGATTGATGCTAACTCACAGGTGGCAATCAACATCAATTTGCCAACTGATCCCAAAAATAGTGTTCGTAGGGCACCCCGGCCAATAGCTTGAGAAACGCCCGAAGGTGAAGGTGATAGGGTGAGCCTACGAATAATTTTTGAAAATGTTGCACGCTCAACAAACGACAATAACACAGCTACAGAATCAAAGCCACACCCCCAATACGGTCGAGCCTGAACAATCCCGAGAAAACATTCGAAGAGATGAACAAACTACTAAGAGATAGGGTGAAGTCGAGCCCGGGGTAACTTCAGAGGTAATGAAGATGCTCGAAGCATTGACAAAATGGGTGAATTCAGGTGAGAAAAAGATTGAGGCCAACGAAAAAAAGGAGGAAACATACAACTCTAGGGTCGATCAGATCCCAGGAGCACCCCCGATATTGAAGGGACTGGACTCCAAAAAATTTATCCAGAAGCCCTTCCTTCCAAGCGCGGCACCGAAGCCTATCCCGAAGAGGTTTCGATTCTCAATATTCCCAAATATAATGGGACCACAGATCCAAATGAGCATGTAACCTCCTATACATGCGCGATTAAAGGGAACGATTTGGAAGATGACGAAATCGAGTTGGTGTTGCTGAAAAAGTTTGGGGAAACTTTGTCCAAGGGAACAATAATATGGTATCGCAACTTGCCTCCAAATTTCATTGACTCGTTTGATGCTTGCAGATTCTTTCGTAAAAGGCCCATGTCAGAGCCATCAAGGTCGAGACCAGAAAGTCAAATATTTTCAAGGTTAAGCAAAAGGATAACGAGATGCTGAGGGTGTTCGTATCAAAATTCCAAATGAAGCGGATGGACTTGCCACCAATTGCAGACGATTGGTCCATTCAGGCATTCACTCAGGGTTTCAACCCCTGAAGTTTCGTGGCCTCTCAACAGCTAAAACAAAATTTGGTGAAGTACCCGGTGGTAACCTAGACCGACGTCCATAATTGATACCAGTTGAAGATCAGGGTCGAGGACGACCAACTCGGGGCCCCTTCTGGATATGTTTATCCCATCAAGACCGATGATAGGTCTAAGAGAGCCATTGATCAGGATCCAAGACCTGTCCGAGATCAGTATCAACTGTACATCTCATATCAAAGGGAAAACGGATATGGGCGTCACTTAGTAAGTGACGAAAGGAGAAATGATAGAGGTCCTAGTGGCCGAAGATTGATGAGCAAGAACGGATTTGACATGTCACTCGGGAGTAGGGAGGCACCAAGATTATTAGAATATAACTTCAACGTGGATGATGCACGCATCGTGCCGGCCATAGGGTGCATCAAAGATACAAAGTGACCTCGACCATTGCAGTCCGACCTGGCCTAGCGAGATCCTAACTTGATGTGTAAGTATCACGACACTCACGGTCATATCTCGGCCAATATTATCAGATCGAGGGTCGTAAAGCAATTAGGTTTAAAGGATCAAATTATACCGGCAGTCCGGGTATTGAATGGATTCAACATAGCGTGTGAGACCACAAAAGAAGAGATAACTTTGCCGGTAAACACTTCTGGTATGATCCAAGAAACGAAGTTCCATGTGATCGAAGGGGATATGAGGTACAACGCTTTATTCGGAAGGCCATGGATCCATAAAATGAGGGCGGTACCTTCGACTTTACACCAGTCGCTGAAATTTCCCATAACGGGAGGAGGGGGGAGTCAAAACGGTCTATGGAGAGTAGCTGGCCACGAAGGAAATGTTTGTTAATGATGAAGTTATCCCCGTGCCCGCAGTTTCAACATCGAGGAGCACGGAACCAGCCAAAAAAAAGAGATTAAATAGCAATCACTGGTACAGACCTCAGCCAAACCGAAGAGGCATGAAGACCAGAGGGTAGATAATGAGGACGAATACGGAATTCCGAGATCATCCATTGCTCCTGATGACACTGACGCCACCAAATCAATGGTCGAGGAGTTGGAACATGTTATTCAAGCACTTATCGGATCGAAAGGTATACCTGGGCACAAGGTTAAACCTCGAGCTCAGTAAAAAACTTATTAATTTTCTTAAATCTAATATCGGCTATTTTGCTTAGTCCCATTTAGATATGACAGGGATCCCACCGAAGGTAACCACTTACAGGCTGAGTTTGGACCCGAAGTTCCATCCGGTTAAGCAGAAGAGAAGGCTAGAGTCCGAGATCAAACACGCGTTCATCAAGGATGAAGTATCTAAACTTCTAAAAATAGGATTCATCCGGGAGGTTAAATACCCGAGTTGGTTAGCTAATGTAGTGGTAGTACTTAAAAAAGGAAATAAACTAAGGATGTGTGTGGATTATAAAGATCTAAACAAAGCATGCCCGAAGGATTCTTTCTCTTTGCCTAACATCGATCGAATGATCGATGCGATGGTCGGGCACGAGATATTCAGTTTTCTCGGTGCCTACTCGGGGTACAACCAAATTTGGATGGACCAGGACAATCAAGGAAAGACTTCTTTCACAATAAAATTTGGCACCTACTACTATAACATAATGCCGTTCGGATTAAAGAATGCTGGTGCCACATACCAACGCTTAGTAAATCGGATTTTCGAAGAACAAATAGGGAAATCAATGGAAGATTATATTGACGATATGCTGGTCAAGTCCCTGCGAGCAGAGGACCATTTGAGACATTTACATGAAACCTTCGGCATACTAAAGAGATATAACATGAAGCTAAACCCGGAGAAATATGCATTTGGTGTCGGTTCCAGCAAGTTCCTCGGGTTTATGGTGCCTAATCGGGGGATAGAGTTCAACACCGACAAAATAAAGTCCATAGAGGAAATCACTATAGTAGATAACGTCAAGGCGGTTCAAAGACTGACTAGGCATATAGCCGTATTGGTCCGGTTCATCACGAGGTCGTCAGAAAGAGCCATAAGTTCTTCTCACTATTGAAAAAGAAGAATTTTTTTTTGGACCCCGGAATGCTAGTATGCTTTGGAGGAACTCAAGTGATACCTGTCGAGCCCCCATGTGTTGCACACTCCAAAGGCAGATGAACAACTATATCTCTACTTGGCAGTCTCCGAGGTGGCGGTAAGTTGTGTCTTAGTCTGGGAGGTAAAAGGTACTTAATTCCCTATTTATTATGTTAATAGAACCCTGGGCGATTCCGAAACAAGGTATCCTTACCTAGAAAAGTTAGCACTCGCCTTACTAAGTGCTTCCAAGAAACCGAAACCTTACTTTCAATGCCACCCCATATATGTCGTAACCTCTTACCCGCTGAGGAGTATCATGCACAGGCCCGAGCTCGCGAGCCTTCTGGCCAAATGGGCCGTGGAGATTAGAAGATACGATATCAAGTACTGACCCCGAACTTCCATAAAATCTCACATTTTGGCAGACTTCGTGGCCGACTTTATGCCGGCCTTGATACCCAAGGTCGAAAGGGAATTGCTGCTCACCTAGGGGACTAACTCGGGGATCTAGACCCTATTCATGAATATTGCATCCAACATGAAAGGGTCCGGGCCCAGTATTATACTAAAACTGCCTGTGGGTAGCATAATTAGACAGTCTATTAGAACCGCAAAATTTACTAACAATGAAGTTAAGTATAAGGTCATGATTGCAGGTTTGAACTGGCTAAGAGCCTCGGGGCTGAAGTGATTGAAGCTAAATGTGACTCTCTCTTTGTCATAAATCAAGTCAATGAAATGTTCGAAGTGAAGCGGAGGTACTTGGACAAATTACAGGTAACCCTACAACAATTCAAGGAATGAACTTTGCAGCATGTACCTCGGGATCAAAATAGTGAGGCCGATGCACTGGCCAACTTGGGGTCGCCTATCGACTTCGACGAATTCAGATCGGGGATAGTGGTGCAACTGATGAACTCGATAGTAGAATAAGGTTATGCCAAAGTAAACTCGACAAGTTTGACTTGGGATTGGAGAAACAAATATATAGACTACCTGAAGATAGGAAACTTACCATCGGATCCCAAGGAATAGAGAGCCCTATGCACCAAAACTGCCAGATTTAGTTTAGTCGGAGGAACATTGTTTTGAAGATCTTTCTTCGGCTCACTGGCCATATGTTTAGGTCCGGGAGAGACTGAATACACCATCAGAGAAGTTCACGAGGGCACATGCAGGAACTATTCAGGGGCAAAATATTTGGTTTGGAAGCTAATCAGAACTGGCTACTACTGGAATGAAATGGAGAAGGATGTGAAAGACTTTGTGCGGAAATGCGAGGAGTGCCAAAGACATGCCGTAATGATTCATCAACGAGGAAATATGCTCCACCCTATCCTGTCACCATGGCAGTTTATGAAGTGGGGAATGGATATCGCTGGTCCCCTGCTATGGGCACTTGGTAAGTTCCAATACATATTATTCATGACCGACTATTTTTCCAAATGGGTCGAGGCTCAGGCATTCGAGAAGGTCTGAGAGAAAGAAGTCATTGACTTCATCTGGGATCACATAATATGTCGATTTTAGGATATCGACCGAGATCATTTTCGACAATGAAAAGCAATTTGTCGATAACAGGGTAAGTAAGTTTTTCGAAGACCACAATGTCAAGAAGATATTATCAACGCCCTACAAACCTAGTGGGAACGGGCATCCAAAATCGACGAACAAAACTATACTCCAAAACCTAAAAAAGAGATTAACCAATTCAAAAGGAAAGTGGAAGGAAATCTTGCCCGAAGTCCTATAGGCGTACCGTACGACTTCGAAGTCGAGTACTGGGGAGACCCCATTTTCTCTAGTCTATGGAGCGAAAGCTTTAATACCAGTTGAGGTAGGGGAACTGAGCCTCAGGTTCCAGTATGCTACCGAAGTATCGAATGGCGAGGCATCGTCATGAGCCTGGAATTATTGGATGAAAGGCAGGAAGTTTCCCTTGTTCGGTTGGCCGCCCAAAAGCAAAAAGTAGGGAGGTATTATAACCAGAGAGATAACTTATGACATTTTCAAGTTAGGGACTTAGTACTGAGAAAGGTAACAGCACATACCAGGAACCTAAACAGAGGGAAACTGGGCCCGAATTGGGAATGACCATATATATTCATTGGAATAACCGACAAAGGATCGTATAAACTCGAACCGGGAAACGACGTACAACTTCTGAACAACTAGAACGTGACACACTTAAAGTGGTATAACTGCTAAGGTACGAACTTAATTCCTTTTATAATTCGGTTACATTACGGACTAAATTAAGTAAGTACTCGGCCAGGGGTGAATGTGACTATTAGGTCTGAAAGCACGTGTGTTGCACCCTATTTTGCACTAGTCAAAACAAGATTCAACTTGTGATTTCTCTGTTGTTGATGAAAGATAGTCGTCACCTAATATTTAAATATATAATAGGGTACCTATATAATTACTAAAGTCGTATTCTTTATTAGTCTGCTAACCGATGAGATTATGGGTAAGGGTTCTTGTTTTTCTAAGGGAAAGTTGTTAGGCACCTCTTAAAATCTACCTGAGGTAGCTCCTTAGGACTTAGACTAGATTTAGGAATAATTGTTTGTATTATGCTTAACTGATTTTAAAAGATGGTACGACTTGCTATATATTAGGGCATACTACTTACAAAGGAAGTGTAGTTTAAAGAGGGCATGGATTTATAGAGGAGTCTTAGAAAAATAACATCAGTGTATATATGCTTGAAAATATGTGTGATGTTTGTAGTTAGGAAAGCATATGAAAGAAGAGCTAAGTTAAAACACTTTATTCCTAAAGCATGAAAAGTTCATGTTACTGTAATAAGATGAAAATGTTATAAAAGTAAGCTTAAGATATATCTTGACTTCTTAAATATTTGAAGAGATTGTTTGAAAATCTATGTTTGGGCGACATCACCTTGGTTTTCAAAGAGTTGGTTTCCTTTTAGAAGGTCAAACTTGCAATTCAATTCTGGTTTCCTTTTGAAAGAGGGGTCGTCGTCTCTTGCCAAGCTTTTGGGCTTCAAAATATTTAAGAAGAGTTAGCAATACATAGTAGATTAATGATATATATTAGTTTATATGAGTCCACCAAACTATAGAGTACCTGGTCCGCTATGCGTTTCCACTGAGAATACTAATGAAGCAGTAAGTAAAAGAGACGAGATTTTTACGTGGAAAAATCCCACTCAAGGGGAAAAAAGCCACAACCTACACTTGTAGGCTTTCAGCTTCACTAACTTGTAATCACACTATTACAAGCCACTTTGTAATGACTCTATTACAAAGACTTCAACTCAACTTACTCGTGATACACTTATCACAAGCCACTTTGTCACTCGCTAGTCACAAAAACTTTAACTTATGACTAACTCTAGTCACAACACAAACTTAGAAGGTTTGTGATTTTGGGTTTCCTAAAATACAGCTTCTAAGAAAGCAGGATAGGATTTACAATGAAGAACAAATAACAAGATTACAACTCAACTACGGATACACATAGACTCATTGTGAAACTGATCCTTTAATGGAGTTGTATTCTTGTTCTTGACACACTTGTGACTTCAATGCTGGATCAACACTTTAATGCTTGAGAGAATATCACTAAATGCTCCAGTGAATATCTTGTACCTTGCACCATATTGTTATACTACCAAAGATATCACAATGATGATGTCAATTATTGGTACACGCTTCTTCCTAATGGGAAGTGACTGCTGCACTATCGCGTGTACAGTTGCAGGCAGTTACTTTCTGCAATTGCATTCCAGCTGTATAGTTGACTTGTACTTCTGTCAGAGAACACCAAGGGATTGGGTCCCTGTTGTGTTCCTCTTTGTAGCAGTTCATTAGCTGGAGTTCAGACTGAACTTCGTTCATTTGAAATGTGTACCAAGTGAGTCAGGTTCCCTATCTGGTTTTAACAATAAGTTTGTTAGATCATCAAAACATAAGAAACATAAGGCAAAGACATTGAAAACCCATCAATTTCCCCTTTTTGATTATGACAAGCTTAGGCATGATAGTATTTGTTTAGAGCAGAAATAACCAGATGAGGTACCAGGAACTTCACAAGTTCCCCCTGACCTTTTGCTTTTGATCCCCCGTTTCACAATACTATACACTACTACCAGTTCCCCCTGACCTTTTGCTTTTGATTCTCCCTTAATCAAATCCTCTGTTTTGAGTCAATTTTTTACAAGTTCCCCCCGACCTTTTGCTTTTGATCCCCCGTTTCACAATGCTATACACTATCTTCCCCATTTTGGCATCATTTAAACTACATAAGCAGGCAAATAGCATAAAGAAATTTAACACATCCAATTCATGCCATATATGTGCACACAACATGACAGAAAAGAGAAGCCAAAGGAAAACAACATTGTACAAGCAAAAAAGAGGAGTTGTTTCATTGATATGAACAATGGAATGAGCAAAACAGGAGCAGTAATGGTGAAATCCAGCATGCCATCAGCAAAAATACAAACAAAAATAGAAACAACAGCCACAAAACATCATAACAGAAGACAACTGGTCACTAGGAGGTATCTAAGAGGCACTAGAAGAGGGAGACTAGAAGAGAGAAGCAGCAAGGGTCTTGAGAACCAGGTCTAGTCGGGCATTTGCAGACAACTGCTCTTAAAGCAGTTTTGCACGAAGCTTATCATTTTCCATTGTCAGGCGAGCAACTTCTTCATTAACGGAACCGAGTCCTTTAACCGCTTGACTGAGCTAAGTTTCTAGTATGGCATTCTGAGCCCTCAACCTTTTGATCTCTTCAAAAACAACATTTTGAGCATTGATCAGCTGAGAAATGGTCGAGATGCTTCCACCAACCTTTTCTACGCACTCACATTCTTCCAGAGTGGTTTTAGAGAAGGTTTGCTTGCGTGTGCCCACTTTGGGATTACACAAAGGAACCTTGTAAAACTTAAACATTTGAGTAAGGATAAAGCCATATGGAAGCCCATGATTCCCACCTTTAAATTTTGCCACCTTTTGCATATGATCTATCATGATTGCTGGCAGATTGATCGGGACAAACTCATCAAGAGACTCAATTAAGACCAGATCAGACTTTGTAGCAATAGACCGCCTCTCAGAACGAGGTAAAAACACCTTATTAACTAGCTCAAAGAGAAGCTGATACTCAGGAAGTAGTACCTTCTTATGCACCTGTTCCCGTTGCTGAATAACTTGCTCTTTCATAATAGCTCTCCTAAAGTTGGCACCACAGATACCTTTGACTGAGGACATTCCTTCACATAGAATTTAGAGAACCTTCCCCAATGCTGAAGTGTCAAGTATAATGTCTACTCCATTTTTACTAGCACAAAGATATGATCCCCCTCAATAGTAAAGAGAGTTGCGTAGAAATTTTTTACCGCATCTTCATACATTGTAGGCACGTTCTCTTGAAACAGGTGCTCCCATTGCTGAAATTCCACTATCTTTGGAATTTGCCTCATACCTGCCATCTCTGAAATTGCCGGATCAAACATACGAGCCCACAAGACTTTCTGAGTGCTCAATGTCTCCTGTCAAAGACCACTGTCACTAGGTATGGTCTTCAGAGAACCAGGTTCCCCTAAAGTTTCCCGTTTTTGTTTTCTAGATCCTTCAACAGACTTCCCTTTCCAATTTACAAGCCCCACATTATCTCCTTCAAACATAGCTTCCTCAACTATACTCTTATTAGACTTACTACTACCCTTCACGGATGTTCCACTTTGTTTTCAGTAGCTTTATCTGAAGGTTCATCCACAGACTTCTGGATTTTTATAGATCGTTCTAATAAGGAAATGAGTTCCTTTAGAACATGTTTGTCAACCTCACCCACTGGAATGCTTTTGTTAGTCACAAATTCCCCTTGTTTCATCAACCTCTTCTTCCTTGTCTTGACACTCCTCTTACTTTTCTGCAAGGTAGACTCAAAGCCCTCTTTCTGCTGTAACTTGATAGAGGGTGACTTGGAAGAGGATTCTGAGGACTTAGGATAATCAAGAGGTTCTGAAGTGGATTTATCTGGAAGAAAATCAGGTCTTCCAGCAGGTTTTTTTGGGACAATTTCATGGATTAAAGAATCGAAGAGTATCATGGTTCTTTCATCGCCTAGGAATGGAGTTTTTTCCACCGAATACTTAGACAAGAGATAGGCTCCTTCATTCAACAGACTCTCAGCAGTGATAGCCATGATATTATGTGATGCTTCCTTTTTTGCTAATTCTATGAGAGCCACTGAGTCCAAAATGTAGGAGTTCAGATACTGATCAGGATCATCCTCAAAGACCTCTGACACCTGAGAGGTAACACTTCCTGAGTGTTCTTTGGTGAGATCAGAGGAATGAGGAGACATGGGATTTTCAACACATGGAAGGGAGACTTTGAAAGAAAAGGAAAAACAATAGAAAATGAGGAGGAAACAGGTGTGGGTGCAGTAGCATTGGAAAGAGTGGAAGAGTGAATTTCTGGAGATGGCTTTAAGGATGATAGGGAAGTGGGAGTGGTGATAATGGTGGAAAAAGGAAGTGATCATTCGATTGCCATTATAGGAGGATTTGGTAGGAAAGTTGAGTGAAGGAGAAGTGAAGAGAAAATCACAGAGATATAAAAGATATGAAGGTTCATGACTTGCTGTGAGGGATAAAGAGAGTTTTATGGGAAGAAGGTGTAATGATGAGAAGAGAGAGAAATGGGTTCTAAAGAGTCTTGAAAATGGCAGTAGGTTTGTAGGAAAACGTTTATCGTGCAGAGGAGGTGAAGGGATTTGAAAGACAAGACATGACATGTAGACTTTGAAAAGTCGGATGATGTGGCAGTTGAATTAATTTTGTTAACCTTTTTGAGAAAGCATGCAAAACAACACATTGCTACTAACCTATGGTACAGGAACCTGATGCCCGAACATTTTTTTTTTAAAAGATTTTAGCAGCTCTTCTTTCGCAGTTCATCATTGTACCTTTAAATTTTATGATCGTCATGTGTGTTTACCTGCAACGGTATCGATGTGAGTTAGGCTTGGCCAGAAAACATTTTAGCTAGTTTTACCTGAAGAAGATTTTTCATAGCCAATTAATGAGGTATCAGGTTCTCAATTAAGCTTCAACAGCCGCAGCTTTACCCTGTTTCTTTCAAAATGTTCCTCGCTCAATGCCTTTGGAGAATATATCTACAATTTTATGTTCTTGTGCAACAAAATCTCATACAAATAGGCCTCTTTTTATTATTATTTCTGAGACAAATATATCTGGCGTTAACGAGTTTGGTCCTCTTGCTGGACCAGGTTTTTTTCCATGTTAAGAGCGTCTGCTTCAGCTATTTGAGAGAACCACTGGGTTGTATTTCCTCATACCCCATGAGATGATCCAATAGAATGAATCATTCCAGATGTGCTCTTCTTGACCACCAGATAGCTTTGTTTCCTTCAGAATGATGCATTTCCTCATGGGAGCTGAAATTTTGATTAGTAGGAGAACTGAGTAAATTAAGTGAATTTCCCTACACTCCTTGTTCTGCTACTTGTGGAGTCTCTTGCACTATATCTATAACTCTTCCTTCAGCTTCAGTTGATAATAATTGAAGTACCAGGTTCCTCTTGAGAAGTGAAAGAAGATGTTGCATTGTCTTTACCTGTCTCCTTCATCTGACTTATCATATTACCTTTACCATTTGAAACATCAGATATTTCCCAGGAACCAAAAGAGGTTCATTATCTTGATCGTTACTGTTCCTCCCTTGTTAGAAGAAGGAGTCTTGTTGAGTAGATCATGACCACTTTCTTCAACACATTGTGCTCTTTTGTTGCAGACTTTGTAGACTTTTGCTTTAAGAGGAATATATCTTAAGGATTCCTTCATCACTTTTTGCAATAGACTTCCTAAGCTGGTCCTTTCCGTTGTTGAGATCATAGCATTTGCATCCAAAGATTCTTAGATGAGTTATCTTCGGTTCTTTTCCGTTGAGTAGCTCTTGGGGGATTTTGTTTAGGAGGGACCTGATCATATACCTGTTCACCAAGTAGTAAGTAGTGTTTGTTGCTTCTGCCCAAAATTCTTTGGCAATTCCCCTGTCGATGAGCATTGTCCATTCAATGTCTTCCAGAGTTCTGTTCTTCCTTTCAACAATGCCATTTAGCTGTGGAGTCCTTGGTACTGAGAAGTTGTGAGTGATCCCATTTTTCATTACAAGACTCATCAAATTTTGGCGTTGACATATTCTATCCCGTGGTTAGATCTGATACGTGCTTCCTTCAGTTCCATCTTCACTTGGATCTTCCTGACAAGTGTCGCAAATACCTCAAAAGTCTCTTTCTTTACTCTAACAAACAGTGTCCAGGTGGATCTTGGATTTGGTAGCCCACGAACCAGGTTCTTCTGAATCAGTTCATTCAGAAGTGAGAACCTTGCATGTTTCAATATTTTATGCCACGGTTTTGCATCATTGTCAACTGCCTTCAAGCAGCTCATATCACCACCTTATAGGGATTTAAGGTCAGCGAAGTAGATGTTCTTGTTCTTTTGGCGACTAAGACCACTTCACCAGTTACCAGATTGGTAATTGTGTGCATTTTTTTATAAGAACTCTACTTTGCCCCCTTTATCATAGATTTGAGAAACACTCAAGAGACTGTACTTCAGGCAATCCATATAACAGACGTTCTCAATCGAGTGTAACAGAGACTTTCCAACTTTTCCAATACCGAGAATGTACCCTTCTCTTTTTTTATTTACACAGGATACATTCCCTTTCCAGCAGGCTTTCAGTGAGAGACAATCCATGGTGTTTCTAGTCATGTGCTTTTAGCATCCACTTTTCATGAACCATTGTAGTCCGCTTCCTCTCACTGTTCCCTGCACATATAAACCATGGATTAGATTTAGGAACCCAAACTAGTTTGGGTCCCTTGTTATGAGAAGAGGGATGGATAAGAGCTTTTCTAGTCCATGCAGGCAATATTCGTTTCTTGCGAGCGGTACCTGGTCCCTCTTTAGTAGTCACTTTTTCAATAAAAGATTTGTTGTTTTTGAACAGATTGGACCTTGGCATGGCAATTTTCTTTGTAGTGCCCATTGTTCCTATAGTAGGTACAAAGCTAGTTATCCGAAACTGTGACATACTTGATGTGAGGGTTGGAAGGAGTTTTCTCATTTTGAAACCCTATTCCCTGCGTGTTTCCACTATTGATGAAGTACATGGCAGTGACAACATCTGAGGACCAGGTCCACTTGAGAGATTTTTCAAGATCAATTTTTACTTTCTTTAGTTCAGCTTGAAGCTGCCTATTTTTCTCAAGTTCACCACATAGACTAGTTTTAACATTATTCAATTCCTTTTCAAGATTGATGTGTGACTCACTGGCTACTTATTTCCCTTTCTCAACACTTGTAGGCCTAAGTTCTGATTTGAGTCTCTTAATAGTTTGCTCTAGGTCAGTGATTATCACTAAAAAGTCATCCCTCTCTTGCTCAGTAGCTGCAATTTTCTCTTCTAGAGTGTGTTTTTCATTGCTAAAGCCTTCTATGGTTTCCTTCAAATCAACAACCACTACCATCAGGTCATCTTTCTCATTTTCTACACTATTTATTTTTTTATTCAAAACTTCCTTTTCTTTTTGAAGATTAGCTATGGTCTCATTTTGATCCACTACACAGACCACCAGATCATCTCTAGATTGTTCAGCATCTCCTAGTTCTATGGTCAAGATCTCCTTATCATTAATAAGGCTATAATATGCATCAATTAGAACATTTGCTAATGACCTTAACTTCTTAGAAGAGTAGGATTTCAGATTTCTCTGAACATCCCTGAAATTTACCTCATCATTTTCATCTTCTTCATCATCGTCAGACTGAGCCATCAGCGCAAACAGTGACTCATATTTCGTTGCTTCAGTTTCCACTGCCATCATGGAGTTATTTTCTGATTCACTGGAGGAGTCTCCCCAAGCAGTAAGAGCCTGCTTCACAATATTGTCAGTTGCACTTTTTCGACTAAATCATTTGTTTGGAACCGGGTTCCTTTTTACTGCTTTGTCATGGTTTTGTTTGTATTGCTCCTGTTTCAGAAGTGGACAGTCTTTGATGAAATGCTCTGGATTTCCGTACCTGTGACAGAGATCATTGTTCCTTGCCTTACTTGAACTGCCCCTCTTTGGTATACTACCATTTCTTCGAACCATATTTTGAAACCTTTTAGTAAGATAGGCCATATCACTATCTTCTTCACTTGAGTCACTGTTTTTAGCCTTGAGCACCAGGTTCTTTTCCTTTTTTGGCTCTCTCCTTTCATTGTCTTTCTTTCTTTTCATCTCGTATGTCTTCAAATTACCAATCATCTCATCCATGGTTAGAGTTCGTAGATCTTTAGCTTCAGTGATGGCATTCACCTTACTCTCCCAAGAACCAGGTAGAACATTGAGAATTTTTCCTACAAACTTGTTTCTGGGAATAACATCTCCAAGTGAATGCAACTCATTTATGATGGATGTGAATCTAGTGTGCATATCTTGTATAGACTCATCATCCTTCATCCTGAAGAGCTCATATTCAGTGGTGAGCATGTCAATCTTGGACTGTTTAACCTGAGTAGTTCCTTCGTGTATGGTTTGTAATGTTTCCCATATTTCTTTGACAGAATCACAAGTTGAGACTCTGTTGTATTCATCAGGTTCTATACCACATACCAAGATTTTCTTGGCATGATAGTTCTTTTCTACGGCTTTTCTGTCAATATCACTGTACTCTTTTCTGTCTTTCAATACCATTGGTCCAGTTTCTCCAAGCTTCTTCATAGGAACATGTGGACCATCAAAAATGATGTCCCATAGTTCTGAGCCTTTGGACATTATAAAATCATGCATACAAGTCTTCCACCAGCCGTAGTACTGACCATTGAATCTAGGAGGTTTGTAGGTTGATTGTCCTTCCTCAAAGTTGGGTGGAGCAACCATTGAGATCCTTTCTAGGTGTTAACCTTTTAGAAAGAACCTGCTCTGATACCAATTGTTAGTTTATATGAGTCCACCAAACTATAGAGTACCTGGTCCTCTATGCATTTCCATTAAGAATATTAATGAAGCAGTAAGTAAAAGAGACACAGGATTTTTATGTGGAAATATCCCACTCAATGGGACAAAAACCACGACCTACACTTGTAGGCTTTCAACTTCACTAACTTGTAATCACAATATTACAAGCCACTTTGCAATGACTCTATTACAAAGACTTCAACTCAACTAACTCGTGATACACTTATCACAAGCCACTTTGTCACTCACTAGTTACAAAGACTTTAACTTATGACTAACTCTAGTCACAAAACAAACATAGAAGGTTTGTGATTTTGGGTTTCCTAAAATACAGCTTCTAAGAAAGCAGGATAGGAGTTACAATGAAGAACAAACAACAAGATTACAACTCAACTACGGATACACATAAACTCATTGTGAAACTGATCCTTTAGTGGAGTTGTCTTCTTGTTCTTGACACACTTGTGACTTCAATGTTGGATCAACACTTTAATGCTTGAGAGAATATCACTAAATACTCACGTGAATATCTTGTGCCTTGAACCATGTTGTTATACTACCAAAGACATCACAAGGATGACGTCAATTCTTGGTACACGCTTCTTCCTAATGGGAAGTGATTGCTGCACAGTCTGCAGCACTGTCGCGAGTACAGTTGCAAGCAGTCACTTTCTGCAGTTGCGTTCCAGCTATATAGTTGACTTGTACTTCTGTTAGAGAACATCAAGGGATCAGGTCCCCATCGTGTTCCTCTTTATAGCAGTTCATTAGCTGGAGTTCAAACTGAACTTCGTTCATTTGAAATGTGTACCAAGTGAGACAGGTTCCCTATATGGTTCTTAATAATAAGTTTGTTAGATCATAAAAACATAAGGCAAAGACATTGAAAACCCATCAGTATAACATCTTATGATTAGAGAATGGAAGATCATTTACTAGCTAATAATTCTTTTAATCCGGGGTTCTTTAAGGCTTGCCTAAGTTGTTCACATTATTTAAGGCATGAGTTAAAGCATTCAATCCAATATGTAATTGTTGTATACATGTGAGTTAAAACAACAAGAACGCAGCAAAAATGCAATAAGGCAGTAAGGTTAAGGTAATGAGACAGTAATTAATAAGGGAGTCGAAAATAGAGGATTGGGCCTTAAAGAGGCAGGCCCAACAATAACATGGTCGGGCAACAACTGACTTCAAACTTCCAAAATATAGCAGCATTGGACATGGGCCTGAGTTCCTTAAGAACTCAGCAGGCCCAAACGATTGTACATGCCAAAGAATGAGAAGGTCATTAGAGAATAATGATCTATACATGTTCATACATGAAAACTTGCAAGAAAAAATAATAAGAAGGTCACTAATAGTATTTAAACATTAGGAAGGCCATACTAATGTGGTAGTTATGTATAGAAAATGATCGACATTGAAAATCTTTCATTGTCATTAAACACTAAACCCAAAGAGAATTACGAGTGTCAATGAATTAAGGGCTAAGGAGAGAGTTCCACTCAAGGTTGAAGCCCTCTTTGAATCCCCCGACACTTCAAAGTTCCCAAGGGTCTCAAGGCCCAGGGCAATACTTGTGCAGGAGAGAGTAGCCCAACCACGAGTCAAACTCTACTCCCAAATACCCTTAACCATCTAACTATTTCTCTAGTCTATGAAGCCTCTAATGAAGTACGGAAAACACTGACTGTTTGAAAATACTGAAGACTCTAAGGTAACTATAATGCCCCAAAAGAAATAGGGATCACCAAATAGCTAGTACGACAATTCTAGCACTCTGAATCATCAACGTGTAAATCATTACCTGCATCGTTAGATGTAGGCCCCGAGAAATAGGGACGTCAGTATATTTGAATTTCATTGGTATGTAAAGAAACTGAAAGAAAGAACTATAAATGCTGAAATTGATACTGAGCTGATAACTGAGAATTGATAATTGATAACTGAAATGATAACTGTTGAAACTGAAACTGAAATGATAACTGATAACTGATAACTGAAATGATAACTGATAACTAATAATTGATAACTAAAATGATAACTGATCACTGAAATGATAACTGATAACTGAACTGAATAAAGGAAGTAAGGATATGAATACTCCATCTTCTGAATGATGAACAACCTGTGTATCTGTATATTAAATTGTGGCCTCAAGCTGTCACGCCCCGAACCATGGTATGGGCGTAACATGGCACTCGGTGCCTGACTACATGTGACCGAGCGAACCAACTGCATGGCTGGATCAACATGTGGTATAACTATGAGCTAGAGGTAAATATAAAACATGAAAATCTACTAAAGAATCTGACTGAAATATCATAGATGCGGAAAATACTAAAAAGGACTGCAAGTATAAACAAGTATCCGACAACGCTAACACATGAAAGCCTGCTAATATCTGACTGACTGGGTTATAGTATACAAAGCCTCTAGAGAACACTGAAAATGCTAACTGTTTACCGGGACAAGGTCCCCGGTATACCTTATTAACTAAAATACTATAATGACTAAAACAAAAGAGAGATAAGGCCCCGAAAGACTGGGGCTCACCAATAGCTGATACGAGATGTTCTAGCAAGCAGAGTCGTCAACCTAAAAATCGTTACCTGCATCGTGAGATGCAGGCCCCGAGCAAAAGGGACGTCAGTACATTTGAATTGCACTGATATGTAAAACAACTGAAGAAAAGAACTGTAAATACTGAAACTGAACTGCTAGCTGATAAACTGATAACTGAACAAGGAAGTAAGGATATGAATGCTCTCTCTTCTAAATGATGAACAACCTATTTAACTGAATATTAAACTACGACCTCAGGCCCTATATATATATATATATATATATATTGTGTGTGTGTGTGCGCGTGCACAACTGCGGCCTCGGGCCCAAGTATATGTATATATAACTGCGGCCTCAGGCCCAAAGATGCATAAAGCATAAACTGTGGCCTCAGGCCCAAATACAGGTGTTCAACATTCAAGAATATAAAATCAGGAACTGAGAATCATATTAAAATACATGATACTGAAATAATGAGCCATACCGAGTTACATGATACTGGAATAATGAATAGGGTTAGACTAAGATGAGTATTCATAATAAGTTGATTTGTCATAACTGAAATCATAGAATATCGAATGATTATGAGACTATGCCATCTAGAGAATAGAAGTTCTACTACTATTCAGGGAAATAAGGCATAGTTACTTTTTGAGGAAACTGGTAATGGTCATAATGAATGGGATGTAGGGAGAATCATAGACATTCCCAACGTAAAGAGTTAATCTTACATACCTTAACTTCCTGCCCTTGAGCGTAATGCAACGTTTGTCAACCCTTTCAACTTTAATCTATAGTAATACAAGTAAAAGGGATTCCATATTAGCTATGGTGTTCATGTTTTGGTCACTTAAGCATTTTATCAAACACTTGGTAAAAATAAAGCTTCATAGTCCTTATTAATGGTATCTCTACACCCAACAACCCATTCTCTTGTTCCTAGATAAATTCTAAAGTCTCAAATGATTATAATCAACATTATTCTTCATCACCCATAAGGTAAACAACACCCTTAACCAATAATCAACACTCAACATCCCAACCCTTTAATCGTTCATGCTTTTCTATCAAGCCCGTCAACTCATATCTCATGAACTAGGGTTTATAATCATTAAACCAATGTTAGAATCAATTAGAGGGTGAAGACATTACCTTTTTGAAGTTCAAACCCCTTTGAATTCGAGTTCTAGGCTTTCTTCTCTCAACAATGATGTCCCAATCGAATATCTAATGATATAGAGGGTTTACCCATATTAATAAGATATTGGGAAATTGAAATTAACTTAGATCACCATTAGAACTTACCTTGGGTAGTGGAGGGACCCTTAAGGAGTTAGGTTTTTGAGAGCTTTCCTTTCTAGAGCAAGTTTTTATGTTTTGGGGTTGTGGGGGACAAAATAGGGCTAAAAATGACTTCCCAAGTCGTCCACCACATCCCAGTTGGCGCGAACACAGTCTCGACCGCGGTAAATTGCTGGGATAGTGCCTCACCATCGCGGTCGCAGTAAAAATGGGGCAGGACCGCGGTGGTTACACACCATTATGTAAAATGGGCATAACGTTTTGTACAGAGCTTCGTTTGGGCTCCACAATATATCGTTGGAAATCTATTTCAAAGTCCTACAACTTTTATGCTTTGAGTTTTTCCAAGTTCCTTACAAATTTTCACTAGACCCTGCTGGAAGACAGACCTTCTGCAAACTTAGTCGATTTTGTCAAATTTTATGCACCTCACTTTCCATCTTGATTTTGAAACAACTATTTTCACCCATAATCATCCCAATGGGACTTCACATGTTCAGAATATATCCTTACTACTCCTTTAACTCATTCATACCTAAGGCGAATTTTACGGGGTGTTACACAAGCCCAATATATCTGTTCACAAACTGCACCCTCGGGCCCAAGTATACGTATACATAACTACGGCCACATGCCCAAAAATACATAAAGCATAAACTGCAGCCACAGGCCCAAATATGCATAAAGCATTAACTACGGCCTCAGGCCCAAATATGCATAAAACATAAATTGTGGCCTCAAGACCAAATACAAGTGTTCAATATTTAGGGATTTAAATCATGAACTGAGAATCATACCGAAATATTGAACAATACTAGTTACATGATATTTGAATGATGAATAGAGATATATTGAGATATGTATTCATGAACTGAAACTCCAACTGTTTATGACATGCTGAGTAATCTAGACTAAGACTCATGAGCATCAAACTCAAGTCTATATTGATTACGCACTGAGCTCACAACGTTCAGAATGATAGTCATGAACTAGTTATGAAGCTAGATAATAGAAGTTGTGCAACTATTCAAGAAACCAGGCTTAACTATATTTCTGAGGCAATTAGTAACGTCGTAAAGAAACGTAGTGTAGGAAGAATCATTAACATTCCCAAACATAGAGAGTTAGCCTCACATACCTTAACATTTGCTCTTGAGCATAATGCAATAATTGCCAACCCTTTCAACTTTAATCTATAGCAATACAAGTCAAAGAAATTCTATATTAGCAATAATACTCATGCTTTCGCCGCTTAGATATTTTATCAAACACTTGGTGGGCATAAAGCTTCATAGCCCTCATTAATGGTGTTTTTACACCCAATAACCCATTCTCTTGCTCCTACATAAATTCTTAAATCTCAAATTTCTTATTATCAAAATCATTCTTCTTAACCTGTAAGATAAACAACACCTTTAACCAATAATCATCAATCAACAACCCAAACATATAATCGTCCATGCTTTCAATTAAACCTATCAACCCATATCTCATGAACTTAGAGTCTATAATTATTAATCCAATGCTATAATCATTTAGAGGGTGAAGACATTACCTTTTTGAAGTTCAATCCTCTTGAATTCGAGTTTTAAGGTTTCCTTTCTCAACAATGATGTCCCAATTGAATATCTAATGATTTCAAGGGTTTACCCATGTTAATAGAGTATTGGGGATTAAAATTAACTTAGAATCACGATTGAACTTACCTTGGATGGTGGAGGGACCTTTGAGGAGTTAGGTTCTTGAGAGCTTTCCTTTTTAGAGCAAGTTTTTGTGTTTTCGGGTGTGGGGGACAAAGTAGGGCTTTTAAAATGACCCCCCAGGTGCGCTCCCGCGTACCTGGATGCACATCAAGGCAGTAGCACTGGCACAAGTGTGCAGCCATGCACGAGACCGTCCGGGCGCGCACATGGGCGCCAATACTGCATATTGTCCAGTAAAATACACATAACATTTTGTACAGATATCTGTTTGGGCTTCACAATATATCATTGGCAATATATTTCAAAGGACTAAAACTTTCATGCTTTATGTTTTCCCAAATTTTCAACTAATATTTACGAAATCTTTCAAAAAGACAGACCTTCCATAAACTTGGTCGATTTTATCGAATTTTATGTACCTCACTCTCCGTCTTGATTCCAAAACAACTATTTTCACCCATACTCATCCTGATATGACTTAATATGTCTAAGATATCACATTAATACTCATTTAGCATGTTCACACCTAGTCCAAAGTTACAGAGTGTTACATTCTTCTCTATAGATTTAAGTGTCAATGAGTCACTTTCAATGTGAATCAATCACCTTAATACCATACCACAGAAGTATACCCTTCTCTTAATTAGAAAAGCATAAGGAACACAAAAGCAGTTTTATCTACACAACTATATCTCCAACACTAAGTGAACACATTAAATAGGTCTAAAGATCAAGGCTTCAAACACATATAGAGGCAGTGGTATCAACATACTACTATTAAAAACCAAACACTTGAGATCAAGCACCTTAAGGATAAAGTAGTTGCATGATATAAATCTATAAAGTTCCTGAGTATGGATACATTCCATTCATAGCCTAAGTTTTAACTTCTAGCATGAATATAATTTAAATAGCAGTCATTGTGTATTCAATTAAGAATTACAATTACAGTCTCTTACTCTTTTAACTCTTTTTGAAATTAATTTAAATAAACTCAATTATTTCCAATAAAATATAGTAAAATTATAAAATAGCAAATATACTACTAATTATGGATAATTATCTATAAACTTTGTTTTTTTCCAAATGATAACATTAAGTTTGAATTTTAACATAGTAATCTAATTAATAATAAGTGTGATTATACTGGGTTGTTGTTGTTGTAATCTAATTAATAAAAAATTTAAGAAGTAATTCATTAAACTAATTATAAAACCTCTATGGTGTATTTTAAAATAGTAAGTATATCATATAATACACAATATTAACAGTAGGTGATTAGTTTCAAAACTAATGCTTAACTAATTTTGTAAAAATGGGGTTTCATTGATAGAGAATAGTTTCAAAACATTCATTGCAAATTATTAAGTGTAGGTAAATCAATTTTAAAAGGGAAGGTGAAAATTGATCTTCAACAACGTGTTGTACTCTTTTTTCCTTGAACCGATTGTCCTGAAGCGGGTTTTTGGCAAGGTTTTGTCGAGGCAACAATAAAATGTGCTACCTTCGTTTTGAAGACCAACCATAAACTGGAATCGTTGATCGCTTGCACCGAGCAAATAGTATCGGAGCCCTCACAGGTTCGACCTCAAATACTGGGGGCCATTACCCCTAGGTTAAGATCCTTAGAAAGGGAAAATTCTATATGTCAAAAGCCAATGCTTAGTGATTAAGTTTCGTTATAAGGGTCAAACGGTTATACAAACTGTGCCCATGTAGCCCACTCCAGCCACGACACAAGGCTTATATGCCTCCGATTATGTACCTTGCATATAAAACAATGAAAGGAAACTTTAGTTCCCTCATACTTTATTATTACGCATTTCACTTCGCTAATGCTTCGCAATGGATCCTAGAACCTAAAGCCCACGGTCTACCCTGACTCAGGGACTGTCGTCCGATAAAAAATTGGACGGCCCAGGTCATCAAATCCTAGAGCCACCTAACCCACTAGGCAGTGCCCGAATACGAAAGTCTACGGCCACCCTAAAATAGCTCGGTGACGTCCGAAGTCCGTACTAAGAAAGTAAGTCCCTTATATAGTTAAAACCTATTAAAAGGTTATCCTTAGCAAAAACATCATCAGACATGACTAAAACACTTAAGCATCTTGAAAGGCCTTCGACTTTATCAAAATCTAGAAGACACGAAGTAATCCGGAGTTGCCATCAAAATTGGTCTCCATTCGGGCCTCCGAACAACAAATGCCCCATCTTATGTTTAGTCCTATGATAAGGCATTAAGAATGATACACAAACAAAGACTACAAATAGATGCTGAAAAGTAAAAACATGGTATTTCTAAAGAGAAAATTTTATACATTTCAAAAAATATTTACAAAGGCACAATAAAACAACCTCAAAATAAGCAAGAAAGAAATCCAAAAAAGAACTAAGGCACCTCTGCCTAATGTTCATCGGGGCTCGACTCAACACCCGAACCTTCGAAACCGTCGGAGCCTTTGAGACCTTCGGGCTCATAGAGATACCTTGCCTTAGCTTTGAGCCTCTTGGATTCTTCGATCTCGGCCGACAGGTAAAAACCTTGGGCGTGGGGTATCCCCCTGGGATAGACGCTTTACAACCTTGGTCTTCGTCCTTAAATGGGTCTCGACCACCTCCACCTCGACTTTATACTGAGCCAACATTTCTTTGACCTCGGACGAATCAACCAAGATCGCCTCTAATTTGGACTTCAGTCCAGTATATTCCTAGCCAAGGGCATCTCGTTCTGAGGCGGCTGAAGCCAATTGTGACAGAAGATCGTCGCTCAGCAGAGACCACTTTTTGGCTTTGTATTTTGCTACTCGGAGTTAGTACTTGACCACTCTTTTGAGGCCTCCTTTTCCGAAGCTAGCAGATCCATTCTGCCATTCATTTCCTCGGCTATGATCTTGACGTCATCCATATCGGTCCGAAGCTGGTCGATCAAGTCTATCTTCTCTTGGACATGCGAAGTTGTGTTGTTAGTCACCACAAGTAGCTTCTCGGTTATAGCCTCAAAGATCTTTACCTTCTCGACCACTTTGGCATGCTCCCGTTTCACGGACGAGGCCTTATTCTGCGCCTTTTCCAGCTAGTCTCAGAGAATTGGGAGATCCTTGAGAGCCTCGTCTTTCTGTTCACCCAGAGCTCTGTACATGTGCTTCTTCCGAACTTGCTATTTGAGCTCGAACTCGAAATGGTTGATTTCCAATCGAGAACGGAGAAAGCTTTCGCGATGAAGCACCGAAGCCTGAAAAATAATGAGGTCATTAGAATACGCTAAAACTAAGTAAAATTCCCAAAGGATACAAAGAATATATGCCTTACCCGTTTCAATGCCTGTTGCACCTCGTTAAAGGGGCTCGATGTACCTACTTCGTTCATCTTCGCCTGGTTCACCTCGGTCACCAGTCAACGAAGGTAGCTGGCCACACCCACTGAAAAGGACACTGCTTGACCATCTGTCGAGATGATAAGAACGACTGTTCTCTTGCGGTTGGGATCCACACTTAGGGCAAGGAACTGCCTCAGTAGCTTAGGGCTCGAGTTCGGCTTGCACGCTCCTGATGGCACGTCCCTTTTTGGGACTTCTAGGTGACCAAGCCCGGAGTAGTCCTCCAATGCACTCATGTCCATTCCATCGAATAACATGTGAGGGTATCATCCGGACCAGGTGCCATCTCGCTTGATTTCTCTTTATTAGCCCGAGCCTCTTCGAACATGGAGTCTATGTGGGTCAGCATCTCCGTAATGTCAATGACATCAGCTACCTCCTTCGGGGCCAGAGCAGCTTCTTGGGAGGCAATGGCCTCCAATCCTCCTTTTGATTTTCGAGCTAGAGGGGAATCGACCCCTCGGACATCCTCCCTAGTCATCGCCTGTACTCCCTTGTCGATGGTCGACTCTTGAGCAATGAACTCAAGGTCGTCATCCTAAGGGAAATCCCAGAGGGAATCGGGGCCCGGTACCCCTAGTTTTGGTGTTCTTTTTGTTGCTTCTTTGGATCCGGACAACAACCCACTTCTTCTTCTTCACCTCGGCTTTCAGAGAGCAAGAGGATTTCCTTTTTCTCTTTTTCTCCTCCTTTACGACAGCTCTGGGCTGTCCCGAAGCATAGGGTTCCGCAAGCGAGGACGAGGCCTCATCCCCTTCCAATGGCCGAAACTTGGTCGTCTTGGGCAAGCCTGTGAAAGTGAAAAAGACTTAGCAAATATAAAAGTTAAGTATGTAAATGTAATTATTCGGCCAGTAGACTCACCGTGGGAACGGGCCTCTCACTTGCCCCTCGAGAGCTTACGCCATTTGCGCTCAAAGTAAGACATTTGTTTGAAAATCTCCTCGATCCACTCCTTGAAGCGGGGGACTGTATTAGGGACTTCGGAGACCGATGCACGACGGTATGCGCATGCAATTAGAAAAAGAACGAAAGGAAATAGCAACCACTCGAAAAGGAGAAGACTTACGGGATGAGTTCCACTTTTCATGGAATGGTAGAAATTCGAGGGGGACGAGATCTTCGATTTTTATCTAAACGAACCTTCCCTGCCAACCTCGATCTCGATCTTCATCGATACTTGAGAATGGAGCATTATTTGCTCGACGAACGAACTTAATCAGTCCCCCTCGGAAGATTCAGAGATTGTAGAGACGAAACAGGTGATAAAGGGTGAGCCAAGGTACCTCGGTGTTGTTCACGAAGTGGTGGAGGAGGATTACGATCCTCTAAAAGGACGAATGAATTTGCCTAAGGAAGACCTCATACTTTTTGCAGAAGCCGAGGACTATAGGGTCCACCGGGGCGAGAGTGAAGGGGTAAGTGTAAACACTTAAATATTCCTTCACATGGGTAGTAATGTCCTCATTGGGCCCGGGAACGACGACCTTCTTGCCCTCCCAGTTGCAGTACACTCGGACTATGGGGAGTATATCTTCGGTGATGGAGGATATATACCTCCACACCCCCTCGCCTTGGTCTTGCTTACTGGCGGCCTTCAAGACTTTGAAGTCGTTTTCGATGGAACAGAGCCCAGGAATGAAATTCTTCAAAGGGGGATCCGGGACCACCTTAGGAACAGATGCCTCAACATTCGCAGCTGGGTTGGAAGTCGAAGGGGCGGTTTGTTGAGGCATGGATTTGGAAGTTTTTGCTATCAGATTATGGAAAATATGAAGATATGAAGAAAAATATGAAGGTTTGAAGTTGGGGATGAAGATATGAAGATTTGATTTGAAGGTTTGAAGATTGGAAGATGAAGATATGAAGATCTGGAAAAGCGACATATGATGATTTTAAGATTTTAGAGTTAAGTAGGGAATTCGAGGGTAAATCAAATATTTTTGAAATCGAAAAGTGAAAAAGTGAAAAAGGGGTCAAAGTTTTTATAGAGGGAAAGAGTAATCAGTGCGTCACATTTCGCGCTCGAGGATAGTCAATCGGTGGCTGACATGTGGCCGAAGTCTAAACAGCGTGACTGATGGGACGTGTGCTGACCCGTCAACCCGGTTGTAACGTACGAAGGAATAAATCGAGGTTAATTCATCACCTCCCGTCGCTTCGATAAACCTACTCTCTGGAAAACGGGGGGACTATCTGTGTACGAGTAAAATCGGGAGCAATGGCTTCCCCGATTCCCCCATGAAATAACGAAGGGGAAGCATTTACCGAGTATGACTTCTTGACCTTGGGAACTTCTCATGCCGAGACTCAGGGGAAAACGAACAATGTATCTAGGATGAGACACGGCAAAACAATGTACCCTGGATCAAGTAAGGCTCCTGGACCTCGGGAGACGAGGTAGACGGTTATGCATGACGGATAGGGGGCCTTAGTATTCGCTCTCAAATAAATTTTCGGTGTGAATCCCGTCAGTAGGGGTTACAAAGGAAACCGACAAACCGCATCAAACCGATAATCTGAGTCAAACCGAGAAAAAATCCGACTATGGTTCGATTTGATTTGGTTTGGTGTTGGAAAAAAAACCGACCATATTTGGTTTGGTTTTAATTAAAAAAAAGTCAAACCGAAACCAAACTAACCTGACATTACATGTATAAAAGATTTAGATATATTTAATAAATATAAAAATATTTATTGTAATGTAGTTTATAAATATTTCTTAAACTTTTTCATAGTTATATCTTTTAACGTATTATTTCAAGTTTGAACTTATAATTTTTGAATGCTCCAATAAGTTTTATAGTGCATAAATGTTAGCAACTCCAATAAATGTTAAACCAAAATCAAATCAATATTAATGCAAAAATGATATTCAATTCAATTGTATTAGGAATGACAACAATGTTGGATACTATTTTTTTTTAGTTTTTCCATGGTTTAGATAAAATGCATAACTTATTTTTTTTAGTATTTAATCATATAAATAATACTACTTATTAGTCGTACTTATTTTAACAACTTAGTAAGTTTTGATTATGTTCATTTTCGTTATGGCTTATTAATAATATTTATGTGATTTTATTATCTTTATTGTTGAATATTTTAGTATAATGCCATGAGTCATCTCATATTTTATTTATTTTCTTGAAAAACACCTTATATAGTTTTATCTTACTAGGATTAAAGAAATATTTGGAGCACAATTTTTATATTTTATACTATGAAGACTTTAGGGGGGAAATCCGAGAAAAATTGAGACAAAAAACCCAACTTTTATTGGTTTGGTTTGGTTTTTAGATTTAATAACCCGACACAATTGGTTTGGTTTGGTAATTGAAAAATCCGAATCAACTTGACCTATGTACACCCCTACCCGCCGGTATCAATCACGAATCAACAATTGTCGTGAAAACAAGATTTTTATCTTTTTTAGACTTGTATTTGAATTAAAATTCTCCTACTATATAACGGGGAAATTTTTCTTTTTTTTAACACATTGTAACACGTAATTGAAGGCATTAGAAAGTTTTCTTTTGTCCTCTAGCTACTGTTCAAGGCATTGCTTGTTTGTTTTGTTCTTTACTCACGATTGAGTTTGTACCGAGGGTCCAATCGAGAACGAACTCTATTATTTAATCTTAGAACATGATTGGTCATTATATTGCAATTGGTTTGATCATTATTTTATCTTTAATTCATCTATTTGTTATTCTTATTAATTCGTATTGAATTAAATCACATACACATTTAGTTGTTACCCATTTTTTGGGTAAACACTTGCAACCGTGTATATCATACTCTTTTGACAATCATATGTATTCCCATTTTTCAACTCGACTATAATCCTCCTTCACGTTGTTGGTGGCGTTTTACCCTTCTAACAACATAGGTTAGATGTATACAATAATTTTACATGTTTACCTACATCCTTTTTTTTTTTCTTTTTTTTTTATACTTGTATTTCTTGTGGCGATTGCAGTAGAAGAATTCAAGGATGTGATTCCACACTCCCTTTATACATATCCCTGTTTGCATAGGTTCTTATAACTTTACCTTTCATTATAGTAGTATCAATTTATTAATCGATTCCCAAACAAGCACAAATAAGTTTCTACACCACATAACTGTTTAAAAATTCATTGGGATATATAGGGTGTGTTTTGCACGAAGGAAAATATTTTTCAGTTTTTTTTTTTTTAATATTTGATTGGCTTAAATTGTCACGATTCGGATTTTTCAACCCTCGGAAGTCGTGATGACGCCTACTAGTGAAAGTTAGGCAAGTCAAATTATTCTAATTACTTAACCTTGTTCAGTTTTAATCCTTTAACAGTGGTGAACAAACATCATATAAACGGCAAAAATAATAAAGCGGAAGATTGAAATATAACGAGTTTAATATTACCGATACAAATCCTCAAACATAAACTAAAACTATCCAGATCTGGTGTCACAATTTCCTAGACTGTCTAAGAATACTACAAATTGTCACACCTCCTTTTTGCGCGCCCGCCCCGAAGGGTTAAATGCGCGGGTGGAGTTTTTCCAATTTAAGTGACAATATTCGAAATGGGATTATTTATTTAATTCAGAGTCGCCACTTGGGAAAGGTTTGGTTTTTGGTGTCCCAAGTCACCGGTTTATCTTGAATCCCAAATCGAGGAAATTTTCGACTTTTCCAAATGAAGTCTGCGAACCAGAAATTCTAAGTAAGGAATTCTGTTGACCCGAGGGAAGGTGTTAGGCACCCTCGAATCCCGTGGTTCTAGCACGGTCGCTTAAATTGTTACAATGGCTAAATATCCGATTTAAATAACATGTTATGACTTACGTGCTTTTATTAAGTTTAAACCGCTTTTATTATTATCATTTATTTTGTAGAATTGCAACGTCGTGAAAATGCGTCTCGAACCACGTCACAATCAATGCGCCCGTAGTTGTTAACACATTTTTGACTCCGTTGAGACTTGGATTTGGGTCACATCAATGTGCACCCGTGTTTAAGAAGGTTAAATTATTAAAGGTGCGCCTAAAGCAACTAATGTATTGTTATTTTGGGAAGGCCGTAAAAATTCGCTAAACGGCATGTCCCGAATTCTAAATATTTTAATATTTACACTTAGAGGGCCCCGAAGCTTGTGCATTTTTTGTTTGTCGAGGCTCATCTCATTTTTTGAAAGGTATCCTACAGTGACTACATTTCTACTACGCTTGTTTCTAAAATAAAAGAAAGGATTACGTGTTGATTACATGCTTGACCCGCTTTGGATCCTTACTTGATTATCCGATTTTTATGAGGCGTGAATTATTCAGTGCCTTATTTCGTAGATGAGCACGTTGTTAAATTGTCAGAGGAAATCACCATACAAGATTAATATAACTGTAACAAAAGCTTATGATAGACGTTCTTCAGATCTAAGTTTGAAACTTGCCTATTTAAACAAATCAGCAGACTTAAACTTTCGGAACCTATTACTAATAGAATTTGAATGTGAACCTGTGAGCTATCTACGAAGGTTCAATAAAACTAAACATCATATTTGGTAAAACTTAAAGCAATCTTTTCTATACATGCGGAATGTCAGCTAAAAGTTGCCTAATTATCTATGTGTTAAAGAAAACTCATGCATTCCTCATTAGACAACCTCTTAAACAAATGAAATCACAGCTTAGGACGAACTAAACTATGGTTAAGTACAAAGCTATCTAAAGTGTTTTTTATCGAATTACAAGCTAAACAAATTGCACATATCTTAATAACGTTTGTAAAACTGTAACTGCAGCAAACAAATGACTAAACTCCTGCCATCTTTGATTTCATGCTTTCATTGTTACATCAGATGCAAAATCTTAGTATGTACCTGGATGTCGGATACAACAGAAGAAAGCGAGGGGTCAGAAGGACAACAGAAGCAACACCAAACAACAGCAGTAACAGCAGGAACAAACAGGACAACTCCCAGTGCAAGATACAGTTAGAACCGGCAAGAAATGGTAGACAGGTAGCAGCAAAAATGCAGTAGGAACAAAACTCCAAGACAGACCAATCCAGGGGAAACGAACAATATGAATCAACCAATGAACTCAGCTGATACTTGGGAGAAAACAGAGTTGATTGAAAAGGTGGAACAAGATTGAGAATCAGACCAACAAAGACAGAAAATGATTGCTGATTTTCTGTTTCTACCTTTCCCTGTTTTCTTTCTTTTCAAGCATCCAACATCAGACTGCTGTTTTGAACTTATACTTATGTTATCAGAAAAAGAGACCTTTTCCAGTTTTTTTTTTACTATTTTCCCCCAGAACTTCAATTCTCAAGATTTCAGTTTAGGCTCCCCTGTGTCTTTCTGTGTATGCCTGTGTGTGTATACTTCTCAGTGTATATTTCAGCTCCCTCTTTCAAGACTCCTCTCCTTCTGTGTATTTTCTTTACAGCTCTCTTTTTCAAAACTTCTCACAGTGTGTGTATTTTTCTTTTTTTCAGTTCTGATTCTCTCTATCTTTTTTCTTATCCTAATTCTGTCCCTCTCTCTATCTCTCTCTTTTGTGTTCTTCCCTCCAAAAAATCCCCTGTGTGTCCTCTGTGTCCTCTGTTCTATTCCCCCCCTTTTTATAAGCCTCAAAAACTCAAACCTTTATCAGCCTGTTTGGATTAATCAAATACCCCCTCCCATGTGCTATCCCCTTTTCAGATTCCACTTAGCTATTTAAGTATAAACAAAACCCCCCATGATATTCCCTGGCAGTCTTACCTTTTCATTTTATTATCTAAAAGCAGGTATGGGCAGTAGAATATATCTGACAGCATATACTGTCAGATTGTTTTAAAACTCAAAAGCTTCTTAATGCAGAAAAACAGGCTGTGCACAAGGCACATGAGGTGCACTAGTGCACATGCTGTGCACGAGTGCCCATGCCTTCCAATTCAGAATTTAAACATAAACAATCCTTTTTACATTGACTGATCCAAATCAACAGCTATAAGTAAACAAAACTGGTTCTGAATTGATTTCAACAAATGTTCAAACAGAAGCAAATCGATTTGCTATGCTCAGACAGTTGAAATTAATTGACGACACATGTCGACTCGACTATATTAGTATTAACATACACAATCGTAGCCAAAAATCAGACATTTAAACAGTATTGATACATGGTTCGTATTATACTGACTAAGCAGGAATACACTCGAGGAGTCAAACTAGTCAGTCCAAACTCGAAAATCAGCTACTTGCATAAACAAATACATAATGCCTTATCAGAATAGGAGGGGGGAATTTAGACAAACAAACAGAGGTTCAGGCGAAGTAATTGAAGCACAGTTGATAGAGGTCAAAGACATGACCAGAAAACGAACAGACCCTTACAACAAACAAACAAACCAAAAACAACTAAGAAAAGAAAGAAAACTCACCTTTAAACCGCAAAAGATCGAAACCTTAACTCGGACTTGGTCAGGCCTTTCTTAAGGCTGAATGGACTTTAAACGAAGTGTTTCTCAGACGAGAAACACTTTGATTAAAGTCCGTTAGACCTTAAACTCTTCGGTTGAACCAGTGACGGAGGAACACCAAATTTCCAAAACTCAGATCTGGGATTCATGCCTCCCTGATCAGATTCGGACCAAACCAAGTATGGTTTGGTCACGAGGGGGTCTGGGGAGTGTCTGGTATGAAACTGGGTTTAAACTGAGTAGATCGAGTTTTAACTCGAATCTTCAAATGAAGATTCGAGGACCTGGGGGGTGATTCGAACTAGACGGTTAACAGGTCTATGTTCAGGGTGGTGAGGGGGTTCTATGGTGTTCATGGCGAGGTCATCGGCGTTCATGCCGCCGGGATTAATGGCGAGGGATAAGGGGGCGGCTAGGGTTTTGTGGGGAAGGAGGTGAAGACGGAAGCTGGGGTATTGGATAGGGGGGCAGGGTGCGGTATGAGGCTTATATATGGAATGGGGGATTGATTACAACCGTCGGATGCGACGAGATGGACGGCTTGGATCCGAAGGCTTAAACGAAACGTCGTCGTTTGGCTCAGTAGGGGTCCAAATTGGTTCGGGTAATGGGTCGGGTAGTGGAATTACGGGTGAAAGATCTGGATCGTCGGATAGGCTTGATTTAAACGGTTGTGATGGGTTGGCATCGAAACGACGTAGCTTTGGTGTTAAACTACGTCGTTTCATGGCCTGGGGGTGGGCTGTTTGGACTGGTGGCTTGGGCTGTCCGTTTGGGCTGAGTTTGTTGGGCCAATTTTAACAAATTGGCCCAAGTCCGAAAAGGGGTTTTTCTTTCTCTTTTTTTCTTTTTTTTTTTATTATTTTTTATTTCTTTTTCTTATTTATTTTAAAACCAAACTAAACCAAAAAATCAAATTAAAATTAAATACACACTCAAATACAATTATTTGCACACATACTAAAATATTTCAAAACAGGTAAGGTCAAACCAAATAAAATCACGGACGAAAATGCCTAATCACGATTTTCTATTTAACGACCGGAATACGGTTTGAATTATGCAGGACACATATTTTTTTTGAATTTTATTTTAATAAAGTAAATAAATAAGAATGGGCCAAAATCACAAATAAATCCACAAGGTGCCGCACAGAAATCCGAAATTGTACAGCGGGGCCAATTATATATTTTTTATTTCTTTTTGGAGCGATTGTCGTGTGAAGCAAAAATCACGTGCTCACAGCTGCCCCTCTTTGTTCGGAAACACGAAGGGTTTTCGTGCAAAGATCAAGTGAGCGTGTATGAGCGATTTTTGCCTATAGACCACTCCGTATGAAGCATTTTTTGAAAGATCTGACCGAATCTTGCTTCAAAGATTTCCTACATATCCTGGGCTAAACAGGAATCAGGTCAATGTAGTTCGAGAAGTTTTGGTAGCTGGGGCTACCATGGGACTGCAATGCTTGCCGCTACTGCTGCTGCTGTTGTCACTGCTACGTCACTGACCGCCTTATTACAACCAAGCGAAAATTGGAAACTGAACTAACTACTTTTATGCATGTCAACTGCTAGTTACAAGATTCCTATCTATGATTCTTTTACGACTTGATCTTGGGTCTTAGCTGATTCTGCTTGTAGACTCTGATCTGAATCTTGATGCTTGCGAGTTGCGGCGACTTGTTTTTTAATCTCCGGGATACCGAATAAAATGTGACCGGCAGAGGTCAGGACCTTAGTCAAATGTTGGAGTCGATTTGCTTTCCCTTTACTCTGATATCTCGGGATATCTCTTTTTGTCTTTTTCTTCTTTGATTCCGAACTGGGATTCATCTCGTGGGTCATTTCGATTCATGTGGCTCGAGGTCAGACCTGCGGGAGAAAAGAGACAAACAAACGAAATTTTTCTGCCCCAGTTTCACTAGGAAAATTTCGTTACTTATTCACCAGGAAGTTCATAAAATTGATGAAAGAGGATATGCGTGCTCAGTTCAGGGTTGGAGCCCTAATATCGACCAGCTGGGGGAAGGTTCAGTGTAGGGTTTAAAACCCTTACGCCAAACAAAGGAAGGATTCAGTTTAGGGTTTAAAACCCTAATGCTGCCTAAAAGGAAAAAAGTTCAGTTTAGGGTTTTAAAACCCTAATGCTGACTAAAAGGAAAATTCAGTTTTAGGGTTTAAAACCCTAATGCTGACTAAAGGAAAATTCAGTTTAGGGTTTAAAACCCTAATGCTGATTGCATGAAAAAGCTCAGTTTAGAGTTTAAAACTCTAATGCTGGCTAAAAAGAAAAAGTTCAGTTTAGGGTTTAAAACCCTAATGCTGACTAAAGGAAAATTCAGTTTAGGGTTTAAAACCCTAATGCTGACTGCATGGAAAAGCTCAGTTTAGAGTTTAAAACTCTAATGCTGGCTAAAAAGAAAAAGTTCAGTTTAGGGTTTAAAACCCTAATGCTGACTAAAAGGAAAATTCAGTTTAGGGTTTAAAACCCTAATGCTGATTGCATGGAAAAGCTCAGTTTAGAGTTTAAAACTCTAATGCTGGCTAAAAGGAAAAGTTCAGTTTAGGGTTTAAAACCCTAATGCTGACTAAAAGGAAAATTCAGTTTAGGGTTTAAAACCCTAATGCTGATTGCATGAAAGAGCTCAGTTTAGAGTTTAAAACTCTAATGCTGGCTGAAAGGGAAAAGTTCAGTTTAGGGTTTAAAACCCTAATGCTGACTAAAAGGAAAATTCAGTTTAGGGTTTAAAACCCTAATGCTGATTGCATGGGAAAGCTCAGTTTAGAGTTTAAAACTCTAATGCTGGCTAAAAGGAAAAGTTCAGTTTAGGGTTTAAAACCCTAATGCTGACTAAAGGAAAATTCAGTTTAGGGTTTAAAACCCTAATGCTGACTAAAGGAAAATTCAGTTTAGGGTTTAAAACCCTAATGCTGACTAAAGGAAAATTCAGTTTAGGGTTTAAAACCCTAATGCTGATTGCATGGAAAAGCTCAGTTTAGAGTTTAAAACTCTAATGCTGGCTAAAAGGAAAAAGTTCAGTTTAGGGTTTAAAACCCTAATGCTGACTAAAAGGAAAATTCAGTTTAGGGTTTAAAACCCTAATGCTGATTGCATGGAAAAGCTCAGTTTAGAGTTTAAAACTCTAATGCTGGCTAAAAGGAAAAGTTCAGTTTAGGGTTTAAAACCCTAATGCTGACTAAAAGGAAAATTCAGTTTAGGGTTTAAAACCCTAATGCTGATTGCATGAAAGAGCTCAGTTTAGAGTTTAAAACTCTAATGCTGGCTGAAAGGGAAAAGTTCAGTTTAGGGTTTAAAACCCTAATGCTGACTAAAAGGAAAATTCAGTTTAGGGTTTAAAACCCTAATGCTGATTGCATGGGAAAGCTCAGTTTAGAGTTTAAAACTCTAATGCTGGCTAAAAGGAAAAGTTCAGTTTAGGGTTTAAAACCCTAATGCTGACTAAAGGAAAATTCAGTTTAGGGTTTAAAACCCTAATGCTGACTAAAGGAAAATTCAGTTTAGGGTTTAAAACCCTAATGCTGACTAAAGGAAAATTCAGTTTAGGGTTTAAAACCCTAATGCTGATTGCATGGAAAAGCTCAGTTTAGAGTTTAAAACTCTAATGCTGGCTAAAAGGAAAAGTTCAGTTTAGGGTTTAAAACCCTAATGCTGACTAAAAGGAAAATTCAGTTTAGGGTTTAAAACCCTAATGCTGATTGCATGAAAGAGCTCAGTTTAGAGTTTAAAACTCTAATGCTGGCTGAAAGGGAAAAGTTCAGTTTAGGGTTTAAAACCCTAATGCTGACTAAAAGGAAAATTCAGTTTAGGGTTTAAAACCCTAATGCTGATTGCATGGGAAAGCTCAGTTTAGAGTTTAAAACTCTAATGCTGGCTAAAAGGAAAAGTTCAGTTTAGGGTTTAAAACCCTAATGCTGACTAAAGGAAAATTCAGTTTAGGGTTTAAAACCCTAATGCTGACTAAAGGAAAATTCAGTTTAGGGTTTAAAACCCTAATGCTGACTAAAGGAAAATTCAGTTTAGGGTTTAAAACCCTAATGCTGATTGCATGGAAAAGCTCAGTTTAGAGTTTAAAACTCTAATGCTGGCTAAAAGGAAAAGTTCAGTTTAGGGTTTAAAACCCTAATGCTGACTAAAAGGAAAATTCAGTTTAGGGTTTAAAACCCTAATGCTGATTGCATGAAAGAGCTCAGTTTAGAGTTTAAAACTCTAATGCTGGCTGAAAGGGAAAAGTTCAGTTTAGGGTTTAAAACCCTAATGCTGACTAAAAGGAAAATTCAGTTTAGGGTTTAAAACCCTAATGCTGATTGCATGGGAAAGCTCAGTTTAGAGTTTAAAACTCTAATGCTGGCTAAAAGGAAAAAGTTCAGTTTAGGGTTTAAAACCCTAATGCTGACTAAAAGGAAAATTCAGTTTAGGGTTTAAAACCCTAATGCTGATTGGCTAGGGGCAAAGTTCGAGAATACTAAACGACCTCTCTCTTTATTTTTTTTTATTTTTTTTTTCTTTTGAACTTTCTTGTTTTAGTAGAAGATACAAGGGGGTTTCGTGGAAACTTACCTTTCGAGTGAATTCCTTATTGCCAAAATATTTCTTGTACCCATGTACCTTCTTCTTTGGGCGACACCTGCTCCTTGCACGGTTGTCTCGGATCATACCTGTTTCAAACTTTTCAGCAAAGGACAATTGTTAGTTCGGAAATGACGGTCGGTTTGGTGACCTCGATCGTTCCCGGTTGCTTTGTTGCGTCTTCATTTCTGTTGTGAAGTCCCGCCATTGATTTGATTCATATGCCGAAACCCTTTAGACCGCTCAGGCTTGTATTTCCAGATTCTGTGATGATTTGCCTCGTAAGGCTCTTTTTTTTTTTTGTGTCCCGTTTTGCTTGGAGGTTCTCAACGGGGATTTTATTGGAGGTATTTTGTGGGGATTTGTACAAAAGGGAAGCTTTGTGGGGAATATTTACAAAGTGGATTCTTTGTGGGGAATTTTGTACAATGGGCATGCTGGGGATTTATTTCAAAGTGGGATTTCTAGGATAATTTGGGGAGATTCTGTGGGAGATTGTACAAGACTCTGTTGGGATTCGTACAGGGGGAGACTCTGTGGGGATTTGTCCGAAGGTGGACTTGCTGGGGAAGATTTCAAGATTTCTCTCTTTTCCTTTACTCCGGAACACCATCAAACGTCATGATTCATCATGCTTGGGTAATCATATCAACGAGATGAGGTGCTTTCCTTCATGAGACGGGATTCCGTGCAAACAAACCATGCCACCTACCCTTTCCGGTGTGTCCTGAACTCGGGGTTAAAATGCAAAAGGGATTCGAAAAGAAACAAAGCAGGGGAAAACAAATCAGAAAAGAAATACCCTTTTCGGGGAGAGAAAGACTTATCTGAGGAAGATAACGCTGGCTTTAAATGACATGACATGCTCTTTGGACTGGACGTCCGACCTTCCATGAACTTGCGTTTTCCTGAACCAGAACAGATCTGTGATTCCAAAACCGGTGGAACTTTGCCGAGACCTTCTTGGGGTGGCGTCATTCCTTTTCGGCCAACAGCGCCCTTTGCGGGTTTTCACTGGCTGACCTCTCTCATTTCTCTTCCTGTCATCGCTTGATAGCACTCTTTGCGAGTTTTTACTAAACAAGCTCTCTCATTTTGGTTTCTCTACTCCCGTCGCCTCGTGGTGCCCGAAGGTTTTCACCGCCGAGACTCTCTCATTTTATTTCTCTCAACTCAGGGTGTGCCGGTTTCCATTTGTGATGCTTATTGGTTTCCCACTATCTTTGGTAATTGATTTGAAGGCTTGTACTTGGTAAAGAGAGGTAGCTGATACTAAACTTCTCAAGTGTCCGACATGCCCCGGTTTTCAATTTCAGGGTGGATGGGATTTTGTTGTTGGTGTGACTGAACCTCAGGGAGAGGCTGCCTACGTATCCTTTCGGAATCAAGTCAAACGTAGTTCAGGCCTCAATCAATGTTTTTTTTTTTTTTTTTTTTTTTTTATATATAATCTATATATAACGGCTCAAAAGGTGGTGGCGAGAATGGGGTAGTGTTTGGGGAGTAGTGGGGAATAAACACCTTCGCCCTTTCCAACGTGTCAGGACCACTTGGAGTATGATCTAGACGTAGTACCTCTTGACTGCATCTGCATTCACCGCTGTGTCAGGGTCATTTCCTTCGATATCACCTAAATACAATGCTCCTCTTGGCAATATTTTCCTTACGATGTATGGGCCTTTCCAATTTGGGGCAAACTTTCCTTTTGCTTCTTCATGATGCGGCAGAATACGCCTCAGTACCAATTGTCCTACTTCGAAATTCCGAGGTCGGACTTTCTTGTTGTAAGCACGGGCCATCCTTCGTTGGTATAACTGTCCGTGACAAACTGCAGCCATCCGCTTTTCATCAATCAACGTCAATTGCTCCAGTCGAGTCTTAACCCACTCGCTGTCCTCGATTTCTGCTTCGACAATGATTCGAAGTGAAGGAATCTCTACCTCTGCCGGTATTACGGCCTCGGTTCCATAAACCAAAAGATAAGGAGTCGCTCCCACCGATGTGCGCACCGTAGTGCGATACCCCAATAACGCAAAAGGTAACTGCTCATGCCACTGTCGGGAACTTTGTATTGTTTTCCTCAAAATCTTCTTGATGTTTTTATTTGCAGCTTCTACAGCACCATTGGCTTTTGGCCGATAAGGAGTGGAATTCCTGTGTGTTATCTTGAATTGCTCGCACACATCTCCCATCAAGTGACTGTTCAAGTTTGCTGCATTATCTGTAATGATAGTCGCAGGAATACCGAAGCGACAGATAAGATTTGAGTGTACAAAATCCACTACAGCTTTCTTGGTGACCGACTTGAGAGTGACAGCCTCTACCCACTTTGTGAAGTAATCGATGGCAACCAGTATAAACCTGTGTCCATTCGAAGCCTTTGGTTCAATTGGTCCAATGACGTCCATGCCCCAAGCGACAAATGGCCAAGGTGCGGACATGGGATGCAGTTCTGTGGGAGGTGCATGAATCAAATTACCGTGCACCTGACACTGATGACACTTCCGGACAAAGCTAAAGCAATCCTTTTCCATGGTCATCCAGTAATAACCTGCTCTAAGGATCTTCTTCGCTAAGACATACCCGTTCATGTGAGGTCCACACACACCTGCGTGTACTTCGTGCATGATCTTTCTCGCTTCCTCGATATCGACACATCTTAAGAGATTGAGGTCCGGAGTCCTCTTATACAACAATTCACTGCTCAAAAAGAAACCGCTTGCATGTCGCCTAATGGTCCTCTTTTGATCTCCAGTTGCATGCTCGGGGTATTCTTGTGTCTTCAAGAATTTCTTGATGTCATGGTACCAAGGCTGCGTATTTGATCCCGCCTCGATTACACTGCAGTAACCGTGTCTTTCCTTGATTTGGATTTCCAAAGGATCGACGTGGGCGTCGCCCGGGTAGGGTAGCATAGAAGCTAAAGTAGCAAGTGCATCTGCCAGTTCATTGTGACACCTCGGGATATACCTGAATTCTATTGAGGTAAAGCGCTTGCTGAGGTCCTCCACATGTTGTCGGTATGGGATAAGTTTGACATCCCGAGTTTCCCATTCGCCTTGAACTTGCCGGATGATCAGGTCAGAATCTCCCATAATCAGTAAGTCTTTGACATCCTGATCGATTGCCATATGTATGCCCATAATGCAGGCTTCATATTCAGCTGTATTATTTGTGCAGAAGAAACGAAGTCTAGCTGTGGCGGGATAATGCTGACCGGCAGGTGAGATCAAAATTGCCCCAATCCCTATACCCTTGGCGTTCACGGCTCCGTCAAAGAACATCTTCCAAACATGAGCTTCCTCTGAGATCACTTCCACGGTGTTTACCTCTTCGTCTGGAAAGTAGGTATCCAATGGCTGGTATTCCTCATCGACCGGGTTTTCGGCCAAATGATCTGCTAACGCCTGGGCTTTCATTGCCGTGCGAGTGACATAAACTATGTCGAATTCCGTAAGCAAGATTTGCCATTTAGCCAGTCTCCCAGTAGGCATTGGTTTCTGAAATATATATTTCAAGGGATCCAACCTGCTTATGAGGAATGTAGTGTGGGCTTGGAGATAATGCCTCAGCTTTTGAGCAACCCATGTGAGAGCGCAGCATGTCTTCTCCAACAGAGTGTATTTGGCCTCGTAGCTGGTGAATTTCTTGCTCAGGTAGTAGATCGCCTGTTCCCTTTTCCCGGTCACATCGTGTTGCCCCAGGACGCAGCCAAAAGAGTTTTCCAAGACTGTCAGATACAAGAAAAGTGGCCTCCCTGGTTCGGGAGGGACCAAGACTGGGGGATTCGAAAGGTACTCTTTGATTTTGTCAAAGGCTTCTTGACACTCCGTTGTCCACTTAATCGCCGCATCTTTTCTTAACAACTTGAATATGGGTTCACACGTGCTCGTCAGCTGGGCAATAAACCGACTGATGTAGTTCAGCCTGCCCAAAAGACTCATCACGTCTTTCTTCGTTCTTGGGGGAGGTAGATCTTTGATAGATTTTATCTTAGTCGGATCTAGCTCGATACCTCTCCTGCTTACGATGAAACCCAAAAGTTTACCTGACGGAACTCCGAAAGCGCATTTGGCTGGATTTAGCTTCAAGTCATACTTCCTTAGCCTCTCGAAGAATTTCCTCAAGTCTTGGATGTGGTTATCCTGCGTCCTGGACTTGACTATAACATCGTCCACGTACACCTCTATTTCCTGATGCATCATGTCATGGAAAATGGCGGTCATGGCCCTCATGTAAGTAGCCCCAGCATTCTTTAAACCAAATGGCATGACCCGATAACAGTAGGTGCCCCAAGGCGTGGTGAAGGCAGTTTTCTCGGCATCCTCTTCATCCATCAATACCTGATGATACCCAGCGTAACAATCTACAAAAGACTGTATCTCGTGCTTGGCGCAATTATCAACGAGGATATGGATGTTGGGCAGCGGGAAATTATCTTTAGGACTTGCTCTGTTCAGATCTCGGTAATCTACACATACTCGAGTTTTCCCATCCTTTTTCGGTACTGGAACCACATTCGCCAACCATGTTGTATATTGGACTACCCGGATCACTCCTGTTTTCAGTTGCTTGGTGATCTCCTCTTTAATTTTGTCACTGACCTCGGTTTTGAACTTTCGTTGCTTTTGTTGAACCGGAGGACAATCAGGATGAATCGGCAATTTGTGAACCACTAGATCGACACCTAGTCCCGGCATGTCATCATATGACCAAGCAAACACGTCTTTAAATTCAAGAAGAAGTTGAATTATCGCCTCTCGCGTTTTCTTGTCCGTGTGAATGCTTATCTTGGTCTCCCGGATTTCTTCCGGGGTTCCTAAATTTACCGGTTCAGTGTCATTCAGATTCGGCTTAGGTTTATTCTCGAAATATTCCAACTCTCGGTTTATCTCCCTAAAAGCCTCTTCCGCATCATATTCTGGTTCTGGATTCATTAATTCGCAGTTAAATAGCTCATTGTGACCTGGGCGTGAAGTCCGCAAGCATGTCATATTTAAAGCCGCATTATTAGGACTGAAAAGGAAGATAAGAGGAAAAGTAATAAAATCAGAACGAAAGAAAGAATAGGAAAGCAATGATGATGATTTTTTTTATTATTTTCTTTTGAAAATTGGAAGACAACAACGTTTACAACTAGGAATTTGAAATAACAAACGAAAAGAAGAAAACGTTCAAGTTATGTCCCGGAGATAACTTGTGATACAGGAAAGGTGGCAGGACAGGTCTACCCGGACTTCCGTCTAGTTGGGAACGGCGTGATCTCCCAGTTTTGGAGCTTGGCGTTTGGCCCCATGTATATTAACTCAGCAGTGCTCGTGCCTTCGCCTGGTTGAACCATGTGGACCTCGTAGAGCATTTCCCTCATTGCCCCACATATTTCCTCGATTTCCTCAACCGTGAAGAACTCATCTTCTTCTTCTTGAGTGTACCCTGGCCTGACAAAAGTCGCATGTAAATCCGGCAGTGGTTGAGGCAACTTCCAGCCCTCATTTCTCCTTTTCTTTGCCCATTTTTCGTCTGCTGGAGTAGGTTTGAAACCTAGTCCAAAAGGTTTCTTGACGACTGGTAAAGTAATGGGTTCCGTCGTTCCCTGAAGATTTCGTCCAAGCCCCTTCCCCGGCCTAAATCCGTGTCGGATCATCTCTTTGGCCACCATAACCGAAGCGTTAGACAAGAAAGGCTGGGGGCAAGGTACTCCCTCTTCGTGCTGCTCTGCCAATACCACCTCGAAAGCTTGATAGACCGTATGCTCACTCCCTTCTCTTGGTTCAAGATACGGGATAGATGGGTCCCGATAAATGGCATGTTCATCTTCTCCATGGACCACGATCTCTTGGTCTTCATACTCGAACTTCACCATCTGGTGAAGAGTAGAAGGCACGGCTCCTGCCGCATGGATCCAAGGCCTGCCAAGGAGGAAATTGTATGATGTGTCCATGTCTATCACTTGGAAAGTGACTCGAGATTCGACTGGTCCTATGACCAGCAACAGGTCTATTTCTCCCATGGTGTCTCTCTTGATACCATCGAAAGCTCTTACGCAGACGTTGTTGGGTCGGATTCTTCCGATCTCAATTTCCATTCTTTGCAGCGTGGAGAGCGGGCAAATGTCAACACCTGATCCTCCATCCAGCATCACCCGCTTGACATAGTAGTCCTCACATTTGACTGTTAAATGCAATGCCTTGTTGTGTGCTGCTCCTTCCGGGGGTAGATCGTTCTTGCTGAAGGAGATTTGGTTGACGGCGAAGAATCTTTCTGTCATCCGCTCTAGTTGCTCCACCGAGGTTTCGACCGGTACGTATGCTTCATTCAGGGTTTTCAGCAGGATCTTTTGATGCTCGGTTGACTTCATTAATAGTGACAGCATGGACACTTGCTCAGGGTGCTTGCGCAGCTGGTCTATCACCTCATAATCCGGCATCTTCATCTGCTTGAAGAACACTTCCGCTTCTTCAACACTCACAGGCTCCTTTGGAGGGAAGCGCCTTTGTGTGGCGTTGTTCAGTTCTTGGGTATTTGAGTACCCTCCAACGAAAGTATTTTCTGGAAGTTCTTCCCTGACCTCCTTACCTTTATACGTTACCAAAGTCTTTTGATAATTCCACGGCACTGTGGACGGGTTGGTCATCGGCTTTTGTGGCACGCGTCCGATAACCACTGGCTCATTCAGCCGAGGTGGTTGAATCGTCCCCCGGACCACATAGGCCCCTTTTGGCACGTAGATAGGTTTTGCCTTTTTGATCCCGAAGTTCTGCGTCTTCTTGGCTTGACCTCGTGGTATGTAAAGAACTCCACCCTTTGCTGGTACTACTTTCTTCTCCACCTTCTTTTCAGGCTTGCTTTCTGCAGCCTTGGCCTCTTCCCCCTTTCTGATTTCTGGTCTGTTTCGGGCCTCTTTGCTGTGTCGACAATGGCAATTATGGCTTTCAAAGCAGGGTCGAACTCTTTGTCTTCACAAATCATGCCGATCAGCGGCCCATTATTGTGAGCGGGCAATGGATTGTTAGTTACATTTGGGATCTCTTCGTCCCTTAGCACTATCTTCCCCTGCTCTATCAAATTTTCGACCACTCTTTTCAATGACCAGCAGTCGTTTGTGTCATGCCCCTCGGCCCCTGAATGATAGGCGCATCTGACTCCGGCTTTGTAAGAAGGAGATGTCGGGTTTTGCCTTGTTTGAGGGATGGGTTGCAGGAAACCCAACTGAACCAACTTTGGGAACAAAGTTGAGTATGGCTCACCGATGGGCGTGAAAGTCCGCCGTCGAGGTGGCTCTTGGGGGCGGTAGTTATTCTGCGGGGGTTGTGGGTTATAGTGGTCGCGGTAAGGAAGCTGATTTCTGGGAGGTGGAACTGGGCCTCGGTTGGCTTGTTGTGGTGAATGGTTGTAAGGCTGGGCATTCATGACCATATAAGGTTGATGAGCATATGCCACATTTGAGTGGGGGTAGTAGTGTTGTGGGGCCCTTTCCGAAAAATGGGGCCTGGGATGACGATACTCCCTTGCTTCAGAGGCTGCCATAGCCGTTTCTTCCTTCTTCTTCCCCCTTGTCGTCCCTCCAGACCCGCTTTGGACGGCCTGGGAGGTTGCCCTTATGGCTGCTTGACTCAATATCCGACCCGTTTTCAGCCCATTCTCTACCATCTCTCCTATCTTGATTGCTTCCGCGAATGGCTTACCCATGGCTGACATCATGTTTTGGAAATAGTCAGACTCTTGAGCCTGGAGAAAGGTAGTGACCATTTCCACTTCATCCATGGGAGGCTTCACTCTCGACGCCTGTTCACGCCACTTAATAGCATACTCTCTAAAGCTTTCCGAAGGCTTCTTCTTCAGATTCGACAGAGAGTTTCGGTCTGGCGCAATGTCGATGTTATACTGGAATTGCTTTACAAAATCTCTGGCGAGATCATCCCATATATGCCATCGGGACATTTCCTGATCCATATACCATTCCGAGGCTATCCCTACTAAGCTTTCCCCAAAATACGCCATTAGCAGTTCTTCCTTTCCGCCGGCTCCCCGCAATTGGTTGCAGTATTTCTTAAGATGTGCAATGGGGTCACCGTGCCCATCGTATTTCTCGAACTTGGGGGTCTTGAAACCCGTCGGCAGGTGCACGTGAGGGAACATGCACAGGTCGGTGTAAGAGACGCTCTTTTGCCCGCTCAAACCTTGCATATTCTTCAAACTTTGTTCAAGGCTTCTCATTCTCTTAGCAATCTCATTTTGTTCTGCAATCCTGGGGTTCTGATCCTGTCCTGGTGCGAGTTCGCACTGAGGCGGTAGAGGATTATTGTTGGTAGCGAACCTGGTTGGTTCCATTGAGAACGATGGTGCTTGGAATGTAAAAGAGGATGAGTCAAAGCTTGGCTTGTATGTGGCAGGCTGTGCCGTAGCTGGGCAAGGTGATGCAGTAAAGATATTCATGCTTGCATCGGTGGCCGACATTCGGGGATGAGGCTCAGAAGGTGATCCGGCGGAGAAAACGGAGTTGGCTGGGTACCCGAATGGGGTAGCAGGGTAATTTATGGGGACATTAGAAGTCCCACCTGACCTGGAGAATAATTCAGGGAATCCGGGGACGACACTTGGCGGCTCTTTCCCATTGTTCCAGTCGTCCAGCATTTCCAACATGCGGAGCCGTAGGATTCTATTTTCTTCCGGAGTTGCGGATTCAGGCGTGAGGACGGCTGAGATTGAGCTTTCCTCAGAGACGGGGACTGTTTGCAATGGAATTTCCGAAGACATTTCCACACTTCCTTTTGACCTGGTGAAGTAGGTGTGAGTATTGTTTCTGGTCCTAACAATAGGTAGTTGAACACCTCTCCTTGACCTCGTGAAGTATGAGTGCGAGGCCAGACTTTCACCAAACCAACCGTCTTTCAAAAACCCTGGATAGATGCTCAATGACAAGCGCACGGTTAATTTGCAGCAAATAACAGATAGTCAATCTCACGTTGGGCATGATGCACCTATACAGTTAAGTGGATTACTATATGTCTGCTACGAGAGCATGCGTCATTCCGGTATTTTCCTCTTATTTCCCTCTTTTTTTTTTTTTGTTTTTTCTTTTATATTTTTTAGCAAAATAAAATGCGATCGGATCCGATGAGGATTGCCTACGTATCACGATACTCACGTGAATCAGATCATTACGTAGTTCGAAAACACGAATGAGCGTGAAAGAAGCAAACTCTTTATTATTGAAGCAGTCTATTACAAACTACATTTTGCAAAAGAAAAAGCAAACTTTGGAAATAAACCTAGACTCAAAAATAGACTAAAAATCACCCTGATAAAAAACAGGCAGAAGATGCTAAGATACAGATTTGACCTATGAATGCATTATGGTTTTAAAAATTGGTTTCCGCGGGGCGTCGTTCGGCCTCGCCGCGGTCCTAGGCGTGAGGTCCCTCTCAAGTTGCTCTAGCTCGTGCATAGTCTGCTTGACATAACCCATTACTGCCGAGAGGACGGTAGCGCTGGACATGTTCTCACATCGTAGGCATCGTCTGGTGATGGCATGGGCAATGGCCTTGATCCTATCTCTGGTTTGCTTCTTCTCTACGAGCAGGCGTTTTGTCTGATCGCTGCATATCTTGAAAACTTGAGCATCTTGTACATGCTGATGCTTCAGTCGTCGTACTTCCAACTTCATCTGGGCTATTGAGTCATACCAGTATCTGCTCTCAATTTGGAAATCCTTGGCCTGATTAGCTGTTTTGATCTCAAGTGCAGCCATCTCTCTCTTTATCTTAGCAACAGTCTTCTCATGGTCGCTTTCCAATCGATTCAGGTACCTGCGATGCTTATCCGTTCTTGTATCCCACTGTGCTTTGAGCTCTGCTATGATGTTTTCAGATTTCTTCAAACCATCTCGCCATTCCCTGATTTCACCTTTTAGCCCTTTTATCAGCTGCTCGTCCGATCGACGCCTTGGTTGTCTATCTGCATCCAACCTTATCTGTTTGATCTGGGCTCTGAGCATTTCATTTTCTTGAATCAACCTGTTCCGTTCTCCCAGATCGGTAGCAACTTGCACGTTGTGTTCATATTTCAATTTTTCCACTTGTTGCTTTAACCCGCTGATTTCGGTGCAATAGCCTCTTTCTTTTGCTAACCAATCCCACTGCTTTTGTGATGATTCGGTAAAATTCCGGATGTGGGGTCTCTTAGCTGGCCTTTCGTGCTCGAGTTCCCTTCTGTACCATGCAAGGTAACCTGGCGCCGTTTCTCCTTTGGCTTGATCCCGCACGCAAGTATCTGATTTCAAATATTGACCCTCATTCCAGATTTGGCGAATCTTTGCTTCTGGGAACTGTCCGTTAGGACTTATCTCAATTGCTTGAGTGCTTAGATCTTCCTCATGAGGTACTGTCTGGCATTTTCCGAATTGTCTTAAAACTCGGCCGGGTGCGTAAGGTTGAATGCTCTTAAGCCCCATCAGCAAGAAAATGAGTTTTAGCCGCTGACATATATAAGACCTCATCAACGGGCAACCATCCCAACTTCCATTGTATTTGGCTGGCAGTAAGAGCTTGAAAGAACGAGGTCCAAGCCAGGACTCCTTCGGGCAAACTAATCTCTTTGGCTCTCGCGTAAGATTCTTCTATGCGGGTCTTTTCCGGGGAACCATGGCTCAAAATCTCGGAATGATGGCAAAGGTGCTCGGTCATCCATATCTGCAGGAGCAAGTTACAACCTTCGAAGAAATCTCCCCCAGCTTTACAAGCCGTGAGAGCTCGAAAGATGTCGGATACCACCATAGGCGCGAGAGTACTGTCACTTTGCGTGAGTAAAGTGCTGACGACCCCCGATATCTTCAAATCAATGTTTCCATCTTTCCTGGGAAATACCAGAAGTCCCAGAAACGTTATCATGAACGCCACCCGTCTGTGCTCGTCCCACTTCTGACGAACTCCTTTGCTGCACAGTTTGTTGATTGGATTATTGAATCCCCCCTCGTGACCGTATCTATCATATATGAAGCATGGAGTACAGAATCCGGCTGCTAGATCCGGGTTGTGGACTGTTCTAGGTATTTTCAATGAATCCAGGAACCGATGTACCGTGACGACTCTTGGGGCGACCAAGTATTTTTCCCTCAGCGGAAGTTCAGTATTCCCGATGTATCCGGCCATTTCTTCCAAAGTTGGGGTGAGCTCAAAATCAGAGAAATGGAAAACATTGTGCGCCGGGTCCCAATAGGTAGCCAAAGCTCTTATGATATCTCCCCGAGGCTGGACTTCCAACAGACCCACAAGACCTTTCAAATATTTCTTAACCTCATTTTGTCCTTCAACACCTAGATCTTTCCACCATAGCCGTAACTTGAGATAGGGATTTTGGTCATTATTGAAAAATGTTCATTTTGCATCGTGCTCATCCTGCACATTTATTAAGGTGATTTTAACAAAAATGACTGACTCAAAATATTTTACAGAGGGGACCAAGCTTTGAACACGGCCTTTAAGCACTTCGGGGAAGAAGATTTTAAGGCTGTGTGGGTCTAAAAATGCTAAAGAAATCCAAAAAGTGGCTATTTATGCAAAGTCAGCCTTCCGGCGTCCCTTTCGGGAACATTCGGCTATTCATGTCAAAACAGCATCACCTGACTTATTTATGACTCTTTAGAAATTTGAAACATATATTTTTTGATTTTGGCTATTTTAGCAAAATGGGGGTTGAACCCGACGAGGGTTGCCTACGTATCTCACATCCGGTGAGAATCAAACCGGCGTAGTTCGGGCATACCGCGAATAGAGAAAATTAAATAAACCTAAAAATCAGAAATAAGTATTTATTTTTTATTATTATTATTTTTGAAGAAAGATAAAGACTAAAGAAAAAATAATAATATTTTTTGCAATATTTGGACTATCAGTCTGAATTTATAAAAAGGGTATTACAAGAGAAAGAAATTTTTTTTTTTTGAATTATGAGTTTTCCATTTTTTTTAAAAAAAAAAAAATAAATACCATTTCCTTTTTTGATTTTGAAAGTGAAATTTTTTTTTTTTTATATACCCTCTTTTTAATAATTCAAACTAAAAAGACAAATTTTATTTTTATTCTTTTTTTTTTCAGAAAAATTCCGGTGAGGTTTTGACAATACTTGAACATTGGTTTTATTTTTCCAAAATAAGTAATTATCTCTCCACGTTGCTATTTTCCTCTTTTTTCTTTTAGAAACCGGTCAGCATGCGGAACCGAAGCAAATAAATGCACAAAATAGGATGCAGCAGGGTGGTCTTTTCAATTCAGGTTGCCTGTCCTAGACGGACCCAACCCCTGTGTTGAGCCCCCCTAAGTCAAATGCAACATGATGCAAATAAACGTTCCTACTAGGGATCCGGCATGAAGTTTCGTTATACTAGGTTTAAACCTTGGTATTTGTTCTAGACTGTGTACCCGAGCGGACCAACTCGAGTCGAGGAGGGGCTACGTACCGGGGACCCGCGAGATCGTCCGGCTTTGTAACTTGTCCGACCTCTTTCTTATTTCAGGTATTGACACTAACAGAATAGGGAGTCTCGACCAGCGAGCTTCTCCCCGGAGGTAAGAAGAGAAGGGTTTCGGCACAGTTTATATACAGTTCAGATAATATCAAAGCGGTAAAAGACAACATTTAGCACGTTATGCAAAAACATGTAATAAAGATCAGATAATAAAGCCAAATATAACAATTATTCTAAGCTCGAATTCTTGAACCCTGAACCAGTGGTTCTGGGTTTCAATTCCCCAGCGGAGTCGCCAGAGCTGTCACACCTCCTTTTTGCGCGCCCGCCCCGAAGGGTTAAATGCGCGGGTGGAGTTTTTCCAATTTAAGTGACAATATTCGAAATGGGATTATTTATTTAATTCAGAGTCGCCACTTGGGAAAGGTTTGGTTTTTGGTGTCCCAAGTCACCGGTTTATCTTGAATCCCAAATCGAGGAAATTTTCGACTTTTCCAAATGAAGTCTGCGAACCAGAAATTCTAAGTAAGGAATTCTGTTGACCCGAGGGAAGGTGTTAGGCACCCTCGAATCCCGTGGTTCTAGCACGGTCGCTTAAATTGTTACAATGGCTAAATATCCGATTTAAATAACATGTTATGACTTACGTGCTTTTATTAAGTTTAAACCGCTTTTATTATTATCATTTATTTTGTAGAATTGCAACGTCGTGAAAATGCGTCTCGAACCACGTCACAATCAATGCGCCCGTAGTTGTTAACACATTTTTGACTCCGTTGAGACTTGGATTTGGGTCACATCAATGTGCACCCGTGTTTAAGAAGGTTAAATTATTAAAGGTGCGCCTAAAGCAACTAATGTATTGTTATTTTGGGAAGGCCGTAAAAATTCGCTAAACGGCATGTCCCGAATTCTAAATATTTTAATATTTACACTTAGAGGGCCCCGAAGCTTGTGCATTTTTTGTTTGTCGAGGCTCATCTCATTTTTTGAAAGGTATCCTACAGTGACTACATTTCTACTACGCTTGTTTCTAAAATAAAAGAAAGGATTACGTGTTGATTACATGCTTGACCCGCTTTGGATCCTTACTTGATTATCCGATTTTTATGAGGCGTGAATTATTCAGTGCCTTATTTCGTAGATGAGCACGTTGTTAAATTGTCAGAGGAAATCACCATACAAGATTAATATAACTGTAACAAAAGCTTATGATAGACGTTCTTCAGATCTAAGTTTGAAACTTGCCTATTTAAACAAATCAGCAGACTTAAACTTTCGGAACCTATTACTAATAGAATTTGAATGTGAACCTGTGAGCTATCTACGAAGGTTCAATAAAACTAAACATCATATTTGGTAAAACTTAAAGCAATCTTTTCTATACATGCGGAATGTCAGCTAAAAGTTGCCTAATTATCTATGTGTTAAAGAAAACTCATGCATTCCTCATTAGACAACCTCTTAAACAAATGAAATCACAGCTTAGGACGAACTAAACTATGGTTAAGTACAAAGCTATCTAAAGTGTTTTTTATCGAATTACAAGCTAAACAAATTGCACATATCTTAATAACGTTTGTAAAACTGTAATTGCAGCAAACGAATGATTAAACTCCTGCACATCTTTGATTTCATGCTTTCATTGTTACATCAGATGCAAAATCTTAGTATGTACCTGGATGTCGGATACAACAGAAGAAAGCGAGGGGTCAGCAGGACAACAGAAGCAACACCAAACAACAGCAGTAACAGCAGGAACAAATAGGACAACTCCCAGTGCAAGATACAGTTAGAACCGGCAAGAAATGGTAGACAGGTAGCAGCAAAAATGCAGTAGGAACAAAACTCCAAGACAGACCAATCCAGGGGAAACGAACAATATGAATCAACCAATGAACTCAGCTGATACTTGGGAGAAAACAGAGTTGATTGAAAAGGTGGAACAAGATTGAGAATCAGACCAACAAAGACAGAAAATGATTGCTGATTTTCTGTTTCTACCTTTCCCTGTTTTCTTTCTTTTCAAGCATCCAACATCAGACTGCTGTTTTGAACTTATACTTATGTTATCAGAAAAAGAGACCTTTTCCAGTTTTTTTTTTACTATTTTCCCCCAGAACTTCAATTCTCAAGATTTCAGTTTAGGCTCCCCTGTGTCTTTCTGTGTATGCCTGTGTGTGTATACTTCTCAGTGTATATTTCAGCTCCCTCTTTCAAGACTCCTCTCCTTCTGTGTATTTTCTTTACAGCTCTCTTTTTCAAAACTTCTCACAGTGTGTGTATTTTTCTTTTTTTTCAGTTCTGATTCTCTCTATCTTTTTTCTTATCCTAATTCTGTCCCTCTCTCTATCTCTCTCTTTTGTGTTCTTCCCTCCAAAAAATCCCCTGTGTGTCCTCTGTGTCCTCTGTTCTATTCCCCCCCTTTTTATAAGCCTCAAAAACTCAAACCTTTATCAGCCTGTTTGGATTAATCAAATACCCCCTCCCATGTGCTATCCCCTTTTCAGATTCCACTTAGCTATTTAAGTATAAACAAAACCCCCCATGATATTCCCTGGCAGTCTTACCTTTTCATTTTATTATCTAAAAGCAGGTATGGGCAGTAGAATATATCTGACAGCATATACTGTCAGATTGTTTTAAAACTCAAAAGCTTCTTAATGCAGAAAAACAGGCTGTGCACAAGGCACATGAGGTGCACTAGTGCACATGCTGTGCACGAGTGCCCATGCCTTCCAATTCAGAATTTAAACATAAACAATCCTTTTTACATTGACTGATCCAAATCAACAGCTATAAGTAAACAAAACTGGTTCTGAATTGATTTCAACAAATGTTCAAACAGAAGCAAATCGATTTGCTATGCTCAGACAGTTGAAATTAATTGACGACACATGTCGACTCGACTATATTAGTATTAACATACACAATCGTAGCCAAAAATCAGACATTTAAACAGTATTGATACATGGTTCGTATTATACTGACTAAGCAGGAATACACTCGAGGAGTCAAACTAGTCAGTCCAAACTCGAAAATCAGCTACTTGCATAAACAAATACATAATGCCTTATCAGAATAGGAGGGGGGAATTTAGACAAACAAACAGAGGTTCAGGCGAAGTAATTGAAGCACAGTTGATAGAGGTCAAAGACATGACCAGAAAACGAACAGACCCTTACAACAAACAAACAAACCAAAAACAACTAAGAAAAGAAAGAAAACTCACCTTTAAACCGCAAAAGATCGAAACCTTAACTCGGACTTGGTCAGGCCTTTCTTAAGGCTGAATGGACTTTAAACGAAGTGTTTCTCAGACGAGAAACACTTTGATTAAAGTCCGTTAGACCTTAAACTCTTCGGTTGAACCAGTGACGGAGGAACACCAAATTTCCAAAACTCAGATCTGGGATTCATGCCTCCCTGATCAGATTCGGACCAAACCAAGTATGGTTTGGTCACGAGGGGGTCTGGGGAGTGTCTGGTATGAAACTGGGTTTAAACTGAGTAGATCGAGTTTTAACTCGAATCTTCAAATGAAGATTCGAGGACCTGGGGGGTGATTCGAACTAGACGGTTAACAGGTCTATGTTCAGGGTGGTGAGGGGGTTCTATGGTGTTCATGGCGAGGTCATCGGCGTTCATGCCGCCGGGATTAATGGCGAGGGATAAGGGGGCGGCTAGGGTTTTGTGGGGAAGGAGGTGAAGACGGAAGCTGGGGTATTGGATAGGGGGGCAGGGTGCGGTATGAGGCTTATATATGGAATGGGGGATTGATTACAACCGTCGGATGCGACGAGATGGACGGCTTGGATCCGAAGGCTTAAACGAAACGTCGTCGTTTGGCTCAGTAGGGGTCCAAATTGGTTCGGGTAATGGGTCGGGTAGTGGAATTACGGGTGAAAGATCTGGATCGTCGGATAGGCTTGATTTAAACGGTTGTGATGGGTTGGCATCGAAACGACGTAGCTTTGGTGTTAAACTACGTCGTTTCATGGCCTGGGGGTGGGCTGTTTGGACTGGTGGCTTGGGCTGTCCGTTTGGGCTGAGTTTGTTGGGCCAATTTTAACAAATTGGCCCAAGTCCGAAAAGGGGTTTTTCTTTCTCTTTTTTTCTTTTTTTTTTTATTATTTTTTATTTCTTTTTCTTATTTATTTTAAAACCAAACTAAACCAAAAAATCAAATTAAAATTAAATACACACTCAAATACAATTATTTGCACACATACTAAAATATTTCAAAACAGGTAAGGTCAAACCAAATAAAATCACGGACGAAAATGCCTAATCACGATTTTCTATTTAACGACCGGAATACGGTTTGAATTATGCAGGACACATATTTTTTTTGAATTTTATTTTAATAAAGTAAATAAATAAAAAAAATGGGCCAAAGTCATAAATAAATCAACAAGGTGTCACACAGAAATCCGAAATTGTACAGCGGGGCCAATTATATATTTTTTATTTCTTTTTGGAGCGATTGTCGTGTGAAGCAAAAATCACGTGCTCACACAAATAAGATCTGAATAAAAATACACGAACCTGTCTCTGAATAAGTAAAAACAGAAGGAAATGATAGAAGGAGACACCAAGACATGCGGACACCTGCAGGACTACCTCGAGTCGCCTGTTGGATTGAAGACAACACGCTCACTGCGGTCCAAAAGCTGCAGCATCGGGATCTACACACAGTGCAGAGTGTAGTTTCAGCACAACCGACCCCATGTACTGGTAAGTGCTTAGCCTAACCTCGGCGAAGTAGTGACAAGGCTAGGACCATACTACCAAATAAACCCGTGCAGTTAAATCATATACAGCGGAAAAGAAAAGCAGATATTCATAGTCAAAGATGGGGAGGGCAAAACATGCTACGGGGAGTATCAGATAACAACAAAATACCAAAGAGGAATGTAAAGAAACCAGAATTTAATTGCCAACAATAATGAGGAAAACAAACACAGTATTCACTTTCATTTCTTTCTTTTTGCAGGCGCGCAACCCGATCCCATTTCATATATCTCGTTGCAGGCGTGCAACCCGCTCCCATTTTATATATCTTATTGCAGGCGTGAAACCCGCTCCTATTTTATATATCTCGTTGCAGGCGTACAACCCGCTCCCATTTCATAGATCTCGTTGCAGGCGTGCAACCCGATTCCATTTACAAATCAACATCAATCACAACAGAATCCCGGCAAGGGAACAAGAGTATAACAATAACATCCCGGCAAGGGAGATAATATTGTAAACAATAACATCTCGGTAAGGGAGACAATATCATAAACAATAACATCCCGTCAAGGGAACCAACAATGATAATCAACATATTAAGCATAAATAAATCTCAACGGAGTCACAACAATTACAACACTAGACCCACGGGCATGCTATAGATACTCGTCACCGTGTCTATACATCAACAACAACAACCCAGTATAATCCCACTTAGTGGGGTCTGGGGAAGGTAGTATGTACGCAGACCTTACCCCTACCCTGGAGTAGAAAGGGTGTTTCCAAATAGACCCCCAACATTCTTCCCTCCAAGAACTTCCCACCTTGCTCTTTGGGAGACTCGAACTCACAACATCTTGGTTGGAAGTAGAGGTTGTTTACCATCAGAGCAACCCCTCTTGTCTATACATCGTACTCCACAATTAACACATAGCAATTAAGACACAACTCCTAATCCCTCAAGCTAAGGTTAGACCAAACACTTACCTCGATGCGACGAACACAATTCAAACCTGAACTACTGCTTTACCTCTTGTTTCTACCACTAACTTGCTTGTATCTAGCCACAATTTACTTAACTATATCAATAAATGCTAAATGAATTACTGTCACACCTCCTTTTTACGCGCCCGAGGGGCGCAGGGGAGTTTTTTCCAATTAAAGGACAATCGAAACGGGATTTATTTATTTATTTCAGAGTCGCCACTTGGGAGATTTAGGGTGTCCCAAGTCACCAATTTTAATCCCGAATCGAGGAAAAGAATGACTCTATATTATGGTCTGCGTACCAGAAATCCGGATAAGGAATTCTGTTAACCCGGGAGAAGGTGTTAGGCATTCCCGAGTTCCGTGGTTCTAGCACGGTCGCTCAACTGTTATATTCGGCTTGATTATCTGATTTTATACAAGTGTGAACTTATGTGCAAAATTTAACTTTTAACCGCTTTTATCATTTACTGTTTTTATCAAGAATTGCAACGTTGTGAAAATGTATCTCGAACCGCGTTACAATCAATGTACCCGTGGTCGTCGACACACTTTGACTCCGTTGAGATTTGGATTTGGGTCACATCAATGTGCACCCGAGTTTAAGGAAATTAAATTATTAAAGGCGCGCCTAAAGCGACTAGCGTATTTATTTTGGGTAGGACCGTGGAATTTTACTAAACGGTCCATCCCGAAGCCTAAACAATTTTTAAAGCAATATTTATTGAGGGCCCCGCAATTTGTATTTTTATTTGGCGAGGCTCACCTCGTTCTTTATTTTTTTTAAAATGAAATTGCAACGTCATGGACACGCATCTCGAACCACGTCACAATCAATGTACCCGTGATTAGAAACACATTTCGACTCCGTTGAGAATTGGATTTGGGTCACATAAATGTGCACCCGAGTTTAAGAAGGTAAGATTTATTAAGGCGCGTCCTAAAGAGTCTAACGTATTGTTATTTTAGGAAGAGGCCGTGAGGGTTCATTAAACGGCCAAATCCAAAGTCTAGTCAATGGTTATGTATTTTATTGAGGGCCCCGGCGGTTTGTGATTTATTTGGCGAGGCTCGTCTCATTTTTATTTTAAAAGGATAAACCTATAGCGACTACATTTTCTATTAAGTTCGTCTCTAAAATAAAAGAAAAATCTCCTAATTATTTACATGCTGAAAAACGCAACTTATTAGTTATTAAGTTACGGCTTATGTGAACGGAAAATTGCGATCGCGTTTGTACATGGAAAAACTGCTTTCATTCTACATTTTATTATTTGCTAGAACATGATATAAATACACAATAATATCAAAGCGGATTAACTATTCTTCAAATAATTTAAACTAGCATTATTAGATGAAGAAATCATACATATGCAACATCATTACTCATTAATTAATCGACTACATTTTTATACGAAGAGAGGAAAATTAATATTCAAACACAAATCCAAACAAAAGAATTCAACAGGAACAGGAGCCTGATTAATATTTCATTTTTCGCTTCAAGCCAAGAGTGTACAAATGTGTACCTGGAAACAGCAGTACAAGAACAAAGAAGTAGGAGTCAGCAACAGTAATAACGCAGCAACAGCAGGTTCCGCAACACCGCAAAACCAGTAACAACCAGTAGAATAATCCAGTGACAGATTGAAAACTCAGCAGTGAAAAAAGTACAATCGCAGTCAAAGCAGAAGAGAGAAAAAAAACACGAGATGCAGTAGCTTCGGATTTTTGAATAACACTCGAAGAAAAGCAAACAGAAATTATTCGAGTGAAAGTTTAAATTGGATTTCTCTTTTACTCTCACAAACTCTCTCAAGTATCTCTTAATATTCAAGTTCTAAAAACTCTCTTCTTTTTTCTCTCCCAAAAAAATCCTCTCAAGGTTCAAGTTCTCCTCTCCAAAAAAACCTCCTAATTAATGTCAAGAATGACTCTATTTATAGCAAGACAAGTCTTCCATTCCCAACCCCAAAATTATTCCCCCAATGGCATGCTTTGGCCCACTATTATTTGTCTTCTTTATTTTAAATTTTGTCCCCCATGCCTACATTAAATAACTAACACATTCCCAACCCATTACAATTTGTTCCTCATGCCTATATTAAAAAAGTACAAGATTCCTCCCCATTATGTTTTGTCTTGTCCCCTATTACATTAAACAAGTACATCAAAAACCTCACCCCATTATATTTGTTCCCCATGCTTAACATAAAGAATCAAAATAATGTTTAATTACCAAATTACCCTTCTGACATTATTGCAATTACCATTCTACCCCCGAATGCAATGCAATTTACCAAAACTAACCCCTCAGCTCTAAACAAACAATTAATCATAACTCAACTAAAATATAGTCAAGATGACCAATTTCTCAACAATCTTCAACAACAATTATATGAACATGATGAACAACACAACTCAAAATTAATGGAATGAATTAACCATATCGGGAAACAATCCTGGTTAATTTAGACCATGAATGTATGAGCAAGAACACAACAATACGAACAACAAAACACATGATTCAGACTAAATTAACAAATCAAAGACAAACATAAACTCACATTAAATCACTGGATTTAAACATGAACTTCAAACAAAGATGAACATGAATTAAATCTATTTTTAGCAACAAACATGACGGATTCTAACGATTCAAACAACATTAATATTTTCTGGAAAATACATAGCACATGAGACAAATTGAAGAGATAATTAATTAAATTCCAATTTGAATCTAACAAACATTAAACTAACAAATATTCACTTAAACAATAATACAAACATGAAATAAACATAAAAAATAACTAATTAATCTTTCATTTAAAATCTGAAAAATTAATTTAACAAACAACACATGAACATGAACAAAACCAAAATCAAACGATAAGCAAAACAAACATTTGCTGATTTTAGATTCGAAAATATCAAAACAAAATACGGACAAACATAAAACTCAAAAATCACTAACCGGATTGAAATGAAATATGTACGGACTGTTTTGTCGACCCAAACTTAGAACAAATGACGATGAAAACAAACTGTCCGGAAACGAGTATAGCACCAAGATAATTTGTCGCCGAAGACGACCACGAACGGACGACTAAAGAAGATGGCCGCCCGTCACAAGAAGATGGATGTGAATCAGCTGGGGCGTGTATGGTCACGTGAAGAAGCTGGCGCGAGCAGCAGTGATGGGTTTGTTTGGCGTCGAACTGGACGACGAGCGGCTGCGGCAACGACTGCCATGGTAGAAGGTGAAGCAGCGTCAACGACGCACTGGGGAACGGACAGGACGACGAGCCTCAACGAAAGCAGAAACAGCAGCTGCCCGGGTTGTTTGCTTAGGCTTCTGCTTAAGCAGTAGCAGCTGCGGCGAAGAAAACTGCAGCGAACAACAATGGCGGAACAGGCAGCAGCTATGGTCATCGACTCAAGGACATCGTTGAGGCAGCAGATGCAGTCGAAGCAACTGAAAAGGGGTTGACAAGGATGACGAAGATGCAGCTGTAGCGACCATGATAATGGTCGTTCGTCCGTGCGAAGGGGCTGTGTAGTTCGGTGGTGTTTGGACGGAAAGCTGGGCCGCTAGGTCGTGGGGGTGATGAGGGTGGTATGGGTGAGCGAAGAAGAAGGTAAAGGGGCAGCCATGGAAAGCAGCCATGGATGGGGTGTTTTTGGAGTTTGGAGGAGATGAAAGTAAGGAAGGGGGCGGATGTTTGGTTTAGGGTTTTTTTGTTTTTGTTATTTTTGTTTTGTTCTTGTGTTTGGACCAAAAAAATGAAGAATGGGGTTGGGTATTGGGTTAATGGGGCGGACCGGGTCAACCCGGTCTGAAGTGGACTGGGTCACGGAGAAGATTGGGCAATTTTTTGGGCCTTTGGCTTATAATTGAAGAAGTGGCCCAATCCGATTTTTATTTGTATTTTTGTTATCTTTTCTTCTTTTATTTTCTAAAACTAAATTATAAGAATACTTAAATTATTATTAAGAACTAAATTAAGTTATAAAAGCGCAAATTAACTACCAATAACAATTAACGCACAATTAAGTAATAATTAAGCATAAAATTGTTCATTTGGACATTAAATGCTAAAAATGCAAAAGATGCATATTTTTTGTAAATTTTTTTTTTTTTTAATTTTGATAAAACTAATTTAATTACTAACAATTATAGAATTAAATCCTACATGCAAATGCGACATATTTTTGTATTTTTTATTAATTTAGCAAATAAACAAACACAGACAAATACAAATAATAATCCAAAAATGTCACAAAAATACTCAAAATTGCACACCAAGGAAAATCATTTTATTTTGCATTTTTTGGGAGTAATTCTCATGTAGGGCAAAAATCACGTGCTTACAGCTGCCCCTCTTTGCCCGAAGACACGAAGGGTTTTCGCGCAAAGATAAAGCGAGCGATTTTTGCCCGTCCGAGTACTCCGTGTGAAGCATTTTTTGAAAAAGATTTAACCGAACCTTTGCTTCAAAGGTTTCCTACATATCCCTGGCTAAAGGGGAATCAGGTTAATGTAGTTCGGGAAGTTTTGGTAGCTGGGACTACCGTGGGACTGCAATGTTACTGCTGTTGCATGCTGTTATCACTGCTTACCGATCTCCTTATTACACCGTGCTTAAAAATAAAACAAGAAGCTAGGCTAGATTGAAATTTGTTCCTGTTGCCTTGCTTTCTTATCGGCTTGTATTTCATCCGGTGCTTTTCTTCCTTGAATTTTGGAATGATACTGGCTATTTGCTTTTCTGAATACCAGTTTTCATCATTTTGCTCGGTCCGCTGGGGACATGGCTTTCAGACTTGTTATGCTGGGCATGATTTAATGTTCACCAGCTGCTTTTTTCAAGACACCTCTTTCCTTCCTTTTGACTCATGCGCCTGAATTTGTGCTGGGATCTCTTGTTGCAACCTTCTGCTTCCCGGTGCTGGGGATTTTTATTATTTCCTGTAGGGTATTCCTGCTGTAACCCTCTGTTTTATTGTCTTCTGACTTGATCTTGAAATGTATGCCTCTGTTATATGGGCGGGCTCCCAACTTCAATACTTGAAAATTAATGCTGAAACTATTCCTCTGTTATCTGGGCGGGCTCCCAACTTCAACGCTTGAAACGTAAAGACTGAATGTATGCCTCTGTTATTATGGGTGGGCTCCCAACTTCAATGCTTGAAAGTAAAGACTGAATGTATGCCTCTGTTATCTGGGCGGGCTCCCAACTTCAACACTTGAAAGTAAAGACTGAAATGTATGCCTCTGTTATCTGGGCGGGCTCCCAACTTCAACACTTGAAAGTAAAAACTGAATGTATGCCTCTGTTATCTGGGCGGGCTCCCAACTTCAACTCTGGAAATATAAAGACTGAAATGTATGCCTCTGTTATCTGGGCGGGCTCCCAACTTCAACTCTGGAAATATAAAGACTGAATGTATTCCTCTGTTATTATGGGCGGGCTCCCAACTTCAACTCTTGAAAATAAAGACTGAATGTATTCCTCTGTTATTATGGGCGGGCTCCCAACTTCAACGCTTGAAAAGTAAAGACTGAATGTATTCCTCTGTTATTATGGGCGGGCTCCCAACTTCAACTCTGGAAATATAAAGACTGAAATGTATTCCTCTGTTATTATGGGCGGGCTCCCAACTTCAACTTTGGAAATATAAAGACTGAATGTATGCCTCTGTTATTATGGGCGGGCTCCCAATTTCAATACTTGAAATGAAAGACTGAATTTATGCCTCTGTTATCTGGGCGGGCTCCCAACTTCAACTCTGGAAATATAAAGACTGAAATGTATGCCTCTGTTATTATGGGCGGGCTCCCAACTTCAACACTTGAAAATAAAGACTGGAATGTATTCCTCTGTTATTATGGGCGGGCTCCCAATTTCAACACCTGAAATGAAAAGACTGAATGTATTCCTCTGTTATATGGGCGGGCTCCCAACTTCAATACTAGAAAATAAAGACTGAAATGTATGCCTCTGTTATCTGGGCGGGCTCCCAACTTCAACTTTTAAAATAAACGCCATTCCTCTCTTCATGCGGGCTCCTGATTTCAACAACAACTTAGGACTGGTAAAACTAAACTTAGGAGGAAATGCATCTCCTATGGGTAAAACTAAACTTAGGAGGAAATGCGTCTCCTATGGGTAAAACTAAACTTAGGAGGAAATGCCTCTCCTATGGTTAAAACATAAACTTAGGAGGAAATGCGTCTCCTATAGGTAAAACTTAGGAAGTGCGTCTCCTATTGGCAAAACTAGACCTAGGAAGTGTATCTCCTATTGGTAAAGGCATGGAATGTATTCTCTTGTTATACAGGTGGGCGCCTGATGGTAAAGACATGATATGTATTCCCTTGTTATACAGGTGGGTGCCTGAAATATGAAATGCACAGACAAAAAGTATTCCTCTTGGTAAAGGCATGGAATGTATTCTCTTGTTATACAGGTGGGCGCCTGATGGTAAAGACATGATATGTATTCCCTTGTTATACAGGTGGGTGCCTGAAATATGAAATGCACAGACAAAAAGTATTCCTCTCGTTATTCAGGTGGGCGCCTGTCTTTTTGAGAAAATTTTCGCGATGAGAAAATTTTCTGCCCCGATTTGATGATCTTCTTTATAGCATGTTCTTCCGCCATCTGTAACATTTCTTTTCCCTGCTTCAAATCAAAGAAAGATTTTGTTAGTTTTAAAAGAAAAAAACATGGTTGCTTTCCGTTTTTTCTTTTTTTTTTTCCTTTTTTTTCTCTTTTTTTTCGGCGTTCCATTACACTATCAGAACTTGCTGGGGATTGGGATGAAGTTTCCCTCTCTTTTATTATTATCTTTTTTTTTATTATTATTATTTATTTATTATTATTATTATTATTATTATTAGCTTCCTCCTTTGAAGTCTAACCGCTGAGGATACCGACTTTCCAACCTTGTGTTGGACCCCTCGCAACTGCTAGGGATAACACTGTTGAGGAATTATTTACTTACCTGTTGGGGTAAAATGTTATCAGCTGGGGGTACCTGACTTCCAGAAAATTTTCAAAATGGAAGGAAAATTTTCTGCCCCAGTTTGATAATATCCCTTGTGGCATGCGTTTCTGCCTCAATGCCATTTCCCTTACCTGTTTCAAATCAAACAAAATTGTTAGTTTAAAACATGGTGGTTGGTTGTGATACTCCTGTTGGGATGGTTTTCCCTTTCTCCCTCCTTGCTTTGTATTCCACAACTTGTTGGGATGATATTATGTGCTGGGGATAATCCCTTCCTGCTGGGGGATATCCCTCTTCTTTTGTGGCATAGCTTGGAAACTGGCATTTTCCCCGACCTTTCAGTCTAGTATGGATTTCGCCAAATCATGCTCGCTGCTCTCCTTGCTCTGTTCATGGGCCTTGGCCTTTGAGGTTTATAACCTTGGTTTTGGCAAGGATATCTCTCTTGACGCTCGTCAATCCTTCTGTCAATTCCCTTTGCTGGGGATATCTTTTTGACACTGGCCTCGCGCTTGTTCCTTGCTGACTATACCATTTGGATATACTAGTCAGATCTCATCTTGGAAAGATGATGGCATATTTTGAAGTCATTTCATACTTGTTCTGACCGGACAGACTCTATTGGGGAAATTTTTTATGAAAGGAGAAAGATAACAGAAACAAAATAAAAGACAAAGGAAACGATGACTCTTTTACAAAAGAAACTATAAATAAAACCCTATCAAATGCAGATACTGACTCTAATGGCCATGACATGCGTATGTGGCCTATCCTCTGCCGTCAATCATCTTTTAAGATCTTCCATTGGCGATTCCCCCTCTGATTCTCAATCTTATTCGACTTGTAGTGCCCGAAGGGTTTTCACTATCAAGTCTCTCTCATTTTGGTTTTCTCTCAGCTTTCATCGCCTTATGGTGCCTGTGAAGGTTTTCACCGATAAGACTCTCTCATTTGTATCACTTTCCAGCTGGGGATTTGGAGTGTCGCCGGTATGACTCTTTCTGCTGGAGATTAGAGTCCTTTCTGCTGTGGAACAGAATGTTATGTTCGCCGGTAAGACTCTTCATTTGTCCGACTTGGCATCTTTTGAAGACTGATCGGAAGGTCTTTCTTTGGACCGTAATGTGGGTTTTGGATAGGCTAGAAAGAAAAGGGTATTAAAAGGCTCAAAAATACATTCATTTTGGGTTATTAATTACAACCTTCGGAATTAGATTTATTTACATCAAACGCAACATCTGCCCCAGTTTCTTGCTTGGGGATATTTCAATTGTTTTTTTTTCATTTTTCAAAACTATGACCGAGCCGTGAAGCGCCTACGTATCCTCTTTGAGGAATCAGGTCAAACGTAGTTCCCAATTCCTCTTTTTCATTTGAATTTTTTTTTCTCTTTGTTATCAATTTCTTTTCTTTTCTTTTTCTCTTTTTTTTCTCTCTTTTCGTTTTGTTGTTTTCTTTCTTTCTCTTTTTTTCTTCGTTGCTACTGATTCCGAACGAGGGGTATGAAAGAAAAATAAATAAGGCTCAAAGGGGTAACGAAGGATAAAAGTGTTTGGGTAGCAGAACAAAATGCCTTCGTCATTCCAGTCTTCAAAATATGCCAAATGCAAACAACACGATTTAAATTTGTAGTCTCTTCTGATGGTGCTGGACTTGACAATTATATTCAACATCTGTTTGTTCATTTGTCACTTCTAAAGCATCGTTGGGCGACACTCTCATTCTCATTATTATGAACGACCCTCATGCCAATTTAGGCGAATCTTTCTTTAACGGTTTTCTTTGTGTTTAACTTGCCCCAGTTCCACATGACTCGGGCACTGAATAATCTCAAACCGTCTTTATTTCCTTTAAATGGTCTGATCGCCTTTCCAGGGTTTTATGATTAACTTTAAGACTAGGCCCAAACTGGGTGCGCATGTCATGTCCCTAGAATCGGCATTGAACAAAAAATGATAAAAGGACTAAACAAAAAGATGACTGGAAATAATAAAAGACCGGATTTTGTATTAGACTACCGGTGAAATGGTTTGAATAACAAACAAACGAAATAAAAATCCTAAACAACCTGGACAAAACTAAAACAAACCGCTATGACAAAACGGAAAGATAAGCGGAAAGATATTGACACAAAACAAAATCCGAATTACAATCCTAATAATCCGAACAAACAGGAATGACAACAAAATAAGCCACCAACTGCTTCTTTCTTGTTAACCAAGGAACGGAGCGTCCTCCCATTTTATCAAAATTGGCCTTTTAACCACTGAGCTTTGCATCAATACTGCCAAGACCATTACCAGCTTCCATATCTCCGTCAACAAGTTTCCAACAGGATTCGAGTGCTTCTGTCATCAGGCCTGATCCCCGCAGAGTGTGCATCATGAGGTGCAAGTAAAGGATTCCGGGTGTCATTGTCCGGCTTACCACAAACCAACCACCTTAATTTTATTTGCAAAACAAACAGGTTAGAATGGACTCAGTCGGTCCTTATTATTGACAACATCTTTTTTCTTTTTCTCTTTTTTCGATTTTTTCTTTTTTTTCGATTTTTTCAATTTTTTTTCTTTCTTTTTTTCATTTCCATTTTTCATTTTTTCATTTTTTTCATTTCGTTTTTTTTTTCATTCTCTTTTTTCATTCTCTTTTTTTTTTCATTCTTTTTTCTTTTGTTGTGGTCGAATCTTATGGAGATTGCCTACGTATCATGACCCCGCATGAATCAGACCTTGCGTAGTTCGTGACCAATAAAATAAACAATAATGAACATTTTTTCTTTTCACTTTCCTATTAAAACAAACTGGGTTTCAAAGGTTTAAAGATGACCTACAAACTTGAAAATCAAATAACCCATATACTTTAATCAAGAGATTTATAAACTCAAAAACAAAAGGCTAACTCCCTTTCTCTGTTCGACAAATGCAACCAAATGGTTATTTTTGCAAATGTGGCCCCTCCAAATTCCACATGAATTCGAGGCCGAAGAGGATTATTTTATGACACTTTTACAAACTTGTCCGTTCTTTTACGAAAATAACCTTTTGACAACTGAAAGATACTCTAAGGCTATTTTGGCAAGAACGGTTTAAGACGCGGCCGAAGCTGGGTCGGCTTATTTTGACCAAAAATCCGAACGGTATTCACCTAACTGCTGACTCTTTGTTTTTTTTTTCAAATTACAATGAAAACGTGGAGTTGCAAACACGGCCCTTCAGCGCCTCGGGGACGAAGATTTTTAAGGCTGTGCGGGTCAACTGGACTAAACTCCTAAACCTGACCCAAAAGGTGGCTGTTTATGCAAAGTCAGCCTTCCGGCGTCCCTTTCGGAAACATTAGGCTATTTATGACAAAACAGCATCACCTGACTTATTTATGACTCTTTTTATCGATTTTCAAATTAGAAAACTCAATACTGCACACACGGCCTTTCAACGTCTCGGGGATGAAGATTTTTAAGGCTGTGTGGGTCAACTGGACCAAATCTTAAATATGACCCAAAGGTGGCTGTTTATGCAAAGTCAGCCTTCCGGCGCCCCTCTCGGGAACATTCGGCTATGTCTTGATAAAACAACGTCACCCGACTTCTTTATGACAAAATTAAAATTTGACATATTATTCTTTTATTATTTTTTTTTTGTTTTTGGCTATTTTAGCAAAGGCGGGGTTGGACCCGATGAGGGTTGCCTACGTATCTCACATCCGGTGAGAATCAAACCCGCGTAGTTCGGGCAATCAAGGATAAGTAGATGAACTAACTTCTTCTTCTTCTTTTTTTTTTTTTTTTTTTTATTTGCGAAAGAACTACTTTAAAAGAAGAAAAGAAGTATTTTTTTTTTTGATTAATTTTCTCTTTTGAAAGAAAAACTTGTAAGAATTCCTTTTCTTTTGATTTGAACTTTGAAAATTGCAAAAGTAAAAGGAAGATATTTTTTGTCTGAATTTTCATTTGTTTTCTCTTATTCTAAAGAAGAAAGAAAATATTTTTTTTTTGGAATTTTACCTTTAATAAAAGAAATACTTCTAAAAATATATATATTTTTTGAATTTTGAATTTTCTTTTCAATTTTTTAAAGAAGAATCAAAATATTTTCGGATTTTTTTTTAAAACGAAAATATTTTTTATTTTTATATATTTTTTTTAATTTTTTTATTTAAAAAAATAATTAAAAAGACTTTCTAAAGAAATCAATAATGGAAAATAAATATATATATATATATATATATTTTGCAAGATATATCTATTTTTTGCAAGACATATCTTTTGAAATTTTACTTTGAATTTTTTTGGTAAGACAAATATTCTTTGCAACAAATAAAGATATATATACATTTTGGAAGTAAAGAAAAATACTTTTTGGATTATATATATATATATATATATATATATATATATATATATATATATTGGAACAAATAATAAAACCACGTTCAACGCACGACTCATTTTATTTTTATTTTTTGGCCTTTTCATAAACAAATAAAAAAACTATTTTAAACATAAGACTCTTTTTCATTTTCATTTTCATGACAAACTATTTTTCTATGTTTTTATTTTTTGAAAAACAAACAGAACAACGACTTTTTTTCTTCTATTTTCCCTTTGCTTTTAATAAAACAGACTAATAAGACATTTTTTCATTTTCTCAAAATTTCGGCAGAGTTTTGACAGTATTTGGGTATTGTTTTTTTTCAAAAATAAACAATCAATTCCCTAACCGCTATTTCTTTTTTTTTCAATTTCACAATATTCATAATATTCAAACACCGGTCAGTGAGACAAAATAAATGGACGGAAAACAAATAGGATGCATCAGGATGGTCTTTTCATATCAGGTTGCTAGTCCTAGACGGACCCAACCCCTATGTTGAGTCCCTTAAGTCAAATGCAACGTGATGCAAATAAGCGTTCCTACTAGGGATCCGGCATGAAGTCACGTTATTCTATGTTCAAAAACCTGGGTCGGTGTTCTAGACAGTGCACCCGAGCGGACAACTCGAGTTGAGGAAGGAGCTCCTTTCCGGGAACCAAAAGGCCAGCCGGCTTAGAAACTTTCCGAGCCTCTTTTATTTAGGGTATGACACTAACAGAATAGGGAGTCTCAACCAGTGAGCACATCCCCGGAGGTAAGAAGAGAAAGGTTTCGGCACAATTTATATACAGTTCAGATAATATCAAAGCGGTAAAGGCAACATTTAGCACATTAGGCTCAAAACATGTAAAAATCAGATAAAGCCAAATATAACAATTTATCTAAGCTCGAATTTCTAACCCTGAACCAGTGGTTCTGGGTTTCATCCCCAGCAGAGTCGCCAGAGCTGTCACACCTCCTTTTTACGCGCCCGAGGGGCGCAGGGGAGTTTTTTCCAATTAAAGGACAATCGAAACGGGATTTATTTATTTATTTCAGAGTCGCCACTTGGGAGATTTAGGGTGTCCCAAGTCACCAATTTTAATCCCGAATCGAGGAAAAGAATGACTCTATATTATGGTCTGCGTACCAGAAATCCGGATAAGGAATTCTGTTAACCCGGGAGAAGGTGTTAGGCATTCCCGAGTTCCGTGGTTCTAGCACGGTCGCTCAACTGTTATATTCGGCTTGATTATCTGATTTTATACAAGTGTGAACTTATGTGCAAAATTTAACTTTTAACCGCTTTTATCATTTACTGTTTTTATCAAGAATTGCAACGTTGTGAAAATGTATCTCGAACCGCGTTACAATCAATGTACCCGTGGTCGTCGACACACTTTGACTCCGTTGAGATTTGGATTTGGGTCACATCAATGTGCACCCGAGTTTAAGGAAATTAAATTATTAAAGGCGCGCCTAAAGCGACTAGCGTATTTATTTTGGGTAGGACCGTGGAATTTTACTAAACGGTCCATCCCGAAGCCTAAACAATTTTTAAAGCAATATTTATTGAGGGCCCCGCAATTTGTATTTTTATTTGGCGAGGCTCACCTCGTTCTTTATTTTTTTTAAAATGAAATTGCAACGTCATGGACACGCATCTCGAACCACGTCACAATCAATGTACCCGTGATTAGAAACACATTTCGACTCCGTTGAGAATTGGATTTGGGTCACATAAATGTGCACCCGAGTTTAAGAAGGTAAGATTTATTAAGGCGCGTCCTAAAGAGTCTAACGTATTGTTATTTTAGGAAGAGGCCGTGAGGGTTCATTAAACGGCCAAATCCAAAGTCTAGTCAATGGTTATGTATTTTATTGAGGGCCCCGGCGGTTTGTGATTTATTTGGCGAGGCTCGTCTCATTTTTATTTTAAAAGGATAAACCTATAGCGACTACATTTTCTATTAAGTTCGTCTCTAAAATAAAAGAAAAATCTCCTAATTATTTACATGCTGAAAAACGCAACTTATTAGTTATTAAGTTACGGCTTATGTGAACGGAAAATTGCGATCGCGTTTGTACATGGAAAAACTGCTTTCATTCTACATTTTATTATTTGCTAGAACATGATATAAATACACAATAATATCAAAGCGGATTAACTATTCTTCAAATAATTTAAACTAGCATTATTAGATGAAGAAATCATACATATGCAACATCATTACTCATTAATTAATCGACTACATTTTTATACGAAGAGAGGAAAATTAATATTCAAACACAAATCCAAACAAAAGAATTCAACAGGAACAGGAGCCTGATTAATATTTCATTTTTCGCTTCAAGCCAAGAGTGTACAAATGTGTACCTGGAAACAGCAGTACAAGAACAAAGAAGTAGGAGTCAGCAACAGTAATAACGCAGCAACAGCAGGTTCCGCAACACCGCAAAACCAGTAACAACCAGTAGAATAATCCAGTGACAGATTGAAAACTCAGCAGTGAAAAAAGTACAATCGCAGTCAAAGCAGAAGAGAGAAAAAAACACGAGATGCAGTAGCTTCGGATTTTTGAATAACACTCGAAGAAAAGCAAACAGAAATTATTCGAGTGAAAGTTTAAATTGGATTTCTCTTTTACTCTCACAAACTCTCTCAAGTATCTCTTAATATTCAAGTTCTAAAAACTCTCTTCTTTTTTCTCTCCCAAAAAAATCCTCTCAAGGTTCAAGTTCTCCTCTCCAAAAAAACCTCCTAATTAATGTCAAGAATGACTCTATTTATAGCAAGACAAGTCTTCCATTCCCAACCCCAAAATTATTCCCCCAATGGCATGCTTTGGCCCACTATTATTTGTCTTCTTTATTTTAAATTTTGTCCCCCATGCCTACATTAAATAACTAACACATTCCCAACCCATTACAATTTGTTCCTCATGCCTATATTAAAAAAGTACAAGATTCCTCCCCATTATGTTTTGTCTTGTCCCCTATTACATTAAACAAGTACATCAAAAACCTCACCCCATTATATTTGTTCCCCATGCTTAACATAAAGAATCAAAATAATGTTTAATTACCAAATTACCCTTCTGACATTATTGCAATTACCATTCTACCCCCGAATGCAATGCAATTTACCAAAACTAACCCCTCAGCTCTAAACAAACAATTAATCATAACTCAACTAAAATATAGTCAAGATGACCAATTTCTCAACAATCTTCAACAACAATTATATGAACATGATGAACAACACAACTCAAAATTAATGGAATGAATTAACCATATCGGGAAACAATCCTGGTTAATTTAGACCATGAATGTATGAGCAAGAACACAACAATACGAACAACAAAACACATGATTCAGACTAAATTAACAAATCAAAGACAAACATAAACTCACATTAAATCACTGGATTTAAACATGAACTTCAAACAAAGATGAACATGAATTAAATCTATTTTTAGCAACAAACATGACGGATTCTAACGATTCAAACAACATTAATATTTTCTGGAAAATACATAGCACATGAGACAAATTGAAGAGATAATTAATTAAATTCCAATTTGAATCTAACAAACATTAAACTAACAAATATTCACTTAAACAATAATACAAACATGAAATAAACATAAAAAATAACTAATTAATCTTTCATTTAAAATCTGAAAAATTAATTTAACAAACAACACATGAACATGAACAAAACCAAAATCAAACGATAAGCAAAACAAACATTTGCTGATTTTAGATTCGAAAATATCAAAACAAAATACGGACAAACATAAAACTCAAAAATCACTAACCGGATTGAAATGAAATATGTACGGACTGTTTTGTCGACCCAAACTTAGAACAAATGACGATGAAAACAAACTGTCCGGAAACGAGTATAGCACCAAGATAATTTGTCGCCGAAGACGACCACGAACGGACGACTAAAGAAGATGGCCGCCCGTCACAAGAAGATGGATGTGAATCAGCTGGGGCGTGTATGGTCACGTGAAGAAGCTGGCGCGAGCAGCAGTGATGGGTTTGTTTGGCGTCGAACTGGACGACGAGCGGCTGCGGCAACGACTGCCATGGTAGAAGGTGAAGCAGCGTCAACGACGCACTGGGGAACGGACAGGACGACGAGCCTCAACGAAAGCAGAAACAGCAGCTGCCCGGGTTGTTTGCTTAGGCTTCTGCTTAAGCAGTAGCAGCTGCGGCGAAGAAAACTGCAGCGAACAACAATGGCGGAACAGGCAGCAGCTATGGTCATCGACTCAAGGACATCGTTGAGGCAGCAGATGCAGTCGAAGCAACTGAAAAGGGGTTGACAAGGATGACGAAGATGCAGCTGTAGCGACCATGATAATGGTCGTTCGTCCGTGCGAAGGGGCTGTGTAGTTCGGTGGTGTTTGGACGGAAAGCTGGGCCGCTAGGTCGTGGGGGTGATGAGGGTGGTATGGGTGAGCGAAGAAGAAGGTAAAGGGGCAGCCATGGAAAGCAGCCATGGATGGGGTGTTTTTGGAGTTTGGAGGAGATGAAAGTAAGGAAGGGGGCGGATGTTTGGTTTAGGGTTTTTTTGTTTTTGTTATTTTTGTTTTGTTCTTGTGTTTGGACCAAAAAAATGAAGAATGGGGTTGGGTATTGGGTTAATGGGGCGGACCGGGTCAACCCGGTCTGAAGTGGACTGGGTCACGGAGAAGATTGGGCAATTTTTTGGGCCTTTGGCTTATAATTGAAGAAGTGGCCCAATCCGATTTTTATTTGTATTTTTGTTATCTTTTCTTCTTTTATTTTCTAAAACTAAATTATAAGAATACTTAAATTATTATTAAGAACTAAATTAAGTTATAAAAGCGCAAATTAACTACCAATAACAATTAACGCACAATTAAGTAATAATTAAGCATAAAATTGTTCATTTGGACATTAAATGCTAAAAATGCAAAAGATGCATATTTTTTGTAAATTTTTTTTTTTTTTAATTTTGATAAAACTAATTTAATTACTAACAATTATAGAATTAAATCCTACATGCAAATGCGACATATTTTTGTATTTTTTATTAATTTAGCAAATAAACAAACACAGACAAATACAAATAATAATCCAAAAATGTCACAAAAATACTCAAAATTGCACACCAAGGAAAATCATTTTATTTTGCATTTTTTGGGAGTAATTCTCATGTAGGGCAAAAATCATGTGCTTACAATTACTTCTAATGCATGAAAATAAGTTTTTCAATGATTTTCCCAAAGAGTCAGAAATCAGCCCCGGACCCACATGGTCAAAACCCGAGTTTCAAACCAAAATCCGATTACCTATTTCCCCACGAAACCCAAATATATAATTTGTTTTGAAATCGGACCTCAAATCGAGGTTCAAATCCCCAAAATTTGAAAAACCTAAGTTCTACCCAAAACACCCAATTTCCCCCTATGAAAACCCTTGATTTTAAGTTGAAATTATGTAAAAAGATGTTGAAGATTAATGAAAACGAGTTAGAATTGACTTACAATCAATTTAGAAGAGTACTTGTCTTTGAAAAATCGCCCAAAGGTGTTTAGGTTTTGAAAAGGTTTGAAAAATGAAAGATTTCCGGCTAAGTTATGAATCTGCAGGTCGCAGATGTCGCAAATGCGACCAGGGTTCGCAATTGCGAACCCTTTCGGGACCTACTATCTTTGCAATTGCGAAGAATATGTCGCAATTGCGACGCTGGAAAAATTCATTAAGCTTCGCAATTTTACAGTCGCATTTGCGACTCTGGCCCCTTTCGCATTTGCGATCGGCCTGCCCAGGCCATCTTCGCATTTGCGATCAATCTTCGCATTTGCGAGCCAGGCTTCGCAATTGCGAAGCCTACATACCTACAACATACCAGCAATTTCCTAAGTCCAAATTTCACTCCGTGGCCTATCCAAAACTCACCCGAGCCCTTAGGGCTCCAAACCAAATATGCACGCAAGTCCAAAAACATCATATGGACTTGCTCGTGCGATCAAATCATCAAAATAACATCAATAACTATGAATTTAGCATCAAAATCAAAGAAAAATCGCATGAACTCTTAAGTTCAAATTTTAACAACCGAAGGTCCGATTCACGTCATTTCAAGTCCGTTTCTTACCAAATTTTACAGGCTTAACTTAAATACCATATAAGACTTGTACCGGACTCCGGAACCAAAATACGGGTCCGATATCATCAAATTCCAATACATTCAAATTTTAAAAAACTCTTAAAATTTCAGTTAAATAATTTTCTTCAAAAATTCATTTCTCGGGCTTGGAACCTCGGAATTCATTTCCGGGCATACGCCAAAGTCCTATATTTTCCTACGGACCCTCCGGGACGGTTAAATCATGGGTCTGGATCCGTTTACCCAAAATGTTGACCGAAGTCAACTTAAATTCATTTTAAAAGCACCATTTATCATTTTTCACAGATTTTCACATAATGACTTTCCGGATACGCGCCCGGACTGCGCATGCAAATCGAGGTAAGACAAAAAGAGGTTTTTAAGGCCTTGGATCACAAAATTTACCTCTAAAATAAGTGATGACCTTTTGGGTAAAAGGTCATCACATAAATATTTTGAAAAATACTTTCCTCATAAATTTATTTTTCTCCAATTGGAGGAAAATATTTTCCCTATAAAGAGAAGGAAAAAATATTTTTCAAAACTCTTTTTCAATTTTCCTTCCATTCCTCGCCTCCCTCCAACCCACCCCACACCCCCACACTCACCCACCCAACCCCAACCCCAACCCTCGCCCCACCCTCGCCCCACCCTCAGCCCCTCCCTAAATAGAAATATTATTAATTGTATTTTCTTTTTATTTTATAGATATCGTATTTTTTTCACTTCAACAAATGAGTATTTTCTTTTCATGAGATTAAAAAAGTTTTTTTTTTCATTTTAACAAAAAAATTACTTTCTTTTCATGATGTAAAAAAATATATGTTCTTTCATTTCAACAAAATTATGTAGTAAACAAAATTACAAGAAAATACACATGACTTTACACCATAACAAAAAATGGCCCATGTTTTTAAGTTTTACCCAACCTAGCCCATATTGTACATATTTTGAAAGCACTTGCAAATTCAAAACTTGTGTTCTTACAACCATTACTTTCACTCTCTCTTCTTCTCACATCTTCTACATATGCTTCAAAGGGTCGTCCGTCATTGCTGCTTCTTATCCTGTGTCACCTGGTTATAATGTAAGAAAATTAAAGAATAGAAGTCCACCATTGAAGGCCATTCAAAGCTTTGCTTTCAAAAATAGAATTTTTTGACTTTGCTAGTTGTTTAGATTGGGTGTTGTTCTAATTGATTGAAAATATCAAAAGGAGTTCAAAATTTAAATTTGTAGTGATTTGGAGTATATTTGAGCAAGATTTGAGTTAAATTTTAGAAAAGATGCAAGGAAGAAAACGAAGTCAGCTTTTTTGTATAATGATGTATAATCTTGTATAATAGTGTATATGAATGTATAAACACATCTTATACACTTTTATACACCTTTATACAAGCGTCTGTAGATGAACTTCTTCCACGATTTTCAGTTGCAATTCTTGTTCAAAACCAGTCCAAATCTCCATTAAATGACTTCAAATTTTATATACAACCTCCTTATACTATGTTTAACAAGTCTAAATAACACCCACTCCAGATTTCTCATAAAATCAAATTCGAAATTTAAACTCACATGTTTAAGCTTGTTAAAAATTTAATTTTCACCATCCAAATGAATTTGATTTGTTTTGTTAAACTAATATTTGAGTCATAGTTACTGATTCAAAATTTAACTTAAAAACTTAAGCAATCTTTTGTAAACATTAAATAGTAATTTCTACAACCTATTAGAGTTGGATGTTGAATCTTAGCCTATTATTTTTGGGCTAGTTGGTTGTAAATTGAAATATGAGCCATAAATTTAAAAGCAGGGAACTTAGTTGTTCTTATGTTAAATTTTCCCTATTTTCTTTCATTTCAACAAAATGATGTAATAAGTATTTTCTTTTATTTTAACGAAAAGAGTTTCTTTTTCATGATGTAAAAAAAGTATTTTCTTTCATTTCAACAAAATGAGTACTTTATTTTCATGTTGTTGAAATAGTACTTTCTTTTTCAACCAAAAAAAAAGAGTATTTATTTTAGTCATGGAATATTAATTTCAACGTTTTTGCGTAACAAAGTAAAACAACACATTAGTTCCTTTGGGTTTTTGTGAATTTTTAACAAAATAATTAAATTCTTGAAGAAAATAAAGTCATAAAAATGTTGGGTATTTGGGGGGGGGGGGGGAGGGGGGACAGGAAACATAGGGACTTCGGGGAAGAGGGGTGAGGAGAGTAGCATAAAAAAATATTTTCCTAAAAAATATTTTCTATTCTCTAACCAAACACTAGAAAATATTTTCCTAAAAAAAAATTTCACTCACCAACCAAACAAGGAAAAATAAATGATAAAATCACTCATTTTCCATGAAAACAATTTTCCTTCCTACCAAACACACCAATGGTATAGCGCCAATTAATTTCTTCCAATGGTACCGCTGAGTGCTAAGTACTAAATATTTTGTACATGCTAAGAAAACAGGTTTTTGACTCCCCATCGGCTTCTTATTTGCCAGAGTAATTGGTTCTAAAGAAATGTGTAAAACGTCACATTTCATAATAACTTCATTTTGAATGCCTAAATGAGTAACATTTATAGAAATAGTGCATTTGAGGGAAAACAGCAGACAGGAAGCTACGTTGAGGTTCACAAGCCTATATCAAATCAAGAACTAGACGAACAGAATTGTGTTCTATTCATTTAAATACAGCACAAAATTTGCAGACTTAGGGTGTGTTCGGTATAACGGAAAATGTTTTCTTGGAAAACAAATAGTAATCTTACTCATTTTCCGGTATTTGGTACGCAAATTAAGGAAAATAACTTCTCAAAAGTATTCATAAATAATTTAGATACAATAAACATGAAGCCATAAACTTTCAAACCAACAACCTTCCAACCCACAAATTTCATAAACTTCCACACTGCTAAACTTTCAAAACCGCAAACGTTCGAACCCGTAAACTTTATAAACTTCCAAACACATAAACTTCCAAACACATAAACTTCCGAACTTATAACTTTGGAACTCGTAAAATTTTGAATCTATAAATCGAAAGATGAAAAAACTATAACTGAAAATATATATAAAAATATTTTTTTCCCGGGGAGGGGGGCGGTGTGCAAAAAAATAAAAACACAGAAATTTGAAATTATAAAAAAAAGTAAGAGGGTTAAGTGATGTTAAAAAGGGGTGTGACAGATAGCAGGGTGGGTGGTGACGGAAAAAAACTGAAATTTAAAAAAAAAACTTTTTGGTTTTTTGGAGAGGGGGTGGGGTGGGTTGGTGAGGGTGAGGAAGGTTGAGAAGGAGTTTTGGAAAATGTTGTACCTTCTCTTGATAAGGAAAATATTTTCCTCCAATTGGAGGAAAATGAGTTAACAAGGAAAATGTTTTTGAAAACATTTAAGCCAACCAAACATGGGAAAATTGGAAAACATTTTCCGAAAAATGTTTTCCTTCGTACCAAACACACCCTTAGTGATTGGTCTTTGTGAGTTTCAATTCAGAATACCACCTGTCCGACATAAGATCTTGTCTTGCAGCGCTAATTATAGCATTCTTTGTGTTTTTTTTCCATCAGAATCTCGCGCCATTGTTGAATACCATCTGGTGCTGAAGATGAAGACACAAGTAACTCTAAAATACCCACTACAACCCCCCCAACACACACAAAAGAAAGAAAAAAGAAACCACCTTCACGACGGGGGTATGATACATGTCAAAAAGTGTAACATGAAGCTAATGGAAAAGATTGAAACTTCTTGGTCCAAACTAGCTGAAATTATCATGTTTTTCCTGGACATATAAGGAGTATTATTGGTGTATCTAAATAGTGTTCTGCCAAAAAGTTCAACAAATTCAACAAACTAGCCTCTTGACAGAACATTACCAAAACTACGATAACTTCTTTGTCCCATGCACTACTTAAAAGAGCAGAAATACAGAGAGATAAATAAGATATTATTGAGTTAAATACATGAAAAGCCTTATTTGAAGCGAAAATGGCCACCATGAAGTGGTATGGAGATTGTTTTTAGATAAGATTAGATAAACATAAAGGAGCAGAAAAGCTATGGCTCTAATTCCGGATTGATTACCTGCTACTTCAGCTTATAGAAGTTCCATCATCTCCGAAGCAAGTATAGGATTATAAACAAAGGCAAGGTTGATTTATTAAGAGCCACGATGACGCCCCATTGGAACTTCAACACCAAAGGCAGGCTTCATCATCAAAATTCATGACATATAGATGTCTGAAATTCATGAAAATTAAGCAAATAAGCTACATATACACAACTAACAAAGAGAGTGAGAACCTGAACACCAACCAAAATATGTTTGATATACCTGAAATACTCTATACTGGATTCGAACTTTCAGGGACTTGAGCACCGAGGTTTAAAACTGATTCACGTAAACATCCATGCTTTTGCAAAGAAACTAAGGAAATAAAATTCAGATAAGAGTGCCATACAGCAAACAAACATTTGAATGTCACTTTTATGCGCAATTAGAAAATGAATGAAAGAACCACTTTACACATCATTTAATAGTGAACTGTAGCTGGCTTAATGTCCCATTATTCAAGACAAAGAAAACTAAAAAAGACAACCAAGCTTTGATAGGCCATCTTTCAGCAACATCCAATGCTTTATACTTCATAGTCACCTCGAGATAGGTACATTAGTGGTACACAAGGCTCAAGTGAATTCAACTTCACGAAGTAGACATTAGACGACTTCTGCACTTCTCCCGTCAAATAAGTATCATCCCTATTTTTTTCCAAAGAAAGGAGAAAGAATAGACTTATTAATCCATGGCCTGTAAAAGGCAAAACGCAGCTGCGTATGATGCAACTTAAAAGAAAGAGAAACCATTTGATTGAAGAAAATTCCTCTACCAGTTTACTTGGCTGAAGAAATCCTGCTTAAGAAATGCAGCTTGCTGCTTGAAGCACCAGTTTTTCCACTCTGTGCATGCCCTACATTTCCAGCTTCAATTGAATCTTCGTGTTTTGTGAATCTCTTGAAGGCATCAGCCAACGATGTAGAAGGAACAGAAGCATCGGTTGTTATCTGTAACAAATAAAATAAAAATAGAGCAATAGTATGCAACATGCATATACAGTAAACAAGACTACTAAATGAAACAAGAAGAATCTTTTGATGGTAAAATGTCACTCTATATTGAAGTCTGATATAATTAAAATCGGATAGATAAAATCAACAAGAATCTCCAGCCTACATTGAACTTACATTTTTTCCAGTACGATTATCAGGTTTCAGATAGGTTGCTGATCCATCACCACGTCCAAAACTACCTGATACCTTCTGCTTTGTAGCTTCAGCTAAGTGCGTGGCATTATTAAATCCTAAATGAAGATATAAAACCAGTTAAATATCAGTAAACTCTCAAACAAAAAATATAATTTGAGATTTACTCCTCTCTTCTCTGTATGGCAGATATTAAAGGGAATCGTTAATTGCCAAAACTATAACAAGGTTAAGGTCAGCTAAATGGAGCAAAAGTGGTCATACTTAAGGAAAGTTCATATGAATTGTGATAATTCAAACAGCTAGATCCAAGGTTTTAATCTGATAAGGAGTCACCCGGAAAGTTCAAAATCAAACTTCCTGCAGATTGCAAAAAGAGGAATTACTTCACACACACACACACACACACACCCTAATTAGTTCTGTCTATACAGCAGCTCCAATAATTGACAGAATCACAAGACTACAAATTACTATCGCTATTCTACAGAAACGGCTGTCATCTTTGGAGATCGAAATCAGCAGATGAAAGAGCTAATTTGCAGCCGGAAGACAAGTTACCTTGCTTATTTAAAACCTTTGGCAATGCTCCAGTGCCAGTCGTTACAGAAAGTGGATGCAGGCTCTGCAATTTCCGAATGACAGAGAAAAGAACATCAAATCAAATTTATTTTTTATAAAGATGATATACAATACCAGATGTCTTCATACACGTGAAAAAAATATTTAAAGCCGATGAAAACAGCACTTTGGCCGAAAAACAAAGTGATGAAAGTACTAACTGGTAGTTCTAGCTGCGACCTAGAGCTCTGCGTCTGCTGATATTTCAAGATGGTCCAATCAAACACATAATCCAATTTATACCCTGATGGGATAGAGAACAGTAGTCACCGCAATACAATATTCAGAAAAAAATTCAATAAAATAACTCTAAATCCTGCGAGAATGCAGGTATGTTGGGAACTCTGCCCAAGAAAGATCAAGCCTATTTGCAAGAAACTTATAAAAGTACTGAATACGTCTTTCTGGGCAGATAATCCAATTAGGCTAGAGACCTTAGGTTAACCCTCTATAATTATGGACACAGAATAATTGACGCTTTTGACGTTCATTTTGCTTGTGCTAGAATCTGAATTTAAAATTGGTACCTTCACGAGTAAATAAGTCACGAAACAAGCGCTTCAGGAATCCATAATCAGGGCGCTGGTCAAATGTTAAAGAGTGACAATAATGCAAGTATGAAGCAAACTCCACTGGAAGAGATTTGCATAAAACCTAAAGCGAGAAAATTGAAAGTCAGTTGATTATCCATAAAACTCAATGAAATGAAAGTCACCGTGAATGTCTTAACCTAAAAATGTATTAATTGTAGCACCCATTAGCCATTACCACAATAATAGTTTGAGATACATCATCATCTGTATTGCTTGGAGTCTCAAAAAATTTTGCCTCACCCGTGTCGAATCCTCCAAAAAATATACTACTTATGGAAGACCTGACACGCATCCGAAGGCATTTTTGAAGAGTCCAAGTAATATAGATTATAATTTATTTTTCTGGTTTTGATTCAGCAAGCATAGAGCCCGAGCTTGGAACACGCCAATTGATACTCAAGGAAGCTTTAGATTTCAAATGGCCAAAGTACAGGTCATTTCCAAATTCTCATTTTGGATGAGAGTTAACACAACAACAACCACCTCAAACCCAGTGTAATCCCATAAGTGGGGTCCGGAGAGGGTAGTGTGTACACAGACCTTATCCCTACCTTGTGAGGGTAGAGAAGCTGTTTTCGGACCCTCGGCTCAAGATTGGATGAGAGTTAATATAAAGTTATAGAACAATCTATTTACGCCCCTTCTAGTCTGACCTATAAAAAATGTACCAACTCAAAGCAAAAAGAAAAAGAATCTAGCCATCCGCCCCCAAAGGGGAGGTTTACACTTTACAGGTCAAAGAGCTGAAGTGACATTCTTGGCAACCAAGGTTTGTCCAAACAGAGGCGACGTCAATTCTTTCCATCTAGTTAAATCTTGATAGGCAAGTTACATAGTACACTGGACGGATGTAGTAGGCACTCTGTGAATCAGCAAACGCGCAAGCAAGTTGGTCGGGACGCCACCTTTATATTATACTCCCTCCATTTAAATTTAGATGATCTACTTTGACTTGGCACAAAATTTAAGATAAAAAAAAGACTTTTGAAACATGTGGTCCTAGAAGCTTAAGGGTAAAAGCTTTGAGGGTCATGATATTGTATATGGCTATAAAGGCTTCGCATTAAAGATAAAGTGGGTAAAACGAAAAGTTTAAAGTTAAATTGTTTCTAAATAAAGAAATGTATCATTCTTTTTGGAACGTACTAATAAAGAAAGTGTGTCATGTAAACTGAAACGAACGGAGTAAATGTAACCAAAAAAAAAAAAAGAATCTAGCCATCAGCTTCCTAAAACATACCTCAATTGGTGTTGATACTTTTTTCTCACGGATCTTGTCGTATTTTTGCTTCTTGGTATCAGCTTTTAGACCCTGCCATGGAAGGCTACATGAGAAAGTCAAGCCATTAATTTTCTCAATAACAGAAAAGAACAAAAAACATACCAAAGAAAAATTAACAATAGTAAACGAGAAATAGCATTGAGGGAAAGTGGCCACACCTGCCTCTCAAGAAGTATAAAAGAACGTAGCCAAGAGATTCCAGATCATCCCTCCGACTTTGCTCTAAAGATTTTAAAAGAGGATATTTTAGTACAATGTCTAATCTCAGAGATAAGAAACCAACATACAACAGAATTTTACCTATCCCCAAATGTGTATTGCAACTGGCATACCTTGCTGTCCCTGTCAAGTTTTTGTTCTCTCTGTAACAGTACAAGAGGCAGAAGAGTACTCAGCACCAAGAAGTGGCAAGAACCACTGTTCAAGTAATTGGAAAGAACAAAAATAATTTAAACTGGGGAAGAAACAGAAAACCAGTAAAAGGGGTTTCTTTCTTAGGCCGTGAAGCCAACTGGGATTCTTCTATAAATAAATAGGATATGCCTTTCCAATTTTGACAAATTTCAAGCAATACACAGTTTTCAATCATCAACTCCTTAATAATAGCAAAGAACCAAATATCACATAAACAAAATAATAACAATCAATAAAATGCAAGTGTGATCAAATTTTCACTTAAAAATGAAGTTCTGTTACTGAAAGAGCAGGGCAAAAGGGAATATACAGAACAGTGAATGTCATATGCTTTCAGAGGAAAGTTGCATAAAACCAAATATAGGCACACCTGTAAGGAATATGACGGTTTGTGGCGGGATCACGATATCTTTTTGCAAGTCCGAAATCAATAATGTAAACCTGCTCCATCAATAGGGGCAACAAGAATACAAAGGCAAAGGTAAAACAGAATATTAGAGGAAAATCAATTATTGGTTAAATGACATGACCGCGAAGCTTATCTAACAAGATCATCACCTGATTTGCCTTCCTGCCAAGACCCATGAGAAAGTTATCTGGTTTTATGTCTCTGTGTAGAAATCCTTTTGAATGCAAATACTCTATTCTCGTGATCTAAGTTGTCACACAAAAGAATCCCCAGTAGTTATGAACTCCGTTATTCATAATTCCATGATAGACGTCATGGGATAAAGGCATTAACAAAGAGAAACAGAGGTATGTAATATTTTGATTACCATCTGATCAGCCAACATTAGAACAGTTTTTAGTGAGAATTTCCTCCCACAGTGTACAACGAGGTCTTCAAGACTGGGACCAAGCAGGTCAATAATGAGGACGCTGTCATTCCCATCAACCCCACGCCATTTTATATTAGGAATACCACCTGAAATCAAAACAAACAAGTAATAACTAATAATGAATAACAAAGATAACAAACATTAAACATAAAGATAAAGGAAGACATACTTCCTCCCTGAAGTATAGTGTACAGCTTTGCCTCATAAAGCAACTGAGGGTGTCTTGTCTGCCTATTTTCCTGCAATCACAGAGAGCAGAATCAAATGACTGATTCGGCCTTTCTAGCAACCACAACTAAGATTTCTAACTCAAATGTTGCTTAAAACTAGATATCCTCACATCCTTCATCCATGTCGTTGATGTTTGGGCATCTTATGTAAGTATTTTTTTTTTTTTTGAATAATCCATTCTAAAGAAGATTGTTTGTTGGAATTAAACCAGGAAATACATCATGCTATAGAAATGGAAGAGGTAGGATAATTATGGGATTCAAATTAATCTACAAACTACATTGGTCAATCAGTATTACGTGTTTACATACGTAGGAGCACAAATCAAATATAATCCTTAGGAAGACTATCACTTTAGTCTTGAAACTGTTTTTGTGAGCACAAGGATGGCTTCTATTTAACATTACATACAGATGACAAAACGAGTAGCTAATCACATAATGCAAAAGAAGTGACACAACTATTTACTAAAAGCAGCCATAGGCAAATGAGCATACCAAATCCCGTTTCAGAAAGAAACCCCATTATATTGGAACTTGGGACTAAATTGGAACTAGAGGTCAGAGGAGTAAACCACATCTGTCCAAACAACTAAGTACACTGACAATGATGATGATGATGATGATGAAAGATTTGCCTGAGAGGAGAATGCTTTATGGAAGCAAATGTTGCAAATAGATAAAAGAATAAATATTATTTGGAATGGAGGAAGTTCTTTATTTCCATTCAGTGGGTGATACACCATCCGAAGGTTGCCCACCTTCAAGATGGCACTACTAGGAAAATGGTTATGAATATTTCCTCGGATGATTATTAGATGCTGGACGACTAGCAGAGGGTGAAACTCTTATTGAGTGAGCTAGTGAAGTGAATTATAGAGGGGATGGAAAAGTACTCGAGATGCATTGGCTGTAATGAGGATAATGATATTAGAGTACATCTCTCAAAAGATGTATGGTACAAGGGATACCATAGGAGAATGTTATTCGTATCGTAGGTATATGGTTTGGTGATGGTCAGGTGAATGTCATAGAAGTTACAGAAGCCAATTACTTGAATTCGGATGGTCGGTGGACCATGAGATATAAGTTTTAGAAGGGCATCTAATATTGAGAATGCGACGAGGTTGAGGAATTTCTCCACTAAAATGCATGATTATTCAGTGGGGGAGGGAGGAGATAAGACTATATCCAAGTGGCAGAGACAAAATCCTTTACAATTTATTCATATTGGTTGGAGTTGGCATGGAGGGGGTGTAAAAGGGAAGGAGATAAGTTTGGAAATCACAAAGCAGTGTACAATATGGAATATCCTTTTTAGAGAAAATTATGGGATGCCATTTTAACAGTGGACAACTTAAGAAAGAGCATGAGAATTTTTTAGAACTGGTGTTAAGCCACATGCTCACTTTGTATAAATTTGTTCACATCATTTTGGTGTTTTATAATAAAAATGTTAATTGATCAAAATATAAGGTAGACTAACAATCAACAATGAAGCGCCACATCCAAAGCTTACAATTTTAAAGCTGTAGTAAATGATTAATATAGCTAGATAAATAACAACAGCAACTGCCAAACAACTGCTGCAACAACTTCTTAAACCAAATAAAGAGAGGGAGAGATAAAATCTAGGCAAGAAAGCTTACAATTTTGACAGCAACAATCTCAAAGGTTTCGATGTGGGTAGCTGAAGGTTTAGCATACAGCATAAAAAAACAATCAGATTCTATAAAATTTAATAACAACCTAAATATCCAAAAATATAGAGAGAAAAAGAGAAGAAGGGGCAGACCCAGATATATAACGCCAAAAGAGCCGCTTCCAATCTTCCTACCTAGCTTGTACTTCTCCCCAATTATTCTCTCCATATAGATTTATTACCCCTCCTCCTAGTCTTTTCTTGATTCAATCAACGGTGGATTTTGTGAATTGAAAACCAACAAGTAATACAATGAAATGGAGGCAGGATTGAAATCATGGGGGAGAAGAATACAAGTACTAGACTTGACTTTTCCTCCCTAGGACGGGATTTTTGTCCACATAATCATTATGGTCGTTGGGTGAGTTTTTGACCAAATGGTCCCTCATATTTAAGAGTTCGTCTAATTTTATCCTTTTAAAATATAACACTCAGCATAAATAGTCCTCTAAGCTTTTATTTTGCTGCAATTTTGATCTCGGACAAACGGGATAATAAAATTTAACGAATGACTTTACACAGTGGTGAGTCTGGTTACTGCTCAAAACTAACTATTTAAGCTAGCGTTTGACCATAGATTTTAAATTTATTTTGAAAATCTGATTTGGATGAAGTTTGTTTGAAAATGAAAATGTGTTTGGACATACTTTTTCAAAACATATTTTCCAATTTTATTTTGGAAAAATATGTATATAGTTCCCAAGTTTTTGGATTTTGGCCCAAATCAGCAATTGGGATGATTTTGGGGTTTGAGATTTGGGATTTTGCCAAAATATGGGCAAAATGTATAGCCAAACATGAGTTTTGAAAATAAATCCCAAATTTATTTTGGCCAAACGGGGCCTAAAAACTCTTGGCCGGGTTCTTCTCAAATATCGCTTCGAAATTTCAATAGGATTGCACTCTATAGTTAATTTTTGTAAAAATAGCACGGTCTAGTCAGTTTTCGGACTGGTCATTCAAAAATAGCCAGCGTTTACCAATCCAATGAAAAATAGCCACTATTTTGCTGCAACAGAGACCAGTCCAGCATAATATACTTGGAGTTCGGTGCACCTGTATATGAACTTCAAACATATTATGTTGGAACTCCAACACATGAAAAGTTCCAGCATAATATACTGGAGATTCGAGCATTTATGTATGAACTTTCAGCATATTATACTGGACCGGTATACTTTGCTGGAACTCCAGCATACATATTATGCTGGAGTTCTAGTGTATTCAAGGGCAAATTTGTCTTACATCAAGCGGTGTCACGTTGAAATTTTTTACTAAGTATATATAATTAAAATACAAAAATAAAAAAACGAATAAATATAATACAGTGACATCACTCAGAACATATAGCATGGCAGCTATCTTGGTCAACCGTGTTGTTTTTCTAGGGAAAACCAAGGTTCGAATCGCCGTAGCTTCATTTCTTTGTTTTGGAAATTTTGCGCCTTTCTTATTTATATAAGAAGTAGTAAATAAAATTTAAAAAATTACCAAGTTAATAACAAATGTAGATATTATCCCTTTTAATGAGAAAGAAAATCACCAATAAATAAAATACATTTGGTTTAATTCATAAATTTTATTTATTTGTAGCAAATAATCCATGTAAAGTACAATTAATTATATATTACCAATGAAGATTAATTAAGTTTTATCTAATTAAGAAAATGCAAAACTAATAAATAAAAAAATTAAAATAAAAGTTGCATAGATTCTTAAAACTACTAACTACCCAAATAAAATAAATTAAATTATTGTCATATTTGTTTTGGAAATTTTGCGCCTTTTATATTTATATAAGAACTAGTAAAATTATCAGGTTAATAACAAATGTAGATATTATCCCTTTTTATGAGAAAGAAAATCACCAATAAATAAAATACATTTGGTTTAATTCATAAATTTTGTTTATTTGTAGCAAATAATTTATGTAATGTACAATTAATTATATATTACCAATGAAGATTAATTAAGTTTTATCTAATTAAGAAAATTCAAAACTAGTAAATAAAAAATTAAAATAAAAGTAGCATAGATTCTTAAAATTACTAACTACCCAAATAAAATAAATTAAATTATTGTCATTTGTATATTGAGAAGTTGAAAATTTCTATGAGAAAAAAGACATATATTTTGACAAAAGAGCATTAGGAAGACCTCATCCTCTTACCTTGCAACGTAAATGTTAAAACTTTTATTTCTTTAATTTATTGCATTATTTTGGTAGTTAAAGCATGCTTTTATGGGATATATTTAATTTAGTAACTGCAACATTAATTAGAGATAATGACACACTTTAAAAAATAAAATTCACCAAGCATTCACAAGAACATTCAATTTTTTTAATAAAAAAACTTTCAATAACACTTAATAAGATAAGAAACAAAACCAATTGTGTGTAAATCCTAATATTAGAATAATAAGTATTGTTTGATAGTTGATTATGAACTTCAATAAATTTTCAATCATCTATAGCATAATCCGAAAATCAAAAATACTTTATTCATAAAGTTATTAACTTGTTGTCTAGTGATTTTTAAACTACTGAAAGCCTACCCATTCACAATGTTAAAAATTTGATCGGTAAAATCTATTATAACATGTGATTTTCTTAATTAATTATATTATATTATATGTTAACTTACAGTTATCTACAAATTGTCAATGCCATAGATTAATGCCTAGTGAATTAAACGTTTGATTTTTTTGGCACAACCCTCATAATACAAGTAAAGCTTCACAATGATGGTGGTAGAATTATCTTTGTTCCTTAAGAAAGGTCACAACTCACAACGCCCCACATTTTCTTTGTGGGGCCATTCTTCTTTTGATCTCATCCTTATTTGCTTTGGTTTCTTTCTTTTTCTTTTGAACACCAAAAATAAATAAATCTTTGAGTATTATGAAAACATGGAAAGAAACTGAGAATTTTGAAAAAGAACATTAGAGTAAACAAGTTATAAATTTACGAAACCTATTTGAAGAAAATTTAAGGAGTTATTAGTGTAAGAAGAAAAAGAACTTTAGACAACAAAAAACAATTCAAAAGAGTTCATTGAAGAAAAGAAATAGAGGCAAAAAGAATTAAGAACATATAGAAACATGTGTTTTTAAAATGATGAATCTATATATAACATGAAAAGAAAAGCACATTAGAATCTCACTTCGACATATGAGAAAATCACGACTCAAAGTTATTACAATTGTAAAGTATAAATATATACAACAAAAAACAGATATCAAAATCTTTATGTCTTGTTTGAAAAAAAAATCACTACTTCAACTTATACAACATACACCTAAAGATGACAAGATCAAAGACCATTAATGAGAATTGTGAAATAGGCTTTACTTCGATTTTCGCCTCATCATTTGACACTTCCTCTTAAACAGTTGTCACGACCCAAACCGAAGGGCCGCGACGGGCACCCGGTGCCTTACTCAATCGAGTACCAATATAACATATCTTTCTTATTATACTATCTTGAGTAAATGAGCCAGAAACCCGTCATGAGATAATAAGAATAAAACGTAAAGGGAATACTCAACATATGATAATCCAACATGATATACAAACTTATACATGTGATATACGGGCTTATAATGCCGACATGACCATTTGTAAACTCAACACATAGGCCAACAAAGCCATACAAGTATCCATAAACCTGACATCTATCTACAAGCCTCTAAGAGTACATAAAATCACAAAGGTTGGGACAAGGCCCGCCATACCAATCAATACATATCCAAAGCATACTAACCAAATAGGCAACTCTGGAGCAAGTGGAGTGTACCAACACCTCCGCTGAGCTGATAGCCTACTAGGAAGACTGTCAACCTATCAATCGGGACCTGCGGCATGAAACGCAGTGTCCCCAGGCAAAAAAAGAACGTTAGTACAAATAAAGTACCGAGTATGTAAGGCAGGAAAGCATAAACAAGAACATTAATGTAAAGAGAGATAGATGAGATACAACCTGTAACATCTGAGTGCCTCTGGGGGATACTGACATGAAATGCATAATACATAGGGAAATAACATAAGTTGACACCCGAACTATGACCCAAATCCCGCTTACACACTTTCTGTGGACCATAATAACCTTACACACGCAACCTTTCTAAAGTGTGCCTAGTACACACCTTCTTTGACCAGGTCTAAGCGTGTGTAATACAAACTGGACCAAGCGCGTGGTCACTATTTCAAGACAATTTTTGTCTTTAATAAACGGTCAAAAACACATTCCAATGACCATTTTTAAAAGATTAAAAGGGCCTTAACCCATTTCTATCTATATACTAACCCGATTTTCATCATCTTCTTCCTCCTTGAAAGCTTTAAATTGAAGAAAATTTTATCTTCTTGAAGCCAAAATTTATTCCTCTTCTTGAAGCTCGAAGCCAATATTACAGTCTTCTTCTATTTCTTCCTTCTCTTTTTTGGCATAAGGGTTAAATTTCTAGGGCTCAATTTTAAGATTTGGAAAAATGCATAATCTGAGAAAATTTTGCTATTGTGGTGAAGAAGTTGTGGTGATACAGTCATGGAGTGTTGATAATCCGGGTCGTCGATTTTACGGATGTCCATTTTATGAGGTAAATATCAATTGTACTTTTTTAATCGATTTTATATTCCGTAATAATTTTGTCTCTTCAATTTTTCAGAGGGACATACGATCGGCATGTAATTTCTTTATGTGGTTTGACCCCCCAACTCCAGAGCACTTGAAAATAGTGATTTTGGGGCTGCTGAAGAAGAAGAGGGCATTTGATGCATTGTTGAAGGAAAATAGAAACCAAAGAAATTGGAGGAGATTGTGTGTGCTGATTTTAATTGCAATTGTGTTGAAGTTGATTGTGTTAGGTAGTTCTAAAGATTGTTATATAGTGTAAGAAAATGAATGAAGTTTTTTGGTAGATTTTGTATCCCTTTGTTAGAAATGAATGAAATATTTTGGCAATTGTTAATGTTGTTTTGTTTGAGTTTGTTGCTGTGTGAGCTAGAATGATTTTTTTGGCAACTGTTAATGTTGTTTCGTTTGACTTTGTTGTTGTGTGAGCTGATAGTACAGTTAAAACACACCTCAAATTGTGACTGATAAAATACTGAAACACAGTCAATTAGTGGCTGATATACAACTCAAATGCTGAAATTTTCCAGAAATAACAGCATACAAAAATGACAGCACAAATGCTTAACAACATACCAAAATAACAGCATTCATACAACACTAAAGACACATCTGCCCAGAAATTATCAAACAACACTAAAAATATATTTCATCATAGAATAAAGGTGTTTATTACAATCACTTAATAGCAGCAGCCTGCCTTAACAAAAATATACGCTGCCCAGTTTTACAGCATACCAAAATAACAACAGGCTGCCTTAACAAAATAACAACACTAACAACAAACCTAAATAGCAGTTCCAAATTAAATTAATAGTGACAATAACAGAATTCAGTGGTTGTTCTGGGATTGCTGGGATGATGAACTTGCTTGACTTAAATTGGATTGAGATGTGGCAGTTCTGGAACGAGTTGCAGCAGTTCTTTCAAGTTGTCTTCTAGTAATGGTTGGTCTACCATTCCATTTTACACCACTTCTTGGCTTGTATGCACACTCCAGAATATCTGCCGAGGAACTCTTTTCACCACCATGAGAGACCACTCTTGGCTTACCTCCACCAGACTGCCAAAAATAGAAAATATTCAGTAAAGTTGTTAAAGCAAACAAGATATAAAATTAACTTTGAACTACTTACAGAAAAACTTGTGAACCCACTGCTTGATTGAAATAGTCCAAACCCAGAACTTCCCCTACCACTACCAGTTCCTCTTCCTCTACCAGCAGCAGCAGGGGCAGAAGTAGTTGGAGTACCAGTTCCTCTTCCTCTACTAGCAGCAGTTCCTCTTTCTCTACCAGTAGCAGCAGGGGCAGAAGTAGTTGGAGTTCCTGTTCCTCTTGCTCTGCCTCTTCCTCCACATCTTTGGATATATGAAGCATTTGCTGGAGTAGAATCTGCAGGCCTTGCTTTCTTAGGGCAGCTCCTCTTGTTGTGTCCATATCCACCATAGTTTGAACATGTCATCTCCATACCCCTTCTTGAAAGCTTTCCAGAAGTAGGATGTTCAGTTTCTTCTCTTCTTCTCTTCTTCTTTGGTCTACCAGGCATCTTTTTAATTGGTGGGGGTTCAATTGGTGGATTGGTAGATGTTGGCCACATCTGCATGTTTGACACAGGCTGGATGAATGTTGAATATGCCTTCAGATAGGTGGATTTGTGGTACCAGTGAGATATGTAGTTAATTGGGTCAAGGTTCTTGAAATGCATAACAGCAATGGCATGAGCACAAGGGATACCCTTTAGCATCCATGACCTGCATGTACAAGTTTGAGCTTGCATATTCACACAATGCTTCAACACCACTCTTAATGAGGTATCCTCAACCTCATAGCCATATTCACCATTCCACTTGATTGTACACCTCATAGATTGTGCCATGTTATCTTGATACACCTTCATAGCAATTGGGGATATATCACATATCCATGTATCTGCAAACTCCCTCAACTTTCCTATTCTCTCCATCATCTTCACTCTAATTTCCTCCAATATTGTGATAATTGTCTTGTGTCGAGCAGCAAGTATCCAAGCATTAAATGTCTCGCACATATTGTTGTCAATTATATCACATTTCCTGTCACAGTTGAAGTATGCTCTGCACCAGGTTTCCTTGTTATACCTCAAGAGGCTCTCACATATCCCATTCCCAAGCATATTCAAACTGTCCAGGTGAAAATTCAGTTCTGCCACACATGATGCTCTAGCACACCTCCAGAAGTTATTTCTCCTCTCTAATCCTCTCCAATCTTTGGACCAGTTTGCTAATATATGTCTGGCACACCACCTATGTTCACTTTCAGGCAACACTTCTGATACAGCTTTAAGCAATCCCTTAAACATAAAAAGAATTGAATTAGTTGCCAACAGAAACAGAAATTAGAAAAAAATAAATATTGACAGAAAACAGAAACAGAAGAATATATTCACCTTTTGCATATCAGACATGATAGTAACATCCCTTCCATCTTGAAGCTCTAAGTCATGAGTCACACACTTCAAAAACCATGTCCAAGTGAAACTGTTCTCAACCTCTACAATGGCCCAAGCTATAGGAAACATCTGATTATTTCCATCCTTTGATACTGCTACAAGAAGTTGACCCTTACAAATGCCTTTCAGAAAACAACCATCAATGCCAATTATCCTTCTGCAACCTTCAGACCATCCCTTCTTCATAGCATAGAAGCAAACATAAAATGAATTGAAGACAAGCTTGCCTTCACCTTGATCTTCTACCTTCACAACACAAGTTGTACCTGGATTTGTTTGTAACAGAATATCTCTATAATCATAGAGTCTCTGGAACTCAGCATGCACATCACCTATTATCTCCTTTAGAATTTTCGCTCTAGCTCTATGTACAGTAGACCTACCAACATACATGTCCAGTTCATCCTTAATGAGTTTCTTTAGCTCCCAAACTTTCATATTTGGTTGACACACAATCTTATCCCTGTAATGCTTTGCTAGGTATCTGGAATTGCAAAGCTTGTTTTTATTTGTTTTGTAACACTTGTGGATAGGACAATACCTTTTTACCTTAAAATTGTTGGATCTGCCATCTTTGCTTGCAGCCAAGATCCATGGACATTTTGGATGCATGCATCTTACCCTCACCCTGCCAGGTTCATTAATATACTTTTCAATTTGAACTCCTTTCTGAATTGCATATTGACTAACAACAAACCTAAATTGTTCAACACTCTCAAAAATCAGCCCCAACTCCCAGGTTATTTTCTTGACAGTTGGATCAAGTATCAGGGCTTTCTTCCTCCTCTTGGCAACCATTTTCTCCTTATGTTCTTCATCAAATACATCTTCAGCATCTGAAGGAAAACTTTCAGCATCTGAAGACCCAAAGTAAGGCACATCTGTCTCTACTAAGCCTGTGTACTATCTTGCTTGCTACCAGTTCTTAATTCATCAAAACCAATATCAACTTCTGCATAACCTAGGTTAATATCACCTCTATCTTTTGGCCTTTCACTCCTTTTCCTCCTATACTTCCTCAGTTCATCCCTACACTCTACAAATTCTTCATGAACATCAAATCCATAATCCTTATCATCAGGAACATATAAATCTACTCCATCACTCTCATCACTATCACTATTGTCAAAGTCTGAATCATTCTCATTGTCATCCCCGCCTTCACTATTATCAAAGTCTGATTCACTATCTACTCCACTTTCTTGTTCTCTTGAAGGTGCAGGGGCAGGAGCAGGAGCAGGAGCATGTTCAGGAGAAGGAGAAGGGGAAGGGGTAGGTTCATGAGCAGGTGCAGATTCAGATTCACTATCTTCCTCTTCTTCTAAGACAGTTGTGCTCTTAAAAGCTCCACTATTACACCCACCAACCCCTTTACTAGCCTCATTTATGTCAACAACACATAAAGGGGCAGCATGAGTCACATAAATATCTAAGGTATCCCCATCTTCCAATTCATTACAAATGTCTAAAATATACTTGTCTATTAGAATATTTACCAATTTATCTGTCCTATTCATTGGACAAATATACAACTCAGCCACATTTTGAAAGTCATATATCCTAGTGTAGTTCATTAGTTCAATAAGAGACGGTAAATCCACATCTACATCTAAAGTCAATGTTTGACTACCACCCACATAACGAGCAAAGTTACCAGGAACTAATACCCCATCATGGTACTACCTGAGGGTAATGATTTTAAAAGACATTATCTGCAAACAAATAAGGGACAAATAAATGGACTTTCCACATGCAATAATTGAAAATAAAGAACTACAGATGAAATATAAAAGTGGAGACAAAGACAAAAGCATATCACATTGTTCAAAGCAATGGTATTACAATAATCAGTTAAACCCTAACTTTACACACAGTTTGCAAACACAAGACAAATCTGTTTTATAAAAAAACTATCTGTAAAGGCAACAAGACGATAACTTCACAGTGATATCGATAATGACAAAAGATTCCCCTTTTAAAAAATCCGATAACCCTAAGCAAAATAGAAGAAATTTCAAAAAAACCCTAGATTCAACCCACCCACTACTAAAATAAACGGGTAATGCAAGGAGAAGAAAATTACTAACCTATTAACCGCATAAATCCACCGGAAATCCATGATGAAAGCGTAGCTTGAGATGGTCGCCGGAATCGCCTTTACAGTAGCTCCTTCTAGATGTATCGGATTTTGAGTACTGACTTGGGTAAGTTTGGTTTTAATGTTTTTACCTTGTGGGTCGGGTAGGGTCAGTTAGGGTCGGGTTAGTTATTATAAGGTAATGGGTTAAAATTATGTAAAGTCAAACGCATGACATACACGGATGTCTTATTAACAGGATCTGGTCAAAGGAGGTGGGTACTAGATACACTTTAGAAAGGTTTCTTGTGTAAGGTTATTATCGTCCACAGAAAGTGTGTAAGGGGGATTTGGGCCAAAGGTTGGGTGGTAAACTATGTATTAAGCCTAATACATACATACATACATATATATATATACATACATACATATATATATATACATATATATATATATATATATATATATATATATAAACTTTTAAAAATATACGCCTCTGTGGGCATCATCATCATCATCATATCGTATCCGGCCTCAAAGAGGACTCGGTAAAAACGAACCCGACCATCAAAAGGCTCGGTAGAATCATACTCGGCCACGTGGAGCTCAGTAAACCCAACTAATCAGTGGTTGCACAATAGGTGTCGTACCCGGCCTACTATAGCGCGGCTCGGTAGAGTAAAATAGATGCTATATATAATGCATGCTAGACTCATGGAATCACGTTCTAAACCTTTTGGAGTGACTTAAGGTCATTGCACCTTCGATTAATATTATGGACATCCCTACCATCAATATGAACCTTAGTAGGATTTAAGGATCATACACACTTTCTTAGAATAACTTTATATGGAAAGAACAACATGGACAACCTTAGTTTCTAGGAGTAGATCCGTTATGAATTAGCATAACGTTTATGTTCGTTTCACTTTAGATCATGCCAATAGAAAGAAGTAAGTGCCTTAACATACCTTAACCATGGTGAGTCATTAATACCTCCCAAGCTACTCTTCAAAAAACTCAACTCAATCTACCATTGCATAAGGAGATTCAAAATCAGTGTTGAATAAAGGCCAAGTCTGCAACTTAAACTTGTAGCTCGTATATATAAATTCGGGCAACATCTCCCCGGTAACAAGAGCCTCCTCCAATATCATATACCAACAACAATTACCAGAGAAATCCAACAATACATAATTATCAATAACAAGACACCATAAAACAACAACAAGTCATAACTATTTTACGACGAGCGACAAGCTCCAATTGGAATTCGTATACCCCATATCATCCCTTATAGACTTTTTACTTTAACTTAATAGTATCGTTAACATGATAATGAAGTCATTCATCAATGATTCCAGCCTTATACCATATATCCATAACAAAGAAAATGATCCACAACTCCAATTATTCTTAATTAGCAACTTTATTCACTAGATCATGTCTAGTTCATCCATTTAACTTAACCAATGCCAAGATAACCTTAAGAACCTGTAGGAACTCAATATAATTACCTCATACAGTAGATGCAAGTTGAAGTACATATTATATTTAGCTTACAACAGCCCAATACACCCCAATCAATTCATATCCAAAACGACGACTATAGTAGTGTCAAACATAATGACTAATCCATGATTTTGCCATTATGTGGTGTTTCTCCACACCATTTATCCTAAAAAAACTCCATTTAACAGAAACAAAATAGACATCCCAAAAGCTACACGAAACAGCCAAAAACAGTCCATTACAAGTCAAATAACTCGAACTCACGGCTTCTGATCACCGTCCCGTAAGTTCTAACTATTATGAAATCAATTAATCAACCTTACTTGATATTTAAGATCTTAAAACCAGAAATTAGGCATTTTTATTAACTTCAAAATACCTTCTAAACTCAAACTATAAAGAAAAAAAAGTGATATAGCAATACTTACGTCGCGGGGATCATTTTGATGTTATCGCTACTTGATTTCGTGCCCCGGATAATAGTATCGTTGAAAATCCTTGTAGAGAGCTTAAGGGTGATGTTAGGGGTCTTATTTGGACGTGCTCTCTGGAAATATGCAGAAAGAGACGAGATAAAGGAGATAAATCTCCATTTTGTTCAAAAGTCAAAAGGTGCTACTTGGCACCCTATAATTGGCTCGCTTCCAACGCTTATAACGTTTTATCCAGGTATCGTATGCGCAAACGGTTAAGAGCATTGGAAACTGCATTCCAAGACCTTAAATTTGGTATATAATATGTCCCAAAAAAATATCATATAGCACACGAAATATATTTCTCAAAAACTCAGTTACAAGGCAAATCTTTAGTCGGTTTTTCTGCAACATAGATCCGATTTTTCTCAAACTTTATACTTCATATACAAACATCATATATAGTCATATCATGACTTTAAAATCATTTAAATCATGGTTAACAAGTCTCATATTCATCTTAACTTACTTAACACTTCGGCAAACCTTTCTTATCCTTGTAAAAGGATTTCATCTTTTTTGAGTTTACATTAGATAATCTTATAATGATAGTAACGTCTGAAGTATGGGGTGTAACAATATGTACCCTTATAAACATTTATCCTTGAATATTAACTCTCAAAGGCTTGCAAAAAAAATATGGGACGTAAAATCACTTTATATACTTTCCAAGAGGATCTCATTTTTGAGCCTACATCAACGGACTTACGACGTACTTTCACGTACAAAAATATGGGTTGTAACAACAGTCTTCTTTAGATTCACGCCTGTATGGAATAGAGGAGTGTGAATTCACAGTCTTCCGTTTGTTCTTTAGGAAATGCTACATCTTCTGCACAAAATAAAATAAAATAGAGGAGTGTGAATTTACTTATATACATATTTTGTCAGTGAGGAGCTTGAATTACTTGATCATGAGTGTTGATGAGTAAAAGAGGGAAAGTGAGAGATGGAGAAAACTAAGAAGATGGTGTAAGAGGAGAAGTTGGAAGGCCATTGACCAAGGACATGGCGCTTCTCTTCAATTAGAATGATAATTTATCTAATTCCTCCTTTTTTTTGAAAAGTCACATTGTTTACAAAACTATTATGTATTTGAGTAATTCACAGCTGTTTAGTAGTCGAAAAGTCACTATCAAAAAGTCCTCCCTGCGTGGAAAACCAACTCCAAATCTGTGCGAAAGATCAATTTTCTGTGTAAGAAGATTCCCTTTTCATGTGATAATAAACGATGGAATGCTGCACAAATCGAAGGGGAATGATCAGAGGGATACAACAAAGGGAACTGACAATTTGCTGTAACTAAACAACGAATATTTGAAGTATACAGAATATCTTTGTGTATTTGCCTTAAATAAAAAAATAAAGAGTAGAATTTAAACCATACCTTGGTATAATTTTTCTTTTCCACTCTATAGCCTTTGACATAGAGATAGCTCAAACCATTATAAGTAGAATATAAAGTTAGTAACAATCATATTTGTTCATAACATAGAAGTCCTTATATAGGTATATACGGAGGAACATATAATAAATTGTCATAAACTTACAAATTAAATATTTAGAGGTTATGAATATGAAAAGCATGAGAGTTATTGAGATTATTAAAAATGTAGGTTATGAAGATAAAGAGGTGTGAGTTATGAAGGTAGAATTTTTAATATAAAGTAAATGGCAAAAATGATGAAAACCCCCCAAAAAGGAGAAAAAAGATAAATATGTTTCTTGGCTTAAGAGAGGTGCCACCTCACTTTCCTATTGCCCACTTTTATATTTATATATAGATGCTACTGCCTTGTTGTTGTTGATTCGAATTTTGTTACTTTTTAATATGATATTGCTACAATAATTTATGTATTTGCTCACTTCTTAAAATAGTGACACCGCTTATGAAAAATTCTGCGTACGCCACTGAGTGTACTTATGTTGGAACTCCAGCATATTATATTGGAGTTCCAGAACTCCAGCATAATATACTGACGTATTTTTCGGATTTTGAACAGTGTTTTCGCTCAGATTTATCTTTACATGAAAAATGGCTAAATTTTGATTATTTTTGAAACTGAGCTATTTTTAAACGAGCACCTGTAAATCTGGCTATTTTTGAATTTTTTCCTTAATTTTTACACTTCCACTTAAGCTATATCTAAGTTTTTCAAACTATTTAATTCGCAGTCAATGTTGTCAAACTTTAGACAAAAACCTATTTGACCACTAGAATATGTTTTGCATCCATATTGGTACTTAGAATGTTTTGCAAATCCTCAAATTCTTCATGTTTTAAGGGTAGTGAAGAAAAGCATGGTTCAAGCAGTGGCGGATCTACGTTTGAAGGTATGGGTGCTAAAGCAGTCACGCCCCCGAATTTGGGCCTAGACGTAACACGACACTCAGTGCCTGACTACAGGTGAACAAACGAACTAACTGGCTGGCTGAATTAACATGTGATATCATACCATACTGAATGCCAAAGATAAACTAACACATGCTGATATACTAAAAGTCTGAATGATATAAATCAAAGTACGAAAACACTGATATAAGTCTAAAACATATTTGTGGCGCTTAACATGAAAAGCCTGCGACTCTGTCTAACTGTTACTCTAGTCTATGAAGCCTCTAATGAAGTACTGAAATCACTAACTATCTGTAAATACCAAAAGAATGTAAAAAGTAATGATAATGCCCCGAAAGAATTGGGGCTCATCAAATAGTTAGTACGAGAATTCTAGCGCTCTGAATCGTCAACCTGTGAAATCGTTACCTGTATCGTGAGATGTAGGCCCCGGTCGAAAGGGACGTCAGTACATTTGAATTGCACTGGTATGTAAAACAACTGAAAGAAAGAACTGTAAATGCTGAAACTGAAACTAAACTGATAACTAATAACTCATAATTAAGAACTGATAACTGATAACTGAATTGAACAATGAAGTAAGGATATAAATACTCCCTCTTCTGAATAATGAACAATATTTTTGATCTGAATAAATAAACTGCAGCAACAGGCCCAATATATATATGTGCACAAACTGCAGCCTCGGGCCCAAGTATATGTATACATAACTACGGCCACATGCCCTTTAATGACCCGGCCTGTCATTTTGAAAGTTAGATCCCTGATCCCCTATTAACTACTTTCCCTATATCTTTTTCTGCTATTGTGACTTGCCAGGAGGTTTCATTTTGGTTTTGGGAAGTGTTTGGGACACTTAGTCCCTGAATGGAGATTTTGGCCTTAGGATTTGGTCCGTAGTCAAAACTGTGTGAAGACGACTCTGGAATGGAGTTATGTCGAGTCCGTTAGATCCGTTGGGTGATTTTGGGATTAGGGGCGTGTCCTGATTGTGTTTTGGAGGTCCGTAGCTCATTTAGGCTTGAAATGGCAAAAGTCAAATTTTTGGAGATTTGGATCGGTAGTGAAATTTTTGATATCAGGGTCGGAATCTAATTCCGAAAGTTGGAGTAGGTCTGTAGTGTTGATTATGACTTGTGTGTAAAATTTGGGGTCAATCGGACATAGTTTAATAGATTTCGGCATCGGTTGTAGAATTTTGAAGTTTCAAGTACTTTAAGTTTGAATTAGAGGGTGATTAGTGATTTTTGCATTGTTTGATGTGATTTGAGAGCTCGACTAAGTTTGTATGGTGTTTTAAAATTGGTTGGTATGTTTGGTTGAGGTCCCAGGGCCTCGGGTGAGTTTCGCATGCTTAATAGATCATTTTTGGATTTTGGGAGTTGGCAGATTTTCTGATGTTTTGTTACAGACAATTCCTTCATCACATTCGCGAGAGGAGACTCGCGTTCGCGAAAAGGACTTTGTGGCAGGTGAGATTTTGTGCTTCGCGTTCGCGAAGGAGGTCCCGCATTCGCAAAGCACTGGGGAAGTTGGCATACGCGTTCGCGATGTAGGTCCCGCATTTGGGTAGAAGGAATGGCCAGCTGGGTCCCCAGGCCCATATGCCTACGTGTTTGCGATGTGGGTCCCGCGTGCGCGTAGGGTTGAGTTGATAAGCCTTCGCATTTGTGACATGGTCATCGCGTTCGCGATGAATAAATTCTGGGTAAGAGTAAATTTCTCTTCGCGAACGCGAGGGGTATTCCGCGTTCGCGAAGAAGGGAACACCTTGGCAGAATTTAAAGTTCAAAAATGAGGGTTTGAGTTCATATCACAAAATTGAATTGGGAGCTCGGTAGAAGGTGAAATTTCGAGGGATATTTAGAGGAAGTTATTGGGTAATGATTCCTAACTCCTTAATGGTTATATCCCACTAATCTATGCTTGATTTCATCATTTAATTTCGGATTTGGGGTGAAAATTAGGAAAATTTGAGAAACGTTCTTACGCAGAATTTTGGGATTGAATTTGGATAATTTTTGTCCTAGTGAACTCGTGAATGAATGGGTGTTCATAATTTGTGACTTTTACCCAATTTCGAGACATGGGCCCGGGGAGGCTTTTTGGGCAATTTTTCAAATTCTCGTGTTAGCTTTGATTTCATTAGCTAGATTAGTTTCTTGTAGTTATATTTATGTTATGTAATTGATTTTGGCTAGATTTGGGCCATTCAGAGTTGGATATTTATAGGAAAGACATTGTGGCAGATTGATTTGAGCTTGGTTCAAGGTAAGTGGCTTGCCTAACCTTGTGTGAGGGAACTCCCCTTAGGACTTGGTATTATTTTGATATGTGAGCGTCGTGTACGTGAGGTGACGAGTACTTACACGGGCTATTTATTGTGAAACTCCGATATTTTTTACTAAGGCATAACCTGTTTCTCCTTATTTGAACTACACTAGCATATGTAACTATCCTGTTTAGTTTAGAATAGCATGCCTACGCATCTTAACTGCCTATTTAAACTCTGTGCAGCATGTTTAGCGAAATTACCTACTTTCCATGACTTGAACTTAGTCTAAACCGTAGGTTTTCTTGCTGTAACTGTTATTTCTGTTGGTTGAGCTGCATATTTACTTTGGGACTACAGAACGGTATTCCGAGAGATCCCCCTGCATTGCATATTTACTTGGGACTAAGGAACAGTATTCTAGGAGATCCCCCTGTTCTGCATATTTACTTTGGGACTACGGAACAATATTCCGGGAGTCTCCCGCACATTTACGTTTGGGACTATGAGATGGAATCTCGGGAGATCCCCATGTTGTTGTCTCTGTGTTCTGAGCTTTGTCTTTTTATGATTTGATTCATGTTATATTTCCGTATTTATGTTTACTACGATATTTCATTCTGTCTTATTTCATTATATTTATACCAGTAGGGCCCTGACCTAATCTTGTCACTACTCGACCGAGATTAGGCTTGTCACTTACTAGGTACCATTATATACTCATGCCCTTCCCTGTACATGTTTTCGTGTACAGATCCAGGTACCGCTTATCAGCCGTATTATCCATGAGGCGATGCAGCTGTAGAGACTTCAAGGTATATCTTCTCATTGGAATCAAACACAAGTCTATATTGATTACGCACTGAGCTCACAACGTTCAGAATGAAAGTCATGAACGAATTACAAAACTAGAGAATAGAAGTTCTGCAACTATTCAAGGAACTAAGCTTAACTATATTTCTAACACAATCGGTAACGTCGTAAATGGAACATAGTGTAGGGAGAATTATTAACATTCCCAAACATAGAGAGTTAGCTCCACATATCTTGATTCTAGCCTTTTTAAGCGTATCGCAATGTTCGGCAATATATATATATATCAAGAGGAACCAATATTAGTACTAATGCTCATGTTTGTCACTTAGGCATTTTATCAAACACTTGGTGGGCATAAAGCTTCATAGCCCTTATTAATGGTGTTTCTACACCCAACAATCATTTTTTTGCTCCTAGATAATTATAAAATCTCAATTTGCTATAATCAATATCATTCTCCATCACTCATAAGATAAATAACACCCTTAATCAATAATCAACAACCTAAACCTATAATCTTTCATGCTTTCCTATTAAATCCATCAACTCATATCTTATGAACTTAGAGTCTATAATCATTAACCCAATGTTATAATCAATTAAAAAGTGAAGATATTACCTTTTTGAAGTTCAAACCTCTTGAAATTCGATTTATATGATTTCTTTTCTCAACAATGATATCACAATCAAATATCTAATGGTTTAAAGGGTTTACACATGTTAATAAAGTGTTGGATAATTGAAATTAGCTTAGAATCATCACTAGAACTTACCGTGGATGATGGAGGGACCTTGGAGGAAGTTGGGTTCTTGACAGCTTCCCTTTCTAGAGCAAGTTTCCGTGTTTGAGGTGTAGGAAACGATGTAAGGCTTTTAAAACGACTTTCCGGATGCGCCCCCATGCAGCTGAATGACCAACCGCGCATCCGACCACGCATCAAGGGCAGTGGCACTGCCACAAGTGCGTTGCCGCGCACGGAATAGCTGGTCACACAGTTGAGCGCATAGACTGGGCATCATCCAATACAACGCGCATAACTTTTCTCACAGATATCTGTTCAGATTTTCATGTTTTAAGTTTTCTCAAATTCTTAACAGACTTTAACGAAATCAGGCTGGAAGACAAACATTCCATAAACTTAGTTGATTTTATCCATTCTTATGCACCTCACTCTTCGTCTTGATTCCAAAACAACTATTTTCACCCATACTTATCCAGATAGGACTTTACATGTCTAAAGTATCACATTAATACTCATTTAAGACATTTACACCTAATACGAATTTACGGAGTATTACATAAGCACACATTGCCTTTGGCCAAATTGTGTAATATATTAATAGATAATACCTAAAAAATTCAATAATTAACCATGATCACCCACTATGATCATGTTGACCATTTAGACTTTACACTAAAATCAGTAAAGCACACATGATCTATAAGTTCTGAATCCACCACTGGGTTCAAGTACCAGTTCACACATTTGTTAATACATAGAGAAGTTCAGGTATGGAGATGAATGAATTTCAGTTGAACGATAAAAATTTTCTAATAAAAATTTCCTTAAAGCTACATGATATTCGAAGGAAAAAATACAGTGGAACTTGTTAAAAGTTACATAGATTGAGGTTTGAAGTTATGTTTAGTAATTCAAACTCAAACTTTAAACCATATGTTGGGGTCTAAAATTTGGGATTGCTAAACTAAACTTTAGACAAATTTGCATAAGAAATATGCCAAACTGACTGAAGTTAGGTTTTGGCAAACTCAACTTCAAACGCATACATTTGAAGTTTGGAACTACCAAGCTAACATAAACTTACGGAAGTAATATGCCAAAGTTGTTTAAGTTAGGGTTTCGTAAGCCCAACTTCATATATCTGAAGGCTTTTTAACTTCAAACTCGCGAGTCTGAAGTTTTTTTGAATCAGTTAAACTTCAAAAATCTATAAACTTCGATTTTGCCTTAAATAGAGTCCTAAAATCGGTTGTTTGTGCACTTTCAGAAAAATTATGTAAGAATCATGTCTTTTATATATAAAAGAAACCATCTGGTATCTAAAACTTACGTCCCAAGTAATTCGAATTAATACCGCATAAGGCTATTAAAAGGTAAAGCGCTCTCTAATAAATTTATTTTATTCAGAGGCTCAAACTCGAAACTTTTTATTAAAGATGGATGTATCATATTCATTCCACCATAACCTTTGGCGGTGAAGTTATGTATCTTAATGACCAAGAAATAAAGCTTAAAAGTTTTTTTCTTTATATACTTCACGAAAGGTAGAAAATGATGTATGAGTTTAATTTATTTCTTTACGTTCATCTACTCCGTTTTCCTACATATACTTTCTCCTTAAAATCTCTCCACATTTTGTTTCTTCTATAAATAGTCCAACACAAGTCAAAAGTGACAATCCTTGTTGCGCTATTAAACCAGTCCAAGTCTTTTATATATAAAAGAAATCATTTAGTATCCAAAACCTACGTCCCAAGTAATTTGAACTAACACCGCGTAAGGCCATTGAAGGATAAAGTACTCTCTAGTAAAATTATTTTATTCCAGATGCTCGAACTTAAAATTTTTGGTTAAAGGTAGATGTATTCAATTCATTCCACCATAGCCTTTGGTGGTGAAGTTATGTGTCTTAATAACTAAAAAATAAGACAAAATTACAGAATAATGCACTTCATAAGTTGACCTTGCACTATTTTAGCCCAGTTACAAGTTTGCAAATGTGTAGCCAAATATCAATAAGATCTGTTATTTTCTCATTCTCTCTAATTATAATAACCTCATTTATTCCTACCTACCCTTATTGTAGTTCTCTCCTCATTTTTCACCCATAAATATTTAATTTAATTAATGAAAAAAGAATCATATGCAAACAAAACTGAAAAGAAAAATTAGTTCCCCATTCAGTCAACACTCATTCGTGCCTTCTTCCATAACCAATACTTCTCTGTTTTTTTTTTAAATTTTGTATAGCTTCAGGTTTATACATACCTATCACAACTGCAAAACGCAAAAACAGACGCGAGAAACCTAAAATCTCATCTCCTTTAATGCTAATCTTGTTAAATTTCGATTATGATTTGTGAGAAATTTGGAGTAGGTATTGTTTGAACTTATTAGAAATAGTCTAAGTAGGTTGTATACAAAGTTTGAAGTTATTTGTTGGAGATTTGGACTAGTTTTATACAAGAATTGCAAGTGAAAATCGTACAAAAATTTCGTCAGAGATGCTTATACACTTTTATACAATGTTATACACTTTTACACAAAGAGGTACAGTATGTATATAGTTCTATAAAAGTGAATAAAGATGTATAATCATAGAGTGAACATATTCTTGATACACTATGTATATAGGTGTATAAGAAGAATGAGAAGAAGAAAGAGAAGAAGAAGAAGAAGAAGAAGAAGAAGAAGAAGAAGAAGAAGAAAGAAGAAGAAGAAGAAGAAAATGCGAGAAATTCACCAAATACCTGTAAATAATGTATCAACCTTGGATATAATAGTTTATAAGTTGTGTTTATACACTATTATATACTATTTATACACTATTATACATTATTATACAAATGAATCCTATCAATGGAGCTTCACGTGTTCTTCTTCTTCCTTGGGCATCGTCTAAAATTTAACTCAAATATAGCTTAAAGCTACTCCAAATCACTTGAAAATTTAAGTTTTGAACTCATCTTGATGATTCCAATCAATTGAGACAACACCCATTCCAAACAACTAACAAATCGAAAAACTCAATTTCTGAAATTTAACTCAAATATAGCCTAAATCTACTCCATATCACTTGAAATTTAAGTTTTGAACTCATATTGATGATTCCAATCAATTGAGACAACACCCATTCCAAACAACTAACAAATCAGAAAACTTAATTTCTGAAATCGAATCTTCGAACCACTTGTGATGGTGACTTTTATTTTTCAAATCCTTAGTTAACCATTGAAATCCGGAAAAGAATTGAAGGAGAATAACAATAGTAGAGAAATTTTGTGGTGCAAAGGCTGACATGGGAAGGAGAAGAAGAACGAAGAAAAAAGGGGAACGAAGAAATAAGGGGCGGGCTAACTGGTGAAAATTAATTTTCACATTATGTACAACCTGGACTATACTGGTAGGTGCTTCAAACATGGACCATTTCTGATGGGTTGTTGGGTCAAGTGACAAGGGATGTAATTCTCTCAAAAAATAAAGCTTAAAAGCCTTTTTCTTTATATACTTTTCTCCACCTAAAAGGTAGAAAATGATGTATGAGTTTTTAATGAATTTGTTTCTTTACGTTCATTTGCTCTATTTTCCTTCATATACTTTATTCTTAAACTCTCTCCACATTTTGTTTCTTCTATAAATAGTCTAACACAAGTCAAAAGTAACAATCCTTGTTGCTCTATTAACCTAATCACATGTCTTTTATATATAAAAGAAATTATTTGGTATCCAAAATATACGTACCCAAGTAATTCGAATTATCACCGCATAAGGCTATTAAAGGGCCAGTACTCTTTAGTAAAATTATTTTATTCCAGAGGCTCGAACTCAAAACTTTTTGTTAAAGGTGGATGTATCCTATTCATTCCACGGTAATCTTTGGTGGTGAAGTTATGCATCTTAAAGTAAAGCTTAAAAGCCTTTTTCTTTATATACTTTTCTCTCATAGAAGGTAAAAAATGATGTATGAGTTTTTAATGAATTTGTTTCTTTACGTTCATTTGCTCTATATTCCCTCGTATACTTTCTCCTTAAACTCTCTTCACATTTTGTTTCTTCTATAAATAGTCTAACACAAATCATGAGTGACAATCCTTTTTGCGCTATTAACCCAGTCACACAATGTTTATACTTCAGTCTCCAATACTTGTACTAGTATTTTGATTTGAGTGGGACAGATCGCATAAATACTAGGAGTATACTTTTTTCCATGTAGAAGGTAAATATGATGTATGAGTTTCTAATAAATTTATTTTATTTATTTATATTCATTTGCTATATTTTTCTCCATATACTTTCTCTTTAAACTATTACCCTATTTTGTTTCTTTTATAAATAGTCTAACACAAGTCAAAAGTGACAATCGTTTTTGCGCTACTGATAAAGTCAGACAATATCTATACTTCAATCTCCAATACTTGCATTAGTATTTTGATTTGACTGGGGTAAATTACGTTGTTTACCGCAAAAATGAGTAATAATTAAATTTATACGTGGTTTTATTCAATTACGAATAATTAAGAATAACAGATAGATGGATCAAAGATAAAATAAACAACCAAACCAATTTCAATCCGATGACCAAGTTTGATTTTGGACTGAACAGTGAGACTCGCCCTTGATTGGACCCTCGGATCAAGCCCGACCACAAATGAAGAAAAGAACAAGTGAGTAGTCCCTTTAATAGTAGCTAGAAGACAAAATAAAACTTTTATTGCTTTTGAATTGCATGTTACAATGTATCAGACTAAAGAAAGACTTCCCCTTTATATAGTAGGAGAATTTCAGTCCTAATATAAGTCTAAAAAAGGTAAAAAAAATTTCTTTTCTCTGTAATTGTTGATCCATAATCGATACTACACGAGATTCGCGTCGTAATATCCGATTGAGGGTGAGTATTACGGCCCCCTATCCGTCATGCATATTCATCCACCGTATCTCCCGAAGTCTAAAAGTTATACTCGATCCGGGATGCGTTGCTTTACCATGCTCGATGTTGGATATATCATCCATTTCTTTACCCTGCTTGGTGTTTCTAACCTCCATTATAACCTTGCGGATCCCAACTTTTCCTTCGTTCTCTCACCGGAGAATCGGGGCAGGCATTGCCCCCGATTTTACCCGTACATAAATAGTCCCCTCATTTTTCGGAGGATAGATTTATCCAAGCGACGAAAAGCGAAAAGTGAACCCCGATTGATGGGTTAATAAAACGTCTCATTAGTCGCGTCGTTCTGACTTTGAACATGTATCAGCTGCCGCTATCCTCGAATGTGAAACGTCGCGCATTGGTTGTTCTTTCTCTATAAAAATTCCGACCCCTTTTCTACATCTCTACTTTCCGATTCCAAAACTCTTTGGATTAACCTTGAATTCTTCATTCACCTTTAACTTGTTCAAATCTCCATACATTGCTCCTTAGATATTCATATCTTCATACTTTCTCTTTGATTCTTCAACCCAAACCTTCATATATTCATCCCATCTTCAAATATTCATACTTTCCAGAATCCGATGGCAAGAACTTCCAAATCCGTGCCTCAGCAAACTGCCCCTTCATCTTCCAACCCGGCCACAGACATCGAGGTGGCCATTCCTGAGGTGGCCCAGGAGCCTCCCTTGAAGAGCTTCGTCCCCGGGGGATGCTCTATCGAGAAGGACTTCAATGTCGAGAAGGACTTCAGTCAATAGGACTGAGGTGAGGGAGCATGGAGGTACATATGCTCCGCTATTAAGGAGACACTACCCACAGTTCGGGTAAACTATAATTGGGAGGGCAAGGAGGTGGTCATCCTCGGTCCCAATGAAGACATCACTATTCACGTGGAGGGATACCTAAGTGTTTACACTTAACCCTTCACGCTCGCCTCGGTGGACCCCATAGTTCTCGACTTTTGCAAAAGATACAAGGTCTGCCTTAGGCAGATTCACCTATCCTTTTGGAGGATCATAATCCTCCTCCGACACTTCGTAAACAACACCGAAGCACCTCGGTTCACCCTCGACCATCTACTTCGTCTATACAGTCCCCGAATCTTCTAAGGGGAGTTGATCAAGCTCATTCGCCGAGCAAGTAAGGCTCCATTATCGAACATCGACGAGGAATGAGATCGAGGTTGGTAGGGGAGGTTCGTTCGGGTGAAAATTGGAGACCTCATCCCTTCCAAATTTCTACCATTCCCGAAAAAGTGGAACGTATCCCATAAGTCTTTTCCTTCTTGAGTATTTGGCATTCCCCTTTATTCTTTTTCTAATTACTTCTGCTTGCTATCAATGGTTACCCATGTTCCTAATGCAGTACCCTGCTTCAAGGAGTGGATCGAGGGGATCGCAAATAGATGTCCTACTTCGAGCGTGCACGACGCAAGCTCTCGAAGGGCAAGTAGGAGGCTCATTCCCATGGTGAGGCTCTCTCCCAATTGATTACATTTATACACTTGACGTATATATCTCTAAGTCTTCTTCCTTCTCACGGTTTGCCCAAGACCACCAAGCTCAGGCCATTGGATGAGGACGAGGATCCATCCTCGCTCTCCGAACCCTCCGCTTTGGGATAACCCAGGGCTACCGCAAAAGAGGAGAAAAAGAAGAAGAAAAGGAAGTCCTCGGGCTCCCCGGATCCCGAGGTGAAGAAGAAGAGAGTGGCCATCCGGGTCCGGAAAAGCAAAAAAGAGCACCATGTCCAGGGTACCGGACTCCGATTCCCTCTACCGGCTTAGGAATTATCCCAAGGACGACGACCTTGATTTCATTGCTCATGAGTTGACCCTCAACGAGGGGGAGTAGGCGGTAACCAGGAAAGGTGACCACGAGATCGATCCCCCTCTAGATCGGGAACCAAAGGGAGAGACGGAGGTTGTGGCCTCCCGAGAAGCCGCTCATGTCCTGTAGGAGGTAGCTGGTGTCATTGATATTGCGAAGAAGACGTCCTATACTGAGTCCATGCTCGAAGAGGATCAAGTTGATAAAAAGAAATCAAATGAGATGGCAGGGCCCAAACGATGCCTTCAACATGTTCTTCGATGGCATGGACATGGCCATGTTGGAGGACTTCTCCGGGCTTGGTCACCTGGAGGTCCCAAAAAAGGATGTGCCATTGGGAGAGGGCAAGCCGAGCTTGAGCACGAAGCTAGTGAAGTAGTTCCCTGCCCCGAGTGTTGACCCCGACCGTGGACCCCGACCGTAAGAGAACGATCATTCTTACTATCCAGGCGGATGCCCAGGACCTGTCAACTCAGGTGCGCGTAGCCAGCTACCTCTATTGCCTGGTGACCAAGGAGGACCAGGCAAAGATGAACGAAGTAGTCGAGCCTCTTCAACGAGGCTCAACAGGCACTGAACCGGGTAAGACGTCTATCCTTTGTATCCTTTATAAATTTTTGCTCAGCATATTCTAATGACCTTATTGTTTTTTAGGCTTCAACACTTCATCATGAAAGCTTCCTTCGAGCTCTCTTGTAAAGCAGTCAGCTTGAGTTCGAGCTCAAAGAGCAGATCCGGAAGAAGGACATGTACAGGGCTCTTAGTGAACAACAAAATAAGGCCTTCAAGGAACTCCTAATTCTTTGAGCCGAGCTGGAAAAGGCTCAGAAGGAGGCCTCATCCGTGAAGCAGGAGCATGCCGACCTGATCGAGAAGGTAAGGATATTTAAGGCTAAAAAGAGAAGCTACTCGTGGTGACTAACAACACAACTTCGCAGGTCCAAGAGAAGGTAGACCTGATCGACTAGCTTCGTGTTGAGATGGATGAGGTCAAAGCCACGACCGAGGCGTGGAAGGGCAGAAGGGACCCGATGTCCTTAAAAAAAGAGGCTGTAAAAGAGGAGGTGGCATCAGTAAAGGACCAACTCCACATGGCAAAGGACAAGGCCAACAAGTGGTGTCGACTAAATGATGAACTCCGGGCACAGCTGAACTCAGCCGTCACGGAGCTGTATGGCCTCGGCCAAGAATATAACCCGCTGAGGTCCAAGTTGGAGGCAATTTCTATTGATTCCTCCAACATCGAGGAAATGTTGGCCCGGTATAAAACTGATGTGGAAATAGCTGAGGCCCGTTTAATGATGAAGAACGAGTACGTAATGCAGCTATCCCAGAGAGAGAACCCGAGGAGATCCATGCCCGAGGTTTTGACCTGTCGGCTGAAATTGGAGAAGCCAAAAGACTTGAGGTCGAGGTAGAGGAACTCTATAAGGCTGAGAGCCCGAAGGCTCCAAGGGTTCCGACGGTTCTAGTGACGAGTCGATCCCTGGTGGAGACCAGGCGTACATGCCATAGTTCTTTTCTATTTTTCCCTTGTATATTTTTCTTTTTGTTTATTTTGGGGCCATTTTATTGTGCCTTTGTAAATATTTTTTGAAATATATAAAATTTTCCCTTTTGGAAATACCGTATCTTTACCTTTAAACATGTATTTGCAATTTTATTTGCGTATCATTTTTAATTCCTTAGCATAAAATCAAATGTAGTTTAGAGTTTAGAGTCCCAAATGCGGCCCAATTTCGACGGCAACTCCGGATTACTCATGGCTTCGAGTCTTCAGTAAAACTAAAGGCCTTTAAGATGCTTAAGTGTTTTAGTCATATATGGAGATATTTTTTCCAGCATAACTTTTTAATAGGTTTTGATTATACGTAAGGGCCTTACTTTCTGGGTACGGACTTTGGATGTCTCTAAGCCATTTTTAAGGTGGCTGTAGCCTTTCGTATTCGGGCACTTCCTAATAGGCTTGGTGCCTCCGGGATTCAATAGCCCGGGCCGTCCGAATATTTATCGGATGATAGTCCCCGAGTAAGGGTAGCCCGTGGGCTTTAGGATCTAGGATTGAAGAAGCAAAATGTGTAGTAATAAAGTATAAGGGAAATAGAGATTTCTTTAACTGCTTTATATGTAGGGTACATGATCGGAGGCGCATAAGCCTTGTGCCATGGCTAGAGTGGGCTACGTGGTTACGGTTCGCATGACCGTTTGACCTTTATAATGAATCCTAACCACCAAACCTTGGCTTTCAACATATAAGTTTTCTTTTCCCTTGTAAAGATCTTACTCTAGGGGTAATGGCCCCCAGTATTCGAGGTCGAACTTATGAAGGGCTCGGATACTATTGATTTGGTGCAAATGATCATCAATTCCGATCTAAGGTTGGTCTCCAAAACTAAGGTAGCACGTTTTAATGTTGCCTCGTTAAAAAACTTGCTGAAAAACCTGCTCTGGGACAAAATCGATTCAAGAGAAAAAGAGTGCAACACGTGCTTTCAGACCTAATAGTCATATTTGCCCCTGGCCGAGTACCTACATACGTTAGTCCATAATGTAACTAAATTATAAACGAATTAAGTTCGTACCGTAGCAGTAGTACTGCTTTAAGTGTGCCATGTTCCAGTTGTTTAGTATTTGTATACTGTTTCCCGATTCGAGTTTATACGAGCCTTTGCTGGTTATTCCGACAACTCGATATGGTCCAGTTTCCCTTTGTTTGGGTTCCTGGTGTGTGGTGTTACTTTACTCAATACCAAGTCCCTGACTTGAAAATATCGGAGGTTGGCTCTTCGGTTGTAGTATCTCCCTACTTGTTGCTTCTAACGGCCAATCGGACCAGGGCGACCTCCCGCCTTTCGTCCAATAATTCCAGGCTCGTGTCATGGCCTTGTCATTTGACTCTTCGATAGCATACTAAAATTTAAGGCTTGACTCCCCTACCTCGACTGGTATTAAAGGTTTCTTTTCGTAGACCAGAGAGAAGGGGGTCACCCCGGTACTTGACTTCGAAGTCGTATGGTATGCCTACAAGACTTCGGACAAGATTTCCTTCCACTTTCCTTTTGAACCTGTCGACCCATTTTTCAGGTTTTGGAGTATTGTTTTGTTCATCGATTTCGCTTGCCCATTCCACTAGGGTGGTAAGGTGTTGATAATATTTTCTTGATCTTGTGATCTTCGAAAAACTTACTTACCTTGTTGCCAATGAATTATTTTTTGTTGTCGCAAACGATCTCGGCCAGTATCCCAACTTGACATATTATGTGATCCCAGATAAAGTCAATGACTTCTTTCTCTCGGAACTTCTAGAACTCCTGAGCCTCGACCTATATCGAAAAATAATCGGTCATGAATAGTATGAATTGAACTTTTTCGGGTGTCCATAGCAGGGGACCAACGATGTCCATTCCCTTCTTCATAAACGACCATGGTTACAGGATCGGGTGGAGCAACTCTCCTAGTTAATTAATCATCGGGGCATGTCTTTGTCACTAGTCGCATTTTTGCATGAAGTCTTTTGCATACTTCTCCATTTCATTCAAGTAGTAGACGACTTCGATTAGCTTTCGAACTAAGGATTCTGCCCCCAAATGGTTCCCAAAAATGCCCCCGTGAACTTCTCTCATGGCGTATTCGGTCTCTCCCAGACCTAAGTATTTGGCCAGTGGGCTGAAGAAGGATATCCTAAGCAATACCCCTTCGACTAAGCTAAATCTGGCAGCCTTGGTGCGCAGGGCTCTCGATTCCTTGGGATCCGAAGGCAATTTTCCTGTCTTCAGGTAGTCTATGTATTTGTTTCTCCAATTCCAAGTCAAATTTGTGGAGTTTACTTTGGCGTGACCTTCTTCTACCATCGAGTTCATCAGTTATACCATTGCCCCTAGCTGAATTTATCAGAGTCGATAGACGACCCCAAGCTGGCCAGTGCATCGGCCTTACTGTTTGATCTTGGGGTACATGTTGCAGAGTCCATTGCTTGAATTGGTGCAGGGCCACCTGCAATTTGTCCAAGTAGCTCCGCATCCGTTCTTCTTTTTCTTAGAATGTTCTGTTGACTTGATTTACGACGACGAGGGAGTCGCATTTGGCTTCGATCACTTTGTCCCCGAGGCTCTTAGCCAGTTCTAGACCTGTAATCATGGCCTCATACTTGACTTCTTTGTTAGTCAATTTTACAGTTCTAATAGACTGCCTAATTATGCTTCCCGCAGGTGGTTTTAACACAATACTAAGCCCAGACCCTTTGCATTGGAGGCACCGTCCTTGAATAGAGTCCAGATTCTTGAATTAGCCCTCGAAGTGAGCAATAATTCCTTTTCAACTTTGGGTATTATGGTCGGTGTAAAGCCGGCCATAAAGTCTGCCAAAATCTGAGATTTTATGGCAGTTTAGGGTGGATATTCGATATCGTACCTGCTAATCTCCATGGCCCATTTGGCCAACTGGCCCGAGAGCTCGGGCTTATGCATGATATTCTTCAACCGGTAAGAGATTACGACACATATGGGGTGGCATTGAAAGTATAGTTTTAGCTTTCTAGAACCTAACTTCTCTAGGTGAGGATACCTTGATTCGGCATCGTCTAGGGTTCTACTAATATAGTAAAAAGGAAATTGCATACATTCTTCCTCCCAGGCTAAGACACCACTTACCGCTACCTCGAAAACCGCTAAGTAGAGGTATAAATGTTCGTCTGCCTTCAGAGTGTGCAGTAGATGAGGGATCGACAAGTATCATTTGAGTTCTTCCAAAGCTTGCTGGCATCCCGGAGTCCAGGAAAAATTATTCTTCTTTATCAATAGTGAGAAGAATCGATGGTTCTTGTCTGAGGACCTCGAGATGAACCCGCCCAATGCGGCTATATGCTCGGTCAGTCTTTGAACCGCCTTGACATTGTTCATTATAGTGACGTCCTCTATGGCCTTTATTTTTTCGTGGTTTGATATCTATCCCCCGATTAGATACCATGAACCCGAGGAATTTGCACGAACCGACCCCAAATGCATACTTCTCCGGATTTAGCTTCATGTTGTATTTCCTTAGTATGTCAAAGGTTTCCTGTAAATGTTTTAAATGGTCTTCTGCTTGCAGGGACTTGACCAACATATCGTTAATATAAACTTCCATTGATTTCCCTATTTGTTTTTCAAACATCTGGTTTACTAGGCATTGGTAGGTAGCACCGGCGTTCTTTAACCCAAACGACATTACATTATAGTAGTAGATGCCAAATTTTGTTATGAAAGAAGTCTTTTCCTAGTCATCTAGGTCCATCCAAACCCGGAGTAGGCGTCGAGAAAACTGAGTATCTCGTGCCCGGCCATCACGTCGATCATTCGATCGATGTTAGGCAAAGGGAAAGAATTCTTTGGGCATGCTTTGTTTAGGCCTTTATAATCCACACACATTCTTAGTTTATTTCCTTTTTTATGTACTACTACTACGTTAGCTAACCGATCTGGGTATTTAACTTCCCGGACGAATCCTATTTTTAGAAGTTTGGATACCTCATCCTTGATGAACGCGTGTTTGATCTTGGACTGTGGTCTCCTCTTCTACTTAATCGGATGGAACTTCGGGTCCAAACTCAATTTGTGAGTGGTTATCTACGGTGGGATCCCTGTTATGTCGAGATGGGACCAAGCGAAACAATCGGCGTTAGCTTTAATAAAATTAATAAGTTTTTGCTCGAACTCGAGGGTTAACCCCATGCTCAGGTATACCTTTCGATCCAATAGATACTCGATTAATATGACTTGCTCCAACTCTTCAACCGTTGATTTGGTGGTGTCGGTGTCATCGGAAGTTATGAATGATCTCGAGACGTTGTAGTCGTCCTCATCATCTACTCCTTATTCTTCCTTTTTATCCGATTCGGCTGAGGCCAGTATCAGTGATTGCTATTTAATCTCTTCTTTTTTTTGTCAGCTCCGTGCTCCTCGATGTTGAAACCGCGGGCACCGGGATCACTTCGTCAACAACAAACATTTCCCTTGTGGTCAGCTGTTCTCCGTAGACCATTTTAACTCCCCCCCTGTGGGAAATTATAGCGCCTGGTGCAAGGTCGAAGGTATCGTCCTTATGTTGTGGACCCATGGCCTTCCGAATAGAGCGTTGTACCTTATATCTTCGATCACGTAGAACTTTGTTTCTTGGATTGTCCCAGCAGTGTTTACCTGTAAGGTTATCTCCCCTTTTGCGGTCTCGCACGCCATGTTGAATCATTCAATACACGAACCGTTGGTACGATTTGATCTTGTAACCCCAATTGCTCTACGACCCTTGATCTGATGATGTTGGCCGAGCTACCTGGATCAATCAGCACGCATTTAACTCAAGATTTACTGATAAGTACGGATATTATCAATGCATTATTGTGAGACTGTACGATGCCATTGGCATCTTCGTCGCTAAACGAAATGGCTCCCTTTGGAACATAATTCCGGGTGCTTTTTCCCCTCATAATAGACACTTTAGTGCATTTTATCATTGGCCCTTGGGGGACTTCGACTCCCCAAATGATCTTGTTGATCACGTGCTGAGGCTCCTCTTGTTCGACCTATTTGTTGGCATCCCTATTTCTGAAGTGGTTTTTGGCTCGTTCACTTAGGAATTCTCAGAGGTGCCCATGGTTGAACAATCGAGCAACTTCTTCTCTTAGTTGTCCGCAATCTTTGGTCCTATGATCGTGAGTCCCGTTATACTTACACATCAAGTTAGGATCTCTCTAGGCTGGAACTGCAATGGTCGGGGCCACTTGGTCTCTTTGATGCGCCCTATGGCCAACATGATGCTTGCAACGTCTACGTTGAAGTTATATTCCTATAATCTTGGTGCCTCCCTACTTCCGAGCGACCATTCGAATCCATTATTGCTCATCATACCCCGACCACTAGGCCTTCGGTCGCTTCTCTTCTCGTTCCTTGCTGGATGGTACCTGGATCCATTTCCCCTTCGATCCGCGTTGTATGGTTGATATCAATCTCGGACCTGTCTTGGTTCCTGATCAATGGCTCTCTTAGATCTATTATCAGCCCCGATAGAGTAAACAGACCCGAAAGGGGCTCCGAGCTAGTCATCCTCGATCCTGATCTTTGACTGGTACCTGTTGTGGATGTCAGCCCAGGTCACCGCCTCGTACTCCACCAAATTTTGTTTTAACTATTGAGAGGACGAGGAACTTTGGGGGTTGAGCCCTTGAGTGAATGCCTGAATGGCCTAATCATTTGCAACTGGTGGTAGGTCCATCCGTTCCATCTGGAATCTTGACATGAACACCCTGATCATCTCGTTATCCCTTTGTTTGACCTTAAAAAGATCTGACTTTCTGGTCTCGACCTTGATGGCCCCTGCACGGGCCTTTAAAAAAGCATCTGCAAGCATAGCAAATGAGTCAATGGAATTTGGGGGCAAGTTGTGATACCATATCATTGCTTCATTGGACAAAGTTTCCCCAAATTTTTTCAGTATCACCAACTTAATCTCATCGTCTTCCAAATTGTTCCCTTTGATTACACATGTATAGGAGGTCACATTCTCATTTGGATCTGTGGTCCCATTATATTTGAGAATATCGGGCATACGAAACCTCTTTGGGATCGGCTTTGGTGTCGCATTCGGAGGAGAAGGCTTCTGGATAAATTTTTGGAGTCTGGTCCTTTCAATATTAGAGGTGCTCCCGAGATCTGGTCAACCATGGATTTGTATGTTTCTACATTTTTGTCATCAACATCAATCTTTTTCTCGTATGACTCCACTCGCTTTGTCAACGCTTCAAGCATCTTCATTACCTCAAAATTTACCTCGGGCTCAGTGTCACCCGGTCTCTCGATAATTTGTTTGTCTCTTCGAGTGATTTCCTAGGATTATTCGGGCTCGACCCTGTTGGGGCCGTGGCTTTGATTCTGCAGCCGTGCTATTGTTAGGTCTGCTTATCGGGCGGATTGGACGGTTATTTACTCTTAACAGTTTGGCTTATCGGTTATCAGTTTTTAAATGTATTAATTCGCTAGCCACCTGATAAGATATCAGGCGGATTGGTATTAGTTTAGTTCTTATCGGACGGTTATCGGGAGGTTTATTGGCCTAATTCAATCTATATTGCATATGATGAAATTTACCAAATTTAGCTATTATCTTTCTGCATTAGCACATTCTTTCCTTTCTTTGCAATTACTTGAACTCGCTCCAAGTCATACACCACTTTTGACTGTCTTAAGGAGTACCATTTTCTCTCAGGCACATCTATAGTGTGGATGTCGTTGCAGTGGAATGCACACCGACAGATTAAAACTAAGAGTCCATAAAAGTGAATCAATAGCAGTGGTTTGCAGCAGATTTTTAGGACGTTATCCCTTTTGGCCTATATCTTTGCTGCTGCGATTTAAGTTTCAGAGTTTCAGTTGGGTGAGCTATGGAAGAATCTCTCATTGAACTTCTTGGACGCAATTTTCTCAATGTAATGTCTCAATGCTTTCCTTCTGATTGACTTTCGTAGCAATGCAAAGGATTTCATGTGTCTCAGACTTGGTCTACGGATTTTTTCGAATATTTTTCAAAACATGTAATGCCATAAAAAAAATTCTACTACTTTTGTTACATGGTCAATCTTTAATGTGTTAACAGATTATCCATTAAAAACTGAATAATCCGCCACCAAACCAATAAGTCGTTAATAAAAATATTTCAATCTGTTCCCCGCCCGTTAAACTGTTAATCTGATACTAATAAGCCATTAAGCTTCGGTTTTGGTTCAGTTTTAGTTTGGTTTTGACCACCCCTAGCTATTGCCGCTTGTTGAGCCTGCAACATTTTGAAAATCAATTGGATCGGCGGCCGGGACACTGTTGGGATCGACAGAAAGCACATCATTACTGAGCACCATATTATTATTTTCGCCATGATGACCTGATTCATTGTCAACGTTCAAGTGAGTCAACTAAGAGTTTGATATTTTTAGTCTGACCTAGAATTAAGATTTCAAAGAACAAGCATAAAATAGGGTGTGTTATGGAGATTTATATCAAATCACCACTATTATCCTTAGCCCCACGGTGGACGCCAAACTGTTTACCCCAAAAATGAGTAATAATTAAATTTGTACGCGGTTTAAGGAATACGTGGTTTAATTCAATACGAATAATTAAGAATAACAGATAGATGGAACAAAGATAAAATAAATGATCAAACCAATTGCAATACGATGACCAACTCTGATCTTGGACCGAACAGGGGACTCGTCCTTGATTGGACCCTCAGATCAAGCCCGATCACGAATGGATAAAAGAACAAGTGAGTAGTCCCTTTAACAGTAACTAGAAGACAAAATAAAACTTTTATTGCTTTGAATTGAGTGTTACAATGTGTCAGACTAAAGAAAAGCTTCTCCTTTATATAGTAGGAGAATTTCAGTCCTAGTTTAAGTCTAAAAAAGGTAAAAATCTTCTTTCCTCAGTAATTATTGATCCATAATCGATACTACATGAGATTCGCACCGTACTATCCGGTTAAGGGAGAGTATTACGACCCTCTATCTGTCATGCATAACCGTCCACCGCGTCTCCCGAGGTCTAGAAGTTATATTCGATCCGGATGCGTTGCTTTACCATGCCCGATGTCGGATAATCATCCATTGCTTTACCCTGCGCGGTGTTTTTGGCCTCGATTATAACCTCACGGTACTTTCCCTTCATTCTCTCACCGGAGAATCGGGACAGGCATTATCCCCGATTTTACCCGTATATAAACATAATTGTTAGGAGTATATTTTTCTCCGCGCAGAAGGTAGAAATGATGTATAAGTGTTTAATATATATATATATATATATATATATATATATATATATATATATATATATATATATATATTCATTTGCTATGCTTTCCTCCGTATACTTTCTCCTTATGCTCTCACCACATTTTGTTTCTTTAATAAAAATAGGCTAACACAAGTGAGAAGTGTCAATCCTTTTTGCGCTACTAATCAAGTAGCGTAAGGTCTATACTTTATTCTCCAACACTCGCATTCGTATTTTGATTTGAGTAGGATAAATCTCATAATTACTAAAAATGTGATCCATAGCTTTAGGTGTTAAAGTTTTTAACATGCAAAAACTTAAACTCTACAATACTATATTGTAAAAATAGCATGTTATAACCAGTTTTCGGATTGGTCATTCAAAAATAGCCAGCGTTTATCCAGTTAATAAAAAATAGCCATTATTTTGCTGCAACAGAGACCGGTCCAGCATAATATACTGGAGTTCGGTGCACCTGTGTATGAACTCCAACATATTATCCTAGACCGGTATACTTTGCTGGCTCCGGAGCACCGGTGCTCCAAACTCCAGTATATTATACTGGATCGGTATACTTGCTGGAACTCCAGTATATTATGCTGGAGTTCTAGAGCCTGTTTGGAAAGCCACCTTGAAAATAGATTTGGGTGTAATTACATAGTTTGACATGTTTGTTTGGCCAAGTAATTACTTGTTCAGCATGGAATTGGGTGTAATTGAATGAGTGTAATTACACTCTCCAATTCTCATGGGGGAGGTGAAAATTGGTGGTAATTACACAGTGTAATTACAAGGTTGCTTTTTAGTTTCTTTTCTTTTTGTTTTTTTTTTAAATTTATTTTCTTTATAACTTTTTATTTCAATTATTTACTTTTTTACTTTTATTTTTACTTTTTAATTTCTTTTGAAATTTTAAAATATATTTTTTTTGTACATTATTTATCTTTTATTTCTCTATCTTTACTTCTTGTGATTCCATGTAATTGCTTATATTTTATTTTATTTATTTATTTTCTTATTCTATTTTTAGAAACTACACCTCCTAATATTAGAAATAATGGGTCGTTAATAAACTTGGCATATAATGAGTGATGCACTTAAAGTAAAATTTCGTCGTTGAATGTGGTTATAAACTTACCATGTTTCTTAATATTAAGTTGCAGTGTAACTTACTATTATTATGTTGGAATTTGACATATGTTAACCTATTTTATTTTATTTTTGAATTTTAAATTTGTGTTATATTCATGGTTCCAATTTACTTGTGTTAATAGTATTGGCTCATATTGCATGTTGTTTATTTTTTAGTTAGAATTGATAGATTAGTTTTGTCAAACATTTGAATAATGTTATGACATTATATCTATAAATATTAATTTATTTTATAAAACATGAATTCCATGATGTTCTTACAAAACGTATATTTTTAATTTTTGTAAGTATCTAAACTAAATATTATTAATTTTAAAAATATACTATTTAAATTATTTTTAAAATATTAATTATAAATATATGATTACTAATTAATGTATATTCACGAAAAGAATATACATCTTAAATACCAAATATACTATTATTTACTTATAAATATTTATAGGCATATATTTATTATATTAATTTTTAAGTTTTGATAATTATTTAATTTAAAATTTAATCTAACTGTGTAATTACACTTGTGCAACCAAACAGTAAACTTGTAATTACACTATAGTTACACTATGACAAACAAACATGTCATCGTAATTACTAGGCTGTGTTATTACTACCCTAGTAATTACATCAATTTCAATTACGGGGTGGCTTTCCAAACAGACTCCTAGTGTATTTATGTTGGAACTCCATCATATTATGCTGGAGTTCCAGCATACTTATAATGGAACTCCAGTATAATATGCTGGAGTTCAAGTATTCTTATGCTGGAACTCCAGCATAATATACTGGCGTATTTTCCGGATTTTGAACAGTGTTTTCGAACAGATTTTTCTTTACATGAAAAATGGCTAAATTTTGATTGCTTTTGAAACTGGGCTATTTTTGAATGACCAGTTGTAAATCTGGCTATTTTTGAATTTCACCCTACTATATTGGGTTTGAAAAAGGTGGAAAAGATAAAAAGTTGGGTCCCAGCCACTTTTCAGGTCAGGAAAATTTTATTTCAAATATTACTTTTACATAAAAAGTAGCTAAATTTTGATTATTTGTTAAATTATAGTTTCATTTTTCGATTACAACTCTGTAAAATGGCTATTTCTGAATTTCATCCTAAAAATAAATCAAGCTGGAGCCAAGATTATGAGGACTGAAAGCTAGTTCACATTTGGTCTATTTCTTACAGCACTTTAAGCTTCAGTCATTCTTAAGGAAAAAATTGCACGGGGCGCCCTATTTGGTCGTTCGCATTTAACTTATGCCCATTTTTTTTTTAAAACTTTTAACTTGTACCCAGTTTTTAAATAACTTCAGCCCCCCTTTCTTCTCCTCCTTCTCCTCCTTCGTCTTCTTCTTCTTCTTCTTCTTCTTCTTCTTCTTCTTCTTCTTCTTCTTCTTCTTCTTCTTCTTCTTCTTCTGTTGGTGCTACTTTGGAACTTCAGTTCATGGGATGTTTGCAAGAGAGTTGTCTGAAGAGAGAAAACGGAGAGAAGTATTGGAGCGAGCCTGCGAAGAACTTGCCAATCATATATCGTTGTATAGAGAAGAGATCAATCAATTGAGGAAAGAAATAGAAGAAGAGAGGAAAATGCTTAGAATGGCTGAGGTTACGAGTCCAAATGAAGCTTAATGAATGCTAAATTTTTATTGGAAGAGAAGTTATTAGAACTGGAAGAAACCAAGAAAATGTTGCCATCTAGTGCCAAGACTGAAGCCAAAAATCAAGAAAACTTCAACCATAACATCTCATCAGCTGCATGTGATCAAGGAACAGAGAAAATGTGTGAAATAGCTGAAGTTCGCCAGTTACAAAGCAAAAACTTCAGTTCTAGAGCTGAAGTTCACCAGTTACAAAACAAAAACTTCAGTTCTAGAGCTGAAGTTCGCCAGTTACAAACAAAAGTTTCAGTTCTAGAGCTGAAGTTCGCCAGTTACAAAACAAAAACTTCAGCTCTAGAGCTGAACTTCAGGCCCAGCTACTAGAATTCTGAAGTTTTGCGTGATTGTCTTTGCTACTTCAGCCCCGTATGCTGAAGTTATGCGAAAAAGCGGGTATGGTTGCAATTTTTTTTTACAAAGCAGGCACAAGTTAAAACGTGACACAAAAAACGGGTATAGATGCAAATGCCCCGTTCTTAAGATCTTATCGTTTATCTAGCCCAATAGAAAGATTTGAATTTGGGCCGAAGACCGTCTTCCTAAATGGATTACAAATAATTATTTTAGGAAAAATGACAATCTATAGCCGCTTTTAAAATAATAGCCGAAATATTATATATATATATATATATATATATATATATATATATATATATATATATATATATATATATATATATATATATATATATATATATATAATATGTTCTGTATGTTATATATAAAAATTATATACTTTTTCGACTATCAAATATAAATAATTTCTGACACGAGCTAAAAGTGATAATACCCTAATATTAAGCATTCGGAACCGAAAGGTATTTGTACATATATTTTCTTAAAGTTGATCTAATTTTAAAGTTTGACATAAATGTAAAAGAAAATCTTATATGTGAAACTTTCTTACATAATATACTCACAATAAGATGTAGATCTATCCTAACTGCAACGATCATTCTTTTAATGGGTCCCAAATATTTGGAGTATTTATTTTCGTGTAATGTATCGTATAAATACAAATTGATGCATGGCAATTTTATAAAACTGGACATAATTATTAAAACCTCTGTACATGTAACTTCTTTATGTATAATTATCGTAGTGATATATAGGTTTATGCACCTATACTATATTAATTATAACAACTGATCAGAACAATGTTGAGATAAAAAGGAAAAGAATTGAATAATTGTTTTAAGAAAAAAGGAAAGCAACAAAAACTGATTCTCTGTCTTACTGATTTGAATTAAATTTAGCAAATCGACATAATTAGTTTCAATTAAAAAATTAGGAAACGACTCAAACCAAATAGAACCATCTCTACTAATAGCTGGACTTTATTTATACACGTGAGCCATAGGCATGTCTAAAAGCTTTCACAAATACATTTGATTAGTTGATCCCAAGATCAGCAGGAGAATATAAGGCCAATCCTTACATATTAGAATTAAAGGATGACAGGATAAAGTTAGTAATTAAATTCAATAATTAAGAATATAATAAAGGGAATCTTACGGAAATCAAATAAGTTCTAACTTACCAACCTCTAGTTATTAATCATAGACTTACCAAAAATTAGCCAAACACATACAAAAATTGAAAACTCAAATAAATAAGGATTCTTTCTCTCCAAGAATCACACACAAAGATCTCATTCCATATTTTTAAGTGTGATCAGCAACATTAGATGCAAGATGAAAAGAAAATTTTATGGATGAGGTAGCAAATAAGGTGATGAAACACAACAAAATATATATACAAGATTGCAAAATCTAAGCAAAAAGGGACCCTTTTTAATGGGCATGGTTGAAATTCATTAAAAACATATAGATGAGTCAATATACAAAATTTGAGGAAGATTGGAGGTGATTTGGTATCAGAATTCGTAGTTAAAATCGAATTCAAAAAATTCTTCTCTCATACATGTATCAAATATGTATCACACATGTATCTCACACACGAGTGTATATGGATACACATATGATACATATTTGATACAAATATGATATATATATATATATATATATATATATATATATATATATATATATATATGATACACAAACGATACACACTGTGATACACATATTATCTTTTTCCATGTTCATCTTCTACTTCATATTTTTAATTCAAACTACCTCTAAATGCTGCCAAATAAAAAACTGAGATTTAAACTCCTTAAGATGTATCAAATCTATTCCAACAACATCCACTCAAAAGAAAGAAAAAATTTGACATTTTTTGGCTACAAATAGTTAATTGGCTATTTTTAACAATAATTTATAAAGTGACTAATTTTTGTACTAACTTACTTTTGGGTTGACATAACTGATAATTTCCCTATAATAAAAGCAAAGATTAGTAAACTTGGTATCACAACCCGGAATTCCCACCTTTGGGACTGTGATAACACCTAACATTTTACTTGCTAGGCAAGCCAACATTAGAGAATTCCTTAAGCCAATTTTAATCGATTTAAATAACAATCAATTAAGCCAAATAGAAGTTAAAACTGAGTGCGGAATAACATAAAAACCTATAATATCTAATACAATCCGGATCTGGAATCACAACTCACGAGCTTTTAGAATTTCTACAAATAGGGTCTGAAATAAATACAATTGTTCTGAATGAAAAGAAACAGTAAAAGAGGGGAAATATGAGGGGACTTCTAGGTCTGTGAACGTCAGCAGATCTACCTCGAGTCTCCAATGAGTTAATCCAAGCTTCTATGCCTCACGAACAGCTGGGGCCAGTACCAAAGTCTGCACAAGAAGTGCAAAGCGTAGTATAAGTACAACCGACCCCATGTACTCGTAAGTGTCGAGCCTAACCTCGACGAAGTAGTGACGAGGCTATGACAAGACACCCACATAATAAACCTGTGCAGATAACAATATATATATAAGATAAAACAAATAAAAGCTAAACATGTACTATTAGGAGGAGGCATGCGAAAAGGGTACAAAGTATGATAATTACAGTAGAAATGATAACCAGAACAGTCAATATGCCTTTAACCAGTAAAATGAGTAAACACGAAGAATAAAACTACACGACATCATCCTTCGTGCTTTTACTCTCAACCTCACAGTGAAACAATAATAACGGCGTGACATCACCCTTCGTGCTTTTACACTCACTTTCATCACAAATCAATAGATACGACACGATATCACCCTTCATGCATTAATTCTCAAAAATATGGCACGACATCACCCTTCGTGCATTAACTCTCACATACGGCACTGCATCACCCTTCGTGCATTAACACTCTCCCTTACCATATAACAATGAACAAGTAATAACAAAGAGATAAAATCAACAAGGACAAGCCTTACGTCAACAATGATTCCATAATACCAATCTCAACTTTAGAAACAATGCTCAATTATCATAAAAAGCCCACAAACGTGGTAAGAGTGATCAATTTAATAAGTAACTAAACCACAACTTTGCTTTTCAAACAAGCCTCCGAACCAATAGAATCTAAAAATTACCAATCAAACAATTCAAATTAAGCCTTATGAACTAGCCACTGTCGCAAAAGCGAAGTTCTCCCATTTCTGCTTTCATCGCATTTGCGATGATTCGTTCTTAAATGCGAACGTTGATCTTCCGCATTTGCAACCAGATTGATCGCAAATGCAACCCAGCCTGCCCCAGCCCCACTTCGCAAATGCGAAGTATTGTTTGCAAATGCGAACTTAAGGTGCCACAGTTGCTCTTTGCAAATGAGAGGAACAAATACGAACCTAAAAGAGTTCGCAAATGCGAAAACTGAACTCGCAATTGCGAAGTCTGAGGCCTGCACCAGAACTGAAACACACCAACACTTCTCCTAAGTCCAAAATTCACTCCGTAGCCTATCCGAAACTCATTTGAGCCCTCGGTGCTCTAAACCAAATATGCACACAATTCTAAAAATATCATACGAACTTGCTCGCGCAATCAAATTACCAAAATAACACCTAGAACTACGAATTGAGCATCAAATCAAAGGAAAATTTCAAGAAAACTCATGAACTTCTATTTTCACAACCTGACATCCGAATTACGTCAAACCAGCTCCGTTTCTCACCAAATTTGACAGACAAGTCATGAATATAGTAATGGACCTATATCGGGTTCTAGAACCAAAATACGGACCTCATATCAATAAAGTCAAACATTGGTCAAACTTTCAAAGTCATTAAGCTTTTAAACTTTCAAATTTCAACAAAAAGCAATGACTCGAGCCAGGTACCTTCAGATTCGATTTTGAGCATACGCCCAAGTCCCAAATCACGATACGGACCCATCGGGACCGTCAAAATATGAATCCGGGTCCGTTTTCTCAAAACATTGACCGAAGTCAATTCAAATGAATTTTAAGGCAAAAATTTAGTATTTTATCAATTTTTAACATAAAAGCTTTTCGGAAAAAATACTCCGACTGAGCACACAAATCGAGAAGGACTAAGATGAGGTATTTAAGGCTTCAAAGCATAGAATTAGGTTCTAAAACATAAGATGACCTATCGGGTCATCACATTCTCCAACTATAAATAATCGTTCGTCCTCGAACGGACATAGAAAAGTACCTGGTCTGGTGAAAAGGTGTGGATATCTACTCCGCATGTTCGACTCGGACTCCCAAGTACCTTCCTTGACCGGACAACCTCTCTACTACACTCTAACTGAAGGATAACTCTTCGACCTCAACTAAGGAATTTGCCGGGCTAGAATAGCCACCAGCTTCTCCTCATAAGTCAAATCCTTGTCCAACTGGACAAAGCTGAAATCTAACATGTGCAACGGATCACCGACATACTTTCAGAGCATGGACACATGGAAAACCGGATGAACTGCTGATAAACTAGGTGGCAATGCGAGTTTGTAAGCCACATCACCCACTCTTTGAAGAATCTCAAAAGGTCCGATATACCTAGGGCTCAACTTGCCCTTCTTTTCGAACCTCATCACACCCTTCATGAGTGAAACCTGGAGCAATACTCTCTTCGACCATGAATGCAACATCACAAACTCTACGGTCGGCATAACTCTTCTTCCTGAACCGAGCTGTGCAAAGTCAATCTTGAATAGTCTTGACCTTATCCAAGGCTTCCTGTACCAAATCTATACCCAACAACCAAGCCTCCCCCGGCTCGAACCATCCAACTGACGATCATCACCGCCTACGATATAATGCCTCATAGGGAGCCATCTGAATGCTCGACCGATAACTGTTGTTGTAGGCAAACTCTGCAAGTGGCAAGAATTGATACCAAGAACCTCTGAAGTCTATAACACAAGTGCGGAGCATATCCTCCAATATCTGAATAGTGCGCTCGAACTGTCTATTCGTCTGAGGATGAAATGTTGTGCTTAACTCAACCTGCATGCCCAACTCACGCTGTACTGCCCTCCAGAAATGCGAGGTGAACTGCTTACCTTGATAAGAAATGATAGGCATGGGCACACCGTGAAGACGAACGATCTCCCAGATGTAAATCTCAGCCAACTAGTCTGAAGAATAGGTAACTGCTACATGAATGAAATGCGCTGACTTGGTCAGCCTGTCCACAATGACCCAAACTGCATCGAACTTCCTCTGAGTCTGTGGGAGTCCAACAATGAAATCTATAGTGATACACTCCCACTTCCACGTAGGAATCTTAAATTTCTGAAGCAAACCACTAGGTTTTTGATGCTCATACTTTACTTGCTGACAATTTAGACACCGAACTACATATGCAACTATGTCCTTCTTCATCCTCCTCCATCGATAATGCTACCGCAAGTCCTGATACATCTTGGCGACACCCGGATGAATTGAATACTAGGAACTGTGGGCCTCCTCAAGAATCAACTCACGAAGTCCATCCACATTAGGAACACAAACACGACCTTGTATCCTCAAAAATCCATCATCTCCAACAGTAACCTGCTTGGCATAACCGTACCGCACTGTGTCCCTAAGGACAAGCAGATGAGGGTCATCATACTGCCACTCTCTGATGCGCTCAAATAAGGGAGACCGAGCGACAGTACAAGCTAGAACACGACTGAGCTAAAAAATATTCAACCTCATGAACGGATTGGCCAAAGCTTGAACATCTAATGCAAGCGGTCTCTCACCGACTAGAATGTACGCAAGGCTGCCCATACTCACTGACTTTATACTCAAGGTATTGTCCACCACATTGGCCTTCCCGGGATGATACAAGATGGTGAGATCATAGTCTTTCAATAGTTTCAACCACCTCATCTGCCTCAAATTGAGCTCTTTTTATTTGAACAAGTAGTGCAAGCTCCGATGATCCGTGAATACCTCACACGACATGCCGTAAAGATAGTGCTTCCAAATCTTCAGTGCATGAATAATGGATGCCTATCACACCTCCTTTTTGCGCGCCCGCCCCGAAGGATAAATACGTGAGGGAGTTTTTCCATTTTAAGTGACAATATTCGAAATGAGATTATTTATTTAATTCAGAGTCGCCACTTGGGAAAGGTTTGGCTTTTGGTGTCCCAAGTCACCGATTTATCTTGAATCCCAAATCGAGGAAATTTTCGACTTTCCAAATGAAGTCTGCGAACTAGAAATTCTAAGTAAGGAATTCTGTTGATCCGAGGGAAGGTGTTAGGCACCCACGGATCCCGTGGTTCTAGCACGGTCGCTTAAATTGTTATAATGGCTAAATATCTGATTTTAATACATGTTATGACTTGTGTGCTTTTATTAAGTTTGAACCACTTTTATTATTATTATTTTTTATGGAATTGAAACGTCGTGAAAATGCATTTCGAACCACGTCACAATCAATGCGCCCGTGGTTGTTAATACATTCCGACTCCGTTGAGATTTGGATTCGGGTCACATAAATGCGCACCCGAATTTAAGAATATAATTTAATTAAATCGCGCCTAAAGAGTCTAACGCGTTATTATCTTTGGGGAAGGTAGTGAAATTCACTAAACAGTCCGTCCCGAGAAATCTAAATATTTATTACGACCAATTATTGAGGGCCCCGCAATTTGCATTTGTATTTGGCGAGGCTCATCTTATTTTTTTTGAAAGGATAAACCTACAGTGACTACATTTTTTCTATTATGTTTGTCTCTAAAAATGAAAGAAGAAAATATATGCTAATTAAATTACATGCTTGGCCAGCTCCGGCCTCTTATTAATTATTAGACTACAAAAGATGTTAATGGAAAATTGCACTCGAATTTGTAAGGCAGGGAATTATTTCGTACCATATTCCATGAGCGAACGTGCCTTTTAAAAATATGCATACAAGATTGATAAAATGCTAAACTCACGCTAAACGTTCTCCAAGTTGAACTTAAACGAACTCGTTTTTAATGAGATTAATGGAATTAACTACTAGAGGATGTTATTAATGGGGTTCAAACATTGTCCTATAAACTGCCTAATGGAATCCGATAGAGTTAAAACTCAAATGATTAAAGCTATGTTGCATTTGGCAAGGTTAGAAGCAGTCTGCCCTATATTTACAAAATATGACTAGAGATGAAGTCTAATTATCGATATACTAACTACTTGTGCATTCCACAAATTACATAACTATATCATGTATACAACTAAACAACTATAGATCACAGTATTAAACAAACTAAGTTTCAATTAAGTACAAACTACCTAATGCATTTTCATTGAGTCATAAACAAAAAAAAAAAACTACACAAATCCACTAACATTTTATAAAACTACAAGTATAAAACCAAGTGATTAAACTCCTTCCCGCCTTTTATTTCATGCTCAACTCTACTGTTACATCAGTGTGAAATTCTAGTGTGTACCTGGATGTTGGACACAAGAAGGGAAGGGGGTCAGCAGGAACAGTAGTAGCATACACAACAACAACAATAGGTTTGGCAACACAGCAAAACCAGCACAACCAGGAACGACAGTAGCAGGAATATCAGGAGCAGATTAAAACCAAGAGGAAAAAGCAGTAGCTTGAAGAACAGTGCTCACAAAATCAGCAGACAAAACAGGCTGCTAAATGAAGCCCAGCAGTGCATAAAGATCACAGGCAGAGGCAATAAAACAGTAATTTCTGATTTTTGAACATCTGAGCAGAAAACCAACTGAAACTCTTTGTTGTGAAACCTAGCCTTAGAGTAGCAACATTTTGGAAAATTTCTCTCAACTACATAGCCTATGTTTTGCTTTTAAGGCTCTTGGAACCTTTTTCAAATTCCGGACTCTTTTGTTCTCCAAATCCTTTTAGTTCTAACTATGCTCTTTCTTTCTTCTATCTTTTTTTTTGGGTTCTGACCTCTTTTCTGTTTTTAAACTCTTGGTGTCTGACCTCAAATCCCCTGGAACCCTTCCCTTTTTATAGCCCAAAATGACTTCATTCCACAGCCTGTTAAAACCCATTAAACTGACCCCCCCATGTTCTCTTTTCTGTTTTTCCACTCACAATTTAAAAGAAAAGTATTCCCCATGAGATTCCCCCTGACAACCCTCTTTTCCTTATTATAAAGGTTTATCCTTTATTAATTTAAGCCAGTATGGGCAGCATGAGTATGTCCTGACAGCACATATTGTCCATTCTACTTTAATTCATTAAAAAGTACAATGCACATGCTGTCCAAGATCTAAAATGAGCAAACATGCCAGCAATCAATTCAAACTAAACTATGGAATCTATATTAAAACTGTAGCTATAACCAATCCTTAGATGATTTTGATTCAACTAACAAACTACAAATAGTTATAATCAATTCTCAGCTGATTCAAACAATGCCTCAGTAAACGAAATTAAACAGCATGAGTCAGATTACTACCATTCCAAACTGAAACTAATTGACGACATATATCGAATCGACTACGCGAATTACAACACATACAATCAATAGCTAATGATCAGAATCGAACAGTATTAACAGGTGATTCAAATTGTACTGTCAAAAACAAAGAATTGCCCTGGAAACTAATTAATCGATCAAACTCATTCCAATCGATTATATAGTTTAAACACATACACTCATCAGTGAATAGAGAAAATTCGACCAAATAAAAGGTCCAGGCGAGGTGGACAGAATAGTCGACACAAGAATGAAAACAACTCAAATTGACATTTAAACACATAAACAAACATCAACAGATAACAACATGGAACTGACAAGGAGAAGAAATTACCTTAAGAAATTGAAGGTTAGACGACCCCGTCTTGGACTCTGAATCGGACTTCTTTTGGGATTGAACGGACTTTAATCGAAGTGTTCTCAACTGAGAACACCTCGATTAAGGTCTATTAAAACCCCAACCCTTCGTTTAATTGGACAAAACCCCAGGTTCTAGATTTCTAGGGTTCTTGGGGTTGATTTGGGGTCCGAGCTTTTCTGGTTAGATTCGAACTAAACCAAGCTTGGTTTGGTCATGAGGGAGGTCAGGGGAGTAACTGGTATGGATTTGGGGTGGTTTGGCATAGGTTGGGGTTTGGCTCAAATCTTCAAATGAAGATTCGAGATGATGGGGGAAGATTTGAGACCAACAGTTTGCAGATCCGTGTCCAGGGGGTCGAGGTGCACTAGGGGTGTTAATCTGGTGGTCACCGACATTGTTGTCGCCGGGTTTATGGTGAGGGAAAGGAGGGGCGGCGCTAGGGTTCTTGAGGGTGTTTGGGAAAGAGACGATGATGAGGGAGGGGGGTCTGGCTTAGGGGGGCGTGGGGGTAAGGTATTGGGTTTATAAGTTAGGGGGAAACTTGATCTAGGCCGTTAGATCATCAAAAATCAATGGCTTGGATTGATTAACCCAAATGGAAACGACGCCGTATAGGTTAAATGAGACCGACGGGTCTCTAGGTGAGATGGGTCGGGTTAAAGCATGGGTATGGAGATGTGATCTTGGCCATTGATCATTCTGAGATCAACGACCCAGATCAAGCATGATCAAAACGACGTCGTCTGGACATCCCTGAGGTCAGCTGATCTGGACCGGGCAAGACAATGCTTTGGGCCTGATTTGGGTCCAATTTGAACGGCCCAATTCCAATTTCAAACTTATTTCTTTTCTTTTTCTATTTCTAATTAAAATCCGAATTTACAAAAAATCCTAAAAATAAAAATATAAAAATATAAAATTAAAATTATATCACAAGACATTAATTGATTCTTTAGTAATAATTAACACACAATATCATATATTAATTAAACAAAAATCAACCTTTAAACGGTAGAATGACAAAATTACCAAAGATAATATTTTTGTGATTTTTTTATTCATTCAAAACCAAATACGATTTAATTAATTTTTAATAGTAGAACAAAATCCTAAATTTACATGCGACATATATTTTTGTATTTTTAATTGATAAAACTAAACAATCACAGATAAAAACTACAAATAACTATCAAAATGCCACACAAATTCACAAAATTATACACAAAGACAATTTATTATTATTTTTTTGATTTCTTTTGGAGTAATTGTCGTGTAAACAAAAATCACGTGCTCACAGCTGCCCCTCTTTGTTCGAAAATACGAAGGGTTTTCGTGCAAAGATAAAGTGAGCGGATATGAGCGATTTTTTCCCGTTGGAATACTCCGTGTGAAGCACATCTTGAAAGATTTGACCGAATCTTTGCTTCAAAGATTTCCTACATATCCTGGGCTAAACAAGAATCAGGTCAATGTAGTTCGGGAAGTTTTGGTAGCTGGGACTACCATGGGATTGCAATGCTTGCTGTTACCGCTGTTGCTATCGCCACTACTGCTTTACCGACCTCCTTATTACAACCAAAGAAAATTGAAACTGAACTAACTACTTATGCCTGTCAACCGCTAGTTACAAGATTCCTATCTATAATTCTTTCGCAACTGGATCTTGGGTCTTAGCTGATTCTGCTTGTAGACTTCGATCCAAATCTTGATGCTCGCAAGTTGTAGGCGCTTGTTTATTTCTGCAGCATTGAGTGAGACGGGATTGGCGGAGCTCGGGAATTTAATCAAATTTTGAGCAACCCGCAATTTTGTCTGGGAACATCTTCTTTTTGTTCTTTTCTTCCTTTCTTTATTCTGGATTGAGACTCACTCCGTAGGTCATCTCGATCCGTGCGCCTCGAGGTCAGACCTGCTGAGACAAACCAAACAAACGAACAAAATTTTCTGCCCCAGTTTCACTAGGAAAATTTCGTGAGTTAATTGCCATAAAATCTACAGAATTGATGAGGGGATTGGAAACCTCAAGTCTAAAAGGTGAAACTCAGGGATTGAAGCCCTAATGTTTGCAAAAGGTAAAAAATGCTCAATTCAGAGGTTGGAGCCCTAATATTGGCTAAAAGGGCAAACCGCTCGACTCAGGGATTGGAGCCCTAATGTCAGCTAACAGAAAATTGCTCAACTCAGGGATTGGAGCCCTAATGTCGGCTAAAGAAAACTGCTCAACTCAGGGATTGGAGCCGTAATGTCGGCTAAAGAAAAATTGCTCGACTCAGGGATTGGAGCCCTAATGTCGGCTAAAGGAAAATTGCTCAACTCATGGATTGGAGCCCTAATGTCGGCTAAAGAAAAATCGCTCGACTCAGGGATTGGAGCCCTAATGTCAGCTAAAGGAAAATTGCTCAACTCAGAGATTGGAGCCCTAATGTTGGCTAAAAGAAAATCGCTCAACTCAGGGATTGGAGCCCTAATGTTGGCTAAAAGAAAATCGCTCAACTCAGGGATTAGAGCCCTAATGTCGGCTAAAAGAAAATCGCTTAACTCAGGGATTGGAGCCCTAATGTCGGCTAAAAGAAAATTCGCTCAACTTAGGGATTGGAGCCCTAATGTAGGCTAAAAGAAAACTCGCTCAACTCAGGGATTGGAGCCCTAATGTCGGCTAAAAGAAAATCGCTCAACTCAGGGATTGGAGCCCTAATGTCGGCTAAAGGAAACTTGCTCAACTCATGGATTGGAGCCCTAATGTCGGCTAAAAGAAAATCTGCTCAACTCAGGGATTGGAGCCCTAATGTCGGCTAAAGGAAACTGCTCAACTCAGGGGTTGGAGCCCTAATGTTGGCTAAAGAAAAATGCTCAACTCAGGGATTGGAGCCCTAATGTCGGCCAAAAGAAAAATTTCTCAACTCAGGGATTAGAGCCCTAATGTCGGCTAAAGGAAAACTGCTCAACTCAGAGATTGGAGCCCTAATGTCGGCTAAAGAAAAATTGCTCGACTCAGGGATTGGAGCTCTAATGTCGGCTAAAGGAAAACTGCTCAACTCAGGGATTGGAGCCCTAATGTCGGCTAAAGGAAAATTGTTCAACTCAGGGATTGGAGCCCTAATGTCGGCTAAAAGAAAAATCGCTCAACTCAGGGATTGGAGCCCTAATGTCGGCTAAAAGAAAATCTCTCAACTCAGGGATTGGAGCCCTAATGTCGGCAAAAGGAAACTTGCTCAACTCAGGGATTGGAGCCCTAATGTCGGCTAAAAGAAAATCTGCTCAACTCAGGGATTGGAGCCCTAATGTCGGTTAGAGGAAACTGCTCAACTCAGGGGTTGGAGCCCTAATGTCGGCTAAAGAAAAATGTTGAACTCAAGGATTGGAGCCCTAATGTCGGCCAAAAGAAAAATTGCTCAACTCAGGGATTAGAGCCCTAATGTCGGCTAAAGGAAACTTGCTCAACTCAGGGATTGGAGCCCTAATGTCGGCTAAAAGAAAATCTGCTCAACTCAGGGATTGGAGCCCTAATGTCGGTTAAAGGAAACTGCTCAACTCAGGGGTTGGAGCCCTAATGTCGGCTAAAGAAAAATGTTCAACTCAGGGATTGGAGCCCTAATGTAGGCTAAAAGAAAACTCGCTCAACTCAGGGATTGGAGCCCTAATGTCGGCTAAAAGAAAATATGCTCAACTTAGGGATTGGAGCCCTAATGTCGGCTAAAGGAAACTGCTCAACTCAGGGGTTGGAGCCCTAATGTTGGCTAAAGAAAAATGCTCAACTCAGGGATTGGAGCCCTAATGTCGGCCAAAAGAAAAATTTCTCAACTCAAGGATTAGAGCCCTAATGTCGGCTAAAGGAAAACTGCTCAACTCAGGGATTGGAGCCCTAATGTCGGCTAAAGAAAAATTGCTCGACTCAGGGATTGGAGCCCTAATGTCAGCTAAAGGAAAATTGCTCAACTTAGGGATTGGAGCCCTAATGTCGGCTAAAGGAAAACTGCTCAACTCAGGGATTGGAGCCCTAATGTCGGCTAAAGTAAAATCGCTCGACTCAGGGATTGGAGCCCTAATGTCGGCTAAAAGAAAACTCGCTCAACTCAGGGATTGGAGCCCTAATGTCGGCTAAAAGAAAATCGCTCAACTCAGGGATTAGAGCCCTAATGTCGGCTAAAGGAAACTTGCTCAACTCAGGGATTGGAGCCCTAATGTCAGCTAAAAGAAAATCGCTCAACTCAGGGATTGGAGCCCTAATGTTGGCTAACAGGTGAAGGATTGATTTTGGGGCTTCTAAACTAAACCCCCTTTTTTGATTCTTCTTCTTACTTCTCTTTCGTTTTTTTTTTGGTCTTTTTTTTTATTATTTTATTTTTTTTTCATTTTTTTGTTTAGTAAAATGCAGGAGAGAATTTGGGGAAACTTCCCTTTTGGGTTGATTCCTTGTTGCAAAGCTGTTTCTTGCACTCGCGCATTTCTTTTCCTTTTGGGTGGCACCTGCTTCTTGCACGGTCGCTTTGGATTGCACCTGTTTCAATTTTTCAAACAAAGAACAATTGTCAGTTTGAAAACGGTGGTTGGTTCGGTGGCCTTGATCGTTCCAATTACTTGGTCCCGACCTCATTTCTGTTGAGAAACTCCGCCCTTGATTGGATTCACAGGCGACCCCCTTTCAAACTGATCAGACTCGCATTTTCGGATTTTGTGATGATTCGCCCGTGTAAGGCTTTGGTTCTTCCATCCTATTCCGCTTGGGGATTTTTACTGAGGCAGACTCAGTGGGGGTTCTTACTGGGGCAGACTCGTTGGGGATTTTTACTAGAGCAGACTCGTTGGGGATTTTTTTTGTGTGTGTGTGTCTTTACTTTGAAAGCAATCAACATCATGATCAGTCGGGATTGGACTGACGCATCACTGAAGCGGGGTATTTTCTTCACTTTTTCGCTAAATGGAGCTCTGTGAAACCGGTCCTTCCACCTTTATTTCCAACACATTTTGGAATTTAGGGTTAAAACGAAAGGGATTCAAGGAAAAGTAAACAAAGAGCGGAGAAACGAATTTAAAAGAGAAGCGTCCCTTTCGGGAAAAGAAAGACTTATCTAAGGCTCATGCTGACTTTAAATTGACATGACATGCTTTTTGGACTGGATGCCCGACCCTCATGAACTTATATTCCCTCATGAACCAAAAACGGATCTATGTTTCCAAACCAGGGAACCTTGCCAGAACTTTCTGAAGTGGAATCATCTTTTCGGCCAACAGCGCCCTTTGCGGGTTTTCGCTAGTCGACCTCTCTCATTTCTCTTCTCACTGTCGCCTGATAGCACTCTTTTCAAGTTTTTACTAAACAAGCTCTCTCATTTTCGATTTCTCTACTCCCGTCGCCTTATGGTGCCCGAAGGTTTTCACCGACAAGACTCTCTCATTTTATTTCTCTTAATTTTAGAATGCATCGGCTTCCAATCATGATATTTCTTGGTTTCCCTCGCCTTTGGCAGTTGATCCGCAGGACTTGTACTTGGTTTTTGGTAAAAGAATTGTGGATGAAATTACAACTTCGGAACCATTTGGTGTGCCCCAGTTTCAACTTCAGGGAAAATTGGATTTTATTTTTAGTGTGACGGAACCCCAGAGAGAGGCTGCCTACGTATCCTTTCGGAATCAAGTCAAACGTAGTTCAGGCCTATCATTTTTTTTTTGTGTTTTTGGATTCCAAAGAGGGTAGCCAACGAAATGTAACCGGCTCAAAGGGCTTGTAGAGAGAGTTGATAGTGTTTGGATAGTGGGGATAAAAACCTTCATCATCTCAAATGTGTCAAAACATCACTGAAGTAAAACTCAGACATAGTACCTTTTGACTGCATCCGTATTCACCGCTGTTTCAGGATCATTTCCTTCAATATCACCCAGATATAATGCCCCTCTTGGTAATATCTTCCTGATGATGTATGGACCTTTCCAATTAGGAGCAACTTTTCCTTTCGCTTCCTGGTGATGCGGAAGGATGCGCCTTAACACCAGTTGACCTACTTCAAAATTCCTGGGTCGCACCTTCTTGTTGTAAGCGCGGGCCATTCTTTGTTGGTACAACTGCCCGTGACAGACCGCATCCATTCATTTTTCGTTAATTAAGGTCAAATGCTCCAATCGAGTCTTAACCCACTCGTCATCTTCAATCTCTGCTTCGACAATGGTCCGGAGCGAAGGAATTTCTACCCCTGCCGGTATCATAGCCTTGGTCCCATAAACCAACAAGTATGGGGTTGCGCCTACTGACGTGCGCACTGTAGTGCGATATCCCAGCAAGGCAAAAGGTAACTGTTCATGCCACTGTCTGGAACTCTGGATTGTCTTTCTCAAAATCTTCTTGATATTTTTGTTTGCCGCTTCAACAGCGACATTGGCTTTGGGCTGATAAGGAGTGGAGTTCCTATGCGTTATTTTGAACTGTTCACATACGTTCTCCATTAAGTGACTATTCAGGTTTGCCGCATTATCTATGATGATAGTTGCAGGAATACCGAAATGACAGATAAGATTCGAATGTACAAAATCCACCACAACTTTATTAGTGACCGATTTGAGAGTGACAGCTTCGACCCATTTTGTGAAGTAATCAATAGAAACCAATATGAATCGGTGTCCATTTGAGGCTTTTGGCTCAATTGGCCCAATGACGTCCATTCCCCAAGCAACAAATGGCCAAGGTGCAGACATGGGATGTAGCTCTGTTGGAGGTGCATGAATCAAATCTCCATGTACTTGGCACTGATGATATTTTCGGACGAAACTGAAACAGTCTTTCTCCATGGTCATCCAATAATACCCAGCTCAAAGGATTTTCTTCGCCAGGACATACCCATTTATATGAGGTCCACACACTCCTGCGTGTACTTCATTCATGATTTTTCCTGCCTCTTTGGCGTCAACACATCTTAACAAGTTGAGATCTGGGGTTCTTTTATACAATACCTCGCCGCTCAAAAAGAATCCACTAGCATGCCACCTAATAGTTCTCTTTTGATCTCCAGTAGCATGTTCGGGGTATTCTTGTGTCTTTAAGAACCTCTTAATATCATGGTACCATGGCTGGGTACTTGATCCTGCCTCGATTACATTACAGTAACCGTGTCTTTTCCTGATTTGGATTTCCAAGGGATCGATGTGAGCATTGCCTGGGTAAGGTAACATAGAAGCTAAGGTGGTAAGTGCATCAGCTAGTTCATTGTGACACCGCGGGATATACCTGAACTCTATTGATTTGAATCGCTTGCCGAGATCCTCCACGTGCTGTCGGTAAGGAATAAGCTTGACATCTCGAGTTTCCCATTCACCTTGAGCTTGCCGGATAATCAGGTCAGAATCCCCCATAATCAACAAATCTTCAACATCCTGATCGATCGCCACATGCATGCCCATGATGCAGGCTTCATATTCAGCTGTATTGTTCGTGCAAAAGAAACGAAGCCTAGCTGTAGCCGGATAGTGCTGACCAGTGGGTGAGATCAAGATTGCCCCGATTCCTACACCTTTGGCATTTATGGTCCCATCAAAGAACATCTTCCAAACATGAGCATTTTCCGAGACTACTTCTATGGTGTTTATTTCTTCGTCTGGAAAATAAGTACTCAATGGTTGGTATTCCTCATCAACCGGGTTCTCAGCCAAATGATCCGCTAACGCCTGAGCTTTCATTGCCGTGCGAGTGACATAGACTATGTCGAATTCAGTAAGAAAGATTTGCCACTTGGCTAGTCTACCAGTAGGCATTGGTTTCTGGAATATGTACTTCAACGGATCCAACCTGGTTATGAGGTAATTAGTATGAGCTTGGAGATAATGTCTCAATTTTTGAGCAACCCACGTCAAAGCACAACATGTTCTTTCCAACAAAGTGTACTTGGCCTCATAGCTGGTGAATTTCTTGCTTAAGTAATAGATCACCTACTCTTTCTTTCCAGTTATGTCATGTTGCCCGAGGACACAACCGAAAGAATTTTCCAAGACCGTCAGACACAAGAACATGGGTCTCTCTGGCTCTGGAGGGACCAGAACTGGAGGATTTGAAAGATATTCTTTGATCTTGTCAAAAGCCTCTTGACACTCCACCGTCCATTTGATTGCTGCATCCTTCCTCAATAGCTTGAATATGGGCTCACATGTGCTAGTTAGCTAGGCAATGAATCGACTGATATAGTTTAACCTGCTCAATAAACTCATCACGTCTTTCTTCGTTCTTGGAGGAGGTAGATCTCGGATAGATTTTATCTTTGTTGGATCTAACTCGATACCTCTCCTACTTACTATGAAACCCAAAATTTTGCCCGATGGGACTCCGAAGGCGCATTTAGCCGGATTCAGCTTCAGATCGTACTTTCTCAGCCTCTCGAAGAATTTCCTCAAGTCTTGGACATGATCGTCCCGAGTCCTGGACTTGACTATCACATCGTCTACATACACCTCTATCTCTTGATGCATCATATGATGAAAAATGGCAGTTATGGCTCTCATGTAAGTTGCCCCGGCATTCTTTAAACCAAATGGCATAACCCGATAACAGTAAGTACCCCAAGGTGTAGTGAAGGCGGTTTTCTCGGCATCTTCTTCATCCATCAACACCTGATAATATCCAGCGTAACAATCTACGAAAGACTGTATCTCATGTTTGGCACAATTATCAACAAGGATGTGGATGTTGGGCATTGGGAAATTGTCTTTGGGACTCGCCCTATTCAAATCTCGATAATCCACACATACCCGAGTCTTCCCATCTTTCTTCGGTACCGGAACTACGTTAGCCAACCACGTAGTGTACTGGACTACCCGGATTACACCTGTTTTCAACTGCTTTGTGATTTCTTCTTTGATCTTATCACTGACATCAGTCTTGAACTTTCTCTGCTTCTGTTGAATTGGAGGACAATCAGGGTAAATTGGCAATTTATGCACCACTAGATCAACACCTAATCCTGGCATGTCATCGTATGACCAAGCAAACACATCTTTAAATTCAAAAAGGAGTTGAATTATTGCATTTCGCATTTTCTCATCTGTGTGAATGCTTATTTTGGTCTCTCGGATTTCTTCAGGAGTTCCCAAATTAACTGGCTCAGTGTCCTTCAGATTCGGCTTAAGTTTATTCTCAAAGTGTTCCAATTCTCGATTTATTTCCCTAAAAGCCTTTTCTTCGTCATATTCTGGTTCTTGGTTCATTATTTCACAATTAAACAGCACGTTGGGATCTGGGCGTGAAGTCCGCAAGCATGTCATATTATTTAAAGCCGCATTATTATAACTGAAAGGAAAAGATAAAGGAAAGATAGCAGAAATCAGAGAGAATAAAGGAAAAATGATGAAATACTGATTTTATTCCTTGGAATTGGAAAAATAACAAGGTTTATAATTCAGGAATTTAAAATAGGAAACTAAAGAAAAACATCCGAGTTACACCCTAAGATAACTCGTGATGCAGGAAAGGTGGTAGGACAGGTCTACCCGGACTCCTGCCTAGTTGGGAACGGTGTGGCCTCCCAATTCTGAAGCATAGCATTTGGCCTCACATATAGCATCTCAGCGGTGCTTGTTCCTTCTCTGGTTGAACCATGTGGGTTTCGTAAAGCATTCCTCTCATTGCCCCACATATTTCTTCGATCTCTTCCGCCGTAAAAGCCTCGTCGTCTTCTTCTTCAATGTATTTTGGTCCGACGAAAGTCTCGTATAAATGTGGCAATGGTCGAGGCAACTTCCAACCCTCATTTTTCCTCTTCTTTGCCCAATCCTAATATTTTGGAGTGGGTTGGAAGCCTATCCCGAAGAGTTTCTTAGTGGAAGGTAAGGTGATGGGTTCCGTTATTCCTTGCAGCATTTGTCCAAGCCCTTTCCCTGGTCTGAATCCCCGGTATCATAGCCTTGGTCCCATAAACCAACAAGTATGGGGTTGCGCCTACTGACGTGCGCACTGTAGTGCGATATCCCAGCAAGGCAAAAGGTAACTGTTCATGCCACTGTCTGGAACTCTGGATTGTCTTTCTCAAAATCTTCTTGATATTTTTGTTTGCCGCTTCAACAACGACATTGGCTTTGGGCTGATAAGGAGTGGAGTTCCTATGCGTTATTTTGAACTGTTCACATACGTTCTCCATTAAGTGACTATTTAGGTTTGCCGCATTATCTATGATGATAGTTGCAGGAATACCGAAATGACAGATAAGATTCGAATGTACAAAATCCACCACAACTTTCTTAGTGACCGATTTGAGAGTGACAGCTTCGACCCATTTTGTGAAGTAATCAATAGCAACCAATATGAATCGGTGTCCATTTGAGGCTTTTGGCTCAATTGGCCCAATGACGTCCATTCCCCAAGCAACAAATGGCCAAGGTGCAGACATGGGATGTAGCTCTGTTGGAGGTGCATGAATCAAATCTCCATGTACTTGGCACTGATGATATTTTCGGACGAAACTGAAACAGTCTTTCTCCATGGTCATCCAATAATACCCAGCTCAAAGGATTTTCTTCGCCAGGACATACCCGTTTATATGAGGTCCACACACTCCTGCGTGTACTTCATTCATGATTTTTCCTGCCTCTTCGGCGTCAACACATCTTAACAAGTTGAGATCTGGGGTTCTTTTATACAATACCTCGCCGCTCAAAAAGAATCCACTAGCATGCCACCTAATAGTTCTCTTTTGATCTCCAGTAGCATGTTCGGGGTATTCTTGTGTCTTTAAGAACCTCTTAATATCATGGTACCATGGCTGGGTACTTGATCCTGCCTCGATTACATTACAGTAACCGTGTCTTTTCCTGATTTGGATTTCCAAGGGATCGATGTGAGCATTGCCTGGGTAAGGTAACATAGAAGCTAAGGTGGTAAGTGCATCAGCTAGTTCATTGTGACACCGCGGGATATACCTGAACTCTATTGATTTGAATCGCTTGCCGAGATCCTCCACGTGCTGTCGGTAAGGAATAAGCTTGACATCTCGAGTTTCCCATTCACCTTGGGCTTGCCGGATAATCAGGTCAGAATCCCCCATAATCAACAAATCTTCAACATCCTGATCGATCGCCACATGCATGCCCATGATGCAGGCTTCATATTCAGCTGTATTGTTCGTGCAAAAGAAACGAAGCCTAGCTGTAGCCGGATAGTGCTGACCAGTGGGTGAGATCAAGATTGCCCCGATTCCTACACCTTTGGCATTTATGGTCCCATCAAAGAACATCTTCCAAACATGAGCATTTTCCGAGACTACTTCTATGGTGTTTATTTCTTCGTCTGGAAAATAAGTACTCAATGGTTGGTATTCCTCATCAACCGGGTTCTCAGCCAAATGATCCGCTAACGCCTGAGCTTTCATTGCCGTGCGAGTGACATAGACTATGTCGAATTCAGTAAGAAAGATTTGCCACTTGGCTAGTCTGCCAGTAGGCATTGGTTTCTGGAATATGTACTTCAACGGATCCAACCTGGTTATGAGGTAATTAGTATGATCTTGGAGATAATGTCTCAATTTTTGAGCGACCCACGTCAAAGCACAACATGTTCTTTCCAACAAAGTGTACTTGGCCTCATAGCTGGTGAATTTCTTGCTTAAGTAATAGATCACCTACTCTTTCTTTCCAGTTATGTCATGTTGCCCGAGGACACAACCGAAAGAATTTTCCAAGACCGTCAGACACAAGAACATGGGTCTCTCTGGCTCTGGAGGGACCAGAACTGGAGGATTTGAAAGATATTCTTTGATCTTGTCAAAAGCCTCTTGACACTCCACCGTCCATTTGATTGCTGCATCCTTCCTCAATAGCTTGAATATGGGCTCACATGTGCTAGTTAGCTGGGCAATGAATCGACTGATATAGTTTAACCTGCTCAAGAAACTCATCACGTCTTTCTTCGTTCTTGGAGGAGGTAGATCTCGGATAGATTTTATCTTTGTTGGATCTAACTCGATACCTCTCCTACTTACTATGAAACCCAAAATTTTGCCCGATGGGACTCCGAAGGCGCATTTAGCCGGATTCAGCTTCAGATCGTACTTTCTCAGCCTCTCGAAGAATTTCCTCAAGTCTTGTACATGATCGTCCCGAGTCCTGGACTTGACTATCACATCGTCTACATACACCTCTATCTCTTGATGCATCATATGATGAAAAATGGCAGTTATGGCTCTCATGTAAGTTGCCCCGGCATTCTTTAAACCAAATGGCATAACCCGATAACAGTAAGTACCCCAAGGTGTAGTGAAGGCGGTTTTCTCGGCATCTTCTTCATCCATCAACACCTGATAATATCCAGCGTAACAATCTACGAAAGACTGTATCTCATGTTTGGCACAATTATCAACAAGGATGTGGATGTTGGGCATTGGGAAATTGTCTTTGGGACTCGCCCTATTCAAATCTCGATAATCCACACATACCCGAGTCTTCCCATCTTTCTTCGGTACCGGAACTACGTTAGCCAACCACGTAGTGTACTGGACTACCCGGATTACACCTGTTTTCAACTGCTTTGTGATTTCTTCTTTGATCTTATCACTGACATCAGTCTTGAACTTTCTCTGCTTCTGTTGAATTGGAGGACAATCAGGGTAAATTGGCAATTTATGCACCACTAGATCAACACCTAATCCTGGCATGTCATCGTATGACCAAGCAAACACATCTTTAAATTCAAAAAGGAGTTGAATTATTGCATTTCGCATTTTCTCATCTGTGTGAATGCTTATTTTGGTCTCTCGGATTTCTTCAGGAGTTCCCAAATTAACCGGCTCAGTGTCCTTCAGATTCGGCTTAAGTTTATTCTCAAAGTGTTCCAATTCTCGATTTATTTCCCTAAAAGCCTTTTCTTCGTCATATTCTGGTTCTTGGTTCATTATTTCACAATTAAACAGCTCGTTGGGATCTGGGCGTGAAGTCCGCAAGCATGTCATATTATTTAAAGCCGCATTATTATAACTGAAAGGAAAAGATAAAGGAAAGATAGCAGAAATCAGAGAGAATAAAGGAAAAATGATGAAATACTGATTTTATTCCTTGGAATTGGAAAAATAACAAGGTTTATAATTCAGGAATTTAAAATAGGAAACTAAAGAAAAACATCCGAGTTACACCCTAAGATAACTCGTGATGCAGGAAAGGTGGCAGGACAGGTCTACCCGGACTCCTGCCTAGTTGGGAACGGTGTGGCCTCCCAATTCTGAAGCATAGCATTTGGCCTCACATATAGCATCTCAGCGGTGCTTGTTCCTTCTCTGGTTGAACCATGTGGGTTTCGTAAAGCATTCCTCTCATTGCCCCACATATTTCTTCGATCTCTTCCGCCGTAAAAGCCTCGTCGTCTTCTTCTTCAATGTATTTTGGTCCGACGAAAGTCTCGTATAAATGTGGAAATGGTCGAGGCAACTTCCAACCCTCATTTTTCCTCTTCTTTGCCCAATCCTAATATTTTGGAGTGGGTTGGAAGCCTATCCCGAAGAGTTTCTTAGTGGAAGGTAAGGTGATGGGTTCCGTTATTCCTTGCAACATTCGTCCAAGCCCTTTCCCTGGTCTGAATCCCTGTCGGATCATTTCTTTAGCAACTATGATTGAGGCGTTGGACAAGAAAGGTTGGGGGCAAGGTTTTCGTTCTTCATACTGCTCTGCCAGCACAATTTCGAAAGCCTGATAAATTGTGTGCTCACTCCCTTCCCTTGCTTCAAGATATGGGATGGATGGGTCCCGATAAATAGATTGTTCGTCTTTTCCGTGGACCACAATTTTTCGATCTTCATATTCAAACTTCACCTTTTGGTGGATAGTGGAAGGTACAACCCCTGCCGTATGAATCCAAGGTCTTCCGAGGAGAAAATTGTAAGACGTGTCCATATCCAGTACCTGGAAAGTTATTTCGAACTCCACTGGTCCTATAGTCAATACCAAGTCTATTTCCCCGAGGGTGTCCCTCTTGATGCCATCAAAAGCCCTTACATAGACATTATTGGGGAGAATCCTTCCGGCCCCAATTTCCATTCTCTGCAGCATGGAGAGAGGACAAATGTCAACATCCGAACCTCCATCCAACATTACCCGCTTGACGTAGTAGTCTTCACACTTGACTGTCAGGTGTAAAGCCTTGTTGTGAGCCGCTCCCTCCGGAGGTAAATCGTTCTTACTAAAAGAAACTTGATTAACCGTGAAGAACCTCTCCGTCATTCTTTCCAGTTGTTCAACTGAAGTCTCGACCGGTATATACGCTTCGTTCAGGGTTTTGAGCAAGATCTTCTGATGTTCGGCAGACCTTATTAGCAAAGATAGCATAGACACTTGCTCAGGGCACTTGCGTAACTGATCCACCACTTCGTAGTCAGGCATTTTCATCTTTTGGAAGAAAGCCTCTGCTTCTTCAGCGCTTACAGGCTTCTTGGGTGGGAAGCGCTTCTGTGTGGCGTTGTTTACCTCTTGAGTGTCTGAATGTTTTCCAACGGAAGTATTCTCTGGGAGTTCCCCCGTGACTTCTTTGCCTTGGTACATAACCAATGTTCTTTGATAGTTCCACGGTACTGTGGACGGGTTTATCATTGGCTTCTGTGGTACGCGTCCGATAACCACTGGCTTATTCAGCCGAGGCGGTTTAATCGTTCCCTGGACCACATAAGCCCCTTTCGACACGTACATTGGTATTGCCCTTTTGACTTCGAATCTCTGTGGCTTCTCTGATCGACCTCGTGGAATATAGAGAACTTCATTCTTCGCGGGCACCATTGTCTCTGTCTTTGTCCCAGCTTTCTCTTCGAGCTCAACCTTGACGGTACTAGTCTTCTTTTCCCCTTTCTCTTGCTTCGGGGCTGCTTTAGGCTTTATCCCTGTATCGACAATGGCGATTATAGCTTTCAAGGTAGGGTCAAATTCCTTGTCTTCACAGATCATCCCGATCAACGACCCATTATTGTGAACGGGTAATAGATTGTTGGTCACATTTGGGACCTCTTCGTCCCTCAGTACTATCTTTCCCTGTTCTATTAAGTTCTCAACCACCCTTCTGAAAGTCCAACAACCATTGGTATCATGCCCCTCTGCCCCCGAATGATAAGCATACCTGACACCGGCTTTGTAAGCAGGTGATGCCGGGTTGTGCCTTGTCTGAGGGATTGGTTGCAGGAAACCCATCTGGACTAGTTTTGGGAATAGGGTAGAATACGGTTCACCAATGGGTGTGAAAGTCCGTCTCCTGGGTGGTTCTTGAGGACGGAAGTTATTTTGAGGTAGTTGTGAATTATAGTGGTTTCGGTAAGGAGGCTGATTTCTGGGAGGTGGAGCTTGACCCCGATTGGCTTGTTGCGGTGGCTGGAAATAAGGCTGAGTGTTCATGACCATGTAGGGTTGAGGAGCATAGGTCACATTTTGGTTGGGGTAGTAATGTTGTGGGGTTTTTTCTGGAAAACGGGGCCTGAGATTACGATATTCTCTTGCTTCTGATGCCGCCATGGACGCTTCTTCCTTTTTTTTCCCTCTTGCCATTCCTCCGGAACCGCGTTGGACGGCTTGGGAGGTTGCCCTTATGGCCGCCTGACTCAAGATTCTACCCGTTTTCAAACCATTCTCTACCATTTCCCCGATCTTAATTGCTTCCGCGAAAGGCTTTCCCATGGCTGACATCATGTTTTGGAAGTAATCAGATTCTTGAGCCTGGAGGAAAGTGGTGACCATTTCTATTTCATCCATGGGAGGTTTTACCCTTGATGCTTGCTCGCGCCATTTAATGGCATATTCTCTAAAGCTTTCCGAGGGTTTCTTCTTCAAGTTTGACAAAGAATTCCTGTCCGGCGCGATGTCAATATTATACTGAAACTGTCTTACAAAATCTCTGGCGAGATCATCCCAAATATGCCATCGAGATATGTCTTGATCCATATACCATTTTGAGGCTATTCCTACCAAGCTTTCTCCGAAGTATGCCATTAACAATTCTTCTTTGCCGCCAGCTCCACGCAATTGGTTGCAATACTTTTTGAGATGAGCAATGGGATCGCCATGCCCATCATATTTCTCAAACTTCGGTGTTTTGAACCCCATGGGCAGGTGCACGTGAGGGAACATGCACAGATCAGTATAGGAAACACTCTTCTGCCCGCTTAAACCTTGCATATTTTTCAAACTCTACTCGAGGCTCCTCATTCTTTTTGCCATTTCATCTTGTTCAACAGCTTTGGGATTTTGGTCTTGCCCAGGCGTAAACTCGTATTGAGGCTGTTGAGGGTGAGTGCTGGTAGTAAACCGAGTTAGCTCCAGTGAGAAGGATGGTGCTTGAAATGTGAATGAGGAAGAGTCAAAATTAGGCCTGTGTGTAGTGGGTTGTGCCACGATTGGATAGGGCGGTGCAGTGAATATGTTTGTAGCTACATCTGTCGTTGACACCCGGGGATAAGAATCGGAGGGTGATCCAGCGGAGTGGGCTGAAATGGCCGGGTACCCGAATGGGGTAGTTGGATAACTTATGGGGACGTTGGATGTACCACTTGTCCAAGAGAACAACTCGGGGAATCCAGGGATCACACTCGGTGGCTCTTTTCCGTTGTTCCAGTCATCCAACATTTCCAACATGCGAAGCCACAAGATTCTGTTTTCTTCAGCAGTTGCTGACTCAGAAGTTGGGATGGCCGAGATTGAACTCTCCTCGGAGACAGGAATTGTCGGCGAAGGAATTTCTGAAGACATCTCTACACTTCTCTTTGACCTCGTGAAGTAAGTGTGAACACTTCCTCTTGACTCAGCGACGGGCAAATGAACACTTCCTTTCGACCTCGTAAAGTATGAATGTGAGGCCAGACCTCCACCAAACCAAACCACCTTTTCTAAAAACCTGGACTTAGCAGCAAACAAACGGTTAGTTTGAAACAAATAACAGACAGGTAATCTCATGTTGGGGTGTGATGCACCTATAAAGTTAAGTGAATTTCTACATGTTTGCATCGATGACATGCGTCATTCCGGCTTCTCTTTATGCTCCCCTTTATTTATTATTATTTTTTTCATTGTTTTCATTATTTGTAGTTAAAATATGACCGGATCCGATGAGGATTGCCTACGTATCACGATGCCACGTGAATCAGATCATTACGTAGTTCAAAACAAATGAATGCGAAAAAAAGCATTTTTTTTATTACTGAAACCATATATTACAAACTAACATTTTTGAAAAAGGGAAAATAACAGACTTGAAATAAATACAAACTCAAACAACTACTGATACACCCTGATACGAAAAGACAGACAGAAGATGCTAAGACTGAAAATACAGACTCGACCTATAAGTACATTAAAGTTTCAAAAATTGGCGCCCGCGGGGCATCATTCGGCCTTGCCGCAGTCTTAGGTGTGAGGTCCATTTCAAGTTGTTCCAGCTCATACATGGTCTGCTTGACATAAATCATCACTGCCGAGAAAAAGGTAATGCTGGTCATATCTTTGCATCGTAGATACCTTCTGATGATGGCATGGGCAATGGTCTTAATATTATCCCTGGTTTGCCTCTTTTCTATGAGTAGGTGCTCTATTTGATCATTACGGGCTGTCAAAACCCGAGAATCCTGGAGATATTGATTTTGCCACTGCTGAATTTCTACTTCCATCCGGGCCAGTAGATCGTAGCAACGTCTATTTTCAGCTTCGAAGGTTCGGGCTTGCTCAGATGCTCTGTCCTCAAGAGTGGCCACCTTTCTCTTCAAATTGGCAATGGTTTGCTTGTGATCCCTTTTCAACTGCTGCAGGTACTGGTTACACTTCTCTGTTCTGTTTGCCCAATGTGCTTCGAGTCCTGCTATGATATTCTCAAGATTTTCCGACTCACTCCGGCACTCACCAATTTCCATTTTTAAACCTTTTATCAATCGTTCATCCGACCGGCTCCTTTGTTGGTTATCCGCAGCTATCCTTATTTGCTGGATCTGGGCCCTAAGCATCTCGTTTTCCTGGGTCAACCTGTTCTTTTCTCCCATATCAGTAGCAACTTGCACGTTGAGCTCATATTCTAGACCTTCGACTTGCCGCTTTAATTTGCTGATTTCAATACGATAGCCTCTTTCTTTTGCTAACCAATCCCATTGCTTTTGTGATGACTCGGCAAAATTCAGGATGTGGGGTCTTTTAGCCGGCCTTTCGTGTTCAAGTTCTCTTCTGTACCACGCAAGGTAACCTGGCACCATTTCACTTTTGGCCCGATCCTGCACACAAGTATCTGCTTTCAAATATTGACATTCATTCCAGATCTGGCGGACTTTTGTTTCAGGAAATTGTCCGTCAGGGCTAATCTCAATTGCTTGAGCACTAAGATCTTCCTCGTGTGGCACTATCTGGCATCTCCCGAGTTGTCTCAAAACTCGTGTAAGGCTGAATGCTCTTAAGTCCCATCAATATAAAGTGGGTTCTAGTCGCCGGCATATATATAACCTCATCAACAGGCAACCATCCCAATGTCCACTGTATTTGGCTGGCAGTGAGAGTATGAAAGAATAACGTCCATGCCGTAACTCCTTCGGGCAGACTGACCTCCTTGGTTCTCGTGTAAAACTCTTCTATGCAAGTTTTCTTCGAGGAACCATGACTCAAAATCTCGGAAGGATGGCAGAGATGTTCAGTCATCCATATTTGTAGCAGTAAATTACACCCTTCGAAGAAATTCCCCCTGGCTTTGCAGGCTGTGAGAGCTCGAAAGATATCAGATACCACCATAGGCGCGAGAGAACTTTCATTTTGAGTGAGCAAAGTACTGACGACCCCGGATATTTTCAGATCAATGTTTCCGTCTTTCCTCGGAAATACCAAAAGGCCCAAAAATGTTATCATGAAAGCCACTCGTCTGTGCTCATCCCACTTCTGACGGTTACCTTTGCTGCATAGCTTGTTAACCGGATTATTGAATCCTCCTACATGACCATATCTGTCGTATATGAAGCGCGGATTACAAAAACCTGCGGCCAAATCCGGGTTATGTACCGTCCTGGGTATCTTTAATGAATCTAGAAATCGATGCACAGTGACAGCTCTTGGGGTGACCAGGTATTTTTGCCTTAATGGAACTTCAGCATTTCCGATGTACCCAGCTATTTCCTCCAGAGTCGGGGTGAGTTCAAAATCGGAGAAGTGGAAGACATTGTGCGCTGGGTCCCAGTAGGTGACCAAAGCTCTTATGATATCTCCCCGAGGCTGGATTTCCAATAAACCCGTGAGACCTTTCAGATATTTCTTGATCTCATCTTGCCCTTTAACACCTAGATCATTCCATCATAGCCGCAACTTGACAGGGATTTTAGTCATTATCGAAAAGCGTTCATTTTGCATTGTGCTCATCCTGCACATTTATTTAGGTGATTTAAGCAAAAATGATTTGACTCGAAAAATGATTTGATTATTTTTGAAAAGAGAGATTCGAACACGGCCTTTCAGCACTTCGGGGATGAAGATTTTAAGGCTGTGCGGGTTAATCGATCCAGACTCTAAAGAATGATCGAAAGTGGCCGTTTATGCAAAGTAAGCCTTCCGCCGTCCCTTTCGGGAACATTTGACTATCTTTGACAAAAACAGTCACTTGATTTATTTATGACTCTCTTTTTCAGAGTAATGACCCGACATGGGGAACACGGCCTCACAGAGCCTCGGGGACGAGGATCCTAAGGCCATAGGGCAATTTGGCCAAATAAAAAATGACCAACAATGGCTGTTTATGCAAAGTCAGCCTTCCGGCGTCCCTTTCAGGAACATTCGGCTATTCTTGACAAAACGACATCACCTGACTCATTTATGACGAAATTAAAATTCTAACATTTTGGCTACTTCTAAAAAAAAGGAGGTTGGACCCAATGAGGGTTGCCTACGTATCTCACACCCTGTGAAAATCAAACTGGCGTAGTTCGGGGCGATTAAAAATAGGGGAAATAAACTAACCCCCCCCCCCCTTTTTGAATAAAATATTTACAAAGAAAAGGAGAAAATATTTTTGGATTTTGATTTATTTGTTTTTTTTTTATTATTTTTGAAAAGAGACGACGACTAAAGAAATATTTTTTCTTTGAATTTTAACTTCTTTTCACTCTTTTTTTTTTGAAATTTCGAAAAATCTTCTAAGGAAGTATTTGGACTATTAGTCTGAATTTATGAAAGAGATACTACAAAAGAATTTTTTTTTTTGAATTTTCCTTTTTTTTTTATTTTTAAACAAATATTTTTGGATTTTGAGAGTGATTTAAAGGAAATATTTTTTTTGTATTATATAATGTTTTTTTAATAAATCAAACTAAAAGACAAATTTTGTTTTCATTTTTTTTAAAGAAAATTTCGGCAAGGTTTTGACACTATTTTGACATTAGTTATATTTTTCTAAAAACAAGTAGTTATCTCCCTACGCTGCTATTTTTCTTTTCTTCTTTAATTTTTTCTTTTTGATTTCAGAAATAGGTCAGCATGCAGATCTGAAGCAAATAAATGCGCAAAACAAACGGGATGCAGCAGGATGGTCTTTTTATTTCGGGTTGCTTGTCCTAGACGGACCCAACCCCTGTGTTGAGTCCCCTATGTCAAATGCAACATGATGCAAATAAGCGTTCCTACTAGGGATCCGGCATGAGGTTTTGTTATACTAGGTTTATAACCTGGGTATATGTTCTAGACTGTGTACCCGAGCGGACAACTCGAGTCGAGGAGGGGGCTACGTACCGGGGACCCGCGAGATCGTCCGGCTTTGTAACTTGTCCGGCCTCTTTCTTATTTCAGGGTATGACACTAACAGAATAGGGAGTCTTGACCAGCAAGCTCCTCCCCGGAGGTAAGAAGAGAAGGGTTTCGGCACAGTTTATATACAGTTCAGATAATATCAAAGCGGTAAAAGACAACATTTAGCACGTTATGCCCAAATATGTAATAAAGATCAGATAATAAAGCCAAATATAACAATTATCCTAAGCTCGAATTCTGAACCCTAAACAAACGTTCTGGGTTAAACTTCCCCAGCAGAGTCGCCAGAGCTGTCACACCTCCTTTTTGCGCGCCCGCCCCGAAGGATAAATGCGTGAGGGAGTTTTTCCATTTTAAGTGACAATATTCGAAATGAGATTATTTATTTAATTCAGAGTCGCCACTTGGGAAAGGTTTGGCTTTTGGTGTCCCAAGTCACCGGTTTATCTTGAATCCCAAATCGAGGAAATTTTCGACTTTCCAAATGAAGTCTGCGAACCAGAAATTCTAAGTAAGGAATTCTATTGACCCGAGGGAAGGTGTTAGGCACCCACGGATCCCGTGGTTCTAGCACGGCCGCTTAAATTGTTATAATGGCTAAATATCTTATTTTAATACATGTTATGACTTGTGTGCTTTTATTAAGTTTGAACCGCTTTTATTATTATTATTTTTTATGGAATTGAAACGTCGTGAAAATGCATTTCGAACCACGTCACAATCAATGCGCCCGTGGTTGTTAATACATTCCAACTCCGTTAAGATTTGGATTTGGGTCACATAAATGCGCACCCGAATTTAAGAATGTAATTTAATTAAATCGCGACTAAAGAGTCTAACGCGTTATTATCTTTGGGGAAGGTAGTGAAATTCACTAAACAGTCCGTCCCGAGAAATCTAAATATTTATTACGACCAATTATTGAGGGCCCCGCAATATGCATTTGTATTTGGCGAGGCTCGTCTCATTTTTTTGAAAGGATAAACCTACAGTGACTACATTTTTTCTATTATGTTTGTCTCTAAAAATGAAAGAAGAAAATATACGCTAATTAAATTATATGCTTGGCCAGCTCCGGCCTCTTATTAATTATTAGACTACAAAAGATGTTAATGGAAAATTGCACTCGAATTTGTAAGGCGGGGAATTATTTCGTACCTTATTCCATGAGCGAACGTGCCTTTTAAAAATATGCATACAAGATTGATAAAATGCTAAACTCACGCTAAACGTTCTCCAAGTTGAACTTAAACTAACTCGTTTTTAATGAGATTAATGGAATTAACTACTAGAGGATGTTATTAATGGGGTTCAAACATTGTCCTATAAACTGCCTAATGGAATCCGATAGAGTTAAAACTCAAATGATTAAAGCTATGTTGCATTTGGCAAGGTTAGAAGCAGTCTGCCCTATATGTACAAAATATGACTAGAGATGAAGTCTAATTATCGATATACTAACTACTTGTGCATTCCACAAATTACATAACTATATCATGTATACAACTAAACAACTATAGATCACAGTATTAAACAAACTAATTTTCAATTAAGTACAAACTACCTAATGCATTTTCATTGAGTTATAAACCAAAAAAAACTACACAAATCCACTAACATTTTATAAAACTACAAGTACAAAACCAAGTGATTAAACTCCTTCGCGCCTTTTATTTCATGCTCAACTCTACTGTTACATCAGTGTGAAATTCTAGTGTGTACCTGGATGTTGGACACAAGAAGGAAAGGGGGTCAGCATGAACAGTAGTAGCATACACAACAACAACAATAGGTTTGGCAACACAGCAAAACCAGCACAACCAAGAACGACAGTAGCAGGAATTTCAGGAGCAGATTAAAACCAAGAGGAAAAAGCAGTAGCTTGAAGAACAGTGCTTGCAAAATCAGCAGACAAAACAGACTGCTAAATGAAGCCCAGCAGTGCAAAAAGATCACAGGCAGAGGCAATAAAATAGTAATTTCTGATTTTTGAACATCTGAGCAGAAAACCAACTAAAGCTCTTTGTTGTGAAACCTAGCCTTAGAGTAGCAACATTCTGGAAAATTTCTCTCAACTACATAGCCTATGTTTTGCTTTTAAGGCTCTTGGGACCTTTTTCAAATTCCGGACTCTTTTGTTCTCCAAATCCTTTTAGTTCTAACTATGCTCTTTCTTTCTTCTATCTTTTTTTGGGTTCTGACCTCTTTTCTGATTTTTAAACTCTTGGTGTATGACCTCAAATCCCCTGGAATCCTTCCCTTTTATAGCCCAAAATGACTTCATTCTACAGCCTGTTAAAACCCATTAAACTGACCCCCCATGTTCTCTTTTCAGTTTTTCCACTGACAATTTAAAAGAAAAGTATTCCCTATGAGATTCCCCCTGACAACCCTCTTTTCCTTATTATAAAGGTTTATACTTTATTAATTTAAGCAAGTATGGGCAGCATGAGTATGTCCTGACAGCACATGTTGTCCATTCTACTTTAATTCATTAAAAACTACAATGCACATGCTGTCCAAGATCTAAAATGAGCAAACATGCTAGCAATCATTTCAAACTAAACTCTGGAATCTATATTAAAACTGCAGCTATAACCAATCCTTAGATGATTTTGATTCATCTAACAAACTACAAATAGTTATAATCAATTCTCAGTTGATTCAAACAATGCCTCAGTAAATGAAATTAAACAGCATGAGTCAGATTACTACCATTCCAAACTGAAACTAATTGACGACATATATCGAATCGACTACGTGAATTACAACACATACAATCAATAGCTAATGATCGGAATCGAACAGTATTAACAGGTGATTCAAATTGTACTGTCAAAAACAAAGAATTGCCCTGGAAACTAATTAATCGATCAAACTCATTCCAATCGATTATATAGTTTAAACACATACACTCATCAGTGAATAGAGAAAATTCGACCAAATAAAAGGTCCGGGCGAGGTGGACAGAATAGTCGACACAAGAATGAAAACAACTCAAATTGACATTTAAACACATAAACAAACATCAACAGACAACAACATGGACCTCACAAGGAGAAGAAATTACCTTAAGAAATTGAAGGTTAGACGACCCCATCTTGGACTCTGAATCGGACCTCTTTTGGGATTGAACGGACTTTAATCGAAGTGTTCTTAACTGAGAACACCTCGATTAAGGTCTATTAAAAACCCAACACTTCGTTTAATTGGACAAAACCCCAGGTTCTGGATTTCTAGGGTTCTTGGGGGTTGATTTGGGGTCCGAGATTTTCTGGTTAGATTCGAACCAAACCAAGCTTGGTTTGGTCACGAGGGTGGTCAGGGGAGTAACTGGTGTGGATTTGGGGTGGTTTGGCATAGGTTGGGGTTTGGCTCGAATCTTCAAATAAAGATTCGAGACGATGGGGGAAGATTTGAGACCAACGGTTTGCAGATCCGTGTCCAGGGGGTCGAGGTGCACTAGGGGTGTTAATCTGGTGGTCACCGGCATTATTGCCGCCGGGTTTATGGTGAGGGAAAGGAGGGGCAGCGCTAGGGTTCTTGAGGGTGTTTAGGAAAGAGATGATGATGGAGGAGGGGGGTCTGGCTTAGGGGGGCGTGGGGGTAAGGGATTGGGTTTATATAGTTAGGGGGAAACTTGATCTAGGCCGTTAGATCATCAAAAATCAATGGCTTGGATTGATAAACTCAAATGGAAATGACGCCGTATGGGTTAAATGAGACCGGCGGGTCTCTGGGTGAGACGGGTCAAGTTAAAGCGTGGGTATGGAGATGTGATCTTGGCCGTTGATCATTCTGAGATCAACGGCCCAGATCAAGCATGATCAAAACGACGTCGTCTGGACATCCCTGAGGTCAGCTGATCTGGACCGGGCAAGACAATGCTTTGGGCCTGATTTGAGTCCAATTTGAACGGCCCAATTCCAATTTCAAACTTATTTCTTTTCTTTTTCTATTTCTAATTAAAATCCGAATTTACAAAAAATCCTAAAAATAAAAATATAAAAATATAAAATTACAATTATATCACAAGACATTAATTGATTCTTTAGTAATAATTAACACACAATATCATATATTAATTAAACAAAAATCAACCTTTAAACGGTAGAATGACAAAATTACCAAAGATAATATTTTTGTGATTTTTTTATTCATTCAAAACCAAATACGATTTAATTAATTCCTAATAGTAGAACAAAATCCTAAATTTACACGCGACATATATTTTTGTATTTTTAATTGATAAAACTAAACAATCACAGATAAAAACTACAAATAACTATCAAAATGCCACGCAAATTCACAAAATTATACACAAAGACAATTTATTATTTTTTTTTCGATTTCTTTTGGAGTAATTGTCGTGTAAACAAAAATCACGTGCTCACAATGCCAACTCTAAGTCATGAACATGGTAATTCTTCCCATGAACCTTCAACTGCCGCGATGCATATGCAATCACCCTGCCATCTTGCATCAATACCACACCAAGTCCAATAAGCAATGCATCAAAATATGTTGTATAAGATCCTGAACATGTGGGCAACACCAACACTGGTGTCGTGGTCAAAGTAGTCTTGAGCTTCTGAAAGCTCGCCTCACACTCGTCTGACCATCTGAATGGGGTACCCTTCTGGGTCAACCTGGTCAACAGGGCTGCTATAGATGAGAACCCCTCCACAAACCAACGGTAATAACCCACCAAACCCAAGAAACTCCGGATCTCCATAGCTGAAGTGGGTATAGGCCACTTCTGAACTGCCTCAATTTTCTTAGAATCCACCTGAATGCCCTCTACTGATACGACGTGCCCCAAGAAAGTGACTGAGTCCAACCAAAACTCGCATTTTGAAAAATTACCATATAATTGGTTATCTCTCAGAGTCTGAAGTACAATCCGAAGATGTTGCGCATGCTCCTCTCTACTGCAGGAGTAGATCAGGATATCATCAATAAACACAATCACAAAGGAATTCAAATAGGTCTTGAACACCAGGTTCATCAATTCCATAAATGCTGCCGGGGCATTTGTCAGCCCAAATAATATTACTAGAAAATCATAATGCCCATACCGAGTCTGAAAAGCTGTCTTAGAGACATCGGATGCCCTAATCTTCAACTGATGGTAGCCGGACCTCAAATCAATCTTTGAAAATACCTTGGCACACTAAAGCTAATCAAATAAGTAATCAATCATCGGTAATGGATACTTGTTCTTGATGGTGACTCTGTCAACTACCGATAATCGATGCAGATCCTCATCGATCCATCTTTCTTCTTCACAAACAACACGGGCACACTCCAAGGCGAGACACTAGGTCTAATGATGCCCTTATCAATAAAATCTTGAAACTGTTCCTTCAATTCTTTCAACTCTGGTGGGGCTATACAGTATGGCGGAATGGAAATGGGCTGAGTGCCTGAAGCCAAATCAATACAGAAGTCAGTATCCATGTAGGGTGGCATCCTCAATAGGTTTGCACGAAACACCTCTGGAAACTCTAGAACAACTAGTACTGAATCTATGGAAGGAACCTCTGCACTAGAATCGCGAACATAAGCCAAATAAGATAGACACTCCTTCTTGACTATATACTGAGCCTTCACATAAGAGATAACCCTACAAGTACAATGACCAAGAGTCCCTCTCCACTCTAATCGAGGCTACCCTGGCAAGGCTAAGGTCACCATCTTGGCATGACAATCCAATATAGCATGATAAGGTGACAACCAGTCCATACCCAAGATAACATCAAAATCTACCATATCAAGAAGTAGAAGATCTACACTAGTCTCAAGACTCCCAATGTTAAACACACATGAACGATAAACACGATCTACAACGATGACATCTCCCACAGGTGTAGACACATACATAGGAGCACTCAAAGAATCACAAGGTACAACCAAATATGAAGCAAAATAGGATGACACATAGGAATAAGTAGAACCTGGATCAAATAGAACTGAAGCATCTCTACTACAAACTAAAACAGTACCTGTGATAACAACGTCAGATGACTCAGCCTCAGGCCTGGCTGGAAAAGCATAACATCGGGGCTGGGCCCCACCACTCTGAGCTAGATCTCTAGAACGGGCCCTAGCTAGCTGGCCTCCACCTCTAGCAGTCTGACCTCCATCTCTAATGGCCTGACCTCCACCTCTAGCTTCCTGACCCCTACCTCTAGCTTGCTGAGTGGGCAGTGAAGCACCCGATGCCGGGACCATGGCATGAGAACCCTAATGTTGTGAGCTATTCGATGCCCGAGGGCAAAATCTAGCAATGTGCCTTGGATCACCACAAGTATAACAGGACCTCGGCTGTTGTGACTGCTGACCTTGAAACTGACCCTGTCGACCTGAGTAATCACCTGAAAGCTCTGGAGCGGAGGTTCACTAATAGGAGCTGGTGGCGCACTGTAGGCTAGCTGTTCGGAATAAGACATATGAGGGCCACAACCACCTGAAGCACTGTGGGATATCTGGAGTGCTGAATGAAATAGCATGGGAGGATGGTCTCTGCCATAATGATGAGGCCTCTTGTCGGACCCCTAACCTCCCCCCTATGCAAGAACCATCTCAACTCGTCTGGTGACATTAGCAGTTGACTGAAAAGAAATCTCACTCCCGGTCTCCTTGGCCATCTGTAAATTGATTAGGTTAAACGAGTCCATAAATAAACCTCCCCACCCCCTCTCTCTTGGTAGGAAGCAGAAGAATATCATGATGGGCCAGATCCACAAAACGGGTCTCATATTGAGTGACTAACATACTGCCCTGTTGGAGACGCTCGAACTGCTTGCGAAATCCTCTCTTAGTATGACAGAAAGGAACTTCTCAAGAAATATCTGAGAGAACTGGTCCCAAGTAAGAGCAGGTGACCCAGTTGGTCTGGTCGATACAAAATCCTTCCACCATCTCTTGACGGAACCCATTATCTGAAACATAGCAAAATCGACCCCATTGGTCTCAACTATCCCCATGTTTTGCAGGACCTCATGGCAGCAGTCAAGATAATCTCGTGGGTCCTCAGAAGCTGCACCACTGAAGTGAACTGGAAGAGTTTGGTAAACTTGTCCAATGTCAATAAGCCCTCAAAAGACATGGATGGCCCATCACCAGCCTAGTTCAGCCTGGCCTTAGGCTGGCCTCACCAGGCTAAAGCCTGGTTGAGCTGGCTTTTGCCTGGCCTCTCCTTTTCACTGTTCTCGCGCACACTTTCAATGTTTCAGTATCCCTTTTGCTCTACTTTCATCTCCAATTCACCTACACATAAAATAGACTCTATTACGCACAAATAAAGTGTAATTTATCATTAAAGCATGTAAAATTCAAGGTACATAATGCACTAAACTAAGGAATTATAACCACACATCAATACCCCACATTTAAACATTGCTCATCCTCGAGCAATCAAATAACACTTATAGACACGACCTTTTTAAACAATTCTCCTAACTCATCACATCAAGAATCTTTAAAATAGACTAAGAACAAGGGTGTAACATCTCCATCTCAAGAGTTGACTCGCAAGTACCATGCATTATTCACCACCCACTCACTTACTCTAATCATAGAGGTCAATGATATTACCTTTCCTTCATGAATCAAGTGCCCTCATAATACAAAGGAGAGTAGTTCCACACACACAATAACATTTAAGAACAATTCGGAACTCAAGGTATAAAGGATTCACTCACTCTCAGAAATAATATTCATATGCTACAAAAGATGCACCATAGGCTTGCTCGTAGTGTACTACTCTACTAATCGAGCTCATTCATTCTAGGATCAAGTAGGCCTTTATTTGGTTGTAATGTAGGCTGCGGGATAAGTAGGATACATTCGGATATAAGAGTGACTACACCTCCCTAAGTACTTTAATACATATACTTTAACATTCAAGCCCATACTTATGTAAAACCATAACTCCACCTTCACATCAATATATATTAACTCCATACTTCTTTAAGCATACTTACATCAAGCATCACTACTTAACAAGGAATTTTTTTCCGCAACAATACAACTATTTTTTTTTTCCAATTCAAGTGGCTCTTATTTTTTTGTCAACACAGTGCACCTTTCTCCTTATTTCATTAGTTCCACTCAAAAACCAAACCAACCACCGCACACTTTAACTTTTATAAAGTTCATTACAATTCAAGTGCTTATGAGAGGTGAAAAGGTTAAAATAGATGGTTAATTCAAAGAAAGATGTAAGGCTTGTAATGTGGTTGCCAAAGAAACAAGATTACATGCTCAAAGGGGTTAACTAAGTTACATAACAATTAGGTGGGTAAAATATACTTATCTAGCTCAACAAAGAAACTCCTATATCACTCCCAAGACTGAACAAACTACTATTTCGCTTTGCAAACACACGGGGCAAGTTCTAGACATTAAATGCAATGCACAGAATACAACAAACCTCACACGCACATGGCACATGACTCACTCAATATTGGATCATCAAGACACTCTAGTCAAAGCAGTTAAGCAAATTAAGGTCATACAATTTAATGTACTTCTACAAGAGTCAACAATTGAGCCTAAGCGTCACAACCATAGTACTCACTATTCTCAAGGAATCACAAAGTCAAGAGATATCGCTGCGATTCAATTCATATCACACTAGCTCCTATTCCCTAAAAAAAACTAACTACACCCGATTCAAACAAAACCTTTGGAAAAGAACCACGACACAAAGAAAAACCAACGGAGAATTACTACATTACCTACAAAGAAAATCTTTTTATCTTTTTTTCTTTAGACTTAAATCCCTCAAGAAAATTATCTAGGATATCCATCGTCTAGAAAAGTCAAATTTTTTTTCGTTTTTCTAAAATATAATAATAAAATTAATTAAACAAACACAATTAAAATAGCATAGAAAATCACCCAGACAATATCCTCACCCCACACTTAAAATTGTACATTGTCCACAATGTACACCATACTAAAAAGAGGGTAAAAGAAACTCCCTGGTAGGCCAAAGGCCGAAGCACTAGCAGCTCATGGGGTACTCAGACTTCTCCCAGACTTGGTCCTTCGTGCGAGTACCTCACACTTAGTTCCAACCATCTGGTTTGCTGTTGCATCCTTTCAATAACTTTGCTTTCCATGCTCCTAGAAAATAAAAAATCGACACTACAAAAATAATATAATTAGAAAAATAGTAAAATAAAAATAAAAGAAAGCAGTAAAGCTGGGTTGCCTCCCAACAAGCGCTTGATTTAACGTTGCGGCACGACGTAAATCACTTTCTTCCCCCACTTCAAACTTATGAATTGGACCCTAAGTTTTGATTCCTCTCTATGATTATGCTCTTGGGGAGATACAAATGTTGCGAGCTAAAAATTTTAGAATATAGGGCTCGTCTACCTCTTTCTTTGACTCTTGCATTAGCTCATACAGATCAATTTTCATTTCACCATCCGAACATAATGTAGAGAAGTGTTTGAAATGAGGTCTAACCCACTCAAATACATGAACTTCAAGATTTTTAACCTCCTCAACACCAATCACACTAGAGCCAACTAAATTTATATCTTCAACGTCCCTGGTTGACTCTAGTATTACTTCTTCAACATCGGCATCCTCAAATTCTAGTTGGTTAGAGTGTTGGGGTTCTACTTTGGATCCTTCCATTGACACCTCAATTTTCATCTCTAATAAACACTGCTCCTGGCTACTATCCATAATATTGGCATATTGAGCATCAAAAACTTCAACTAGTTGACTCACTTGAGCCTCCAAGTTGCCAATAGTTGCATCTTGCCTTTGTACACGCAGTTTTATCTCATCATATTGTTCCACAAGGTAGTTTAGCGTATCCTCGATCTTTTTCAGGTCATCATCCCTGGGTTCTTTGTTCCTATTAGCTTCACAAGAAAAAGAAGAACCATCAAAGTAAGGGGTTGGGGGAAGATAAGAAATATAAGCACAACCATGAAAGTGACCATCTAGACCACCACACATATCATACACATTCCACACATAAGATTGAGTTAGTGCACATAACTCGCTCTCTGGAATATTTGATAATTTTGCCCTGGGTGGTTTCCTCCACAATATGCATAAGGAGGATCAAAAGTAGAATTACCAACATCAAACTCTCATAATTCCAAGATGTTATGTCTCTCAAGTCAAAAATAAAAATAAACAAAAAATAATCAAATACAAGAAAACAAAAATAAAAGTTCAAACTTGCAACCTAGAAATATGTACACCTACAACTATACCGTTAGTTCCCCGGCAACGGCGCCAAAATTTGATCACGCCCAATTATGCCTTATAACAAGGACTAAGCGGTCGTTGCAAATATAATCCGATTTACGAGTCCGAAGTCGAATCCCACAGAGAACTAAGGCTTAGCCAACTGTTCAATATTGCTAAGAAGACAAGCTCGAATAATTCTTATGTTATAAATATTAAGATTCTTGTATCTAATTAACTAACAAATTAAATTAGTAGATTAACAACTAGGGATACTAAGGGTTGGAGACAAGATTATGGAGGTCTAGAGTTATGATTTCCCCTATTGTCGGAATGCTTTTCGCTGCGTTTTCTATAAATTTGCCTAAGTCTTCTCTACCGATCATGAGCATTCGGACTATCGTAACTCTCTCCCGAGTAATTATCATAATTTACTAGACATATTATTCCGAATTACGCTAGCTGTCATTAAGTACGGCTCACTCGGACTGCACCAAGATTTCGTTATCCCAAATCCCTCCTTTAAACCCTCCGTATTGATCCCTCATATACGTTAGGAGTGATGTTTTTCAACAACTACGTAAATATGCACTCTCTCCCGAGTAACACACACTAAATAGGCATAGTTGATTCTTCAACCAACCACAATAATAACGTAGTTGAACAAATAGAGAAAATACTACAACAAATCTATATTAATGTAACATGAAAATCATCCTCCAAAAGGTTTCATCAAAACCCTACATAACAAATTAGCTATTCATAATAGTATGCAAAACTACAATACTAGAATTCATAACCAATAATGAAAATAGGAAGAAGGAAGTGAAAAACTCGTAGAAGAATTCTCCGCCTTGCTCCTAGTGTGTTCTTGCCTCCTTAGGTCAAATCTCCTGTCTCCAAGATGGCTCCGTGCTCTTCCTAGGTCTAAAGTGTGTCCAAACTCGATCTTCTCCCTCAAAAGTGGCATTTTCAGGTCTATTTATATGTGTAGGAAAAGACCTAAAGGTGTAAGCCAAGTCCTAGTCAAACCAGGCGACGAATAAGGTCTTCAGAACTTGGACTGGACCTGGCCTTAGGTTGGCCTCGCTAGGCTAAAGGCCTCACCAGGCTAAAGCCTAGTTGAGCTGGCTTTTGCCTGGCCTCTCCTTTGCATTGTTCTCGCGCACACTTGCAACGTTTAAGTATCCCTTTTACTCTACTTTCCTCACCAATTCACCTACACATAAAATAGAGTCCATTATGCGCAAATAAAGTGTAATTTATCATTAAAGCATGTAAAATGCAAGGCAAATAATGCACGAAACTATGGAATTATAGCCACACATCATCAGCTATTTGATCAGTCGCAGATGTCGCATTTGCGACCTGGGGTTCGCAAATGCGAACCCCACAAATGTGAACCCTGCAAACGCGAACAAACAGTCGCAAAAACAAAGTCCTCCCATTTCTGCTTTCATCGCATTTGCGATGATTTGTTTGCAAATGCGAACATTGATCTTTCGCATTTGCGACCAGATTGATCGCAAATGCGACCAAGCCTACCCCAGCCCCACTTCGCAAATGTGAAGTATTGTTCGCAAATGCGAACTTGGGGTGCTACAGCTACTCCTCGCAAATGCTAGGAGTTTCTCGCAAATGCGAACCTAATGGAGGTCGCAAATGCGAAGCTTGACCTCGAAATTGCGAGGTCTGAGGCCTGAACCAGAACTGAAACACACCAGCACTTCTCTTAAGTCCAAAATTCACTCCGTAGCCTATCTGAAACTCACCCGAGCCCTCGGGGCTTTAAACCAAATATGCACGCAAGTCTAAAACATCATACGAACTTGCTCGCGCGATCAAATCGTCAAAATAACACCTAGAACTATGAATTGAGCATCAAATGAAAGAAAATTTTCCAGAAAACTCATGAGCTTCTATTTTCACAACCGCACGTCCGCATCACGTCAAACCAACTCCGTTTCTCACCAAATTTGAGAGACAAGTCATAAATATTGTAATGGACCTATATCGGGTCCCGAAACTAAAATACGGGCCCGATATAAATAAATTCAAACATTGGTCAAACTTTCAAAGTCATTAAGTTTTTAAACTTTCAAATTTCAATAAAATGCGATAACTCAAGCTAGAGACCTCCGAATTCGATTCCGGGCATACGCCCAAGTCCCAAATCATGATACGGACCCACACGAACCGTCAAAATACGAATTCGGGTCCGTTTTCTCCAAATATTGACCGGAGTCAACTCAAATAGATTTTAAGGCAAAAATTTCGTATTTTCTCAGTTTTAACATAAAAGTTTTCCGAAAAAGACTCCCGGACTGTGTACGCAAATCGAGAAGGGCTAAGATAAGGTATTTAAGGCTTCAAAGCATAGAATTAAGTTCTAAAACACAAGATGCCCTATCAGGTCATCATACTTGGTGACCTCAGGTTGGAATTTTATAACTAATAACGAAAAGCGGGGAAGTCCTTTATCCTATTCATCTTGAAAAAAAATTCTCGGTACAGAAAAATTATTATATGTACTTTTATATTGTAGAGTTACTGCAATATACGACTTTTCTTCTTAAGAATTTAATCCCATGCCAATTAGGGACTCCTCTTGATTCATGTACCAACTATATATATTCATGCTAATTTGACTCTCACTTGATTAACGCACACATCTCTCTCTAGTTTCTTATAAATCACCACGTGATTTCGTAAATTTTCTTTCTTACGGTAGATGGCTCGTTTTTGTAAATATATTCCGACGCTTGAATGGATTAAACAACCGAGAAAATAGTATATGGACCCTCCACATGGGCTGCTTTGTTAACGTAGGCAGTTTCTTTCACGCAAGTGACTTTTCCGAAAAGTTAGGTCTAGGGATAGTTTTATTACCCCGTCTCTTTTTTTTACACAGGGTATAATTTGGTAATGACTTGAATTATTAATGTAATCATATTTTAATTTGGAGGGATAATACATACAGACCCGTCAATTATTGCGCGCTGTGTCTGTTCTTAATTATCGGTAGACAGTAAAGTCATATACAGTGGCGAAGCCACATGGTTATAAGGTTGTCAACTGATCATCCTTGGTAGAAAAATTATACTGTATATATAGATAAAATATTACTTTTTAGAGGTATATAACACATATTGAACACCCTTTGTCGAATTTTTTTTTCACTTTTTTTAAATTTGAACACCCTTGAAGAAATTTCGTCATATATATACACACACAGGATGTTTACCACAAAAGTGTCTAACGGCTGTATGATTGAACGAGGCTTATCGAATATGTTTTTGCGAATATGATTGCACTAAATATTTATCCAGACAATGGTTGAACATTTGATAAATTTCTCGAAGATTCTCAAGGCGTGCAAGTGCTTAGGAAATTTTTTGTGGTTGAGGTTTTTGAAAGATTTGAGAAGATGATATATATATCGGTTGGTTTTGCTCAAATCTTGTCGGAGATGCCATTTATCCAGTGGACAAGTCGCCGGAGTTGGGAAGGGTGGACTTTGTCGTTAGAAGTGGTTTTTTGTCGAACAAAAGCTGAATATCTCATTTGATAAGCTATTCACCTTCTATACATGATAACTAATCAACATTTTAGTATGAAATAATTCTCGAAACTCACTAATAGCTATAACCAAACGTGGAATAAAATAATCTGCATATTCTACCAACCGAACGGCGACATTTTTGGGTTTAAGCACAGTGCATAAGGTTTCCATTATTTGGGAATGTAACGTACTAGTACACGTTTTAAAAAAGTTAAACTTAACTTTCATCAAACTACTGCTCATCTGAGGATGAATAATGAGCATTATTAACTGCATGCGGAATAATTAATTCCAAACTCAGGCATCTTGATATTTGGTCAAAGACAACTGCTTGATGAATTGCACGACAACTTCAACAGAGTTGTTAGCAGCAAGGGTGATGAAGGTGGCGGCCTCGTTCTCGGAGTCGCCGCCGCCGGCCAAGTCGGAGAGGGCACGGATAACGATGTAAGGTGTCTTCTGCTGGTAGCAAATGAGAGCCACTGCTGCACTTTCCATTTCCACAGGGCTCACATCAAATTTGTTGTAGATGAAGCTCCTGTATGCTGCATTGTCTAAGTATATGCTTGCACTTGTTCCTCTGTGTACTCTTGCTACCTTTGGTGTATGACTCAAGCATGTTTTTGCGTCTATACACTCTTGTAGTTTCAATCCCTATATAGTTTACATAAACATTACATTGCAATATGTCTTAGAGTGTTAATTTCACTAATTAGTGGATTAGATCAACACAATATTTTTAAAATAAAATATAAACACTTAAAAACTGTAGGAGAAATACTGTAAATTGCAATTGTCATGTCAATATAGTTAAAAAATATTTTTTTAAATATTTGTCAAAGTTCATGTAAAGTAACATAATTTGAGACGGATGGAGTATCTTAATTATTGCAGACACGAGTTAGTATATAAGATGAAATAGGGTTATATATCTTTACGTCCACTTCAAATGTATCTAATATACCTAAAAAAAAATGACATCAATAATAATTATTTCCAATATATTGAGAGGAGGGACGTCGGTGTTGTTAGAAAATAATAATCAAAATTGGCTTTGAGGCGTGAAAATCGACTGTCCTTAAAGAGTTATCGTCTGTATACTAATTTAGGAAAAATACAAAACAATTCTCTTCAAGATACAACAAAGCCTGCAATAACATTTGTGATTTTCTATTCCATTTCGTTGGAATTCTTGTGTATTTATATGCAACCAACAGACCCTTTCAGAAAAGATGTCTTGTTTCACAAACAGACACGACTATTTATTCGAATTTTGAATTTAAAATTCAAATAAATTTGATTTTTCTGTTAAAAATAATTAACTTTAGGATCTCGTGCCTGTTGAGTCAATTTCGTGCCTGTTGAGTCAGTCTCGTGTCTATTGAGTCAATCTCGTGCCTGTTGAGTCAATCTCGTGCCTGTTATGTGCTATTTCATAATGGTCAGTTCCGAGGCTGACAGACACGGTACGAGTAAGGTCGGTCCCGGGGTGTTTCACATAACAGGCACGGAACTTCTTTCTTCCGATGTGGGAAGAATCCCACTTCCAACTTGCCAATAACAAACTATCTTACAATCCCCCACTAGTTTATTATTTCACTTCATAACACTTGTGAATAATTGAAAGTATCTTTACAGATTTGAACTTTCCTTTAGTGTAAGTATATTAAAGTTTTGACGAAGTTAATGGTATCTTAAGATTTGAACCACAAATCCTTGTGCCAAAACCGAAAATACCACACACACAGCGTTATCTAGTAGCTTAGAAAATCCAGTATTCGCTTTAGCACGTTTACGGCCATGTGCTCATCCTGAATTCATGAATATTTACAAGATCAACCCTTTAAATCTTGCTAGAAGCGGCACCACTTCAATATTCATATAGGTGGAATTAGTTACTATGTCCCTGTTACTCCAGACATTAATAATTCCATTAAGATTAATCAACCTCTTCATGTAACAGTATGCACTTTGGAGTTTGTCTTTATGCCCCTGTTATAACAAGCATTTAACAACTCCTTAACTCCTCATATAACAGTAAGTAGTACAATAGAATTAGGGCTCCTAAAGAGGAGATCAGTGCTTAAACAATACAAGTAACTTGTTATTACCCATTGAACTTATATTGTTAGAGTGTATACTAACTCAAAGTGGGGTTCCTATTCCTTGTATTTAATTTAAGGGTCTCAGCCCCATCCCTCCACAAGTTTGTTGTACTACATCTCTACCTAATGGCTTCGTAAGTGGATCAGCCAAATTCTTATTTGATCTCACATATATTATAGCTATAGCTCCATTTGTAATTAATTCTCTTATATAAGCATGTCTCAAGCTTATATGTCTCGATTTCCCATTATATATTTTATTGTGAGCAACACACATTGTAGTCTCACTATCACAGAATATGGAAATGGCTGGCATAGGTTGTGGCCACAACTTTATATCAAGTAACATATTCCTCAGCCATTCTGCTTCTTTTCCAGCAGCTGCTAATGCAATAAATTCAGATTCCATAGTAGAATGGGAAATACATGTTTGTTTCTTGGATGCCCAACTAATGGCTCCACCGCCTAGAGTAAATATCCATCCTGATGTGGATTTATTATCATTAACACTTGTAATCCAACTTGCATCAGAATATCCCTCTAATACATTAGGAAAACCATTATAGCAAATGCCTAAGTGCTTTGTATATTTTAAATATCCAAGTACTCTACTTATTGCTTTCCAATGATCATTACCTGGATTACTGGTAAACCTTGAAAGTTTACAAACAGCAAATGCAATGTCGGGTCTAGTGCAATGCATTGCATACATCATACTACCTATCGCACTTGCATACTCCAACTGTGCTACTGCTCTTCCAGTATTTGCAGTTAGCTTAACACTAGAATCATAAGGAGTATTATACCCCTTTATTCCTAAATGACTGAATTTAGTAAGGATTTTATCTATATAATGTGCTTGTGACAAAGTCACTTGCTTGTTATCTCTTTTGACCTTGATTCCCAAAATAGTATCAACTTCATTTAAATCCTTCATTTTAAAAACTGAGGTTAGATACTTCTTGGTCTCGGTAATTCCTTGTAGATTCGTACCAAAAATCAGCATGTCATCGACATATAAACAAATTATTACTCCATATTCTTTTGTAAATTTAGAGTAAATGCACTTGTCTGCATTATTATGTACGAATCCGGTTGATAGTATTACACTATCAAATCTTTCATGCCACTGTTTAGGCGCTTGTTTAAGACCATAAAGAGACTTTATCAATTTACAAACTTTCTTCTCGTTTCCCGGAAGAACAAAACCTTCAGGTTGTTGCATATATATTTCTTCACTAAGGTTCCCATTTAAAAAGGCTGTTTTAACATCCATTTGATGTACGTAAAGATCATAGATAGAGGCCAAGGATAAAAGGACTCTAATGGATGTTATTCTTGCAACAGGAGCATATGTATCAAAATAGTCTATGCCTTCCTTTTGAGTGAAACCTTTTGCAACTAATCTTGCTTTGAAGGTTTGGACAGAACCATCTGTATTGTACTTTCTCCTAAAGACCCACTTACAACCTATAGGTTTTGATCCAAGAGGAAGATCAACCAAAACCCAAGTGTTGTTGGATATAATTGAGTCCATTTCATCATTAATGGCCTCTTTCCAAAAAGCAGCGTCTCTAGAAGACATTGCTTCTTGAAACGTCTTTGGGTCTTCTTCAACATTTAATACAATTGGAATTTGATTACAAACGTTTGTCCTATCTCCTTCAACAAGAAATACTATAGATTGTGAAGAAATAAAATCAGAACCAAGATGTTTTTCCTTTCTTATTCTTTGGCTTTTCCTTGGTTCTATCTGCATATCATCACTTCTTTCCTTAGTTTTAATAATTTCAGGAAGCGACAATTTATTAGCATCAATACGTTTTCCATTTATTTCAGTCATTTCATCAACATTGTCATTTATAAATCTATTTTCAATAAATTCAACATGTATAGATTCTATAATGACATTAGATTCTAGATCTAGCAGTCTATAAGCTTTGGAGTGTTGTGCATATCCTACAAAAACACTTTTAATTCCTCTAGGACCCAATTTTGTTCTTTGATGGTCAGGTACTCTATAATAGGATATACACCCCCACACTTTAAAATAATTTAAATTTGGTTTTCTACCATTCCAAAGCTCATAAGGCGAAATATGCATACTTTTTGAAGGTACTCTATTTAAAATATAACATGCAGTTAGTAGTGCTTCACCCCATAAATTATGTGGCAGATGTGCATTAAGTAACATAGCATTAACCATATCCACCAAAGTTCTATTTTTTCTTTCCGCTAACCCATTTTGTTGAGGAGTATAAGGGGCACTCATTTGATGTATTAGGCCATGCTCTTCACAGAACTTATTAAATTCGTTAGGAAAATATTCTCCGCCTCTATCACTTCGAATAATTTTAATTTTCCTACTCCTTTGATTTTCCACAACAGACTTGTATTCTTTAAACTTTTGAAAAGCTTCGTCCTTAGTTCTAAGTAGGTAAACATATGTAAATCTAGAGAAGTCGTCTATAAAAGTAATAAAATATCTTTTGCCTCCTCTAGTTAATTCTCCATTTAATTCACACAAGTCTGAATGTATTAAATCTAATAGTTCTGTGGATCTTTCAACTTTACGAAATGGTTTCTTAGTCATCTTTGCTTGTATGCAAATTTCACATTTTATATGTTGAGTTTTACATGAGATATAACCATTTTTGGACATATAATTCAAGGAGCCAAAATTTAAATGTCCTAGTCTAGCATGCCATAAACAAGAATCAGACTCAACGATGTAAGCAGAAACATAATTTATTTCATTAATACTCAATTTGAACATGCCGTTACAGTTATAGCCTTTTCCAACAAAAACTCCATTCTTAGACACTATTACATGATCAGACTCAATAACTATCTTGACGCCTTTCTTTGACAGCAAAGCAGTGGACATTAAGTTTTTCTTCATATCAGGAACATGATACACATTCAGTAACGTCAACTTCTGGCCAGATGTGAAGTTAATCTCAATACTTCCTTTTCCAGCAACATCTGCCGCAACATGGTTTCCCATCAAGACTTGTTCAGAATCCTGCACTTCTGCATATGTCTTGAACATCTTCTTGTCATAACAGACATGAATAGTAGCACCCGAATCTAGCCACCAGTCTTGAGTATTTGTAGCAGCGGTAGCCACATTCAACTCTGTGACCATACCAATTTGCATTGCGGAAACCATGGCAACCAGTCCTTGGGCAGAATTTTCCACTACGTTTGCCTTTTCAGAATTTCCAGATTTTTTAATCTTTCCAGACTTTTCGGTATTGCCTGCATTGAAATTTATTCCTGCCTTTCTATATCTGCAGTCCCGAATCATATGGCCTTTCTTTCCACAATGATGACAACTAAAGTTCTTTCTCTTTTTAAAAGAAGACTTTTTGGAAACTTTCAGATGTTTGTTCCCACTTCCTGAATCATTCTGACTGACAAAATTGACTGCGGAACTCGAAGGCTGACTAATAGCATCACGAGCACGAGTCTCACTTTCAATTTGAATGTGAGTACGAAATTGTTCCACAGTCATTTTATCCATAGAATGTAGGATTTTCTTTCTATAGTCATTCCAAGAGGAAGGCAATTTCGAAAGAATAGCACCTATTTGAAGTGCATCAGGAATTTTAACTTCAAGATCACTTAGTTTTGATACTAAGATTTGCAGTTCATGAATCTGATCCATTATAGGCCTAGTATCAAATATTTTAAATTCAAAGTACTGTAGAGCCAGGAATTTGTCAATACCTCGTTTTTCATTCTGGTATGCAGTTTGTAGAGCAGTCCGAATCTCTCTTGGCGACTTCAGATTGCAGTAAAGATCATAGATTCGATCTGTCAAAGTATTCATAATATGGCCGCGACACAACAGTTCATCATGTTCTCGTTTCTTCCTTTCTTCCTTGACTACGTCAGAATCTTCTGATGTGGGCTCTGGCATCGAAGGCAAGGCAGAATCAAGAACATAGTAGATATTGAGAGCGGACAACAAGAATATCATCTTGTCTCTCCAACGGGTAAAGTTCATTCCATCAAAGCGATCAAGTTTGATGAACTCCTTCGGATTCTCAACAACAGACATCAATTTGTCCATAGCAGTATAACTCTTTAAGATTGTTAGAAAATAATAATCAAAATTGGCTTTGAGGCATGAAAATCGAATGTCCTTAAAGAGTTATCGCCTGTATACTACTTTAGGGAAAATACAAAACAATTCTCTTCAGGATACAACAAAGCCTGCAATAACACTTGTGATTTTCTATTCCATTTCGTTGGAATTCTTGTGTATTTATAGGCAACCAACAGACCCTTTCAGAAAAGATGTCTTGTTTCACAAACAGACACGACTATTTATTCGAATTTTGAATTTAAAATTCAAATAAATTTGATTTTTCTGTTAAAAATAATTAACTTTAGGATCTCGTGCCTGTTGAGTCAATTTCATGCCTGTTGAGTCAGTCTCGTGCCTATTGAGTCAATCTCGTGCCTGTTGAGTCAATCTCGTGCCTGTTATGTGCTATTTCATAATGATCAGTTCCGAGGCTAACAGGCACGGTACGAGTAAAGTCGGTCCTGGGATGTTTCACATAACAGGCACGAAACTTCTTTTTTCCGATGTGGGAAGAATCCCACTTCCAACTTGCCAATAACAAACTATCTTACAGGTGTTTGAGGGTAGGGGTGGGGGTGGGGTTAGTTAGTCAACTAAAGTATTTATCATGCATTAAAGACTAATCAAGCCCCATAAGGGCCCTCTCTTTTTCATTACTCTCTAATATTAACGAATACAAAATCCTTTCAGATTTTTTCTACGCTACAACGAAATAACAAACGCTAAATGTCTAGTTTTTGCCTTTTTTTCTATATATAAGCCGTCTTGTAATGATGGGGGGTTTGGCATCGACCCCTACCATGTAGATTAATAACCAAAAGCTAAAGATATGAAGGAGGGGGACATAAAACCTAACCTCCTCAGAATATAAAAAAGAATTGGACATACCCAACTCTTTAAAATAAGCTTGCAAAAATCCGATGCTATGAAATGTAAAACAAGGTGGAGAGTATACATTAAACAACAAAAAAGTCCTCCCCATAGTGCATGTTAATGCTACGCCTAGGACAAAAATCAACAAAATAGTTAACTTAGTCATTATAGTTTTGGAGGCTCTTATTCTGAAGCTTGCTAATTGATCCTTATCCATAAAGCATAGACCTCTAGCTTGACTTAGAAGTTCATAAGCACAGAAATACCATTTAGTACTGGTTCTTTCTGATCCTTCTTTAGCCAGTGCATCTGCGACCCTATTAGCCTCTCTATAGCAATATGTGACGTGGAATGCCTCAAAGTTTATCATATTTTTTGAATTTCCTCTACGTTGTGTCTTAAATTCCAAGGAGGTTTTATCTTCCCATTAATCCAGTTGACCACCAACAAGGAATCTAATTCGACACAGATCTTGTCAATTCTTTGATCCTTGCACCATTTAAGGCCAACAAATAAAGCTAGTGATTCTGCAGCATTATTAGTCTGTTGCAAATGCAGCTATCACCTCCCATTGGTGTCCCCTAATAACGCCTCCACCACCACTTTTACCTGAATTACCTTTAGAGCATCCATCAATATTAAGTTTAAACATACCAGGCTGAGAGAGTTTCCATGTGGCACGAATGATATTCAGCTTTGGCTTAGTCGTTTCACAAATGGACAAGAGTTTCTTCCAATTGGAGGCTACATCAATCTGGCTAAACTGTTTGTGAATGATTATAGTGGCATCATGGCAAATGGAATGTGCTACCTTAGGGATGTAGATTCTTTCTTGATCATACTTTTTCCTGCACCTTGCCTTCCAGATATGCCAATTAATTAGAAGGGGAATAACCTATAGCATAAGTTTTGGGATAGGATTCTGAAAGTTAGCAAACCACCATCCTAGTATGGAATGTCTAATTTCTCCTCCAGAGTCATTAATTCCAAATTGATTTCTAAAGGCATTCCAAATATTCTTGCTGAGATTGCTTTTTCTGAAAATATGTTCCACATCCTCACTCGTAGGATTATCACAACAGTCACATCTAGAGGGATAAAAGTAACCAAGCTTCTTGATATTATCATCAGTAGGGAGTCTATTATTTAATAACTTCCAATTGAAGAAAGAAATTTTAAAAGGAATAACATTGTGCCAGAGGTTTTTGTTAACAAAAGTAATGCCTTGTTTCTGTCTCAAAATATTCCAAGCAGATGAGCACGTAAATTCTCCATCAGTGGACTCAGTCCATATTGCCTGATCAGATCCATGTGATATGTCAAATTTGATCCCTTTGATATGTTTGGTTAGATGATGTGGCAAGCACCGGGATAGCTTAGCAATGTCCCATTTATTGTCAGATATGACCTCCGCTACTGTGACTTTATGGGGTACATCACAATTACAAATATTAGCAATGGCTCCCAAACCCGTCCAGTTATCCCAAAGGAAAGAAGAATTGCCCCTTTGGATCCTCCATAAAATATTATGCTCTTTGTCTTTTTTGATATCCATCAAACTTCTCCAAGGTCCAGATTGCTTGGCTTTTCCTTTTCTAGCAACTGGATGTAATCTACTACAATATTTAACCTTAAGAAAAGAAGACCACAGAGAATGTTGTGTCCTGAATAGGCACCACAATTTAGCTATAAAAGATCTGGAGATGTCGTATAACTTCCTGAAGCCGAATCCTCCCTCCTCAGTGGGTAGCATAGCTTATTCCATGTTACCCAATGGTATTTTGTATTACCTTCCTATTGTCCCTAAAAGTAATTTGCAAAATATTTCTCAAGAGTTTTAAATACAGCCTTTGGGGGGTGGAAAATAGAAAGAAGATGCATAGGAATAGCCGAGAGAACATGTTTGATCAATATGGCTTTGCCTCCGACAGAGAGGAATTGTCCTTGCCAATTTGTGATTCTTTGAATAATTTTGGAAATCATCCCAGAAAAATATTAGATCTTTTTCCTTCCATAATAAATTGGGCAACCTAAATATTCAAAAGGAAAATATTCCCTTTTAAATCTTAGGTGTCGTTTAATAATTCTAATCCTTTCCTCAGTACAAGTCTATCCCACAAGATAACAACTTTTCTTTGAATTCACCTTCTATCCCGATGATTTTTCATAATCTGTTAAAATGTTCTTAATCATTTTCAGGGACCTAATATTACCAGAGGTGAAAATGATAAGATCATCTGCATAGGCCAAATGATTAATCTGGGAGCCTTTCTTGTGCATAGAGAATCCTATGAAATCTTCATTGTCATGCAATGTATTCAGAGCTCTAGAAACAGCCTCAGTTGCAATAATAAATAAGGATGGGGACAAAAAATCCCCTTGCTTCAGCTCTCTTTCTGATTTAAAGAAACCATGCCTCTTTCCATTTATGATAATGGAATACCAAATATTAGCTATAAGATTCCAAACTGTATGGATCCATTGTTCGGAGAAACCCATTTTCCTCATAACTCCACATAAGAAAGTCCATGATAACCTGTCATAAGCTTTATTCATATCCAGTTTGATGACTACATTATTTCCTGTTTGCTTCTGGTTGATCCCACTGACAATTTCTTGTGCCAAGAGAATATTCTCCACAACGGCTCTCCCTCTGATGAATCCACTCTGATTATGAGATATAATATTAGGCAACAGTCTAGAGAGTCTATTGTTCAGGAGTTTACTAATAATTTTTTGGGTTACGTTGCTGAGACTTATAGGTCTGAGATCAGAGAAAGATTGAGGATTATCAACTTTAGGTATCAAAATAAGACAAGTATGTGCTATAAATTTGCTTATCTCTCTTCCATTTATCACTTCTAGAATCATATGATAAATGTCTTCCCCAATAATATTCCAATTATGTTGGAAAAATCTTCCATTGAAGCCATCTGAACCCCCTGCACTACTCGGATTAATGTCAAATACTGTCTGTTTAGCTTCATCCATAGTTGGAGTATTCATTAAGAAATTGTTGTCCTCATCAGAAATAAGCTTTGGAATTCTATCAATGAATCGTAAATCAGTTCTCTGATATTCTTGAGAGAAGATATTTTTCATAATAATCAATAGCAGCTTCCGATATATCATCTTCCCCCTCAATCCATTGGTTGCCCTCCCCTTTAATTCTATGTAAGTAAAGTCTTTTCCTTCTACCTTTTATCATTTTTTGGAAATAGCTAGAGTTGCTATCCCCTTCAAGATTCCATTTTAAGTGAGCTTTTTGTCTCCATAAAGAATTCACCTTCTTCATGTGTATAATATATTCCGCCTTGAGCTTGTTAATCTCAATCCTATCTGTATCATTGTCATCTATCTGGATTTCTGTTCTTTCTCATCAATCTTGCTTTCCATGTTCTTTGCCACATTAAAAATATTTCCAATAACAGCCTTAGACCATTGGCTTAAAGCTTTGCTAACTGCTTTAAGCTTTTGTTGAACTTTCCAGCAAGCACTTCCTTCTATATGTGTATTCCAAGTTTGTTTGACTATATCTTTGAATCTCTCTTGTTCAATCCAAAATTCTAAAAATCTGAAGTACTTGGGGTGATCCTCATCTCTTAGCTTGAATTGAAGGAGAAGTGGACAATGATCAGATCCAATTCTAGCAAGATGTTGTACATTTTATATATGGAACAACTCCTCCCATTCATTGTTTATCAAGAGTCTATCCAACCTCTTCCAAATCTTATTATACTTCTTTTTATGGTTATGACACCAAGTGAAGTTGTTTCCGGTGTATCATGCATCCACAAGCATACAATCATCCAAACATGTAATGAAAGGCATACTTTCCCTTATGTTAAAAGGATTGCCTCCTTTCTTCTCCTCTTGAGTTGTGATGGTATTAAAGTCTCCACAAACTGCCCATGGAACTACACCTGAAACAGCAAAATTTCCCATTTCATCCCATAACTCTTCCCTCTCATTGATAGTAGATTTAGCATACACAATAGAAATGTACATGGGTGAATTAATAGTATTATGCATAATCTTGCAATTGATAATTTGTTCTTCATTCTTCAAAATTTCACAATTGATATCACTATTCCAGAAGAGCCATATCTTGTTATTTGTATTGGAAAAGCAATCTGCCATGCCAAAACCCCTGATATAGCGGTTGATGTTGGATTCTCCCACAAATGGTTCTTGAATAGCCAATAATGAGATTTTGTGTCTTTTAATAAGTGAAGTGACCCTCTCAGTAGCAGCTTGGGATTTCATCCCTCTAATATTCCAATTTAGGACACTGATCATTGATACTTCTTTTTTGAGATTCTTTGGGATCTTTTTGGAAGATCTTTGATTTTGGTTGTATTCTTATTTTTGAAACTTCTTGGTGATAAATTCCCTTGTTGAACAACTTTGTTGATTTCTTTTTGAATTTCCTGATCTTCCCTTTGAGGGCCAGGAGTCTGGTTAAGAACTTCAGTAGTTTCCTCCGAGCTTGCAATTGAAACTTGTTGTTCACTGTCGTACCCAATCTCATCCTCTTCAACCGTTCTGTCCTGTATCTTCTGCCAGGTTCTTATCAGGAAAAATTTCATTGGTTACTTGTCCTCCATGTAGTTCCACATATAGTTGTAATCCCTGACTAGAATCTGGATAGTTTCCTTGCATATTTAAAGCTAACTCCTACATTTTTTTCTTTTTCTTAGCTCTTTTTCTAGCTCTGGAGCTTAGTGGGTTGTCTTCACTGTGAGCTGGTAAAGTATCTTGGCTGGTTTAGTTTTGGGCTAGCCTATTACATTGGATAGAGTTGTTATTGCATTGTATAGCATCAGAGGCAGTACTGCTACGATTCATGTGAGCCTTATTTTGGACATTATCAAGATTTGGTATTATATCAGTAGGTTTCTCTTGGATCATGGTAGTTCGAATCTCCTTGTTCTGGAAATCAATCTCCATAGGAATTTATCCAGGGATATCCTTTATATCATCACCTCTGTTCTGCATTTGAAAATTACTAGGTGATTCAGGTACTTGCTCAACTATGTCCCTACTGGTATCTTGAGTAGAGATAGGGCGACTAGACACAATTATATCCTTCATACTGTTCTCTATGGTTGTAGATGGAATAGTGTCCATATACTGATTTTCAAATTTCTCAATAGTTTTTATAATTTGTATCTCCATAGAACCTCCATTTTCATCAACCTTCTCAGGAGTAATTGTAGATCTGCTCTGTTCCTCCGCTTCTGAGTTTGGTGTGACATCTTCTCCATGGACATGATTAGAGTTAGTTTCCTCACAAGCAGGAATATTTTTTTCATTTGCTTTAGGTAGAGTTATGATCTGATTGTGTTCCTCTAGCTCCAAAGTCTTTGGTACATATCTTTGTATGATAAGTTTGTTTCTGTTTTGGTTCTTGAAATTTGGTTGTTGCTTGTTCGGATTTGTTTTGGATCCTCCCTGCATAACCATCTTACCTTTTCCATTGTTCCTCATAGGTTGAGTCTGCCATTGTTCCTCTTCGTTAACTTGAGCTTGCTGGCTAGTTGCACCTTGTTCCTTACCTGATGCATTTTTGTCATGGTGTTGACTGCATTCTGCTTTATATTTGCCAATTTCTCATTGCTCCGTGGAATTTCCTTGTCCATATCTCTCCTCATCTGTTTTGGTATTGATGGAAATATCTCTTGATTTAATTCTGCACTGGACTTCCTTGTGGCCTTGATGTTTGCAATATTGACAATAGTCTAGTACTCCCTCATATTTCAGAGGTTGCCAGTAACCGTCCTCATCTCCATCATCGTAACCAACCCAAACACTATCCAGTAAAGCTTTGGTCAAGTTAACTTCTACTCTAGCTTTGGCTTCACAACCTCTTGTTTTGATCATAGTAGCTTTGTCTAATGATAACAACACACTTATTTGTTCGACAATCTGATTCGCTGCCTTCCAGTGAGAACAATGCCAAGGTAGCATAGGCATAACTACCCAAATAGGGGATATTGGGGTTTCTTCACCAGGAACAAAATCAGGTGTCCATTTCAAAAGTTTCAAGTGATATTCCCCTATATCAATGGATCTTCTACAGTATACCAAATTATAATCATATAGATTATCCACATCAATGTATATATGCTTGGAATCCACATGGGTAATCTTAACGGTAGCTTTGAAGGGGATTTGGGTAATGAAAAAGTTTCTAATAACTTCAATCTTAGGCATAGTGGAAGTAAATTTACCCAAAATTGTGAATCTACAGTCGGATGCTAGGATTTCGAAATAATCTTTGCGAGAGAAAATTATAGTTGGTTTCCCCATCTTTGTTGTCTGTTTGGCTGGTGAAATTCTAGGTCTTGTTTGCTGTGGAGGAGGGGCTGTAATTTTGGTCTTGTTTGCGTATGAGGTGCTCTAGCAGCCATAGTCGAAGTAGAAGGGGCGGAATTATCGATGGGGGGTATTAAAAGTCAGGTAGGGAGCAGTGTTATTGATGCGTCTTCCTTCCGATTGAGCTGCTTGAGGATTGAAATCTTGTAGTTACTCAACGAAAGTGTATGAACACTCAACAATATGATGGAAAACTGTATGTGTATTGAATGCCAAGCTCAGTTTAGCCAACTAACTGAATGATAAGTATGAACTAAAAGGATAACTCTAAATCTATATCTAATCTAAGGATAAGCATGAAAGCTAAGAACTAATCCAAAACAACTAGGTACAACTGTTGTTCCGACACGCCCCCCTCAAGTTATGCGATGTGTAACTAACACTAACTTGAACAAATTTTGGTCAAAGGCTGGTTTGGCAAGAGGCTTGGTGAGCATATCAGCTAGTTGGTCAGCAGAATGAACATGAACAACTTGAACCCCCTTCTGTTGAACATGGTTGCGCACAAAGTGAAAGTCCACCTCAACATGCTTCATGCGACTGTGAAGGCCCGAATTCTCGCTTAGGCAAGTGACACAAATGTTGTCACAGTAGATTGTGGGTGTATCTTTGATGGGAAGCTTCATCTCAAACAATAGGTTTTTCACCCATAACAATTCAACAAGAGCGTTGACAACAACTATATATTCAGCTTCAGTTGATGAGCGAGCAACAGTTTTTTGCTTTTTTGAAGACCAACTGATGGGGTTACGATCAAGAAACAGAATATAGCCAGATGTGGAGGATCTGTCAGTAAGATCTCCAGCCCAGTCGGTATCAGAATACATGTGCAGATTAAAATCACAATTTGGGGATACACGGAGGCCAAACTGGATTGTACCACGAAGATACCTTAGAACACGTTTCACAGCTTTCCAATGTAGGTCTGATGGTGATTGCATAAATTGGGACAGTTTATTGATCGCATAAGAAATGTCTGGCCTTGTAAAGGACATATATTGAAGTTTGCCTAGGACTCGGCGATAGCGAGTTGCATCTGTAAGGTCAGCCCCATCATTGAGTTTGAGTAAGTCGAAGTTACTCATTAGTGTTCTGGCACTTTTACAATCAGACATCAATTCTGCACTTAGAATTTCATTGATATAATTTGCTTGAGATAGAATAATGTCATCAGAACTACGAATCACCTCAACACCAAGAAAGTAATGAAGGTTTCCAAAATCTTTAATTGTGAAGTGAGAAGCAAGGGAAGCTATAACCTCATTCACAGTGATAAGATTGCTGCCAGTGACGATGATGTCATCAACATATACCAGAATGAACATGACACCAACGTTGCTGATCCTAATGAATAGAGAGTTGTCCGATTCAGTCTTGACAAATCCCATGTACAAAAGATGTCCTTTGAGTGCATTGTACCAAGCCCGAGGTGCTTGCTTCAGGCCATAAATTGCCTTGCGCAACTTACAGATGTGAGTCAGGTTGTTGGCACAAGTAAACCCCGGAGGTTGCATCATGTAAACCTCCTCTTCAAGATCACCTTGAAGAAATGCATTATTGACGTCAAGTTGACGAAGAGGCCAGTGAAATCGGAGAGCATCAACCAGAATGATTCGGACAGTGGTGGGTTTGACTACCAAACTGAAAGTCGAGTGAAAATCAACACCTGGCCTCTGAGTAAATCCTTTTGCAATTAGTTTCGCTTTGTAGCGATCAACCAAACCATCTGCTTTCCTCTTAATCCTGAAAAGCCACTTACATGAAACAACATTTTTAGAAGGATCATTTAGAACTAGTTCCCAAGTACGGTTATTTAGCAAAACATCAAATTCTGATTTCATAGCTGTTCTCCACTCAGGGTGTTTCTCGTCTTGTTTGAAGGTATGTGGTACAAGTGAGGTTTCTAAATGAGCAAGATAGTCAAAAATTTGCTTTGGTTTTTGAATGTTATTCTGTGAACGGGTGATAATACGAGTGGGAGGGGAAGGGCAACGGGAAAGTATGGGTTCGACTGGTGGTGCCGCTTAGTTCCCGCTGGTTCGAATAGAAACAGTAGGAGGAGGTGCCATAGGTTTGGATTGGGGATGTCTGCAGTGATACACTCAAAGTGGGGAGAGATTTGTGAAGGTTTAGATGTAGAAGATGATGAATTTATAGGTGGGTTGGGGTTTGGCGGTGTAGTGGTCGTAGAAGATGGGCATGGGCAAAGAGACTCCTGGTTAATGGGAATTATAGAAGAAGAAGGAGTTAGAGGATTACCTGGAGTTGAAGTCTTGGAAGAGTCCGAATTTGCTTCTGCCACTGGCACGCCGGAAATGGAGGATGAGGATGGGTCAATTTGGTTTGGGGAAGGAGATGTCGTTTAGGTTTGGGGTTCTGCCACATGAGATGGTATTTCAAAGTGGGGGGGGGGGGGCAAGTCTAAAATATTAGAAACATTAGAGGTGAGATTGAGTGTATTAGAAAATGCACTAGTTGTCCATTCCAGGTGCTTTTTTGAATTGTAATATTAGAGAACAAAGTTTTGAAAGGAAAGTTATTTTCAACAAAATGCACATCACGGGATAAATATATTTTTGATGAGATTGGATCAAAGCATTGGTGGCAGTGATGGGACAATGAAAAACCGAGATAAACACATGGGGTGGATTTTTGTTCAAGTTTATTTTTAGAGTATGGTTTAAGCCATGAATAACATAAACACCCAAAAATTCTTAGAGAAGCATAGTCAGGTGTTCTACCAAATAATTTTTCAGAAGGAGAAATATTATTTAAGTGTGGTAGGGATCGGTTAATGAGATAGACCGCATGGTGACAGGCAAAGGACAAAAAAAGTGATGGGAGAGACGCCTCATGTAAGAGTGTTCGTGCAGTCTCAATAATGTGACGATGCTTGTGCTCAGCAAGAGCAACTCTTTGAGGTGTATACGGTGGAGTGGAAAGGTGTTCGATACCGTGAAGCGAGAGATAAGGGTCAAGACTTTTATACTCTCCTACAACATCAGTATAAAGCGATAGAATTTTGATATCGAAATGTTTTTCTATCAAAGGATGAAATTTTTGAAAAATGTCTCCGACTTCAGATTTATTTTTAAGTGTGTAGAGCCAAGTGTATTTTGTGTATTGATCAACAAAAATACAGTAATATAGTTTTTTATCAACAAATAACATAGGAGAGGGTAAGACTATATGGTGGGCCGGGCCTGAACCAGACCGGACCGGGCCCGCGGTCCTAACGGGCCTTACGGGCTTGGTGGGCCGGTCCTGGTGGGCCGGTCTTAACAGGTCTTTAAAGCCCGTGGCGGGCCGGTTTTTCCTAGAAAGTCCACGAGCCCGGGACCGGCTGGCGGGCCTGGGCCGGCCTAGCGGCTATTTTTTTTTTTTTAAAAAAATTTTAAAAAAATTCCAACGGTCAAAATTTAAAAAGTAGTCGTTTGGGTTGCAATTTTGACCGTTTGGATGTTTAGAAAATAGCCATTTGACCCCCAAACTTTATTTTAACCCCAAACTTTATATAATTACACTTTTTCCCAATTCTCAACTATAAATACCCCCTCATTCTTTTATTTTTACTCACCAATTCATCAATCTCTCTCAATCTCTCTCAATCTCTCTACTATAATTGCTTATTTTATTGTTGAAATTTCGTGAAAAATTGTGAAGTTGGTGAATTGAAGTATTCAAGTCTTCAACGATTTTCAATTTTCAAGAAGTTGTTCGGCAATTCGGTAAACGCGTTCCAACTCTTAAGTTTTAATATTATAGTTTTGTTAGTTTTATTTAGTATAATTATAATTAATATGGCATTTTCTTTGAAAAATATTTTTGGTGGTAAGGGTAAAGCTAAAATTGGTGAAAGTAGTGGCCAACCTACTACCCTTCCCCCGGCTCCCCGACCCAGACCTGGTAGACGTCCTGCTGCTCCTATTATTCTTGATAGTGATAACCCCTGTTTTCAATTTTTCGATAGTCAATTTGGCCATAATGTTGCACCAGGTGAAAATTTAGATGATGAAACTATGAATGCTCTTTATCCTAATGAAACTATCTTTGAAAATGAGGATGAAGATGAAACCCAACCGGATTTAGATGATACACCTACTAGTCCTTTTAATAACCCAACTGATGTAACGCCCGACCCACCTGTAGAAACCCCTAGTTTTAATAGACAACCTCCTAAACGCCTAGAAACATCATTAGTTTGGAATTTTTTTACTCAAGTAAGAGAACAAAATAAGGTTAAGTGTATAACATGTGGGAAATTACTGGCGCATAAATATACTGGAGACCGTAGCGGCACGGGTAGTTTGACTAGGCACATAAAAACACACCCTAGAGGTAAAACTAGATATTTACAAATGAAAGCGCAGCTAGAGGGAACACATGTAGATTTTGATGTTAACCCTAGTACAGGTTCAAATCTAGTTCAACCAGGAATTAACACTGTGACCGGAGGTATTTTATATTACGATCCAAATAGAGATCGTGAAGAATTAGCAAAGATGGTTACCGTTATGTGCTTACCCTATTCTTTTCCCTCTAATCCTAATTGGGTGCATTATATTAGAAGAGTTTTTAATCCTACTTATAAAGGTTGGCCTCGCGCAACAGTTAAGAGTGATATTTATAAATATAAACATGAATATGAACAATATTTGCGGTATTTATTTACTCATATAAGTAATCGAATTTCTATTACTACTGATATTGGTAGAAGTGGTAATGATTGTGATTATCTAACTGTTACAAGTCATTGGATAGATGAGGAGTGGACAATGCAAAAACGCATTATTGCGTATAGAATAATTAATTCATGTCACACAGGTAAGTTTATAGCTAACACTGTTGCAGATATTTGTAGATATTTTTGCTTTAGAGATAAAATAATGGCAATTTCTATGGATAATGCTTCTAGTAACACTAGTGCTATAGGCATACTTACAACAACACTAAATCCTGCATTTAGGAATATATTCCATGTTAGATGTATTTGTCATATTTATCATTTAATTGTCGGTGATGGTATGCGAATTTTAAATTTAGAAATTGAAAAGGTTAGAATGGCTCTTAATTGGCTTTTTTATTCAAACCGTAGAAGTAGACTAAGAGAATATTTTAAAAAATGTGATGAATATGGCCTTAGAGAAAGAAAGGTTCCTAAACCTTGCCCGACTAGATGAAATTATATGCACGAAAGTTTAGTAGTTGCATATGAATATAGAAACCCAATTAATGCAACGTTTAATGCTCGGGTGAGTGGTGAGGATGATGATGAAATGCTTACTACTCAAGATTGGACGAATGTTAAAATTCTTATAGATTTTTTAGAACATTTTCAAATTGCTACAAATGCATTTTCTGGGCAATATTATCCTACTATTTCAAACTGTTTAGTTTATATTGCAGCACTATGTGATTTGTTTGTTGAATTTTCGGAGGGTGGGGAAATTTATCAACTTGCTATAAATGCAATGAAAGAAAAGTTTAAAAAATATTTTTTCCCTATCCCTCCTATTTATGGTGTTGCTGCAATGTTAAATCCTACAATGAAATTAGGAGGTCCTCATTTTTGGTACTCAAATATTTATAAGGCTTTAGATCTTTCAAATGAGGAATTTGCTACACTTGCAGATGCAAAAGCCTCAATTAAAATTAATGCTCAAACAATTTATAATGATTATCAACTTGCGTTAGAGCATGCTAGGCCAAATGTTCCAACCCCTACTTCGTCTAGTTCACAATCGTCTAAAAGAGCTGCGGGCTTAAAAGCACTTAAATCTTGGATGGGGTTCAGGGGTTCTCAAGGTGATAATTATGATGAAACTTCACATCTAAATGAGCTTCAAGTTTATTTGTCGCAGGGACTTGAAAAGGAGAATCCAGACGGCACTTTTGATCTTTTGGAATGGTGGAAGGCAAGGGAAAAATATTTTCCGGTTCTTGCAAGGATGGCTCGGGATATTTTATCTATTCAAGCTTCAACTGTTGCATCAGAGAGCGCTTTCAGTCAAGCAAGACTTCAAATAGGTTATCATAGAGCGTCAATGAGGGAGAGCTTGGAAAAATCTGTACTTTTCAGAGATTGGATCCGCTCGGAAAGAAGAAACTTTGGAATTGCGGAATCACAACCGGCGGTAGATGAAGCTTATGATGAAATGATGGCAGAACTAGCGGAGGATGCTGCTTCGCCCGGAAGTGGTGATGAACAAGCTTCTTTTCCACCACCACCAACGCAACCTCCTCCGAACCTTGAAGGATTTATAAAATTTGTTAGAGATACAATGTAGATTATGGTGTACCTTGTACTTTTTGGCATATCTTCTTTTAGTTTTTTTCCCTTTTAATGGTGGTATTAGTACCTTGTTGTGCTCATTCCATTGGGGGGAGGAAGACTAGGAAAGATATACCATTTTTGGTAATAAAAATTATAAGACATGCCCTTGAATATCTTTTTGCAATATGTTTTTTTCCTTAACTTGCAATTATTTATAAGCTATAATATTTATACATAACATACAATATATACTACAAGAAAATTTATAAGATAATATGTACAATATATACTACAAGAAAATATATATATATATATATATATATATATATTCTTGTAGTTTTTTCCCTTTTAATGGTGGTATTAGTACCTTGTTGTACTTATTCCATTGGGGGGAGGAAGACTAATAAAGATATGTCATTTTTGGTAATAAAAATTATAAGACATGCCCTTGAATATCTTTTTGCAATATTTTTTTGTCTTTAACTTGCAATTATTTATAAGCTATAATATATATACATAACATACAATATATACTACAAGAAAATATATAAGGTAATATATATACATAACATACAATATATAACATACAATATATACTACAAGAAAATTTATAAGATAATATATATACATAACATACAATATATACTACAAGAAAATATATAAGGTAATATATATTATATTCAAAAGGAATTTTTTAGTAATAAATGGAACCAGTTTGTCAAATATATATTTAACCGATTGAGCATCAGTTTTTATCAAAAACTTTTGGTTATACAAGTCGTCTTGAAATTTTAGAACACATTTAACAATTGTTAACATTTCATGCGCCACCGTAGCATATTTCTTCTGGGCTTCGGTCCATTTACCAGAGTGAAATCTTATCAGGTATTCACTCTTATTGTTGGGATTTACTTGTTTTAAAATCCCTCCATAGCCAACGCTAGACGCATCTGTCTCGATAACCTTTTGCCAAGTAGGATTAGCAAGGGTTAAACAAGGTAAAGATTTAACACGCTGTTTAATACTTTTGATTAACGCAGTATGCTGGTCAGTCCAAGGCTGCCTATGATCCTTTTTCAGCCTATCGTATAGAGGAGCTAGATCTCGTGATAAACTTTTGTAGAAAGGGGATATATAATTCAAACTTCCTAAAAATCTTTGCAATTGAGTGCTGTCAGTAATAACATCAGGAAATTTTGAGGCAAAATCAATTGATCTTTGTATTGGGGTAATTTTTCCCTAGCAAATATTATGACCTAAAAAACGAACATTAGTTTGGAATAGACTCATCTTTGGTTTAGAATATATATATATATATATATATATATATAAGATAATATATATACATAACATACTATATATACTACAAGAAAATATATAAGGTAATATATATACATAACATACAATATATACTACAAGAAAATCTATATATATATATATATATATATATATATATATATATATATATATATATATATACTACAAAACAAGAAATTGCCTTAAACAAAAAAAATTAAAAAAAAAGGTCAGAAATACAAAAGCCCGTTAGGCCCGCTAAGCCCACGAGCCCAGCCCGTTTAGCCCAGGACCATATGGGCTTAGGCCTGTCACGGGCCGGTTCCACCACTTGAGCCCACGAAGCCCGGGACCGTGAGGCCCGGGACCGCCAGAGCCCAGGCCCGCTAAGCCCAGGCTCGTTAGGCCCGGCCCGTTTGGCCCATTTAGGCCCGGGCCCGGGCTAGAATACAACATTAGGAGAGGGTCCCCATAAATCACTGAAAATAATTTGAAGAGGTTTAGAGCTTTCCAGAGTTAATGTGTGAAACAGATGCCGATGGGCTTTATTAGACAGACAAGAATTACAATAAAGAAACTTGTCTCGCTCAACAAATGGGAGCGAGAATTTATTCATGACATATGCAAGAACTCTAGAATGCGGGTGACCCAATCTTTGGTGCCAAGTGGTCAGGGATTATGTGAGCTTGTGGATGTATTTTGGGCCACTCATACAGTCCATTTTTGGTCCGGCCTCGTGCTAGCGGGGTTCGCGTTTTCAGATCCTTCACAAGAAAAGAAAAAGGAAAGAATTCAACAGATGTTAGATTGTCCCGACAAAATTTAGAAACAGAAACTTTCGTTTGATAGCTGGAGCACATAGAGTGTGAGTTAGCTTAAAACATTATTTGATGTATTTAACTGAGTAGAACCAATATGTGAGATGAGAATTTTGTTACCATCACCCATGGAGACATCCTCGTTGCCGTGATATGGTTGTAGGTTATGAGGTTCGGTTGTGACATGGTGGGTGGCACCCGAGTCCACTATCCATGGGTCGACAGTAGTGTTGAAGCCTGTGATATAATTGTCTTTGGCCTCAAAATGATTATGTGACTTGGATCGGCATACATTTGCAATATGACCAATCTTGTTGCATAATTGGCAACGAATAACACCCATGGGGTTATTGTTTTGAGGTTGCCACTGGGTGGATGAATTGGAGCGAGTATTCTGTCGCCATGGTTGGGAGGTGTTGTTATAGGATTGGCGGCGATTGTTGCGATTGTGGGCAGTGTTGGTCTGTTTGTTGTGGGTAGCAACTGTCGCTGTGATAGGACTGAGAGTTTTCTTAGCATCCTCATGTCGGATAAAGAGCTCGTGATCGAGCAATTTTTCATACAATTCCTCATAGGTGACGGTGGTGTCACATGCTCGTATGGCAGCAGATATCTCACGAAACTCAGGGCCAAGTCCACTAAGAATCTTGACGATAAGTTCAGAGTTAGTGACCGGAGCACCTGCAGTGGCAAGTTCATCAGAGAGGGACCGAATACGCTGGAGGTACTTGGTAATAGGAATGTTGTCTTTTGTGATTCGTGCAAGTTGGTCATGAAGGCTGAAAATCCGAGTCTGGGACTTGTTTGCATAAGCAGTGTGCAAGGAGTCCCAAGCATGTTTGGATGTGTTGGCAGCAACAACTGTGGAAGCAATGGTAGGGTCAACAGACGCCATAAGAGCGTTCTGGATGAGTTGATCCTGACGGAACTAAACCAAAGCGTATAAGCAGGATTAGGAGTTGTATTGGTGCCAAAAGTAGTGGTCGGTGTGGGAATCAGGGTAGACCCATCAAGGTGACCATAGAGATCATGGTCGTGCATAAGCATGGAGAACTGAGCTTTCCAAGTGGCAAAATTGTGACTGCCACTAAATTTGATAAGTAGTTGGGAAGCATGGTTGAATTGGATGATAGTTGTGGTGCTGGTAGTGTTGTCGACATTGACAATTCTAGTAGTGTTTCCATCTTTCGTCATTGGAAAGAAGAAAAAAAATTGGATCGTGCTCGTTAGAGTTGTATAGGCTCAGATACCATATGAACACTCAAAAATATGATGGAAAACTGTATGTATATTAAATGCCAAGCTAAGTTTAAATACAAGTCTTCCTAAAAGTACTCCTTGAATTAGGAAACTTATTCAAATCAAAACACTATCTAAAGCTAACTAACTGAATGATAAGTATGAACTAAAAGGATAACTCTAAATCTATATCTAATCTAAGGATAAGCATGAAAGCTAAGAACTAATCCAAAACAACTAGGTACAACTGTTGTTCCGATAAAGTGTTGGTATCAAGTCGGTGGTGGGTGGGATGGATAGCACTCGCCGGAATGGATCCCGTCGGCGCGTGAACTGCCATGTGATATGTTCTGAAGTTGGAGATGTGAATTGCGCGTGGGGCGCGTTCTATTTAACGGCTAGTTTTCAATCTGAAAAATAATCTTGAACCACGCAATTTAAAACGTGTATTATGACCCTCACAACTAATTATTACGGCCATCAAAATATTTCAATTAAATTATCGTACGACATACTCCACTACAACTTGATATTGTAAATACTTTAGATTTTTAAAAAATATGCGATCCATCCGTCCACTTTACATGACACAATTCAGATTACGAGGATCAAACATTTTAACTTTCGGTGTGACGGGCATACAATCCTTAAATTTTTAAAATAAAATTTATATATTTAAAATTAAATATTACTATAAATCACAATAATTAATATTTTAAAATAGTTAAAAGGTTACACTTAAAAAAAATTATTTAACCCTCCAAATAGTAAGTGGTTAGGAAGTATAGTTTACCTTGAGCTTTTCAGCGATTGCAAAGTAACGAGGGTCAACAGGGACCCAAAAGATATGTTGTCTTTCCTCAGGAGTGCCAAATACAGGGAATACTTCTTCAGGTTGGTACCAAACGTTGTTAAGAAGGTTGTTATGTGAGTTGCAATTTGTCACATTCACTGAGTATTCGGAAATTTTCAAGTATCCAATATCTCTCGTGTAGTCTCCATTTACTTCAAGGGGTAGTTCATTCTGAGGGCCATCTCCATATCTCTGCAGTTTTTTTTTTTATATAAGTTTGCCTTTTGTCAAATTCAGCAGTAATAAAATGGATTTAAGAACAAAAGATTATTTTTTTCTATTTTAACTTAAATGTTCTTCTATTTTTTTTAAAAAATGTTCTTCTATCATTGTTGTTATTTTTATTTTGCATAATTCCGATAAGAGTAACTTAAAATTAAACCTTTTTTTTTATCTTCAATTTTAACATAAAAATGACGTAGCTTAATTTATCAGTTTTATTTGAGGAGATGGTGTTGGGAGGTACCCGTGAATCAAAACTAATTTTGTATCAAATATATTAACACAACAAACACTGGTCCGTTTGTTCAGAAAATTCATGCAAGAACGTAACTTCTACGAAAACTGCTGGAGCTTGGTCAATAATTTGGTTCAAGAACGTTAACTTTTTTTCTACAACTTATAAGTTATTTGACCAAGTTTGTGGAAAGTCAAAGGTTTTTTTTTGGGTTAAAAAAGTGTTTATTTTAGAGATTTTAGGTGTTTAGTCAAGCTTTTAGGTAAAAAAAAGTACAAAAATACATTTTTAGAGTTGCATAAGTTATTTTTTAGAAGATTTCTCTCAGAAAGCACTTTTGAAAGACTTGGTCAAACACAAAATTGTTGCTCTAATATAAGTAAAAGTATTTTTCTAAATTGATTTGCCAAAAACACAAACGACTATTTTTCAAAAAGCAATTCAAACAAAAAATACTTTTCACAATAGACTAATTTTAGAAGCTTCGAAAAACAGGAACTTTGATGAGTATATTTTTGCTATCCCAATCTTTGACATATATAGTTAAAAGTTACTTGTAATGGAGATAAGATTGCTTGACTTTAATTTGTTCAAAGAAGCACTTTTTTTTTTCTTTTTTTTTTTGGAAATAGACGTTTTTGTGTGTGTGTGTGTATTGTGACAATAACTCCATTAAAATGTATGGAAAAGTAGCTAAAAACCTGCCAATTCCAAAGAGCAGTATGTGCCCAGTACTGAGGAATAGCAACATCTCCAATATGGAGAGATGGATTTGCATTTCCTGCAATTCCATAGTGCACCACACCTTTAATCTTGAACAACGCTAGCAACAGTTGTGTTGTTATGCCTGCATTTAGCTGAATGCAAAAAGAAAATTTAAAAGCTCAAAATTAGAACGTACGTCCTTCGTACAACTTCAAATCCATATATATTACTTATAAGGAGTAATTAATATCACATGAAAAAGGAAATAGAAAATACATACCATGGCAAGTCCAGTCATAACAAGAACAACAGGCTGATTATCAATATATCCAAACCGAAATCTCCTCCCTTCCGTGATTAATTAAAGAAGAAAACAATGATAAGCAAGTGAATAAAAGAAACTTATTTTTAAGGTTTTGCGTTGTAGAACATTGATTAATTAACTAGTATATATGGTTTTATATTATGTTACCTGCATAGTCAATGGTAAGGTTAGTAGGTTTGTAACTAGGGTGATGAAGAAGAGGATTCATCTCAAACAGGTTAGGAATGATCAATCCCAAGTAAGGTCCTCTTCTGTTAGCCATATCAATTAATTTTTTCGTCTTTCCAGTTGCTGCACCATTTGCTTCTTCTAGGGTTAGTACCATGAAAACAAGAAACAGTGCAAGAAAAAGTTTGGAAACTGCCATATTGGGAGAAGGGGTTAGAAGAGAATTGAAGGTTGAGAAGGGAAGCTAAACAACCCTATGTATTTATAATTACATGTCGCATCAAGACAGCTCCTCTACGTTTTTATCTTTGAATTTTGTATTGCAACACTAGTATTATCCTATCAATATCCCAGTTTCTTATTTTATACTCCTTTTGTCACATTGCTGTATTTAGAAAAAATCTATGTAACTTTAAGTTTCTCATTTTGACCTTATATAGTATGAGATGATTTATAGCCATACTCGCCATGACTTGTTTTAGAACCAAAAGCTTCAAAAGTCTTACTTAAACACCGTCACATAAATTAGGACAGAAGGAGTATTAAATATTGGTACTATAGTTGAACTGTATATATAATTCTATCCACTGGCGTAGCCACATAGAATGAAGTGTGTTCAACTGAACATCCTTCATCAGGAAATTGCACCGAGCATATAAAAAACTATACTATTTATATAGGTAAAAAATTACTTTTTATGGATATATATTAATTAAATCTTGAACATTCTTTATAAAATTCATGGCTTAGCTTATATCGCATATGATCATTGAGCATATTGATATTATGCACGTGTACACTTGATTTACTGAACACCTGTTTTGCAATTTGCAAAATGAACACGCCCAACTATGTCTTATAAAAAGGATAAAGTGGTCACTACAAATATAATCCGAGTATTTAGCCCAGAGTCGAATTCTCAGATAATTAACCTACCAATACTTTTGTTAGACTCACTAAATTCTTTGTAATCAACTTCCCAGATATTTGAATAACAATTGATGATAGTTTAACTAACTATAACTGAATAAAAGCAAGTAAACTAACATCTAACTATGATTGAGTTGTGAACAAATAAGAGAAGGATCTAAGGTTATGATTTCCCATATTGATGGAATCCCTTCCTGTTATGTTTCACATAGATTTGCCTAATCGTCTCTATCGATCATGAGTAGTCTTATTATCGTAAATCTCTCCCGAGTAATCACGACAATTTACTAGACGCACTCTCCCGAATTACGCTAGATGGCTTTTATTATAGCTCACTTTAGATCGCACCCAAGGCTTCGTTATCCCTAATCCCGCCTTTAAACCCTCGGTTATTGATCCCTCATATACTTTGGGAGTGGTGTTGTTCAACAATTACATAAATATTCACTCTCTCCCGAGTAATACATACTAAATAGGCACAACTAATTGAGGATATATCCTATCAATTAACTACAACAAGAACGTAGTTGAACAAATAGAGATTAAACCAGTCAAACTATATTAACATAACACGAAGTTCATCCTTCAATAGGTTCCATCAAAACCCTAGACTAAATATTTAGCTACTCATAATCTTGTTCATCATAACAACAACAAAATTCATCATAAATGGTAAAATACAAAAGGAAGAACTCGATGTTGAATTATCCTCCTTGCCTTCAACTAAGCTGTAAAAACCTTGATAATGTCCCTTTGGGCGAGCTGGACCTATTATAGATTAAGTGAAATTACTCCCGAACTTCCAAGTTTACCCTTGAATTATATTTTCTGAACTGGACTAGCGCGGTCGCGCTGATGACCGCACATATGGCATAGTATTCTGCCTCGAATTCCTGGGCTAGCGCGGTCGCGCTAAACTGGATCATCATTTCAGCTCTTCTTTCACCACACTCAGCTCCGAGGGTCTTCCCTTGCTTCAATTTAGCTCCAAACACAGTCCTAAGTCCTCATAAGTGCAACTCGCTCCTGCAAAATATGAAATTCACAATTAAAGCCAATTTATCATCATTTAACTATCCTAGAACAGTGAAACATAGTCAAGCTGGGGCATAAACAGTCGCCAAATTACATAAATCTAGCCTATTATCAATACCCCATACTTAAATCATTGCTAGTTCTCGAGCAATCCACCACTCTATAAAGGTTCCTTCACTAAGCTTTTCCCTTAACATATCACACCAAGAACAAATCACCAAAGTTACATCTAGGAGTGAACAATCTTTGCCTCAAAAGTCGACTCTCACGTACCGTGCAATATTCGTACTTACTCAAATTACTCTATACAGAAGTTAAGACTTACCTTTCCTTCGTGAATCACATGCCCTCACATCACACAAGAGAGTAGTTCCACAAATAATAATATTAAGAACAATTAAGAACTTATATAGACAAAATCCACTCACTCTCCAAAAGAAAATTCATATGCCACACAGATGCACCATAGGTTTGCCCGTAGTGTACTACTCTACTAATCGAACCCATTCAGTGTAAGATCAATTAGGACTTCAGTTGGTTGTAATGTAGGCTAAGGGACATGTAGGATATATTTGGATATAGTGACTAGGATATATTTGAATATAGTGACTAACCTCCCTAAGCACTTTTAATACAATCACATTAACATTCAAAACCATACTTATGTCAAGCAGACATTCCACCACATTAACATCCCGCTCCATTAGGTGCAATTGTATCAGATCACCACTTATCAAATATTACATTTACTCATTCTTTCTTATTTTTTTTTTCTTTTTAAGTGGTGCTTATTCTTTTACTTTTTCAAAAACTGCACCTTTTCTCTATTTCATCAGTTCCACTCAAAAACCAAACCACCACCCCACACTTTAGCTTTTGCATATTTCATAACCATTTAGGTGCTCATGGGAGGTAAAAGGGTTCAAACAGATAGGCCATTCAAACAATTGGGTAATATGGAGTTAGGTCCAAGGAACTCATACCTGAGATGGGAAGGTAGTGGCTTCAACTCCAGCTTTGGTGGTTCTTCTATGGATGGTTTGGCTGGAGGATTTTCTCTATTTTCTCGGTGCAGGGGCTCGAATTCAAGTGTTCTATCCCAGAACCCTTTGCCCTCTAAAGCCATCACCCATTCTGCTAATTCTTCCCCATTCACCTCATCTAAATTTACTAAACATGCACCAAGAGGGTCCTCAATAGTCAATGTCTCATCATCTGCTTCTACGATTACATCTACGACATCAATAAAAGAGCAATTGGCGAATTCACTCGGTCGCCTCATAGATTTCTACACATTGAATGTTATCTCCTCATTGTTCAACCTCATCTTGAGCTCCCCAGTTTCACAATCAATGAGAGCTCTCCCTGTGTCCAAGAACGTCCTTCCCAAAATTATGGAAATTTCTTCGTCCACCTTGCAATCTAGAATTACAAAATATACAGGGAACACAAATTTCCCTACCTGAATCAAACATCGTCCAAGATACCAGAGGGTCTTTTCACGGTTCTATCAGCCAGTTGTAATAACATAGAAGTGGGTCTAGATCTTCTAATCCCCAACCTCTTATAGATCTCCAGGGGCATAAGATTTATGCTAGCCCCCAAATCACAAAGTGCCTTGGCAAAAACAAAGTTACCAATGGTGCAGGGAATTGTGAAACTCCCTGGGTCAGACATCTTTTCAGCAACTGGTCTAGTCACCACAACATTGCAGGTCTGAGTAAGAGTCACTGTGGCCAAGTCTTGGAAATTGAATTTTTGGGACATCAAGTCCTTCATCATTTTTGCATAACCAGGTATCTCCTTCAACGCATCAATCAATGGAATATTTACCTAGATTTGTTTCAGCATCTCCAAGAATTTCTTGTATTGTTCCTCTTTCTGGTACTTGGCCAACCTCTATGGAAATGGTGCTTGAGGTCTATTCTTCCCAATGATTTGGTTATTTTCTTTGTCAGACACCATCTCAATTACCGGTTCCTTGGCTGTCTCAGCTTCTTTCTCAGCCTCAATCTGTGTGTTGGTTTCTTCCTGGGCAGGCTATACTGTCACCTCTGTCAGTTTCATTACATCATCTAGCTCAATGGGCACTGGTACAAGTTTCTCAACTTGTCTGCTTTCTCGAGCCCTGTATTGCTCCAAGTCTAAGTCTCTACTATTACGTAGACTCACTGCCATCAGCTGCTTCGGGCCTTGATCTTTTGAATTTATTTGAGTGTCTGCAGGTAATGTCCCGTGAGGATGATTATTCAAAGACATCAAAATCTGGCCCATCTGCACTTCAATATTCTTTATAGCTGACTCATGTGCATCTACCCTTTCACTCATTTTTGCATTTGACCCAATAACCTGCTGCATTATTGCCTCAAGTCGAGCAAACCCATCTTTCTATCTTCCACCATGCTACTTCTAAGGAGGATGATAACCCTACTGCTGGTTTTGTTTGTTATATCCCTGTGGCCTTTGGTAAGGCGCCATATTATTGTGAGGTCGCATACCTCCCATATTTCCATTATTGAGCTGTGGCTGGACTGGCCTGTATGGCTGATTTTGTTGGCCCTAATTCTAACCACCCTGTCTCTGGCCCCATAGTTAGACACATAATTCATGTCCTCAAGGTAATGATGATGCTCACTTTCTGCGTTCCACTGGTTACCAATTGGCTGACTAATGCAAGATGTGCATAAACCCCCATTGGTAGTATCAATAATGTGTACCTGCTGCTTCTGCCCTGACTCTTCCACCTTTTTGGTGAGTATACTTATCTGTATCATTAATGTGGCCATATTTTCAGCAAGAGTGTTGGATGGATCTAAGGGCACTGAGTGAACTACTGGAGTGATAGGTGCATTCCTGATTGTCCACCCCGAATTATGTGCTATCTTGTCAAGCAGGCTCTGGCTTTCTCTTCATGTTTTGATCAAGAATGCTCCACCAGCTGAATCATCAACATTAGCCTTCATGCTATCTGTCAAACACATGTAAAACTGCTGCCCCAACATCTGATCTGGAATACCGTGGTGCGAACATATAACCAACATCCCTTTGAATCGTTCCCACGTTTCTTGTAGTGTCTCCATTGATTTCTGTTTGAAGCTCAAAATTTCATCAATTTGATGAGCAGTCTTGTTGGGTGGATGAAACTTATTCACAAATTGCTTGACTAACTCCTCCCAAGTAGTGATAGAATTAATGGGGAGTGAGTTTAGCCAGGTCTGGGCAGCTCCTATCACTGAGAATGGAAACAACAACAACTTTATTGCTTCTTGAGTTACGTTTGGTTACCTTTGAGTTTTGCAAATTGACAGGAACATCTTCAAGTGCTATAGCGGATCCTCAATGTATGACCCCAAAATAGTCCCTTGTTTTGCAACAAGTGCAGCATGTTGTTCGTGATTTGAAACGACTCGGCCTGTATCTGCGGGACTAATATCGGCTGTGGCCAAATTCTCTGCTGTGGATTGTGTCTAGTCATATAGAGCAACCTCTGGCACAAGAGGTGCCACTGGCGCCAATGGCGCAGCTAGGTCTAACACATTATCCCCCATGTCTGGTTCGAGTTGTTCAGTTGATTGTTATTGTTTGTTTTTTCGGTTGGCCCGATTCAAGGCCTTGAAAACTTTCTCAGGATCATAATGCTTCAAATACTTCACCAGTTTTCGATGAGTTTCTAGGAATGCACCTGTACAACCAAGTCAACAAACGTTAAAATTTCAATATATAGATTGAAAATAAAGAAAACTGACTACACTAAGAATTTTTGTATTTATTTCAACCCTAATTGATAACACCGTTAATTCCACGGCAACGATACCAAAATTTGATCACGCCCAACTATGCCTTATAAAAAGGATAAAGCGGTCTCGACAAATATAATCCGAATATTTAGCCTAGAGTCGAATCCTCAGAGAATTAACCTACCAATTACGTTTATTAGACTCACTAAATTCTTTGTAATCAACTTCCCAGATATTTGAATAACAATTGGTGATGGTTTAACTAACTATAACTGAATAAAAGCAAGTAAACTAACAACTAACTATGATTGAGTTGTGAGCAAATAAGAGAAGGATCTAAGGTTATGATTTTCCCTATTGATGAAATCCCTTCCTGTTATGTTTTGCATAGATTTGCCTAATCGTCTCTATCGATCATGAGCACTCTTATTACCGTAAATCTCTCCCGAGTAATCACGATAATTTACTAGACGCACTCTCCCGAATTACGCTAGCTAGCTTTTATTACAGCTCACTTTAGATCACACCCAAGGCTTCGTTATCCCTAATCTCGCCTTTAAACCCTCAGTTATTGATCCCTCATATACTTTGGGAGTGGTGCTGTTCAATAATTACCTAAATATTCACTCTCTTCCGAGTAATACACACTAAATAGGCACAGCTAATTGAGGATATATCCTATTAATTAACTACAACAAGAACGTAGTTGAACAAATAGAGATTAAACCGGGCAAACTATATTAACATAACACGAAGTTCATCCTTCAATAGGTTCCATCAAAACCCTAGACTAAATATGTAGGTACTCATAATCTTGTTCATCATAACAATAGCAAAATTCATCATAAATGGTAAAATACAAAAGGAAGAAAGGAAAAACTCGATGTTCAATTATCCTCCTTGCCTCTTGTCTCTCCTTGCCTTCAACTAAGCTGTAAAAACCTTGATAATATCCCTTTGGGCGAGCTGGACCTCTTATAGGTTAAGTGAAATTACCCCCGAACTTCCAAGTTTACCCCTGAATTATATTTTCTAAACTGGACTAGCGCGGTCGCGCTAATGACCGCGCATATGGCATAGTATTCTGCCTCAAATTCCTGGGCTAGCGCGGTCGCGCTAAACTGGATCATCATTTCAGCTCTTCTTTCAACTTACTCAGCTCCGAGGGGCTTCCCTTGCTTCAATTTAGCTCCAAAAACAGTCCTGAGTCCTCATAAGCGCAACTCGCTCCTGCAAAACATGAAATTTACAATTAGAGCCAATTAATCGTCATTTAACTATCCTAGAACAAGGAAACATAGTCAAGCTGAGACATAAACAGTTGCCAAATTACATAAATCTAGCCTATTATCACAAAACATACTTGCACTATAATACAAGGTATATATGGATACTTATCTGGAAAAGATTTCCTATGGTGATGATATGGATATGTTATATGTATAATACAAAGGTATATATAGATACCTATCTGGAAAAGATTTGGAGATGAAACCTTGATCGATCATTGTAGCTAGCTAATGGCAGTAGTAATTGTTAAACCTGGTATACACCTTGTATTGAACCTTCGCTATTGAGGAGGTAGAACTAGCCTTGTGTATAGGTAACATACTTGTACACTTCCATAAGGGAACCAACTAACCGGGTAGCTCGACGCCTGTGATGGTTTAAACTCATTACTTTCGACACAGAACAAATTTATGTGTAAAATTCATTAAAATAAAAATAAATCGTAGATATAATTCTATATACAACTTTAAGAATACATAGCTGGTTCAAGACTAAGAATCTTAAAGATTAAACGCATAAAACTTAAATATATTCTGGATCCACTTCTGTTCATTATCAACTATAGAGAGACTAGCTAGGATGGCCCTGAGTTATGCACTGGTCACAGTCAGATTTTGGTTGTTTGATTATTGTGTAAGCTGAAACTACGAATATGATACTATGAACTGTTAGAGAAATTTAGGTACCCCACCTTTTATTTTCTTAAGTTCACTTTAAAAGAAAAGTGATGAACAAATTCAGTTCAGTGATTTCAACCCTAAAAAAGATTTCGTTTATTGTTGATATCAAAAAGCTAAGTGACTTTTTATCACCATTATGTCTATGTTACTAATGCACCACCAACCATTGATCGCCCATCAATCTTTACTGTACAACTATTATCACCAATCACTACCAAGTACTACTATACAATCATTATCGCCAAAGACGGAGCTAGGATTTAAAACTTATGGGTTCAGTATCTAATTATTTTAAGTGATTGAGTTCTAAATTAACAATCTATACATAATTCAATGATTTTTTAAGACAAATACAACGTTTGAATAAAAGTTACTGATTTCAGCTGAACCTGTATTCAAAGGGCTGGCTCTGCCCCTGATTATCACCAGTCACGCTGCACAACCACCTCTAGCCACCACTATACAACCACCGATACCCCAAGGCAGCTCAATCACGTAGCCGTCATTATCAGCCACCACCAGGGGCGAATTTATATGGACCGTGACACCACTTCGTCGAAATATTTTACTACATATGTATATAAAAATAATAAGTAAAACAAAAATATAAGATAAAATCATTAAAAGTGATACCACATGCATCAAACCAGTTCAATAGTCTAGTGGTTGATAACTTCAAGTTTGATGTGTGAGGTCTTGGGTTCAAACTTTCTTGACTCCATAAATTTTTTTTGATGTTACAAGCCTATTGCTAGAAATAATGACACCGCTTATGAAAAATTATGCGTACGCCACCACTATCGATCAACACCTCATAGACAGAGGTGGGTGCACACTTACCGAAGCGGTGTCATGCGACACACTTTATCAGAAAATTTACTAAATATATGTATTGATATTTTACGAAAACGAATAACTAGGGAAAAATGACATCAGTTGACATAAATTGTGTTTTTCTGTGTTGGTTATGTTTTTGATTTTGCTCTAAGAGATCAAAAGTTCAAACCTCAACTAGTACATTTTTCTTTTGCAAATATTTGATAGAGCCTTTATGGTTAAAAATTATAATGAAATAGAATTGAACTGAGAATCTTTTCTAACTTAAGACTCAACAGAATCAATAGACTAAGGCTATTTTTTTGTCTAAAAGTATAATAATAAAAGTTATATTTCAGTTCTTCTATAAATTTTGACAACGCTTATAAATATTTCTGCGTACGCCTCGGCCCGAAGTGCAAAGAGATGCTGTGGCCCATACATACTTGATAAAATTCAAATGCCTAATTTGACACATGATAACTGAGGAACATATTCTCATGGGCACAAACAAGATGAGGATTAGACGCATGATGAATCCCTGCTTTGAGACATAGACAGATGAAAATATAAATTTGATTTTTTTTTTTTTTGTTAATGAAGACATTTATTCCGCCCTAAAAAATTCGATTCTGTTGATATTATGAGGACAGATTACATAAAACATTTTAAGTCTAACACGTGCAACATGAGGTCGAGATATTAAAAAATATCTCCGCTGTTTTTTCATAATTACCAGTGCTTACAAAAGCTTTACGAAATCAAAGAGTAGCTCCACTGTAGTTGAGTAATTAAGGTCTCATTTGTTTACATTTGATCAATTCATAAAATGCATTTTTTTCTTTTACTGTTTTACAGTCATTTATCTTTTAGAATAGGTTTGACTGATTATTCAAATCTTATATAGAATGGTAATAGCGTTAAGGATTGCTCATTTAAATATTAAGTAACCTTATAAGTATTAGTTATTACTGCACAACTATTATCACCAACTACTACATCAACCACTACCGCACAGTTATCACCACCAGCTACACTGGCACAATTACCTCTAGCCTCACAATACGAATCAGCCCTAGCTCGGGGGGGGGGGGGGGGGGAGGGGGGAGGGGTTCCAATCACGTAGCCATCAGTACCAGCCATATGAAGAACATATTCTCATGGCCGCAAACAAGGTGAGGATTAGACACATGATAGGTACTAGGACTTCTCTTTTGAAAGGTTTGTTCTTCATTCATTATATTGTAAATTGTGGGGTTTAGTCGTAAAAATGGTATAAATTCGTGTTTTGGAATTTCTTTTTTTTATGTCTATTCTTGAAGGGAGCAAAGCCCCCTTATCTTTGTTGTAACTCTTCTTCTTCTCTCTATATATAGAGAAGGTCCCCCAATCATAAAGCGAGAAAAAAAAAACAGCATCACTGTCCATTGATTACCACCACCTGTTGGGTTTTTTTTCCATATAGAATCCAGTACTAGATAAAAGACTACCACACTTCTGATGATAACTACTTCCGCAGTTACCTAGCATGTCCCCACGCTATGAACAATTACAGCGGTAGTGTGTCGGAGGAAATATTTTACTAGTACTTCCATTTTTTTTACAATTCCCATAAGAAATTATTTACTTAAAAGTTTGTTTTAGTAAATTATTTTATTGATAATAATTAAAATTTTATCAACAAAATAATGATTGAAAATCTGGCATTTAATGATAAGGATAATGTTACGACCCTAAACCCGGACCCGGTTGTGATGACGCCTCTCATGAAGATAATGCCAACCGACACTTTCCCATTTCAGTTTTAAGCAATTAAGCAATAAGAATTAAGTCTAAAACGTAATAAATAACCCAAAAGTAAACAATGAACATTACAGTTTGCGGAAATAAAATCCAACACAGCCCGATGCCGGGGTGTCACCAGTCATGAGCATCTATCAATTTTAGTACAAGTCTTAAAAGTCTACAAAATTATTACAAAGTCACTAATAAAGGAAAAAAATAAGATAAGGGGGGGGGGAACACGGGACTTCGGACGCCAAGCAGCTACCTCGTGAACTCCGAAATCTGTCGGGAGCTCTCAACTCTCGCTAGCAGGATCAGCAACGCCTGAATCTGCACACGGGGTGCAGAGAGTAAAGTGAGTACTCCAACTCAATGAGTAATAATCATAAATAAAGATTGAGAAGTACGAAATCACGTAAGGTATACAACAGGCTATAATGAAGCAGTAAAAGCTAGTAAAAGTAAGGAAACAGTGAAAATATGCAAAATTCCCTTTAGTTCAATTTAAACTTCATAAAATACCTTTTTAACAATTAAGCAAGCAAATAGGAAACGATAAATACATAAAGGATCGCCCCTCGAGCAATATCTCAGAAACAACACTAGCCCCTCGGGATATATCTCACATCACAATGGGTACCCGCGCTCACTGAGGTTGTGCAAACTCCTGGAGGGGTCCCTTACGGCCCAAGCGCAATATCAAGCCATCTCGTAGTATCATCACTAGGCTCTCGGCCTCATATCAACAAGCCATCTCGTGGCGTAGATATCTCAGGCCCTCGGCCTCATCATCATAATCAGGTGTTTCCTCACAACATAGGCCCTCGACCTTACTCAATTAGAATCTCACAACCACTCGGGCAACAGTAAAACATAGTGATCAACCCAAAATATCATTTAAAATGTCATTTAAGTGTTAAAGTAGAGTAAACATGGCTGAATTATGAAAAGCAGTAGAATATAGCATGACTGAGTTCAAGTATAAAGTCAAACAGTGAGGAAATATCAATAAAAATCCCCTAAGAGTTTAAATAGTCGGCACAAGGCCCAAATATGGCATTCAGCCCAAAACATGATGATAGCAAATAGTTTTTAGTCAAATACGCGGTAAAATAGTCACTCAGGACGGACTAAGTCACAATCCCCAACAGTGCACGATCCCACGCTCGTCATCTAGCATGTGCGTCACCTCAATATAGCACAACGATGTGCAAATCCGGGGTTTCATACCCTCAGGACATTATTACACTTATTACTCACCTCAATCCGGTCCAAACTCTAGCCCGCGATGCCTTTGCCCCTCGAATCGGCCTCCACTCGCGTCGAATCTATCCAAAATCAGAATCACGACGTCAAAATATGCTAAGGGAACGAAGCCCAAGCGAAAATAATCAATTTATAGCATAAATCCCGAATACCAAAACCCGACCTCGGGCCCACATCTCAGAATTCGATAAAATTTACATCAATAGATTCCTCATCTCCCCACGAGTTCATACATATCAAAAGTACCAAAATCCGACCACAAATGGTCCCTCAAATCCTCAAGTCTAGGTCTCTAATACCAAGCCCTAGTTTCCCCAATTTTAACTCTTAAATTCCTTTAGGAACGAGTTTTAGGTCCAAAATCCTTATCTCAATGAAGTCCCCTTGAAATCCTTATTCAAAATCGCCTAAAAAGCTCCAAAGCCGACTTAGAAATGGTGGAATAGTCCAGAAAATGCTAAGGAAACAATTTATAAGTTCTGGCCCAAAGATTTCGCATATGTGGCCCAATTCCCTCTTCTGCGGTCAAGACCACCGCATCTTCGGTCCTCACTTAAGTCCCCATTTTCGCATATGTAATTCACTATCCGCACCTGCGCCATCGCAGGTGCGGTTTCTGCCTCCCTTACCATCTTCCACTTCTGCGGCCCTCTTCCTCGCATCTGTGACATCGCTCCTACGGTCCCAAATCCGCAGGTGCGGAAACAACAGAAGCAGAAAATCTGTAGCTTCACCAAAAATTCCAAACTCTCCATCAACCATCCGAAATCACCCCGAGGCCCCCGGGACCTCAATAAAAAATATAAACATACCCCATAACCTTATTCAAACTTACACCAATCTTCAAAACGCCTAAAACAACATCGAATCAACCAAAACACATCGGATTCAAGCCTAAGTTTCCAAAATTTTCCGAATTCCACTTTTGATAAAAAACCCAACCAAACCACGTCCGAATGACCTGAATTTTTGCAAACACATCACAAATGACACAAAGGAACTACTGCAACTCTCGGAATTTCATTCCGACCCCTATATCAAAATCTTACCTATCAACCGAAAAATGCCAAAAATCCAATTTCACCAATTCAAGCCTAAATCTACTCCGAACGTCCAAAATTTATTCCGATCACGCTCCTAAGTCCCAAATTATCTCCCGAAGCTATCCGAACCATCAGAACTCACATCCGAGCTCTCTAACATATAAGTCAACATTCAGTTAACTTTTCCAACTTAAGCTTCCTCAAAAGTGACTAAGTATCTCAAATCTTATCAAATCCTTTCCGAACCTGAGCCAACCAACCCGATCATATATACAACCGATAGACAAAGCAATAAGAAGCAGAAATATGGAAAACGGAGCGATAACTCATGAGACAACTGGCCGGATCGTTACAGATAACATTGGAGGAAAATAATAAATCTCTTTTGATTTGCTAAAATGGACAAGTAAAAAGGAATACTACTTTCAATAGACTGGACTAGTAAAAGGAAATAGAAGGGGTATTGTTAACTAAAAGAAAAGAAGGACAAAAAAATGTTTTGTAGAAAGAATCCAAAGAACAGATATCATATGTTTTATGCCTGTCACAACCCAATTCTAATATAGGTCATGATGGCGCCCAAAGCCGCCGCTAGTGAATTAACCACGTGATTTCTCTTTTTAATAGGTGTTCAAAAATTAAACTTCCCTTAATTTAAAAGTTTTAAGAAATGACATATTTTAAATAATAAGACGAAAATAACTGAGTGCAATCATAAACATAGAAATAAAACCCAAAATCATAAGTCTACTAGTGTGTGCCAAGACCCGATGTCTCAAGCGTATGAGAATTCTAGTAGAATATACAAAAGAACACTGCTCTACTGCCTAAAGTGAAATAGACAAAAAAAATATAACAAAAGAAAGACTCTAGCCGCTGCAGAACGGCTCGAAAGGTAGCTCACCGTGAAATCTCGAAGTGGAAATCAAGTGTGCACGCTAGACTGATATCCATATGCACATGCCTCAGATCTTACATATTTAAGTGCAGAAGTCTAGCGTGAGTACATAAACAACATGTACCCAGTAAGTATCTAGTCTAACCTTGAAGAAGTAGTGACGAGGGATCGACTTCGACACTTACTATGGGCCAACAATATAATAATGCAAAATTATATTTAAACAAGATAGATATAAATGACAATAGAACTCAGAGTAAGAAATAATCAAACAATCCTTTCACCGCTAATAAGAACCAAATCATTTTCCTTATCTAAACATGTAATTTCTCAAGCCAATAAATAAATATTAAGTATAAAGGGACTTCTATCATGATCTATTTTCTGAACAAGCTGGGACCGACACTCCATCACTAAACATGACCGAGCGAACCATCTCTGCTTATCAAATCCATTATAACTCCAAACTTTATATGCAACAAGGCAATACTCTAACCAAATACTTTTAATTAATTTAAATATTTAAATAAATCTACTCTAAAACTTTATTCATAGAAACTACTGAATTACTGCTAAGTTATTATCAAAAAACATCTGAATCTTAACCCAACAACTATGTCTATGAAGTCTCTACTAATAAACTGACGCACTGCTCAGGACATGAGATTTCTTGGCCAGTTCTCTAAGTAAACAAAGAAATAGCTAAATAAAAATGACTCTAAGGAATAGTCCACGAATAAAAGCGGAGCTCACCAATAGCACTGGAAGAGAAGGAAGCCCTAACCCGTAGCCTGCTCGTCTGCAAAATCGGTTCCTACGTTGTACCGCAGATCAACATAGGTTCCCAAAAGAAAATGTCAGTACCATCCATTGCACTCAGTGAATCTCAACACAGAGGACAAAACTTTAATACAATACACATTACGAGCAAGGAATCTAAATGCATAGAAAACATAAAGCCTCTAAGAACAATTCTAAAATAATTGCATAATAGCAGTTTATGAATATTCTAAAAGAAATTCTTTTCTTTATTCTTAAAAAAATTACTTCTCTTTATACATTGGGAGTTCCAACTATCCTAACTTAATTCTGTCTCAATCACCGTGTGATCGGCATGGGTTTGATCCCAACCTGATCGAATAGGACCAATCCACGAGGTGCCACTCACTTCATGGTTCTCAGCGCTCATGTATCATACCTTAGCACGGCTAAGTAAATTCTCAGCAATGAGACCCTCAACTCGTGTGCTCCCTACTTTGGCACAAGTAGTTTTAGGAAGTCAACGCCTTGCTCAGGACCCTCGACCTGGACGGTGACCCCTTCTCATAATAAAGGATACTTTCAAAAATCTTTTCTTTCTAAAACTTCTTCTTGTGACTTTTCAAGTCTAAATCTTTTCTTTTTAGAAAATCATATACATGCTCATGCTGGTATCCTTAAATGTAAAGCATGACATAATAATGAAATAAATATCTAAAAGTATTTCTAAAGATTCTTGCTTCTTCATAAATTTTCAACATGAAAATAGCATATAAGAATAACACAAAAAATCTGAGAATTTATGCACATATATCATAATAAATCATCTAAACTTTTGCTAGAACAATTATAGTTAATAGGTACTCACTCGTTCCAATTAAGTAAATACAAACTCTTTTAAGCAATTCATCAAACACCTTGTATGCGTGCTTTTGTGAGTTAAACCGCTTTAGTAAAGGGTTGTATCAACTCACCTCAAAACTTCTCGAGCCAATACGTAGGCCCCAGTCCAATTGACACCAGTCAAACAATCGATTCTATAACAACCAGTGTATTTTAATTAATTTTAAAGTTTCGCACCTAAACACGAAACTTTACTGTTGATATAGAGAAAGAAGGGAATTAACTATTCAATTCTTACCTATTACTACTTAGGGTAATTGACAATAGGGAATTTTATATATCTGAATTCACGAATAAGTGATTTGTAAAGAACCCTAGATTTTTTTCGTTGACTGAGTCGCTGCCTCTGTTTTGTAGCACTCTGTTTCAGTTTATCGTGCAAGACTTCTTAGCCTACTGCTGAATGCACATTTTAGCTTTTTTGTTCTGTTAAGGCTTTTTCTTTGTTTGGTTTTGTTTAAGGCTTTGCCTTTTGCCTTCCCACTTTATGGGCTTTAGCCTTTTCCGTTCTGTTTTTTTAACTTAATTAGTAATTAATGATACTCATTCTTAGTAATTAGTAATATTAACAATATTAATATTCCCTAATTGTATATCCAATTATTTATGTGTGTGTGTATGTGTGTGTATATATATATATAAATATTTCACTATAGGCAAGACAAATAATAATAATAATAATAATAATAATAATAATTTAGTTCTATAATTAGCGTGTCTCGAAACTTTTATAAATTTGAGGAGTGTTACAATCTTCCCTCCTTAAAAACATTCATCCTCGAATGTTTCTAGGGCCTTATTCTTAAGCTAACAATCATTCCTTAGGTCCTTGAACCTCTTAAATTTTCTTAGCACTACTCATTCTTCCAAGGGACTCAAAATTTTGGCTAACTCCCTAAATTTTCAAAAATTTCGGCAGAGTTTCCCTTGTAAATTAGACTATCCAAAAAATATCCCTGTCACAAATACCACAACTATATCAACAACAACCAAATATACCATAACAGACCATTCATAGGCACCATACACAACTCATAAATTAATTACTCACACTCCGGCAAGGAGGTACCACAATAACTAACAAGAATCTAAAGCACAACAACTTTAGCACAAGTAAATCACTTTAATGAATTAAATATACTACAGCATAAACTAAATTACTACAACAACTAAGTATAATCTAGGAAGGACGGAAACACTTGCTAACTTGTATTAATAAATGAAATATAAATGTCAAACCAAACTTAGGTTCACATATCTTTTTCCTCAAATAAATATGGATATTATTTCTCATATCTTCCTCGACCTCCCATGTAGCCTCTTTTGAATCATGATTACTCCACAAAACTTTTACCGATGCTAAATCTTTTGTTCTCAACTTTCTTACTTGCTGTCGCGCCCCCTTTTTCTCACGAAATCGAGTTTATGACATTTAGGAGGACAACTTGTTCCCTTTTGGAAATTGGTTTTTTTGATTTGAAGAGTCGCCACCTAATGATTAAGTGCATTAGGACACTAGGAAGAATTTGTTTAAAAAAACCAGAGTTTGGGTAAGGGCTAGAAATTATCTCGAGGGGAAGGTGTTAGGCACCCCTCAAGATCCACTAGTGTGGTTCCCGACCATGCTACAATTGTGACTTAATTACAAACAATAAATAAGCAATTAAGGGTTTCAAATATGAGGGGTTATCACATTGTGATTGCAAATAAGTTAAAGTTTGAAGAAACAAGGAAGTTGAAATTTGAGAAAAAGGAGTTTGAAATTTTGAAAGTGATAAAATAAACAAGTAAAGGGAAGGGGGGGGGGGGTCCTAGGTTTATAAATAATATAGATCACATCAATGCAATACCCGGTAATCACTCCTCAGAAGCGGGGTTACACGTGGTATTAACGCACTGGTCATCATATTCATATCTACCCTTTCCCACCCCGTTGAGGTATTTAAACGCGGAATGGTTTCGTTGCTTATTGCATGCTAGTACCCGCCCCAATCCTATCAGTCCCGGATGAATTTGGGACTACTAGTCCTAAAAGGAATGGAGATTTGGGCTTTGTATGGTTTAAAAGGATGAAATTCTAAAGCGACAAACAAAAACACATAAGGCAGATATGGGAAACACATAACAATTTAAGAGGCTCAGATGGGCCTCCTCACTTAAAGACAGATTGTTTAGCATGTCTTGCAGATACTGGTTATGGTCTGAATTAAACTTAAATGTTAAGGAGGCAGACTGGTCTATTACACATTTCAGATAAGAAATCGGAATCAGACCTGCCTGCTAGTTGGAATTAACAGATTCTGATTCAATTAGCTAATTTTACCTTATAGCTTGCCTAAGTGAAACCTACAGGCATGACATCTAATAATGCAGAAGTGTACTGATTTTTACAAGAAGAAGGCCTGTTGATTATAGAAAACATAAGTTCTGCAGACATTGAGTAATGTTACTACTGATTTTAGACTTGTAAACGATTCAGATTAGTTGGTTACTCCTATAGACATGCTTTCTATGCGTTATTGAGTTTAACCTTTACAAAAATGCAGAAATCCTATAGACATGGTGTTTAAAACGCTGATTTTTATTATTTAAGCCTATAAATGCGTTTGCCTAGTGATAGATGCATATGCCGAATTTAGGAAACTCTATAGACATGTTCTCTATGTGATAGGTAGAAACACAGAAACCTATAGACATGGTCTCTATGTATGAAATGCAAAAGCTATAGACATGGTATCTATGTATGAAATGCAGAGGCTATAGACATGGTATCTACGTATGAAATGCAGAACCTATAGACAGAATTTCTATATGAAATGCAGAACCTGTAGGCATGGCTTCTATATGAAAAACGCAGAAGTGCAGGACTTGTAAACATGATTTCTATATGAAAAATGCAGAAGTGAAAACAGGACATGATTGCAGTAGTAAATACCTATGAACATGATATTTACCCTTATGCATACATGAGTGACCCTCCCCTTTTCACTAAAACCCCATAAGTTATTACAAATTATTACAGCCCAGAATGAATAAAGAAAAGTAAAATAAAATTACATCAGAAAGCTAAAAATCCCAACCAAGGAGAGCCTGATTCAGACTTTTGTCTGAAGCATGAAGTAAACCAACTCCAAAGATCAAATTCCAAAGCCTTTCTCCTATTCGGGATGTGTCAGAGTTCCCTAAGAGTCTAAATTGGACTACGGGCAGTGCTTACACCCAAATATATTGCAGAATTGGATTATAGTGCAGTGTGGAAGGGCCAACCCTCAAATGTCCAAGTTTAAAGGGAGCTCAAGGTCCCAAAGCAAGGCTCATAGGAGAGGGGCAGAACTTAGAATCTAAGAGAGAGTGCAAGTGCATAGAGGGGATTTTGGGGAAAGCCAAGATAGGCTGGTGGTTATACCCAGCAATTAGAAGTGCTGGACACCCCAACCAGCCTGTTAGCCACATTGTTTGGGAGTTAGGATCCATTAATGCTCAAGTCCAGACATGAGCAACAATTTGGATATTGCCATGCTTTGAACTTTAACTCAAACACATAGAAAGAAATAATGGTATGGGGAATTCACATAGCAACAGATGCAAAAAGACAACATATTCAATACAGAACATAAACAGCAAAGTAGACAAGATTGTTGAAACTATAAAGCAAACACATAGGGATGAAGCTGAAAGTTAAATTAGAACATACCGATTTCAGGGAAATAAGAAGAGAAGAGCAGTAGTAAAGCCAAATTGCAAAGACACAGCCAGAAGATTTCAGAAGAGAGTAGAGTGTTGAATTGAGAATGTAGGAGTATTGAAATTGAAAGTGTTCAATAAGTGTTGTCAGAGTATTGAACTCAAGGTCTTAAAGAGTATTAAATTGGAAGTGTGTAAAAGTGCAGAAGGGTCGTGCCCTTTATAGTGCAGAAAGCAAGTAAGAAAAGGTAAGAAAATAGTTTCGAAATCAATCACATAAGGTCTCCCTTCAATTAAGGGATTCTGATTTCAAACGGGCAAGATAATTAAGGAAAGAGTTTGATCAAAATCTTTTCCAAAGTAGCACAAGAAGGGTAAATACACAGAAGTTATTTAAGGCAAAAGTACAGTGGTACATGGTTTGTGCAAATAAGGAAAGGCAATCACTCAACAACCAGTGAAATCAAAATTGCAGGCTTTGTTCGAATGAACCAAGTCAGGAAAAATGAGGAAAGGGTCTTACTTAAGGAAAATCAGTAACAATCAATCAAACCTTATTAAGAGGAATTCCGAATCAATCACAAGTTCTCAAAACCTTTTAAAGGCAAAATTCCTCATATATAAAGCATACAGACATATCGAACAAGAAAGAACTATCATGCAAAAAAGCCTAGTATAGAAGAGTTCCGGGTCATAACAAAGAGGCTCAAATCCAGTACATAGACTCAGAATGAGTTTGAGAGTGTCCAGGGTCCCAAATAGAACCCTAGTCCAAAACACAAGATCAAACTCGCCAAAAAACACCCAAATCCCAGGGTTTTCAACTCGAGTCAGATACAGAGAAAAGAAGACAAATAACTGAAACAGGCTCAGAGGTCTGTTTCAGGGATTCATATGAAAACAAACAGATAAAATAGAAGGTTCAAGGCAAATAGAATGAAGAACTGATTTGAAGCATAAAGAGCACGTTTTAAGAAAGCTTGGAACTCAAACAAGTTTCAGAAGATAAACGAGATAGTATAGCACTTAAGAGAACAGTAGAGGAAACATGTTTAACAAAGAACTCAAAGAAAATCTAGAAGAAGGCAACTAAAAACCTAAAAGCTTTGTAGAAAATACAGTAAAGGAACATATGGGTAAATGAACAAATAAGATAAACATGTGAAAACATGATATAGAAACCGGTAGAAGAAAGAACGGAGCACAATAGAAGGACATGCAAAATAAGGAAAAAATAAGAACACATGAGAAGGACATGCGAGGTAGAACAGAGAACACAAAAACATAGCATAGACAGATTCATACAAAGAGAAGAAGAAGAGGAGTCAAAAAACATTTTAAAACCTTTTCAGAGACCCTAAATCGAAGAGAAGTAATTTTTGAAAGAAAATTAGGGAAAACGTTTAAGAACTCAAGTAGAGCAAAGACATAGCATAGATATAAGAAAACAATCAGAGAAAAACCTCGAATAGCTTAGGGTTTCAGAGAAACCCTAGAAATGAGAAAGGCTTGGAAGAAGGTCCGATCTTGAGTCGGAGAGGTCAGAAATAGGCTTCTGATGCTTGAATAAGCCGGAGCCAGGCCAGAAAGGCCATAGAACCTTGGATCTATAGAGATCTGAAAGGACACCATCGATGTCGGACCTCAAAACTTCGAACATCCAGGGTTTAATGGTGGAGGAGGTAAGTACAGGCCATCCATGGCCTGAGAAGCCATGAGTTCAGATGAGATTGCGGTTGAAGGGGGGTGAGAGAGATGCTAGGGTTTCAGGAACCTTTGAGAGAGTTTGAGAGAGGGAGAGTATTCAAAGGTGGATGAGAGATGGAAATGAGGGGATTAGGGTAGGGTTAGTGAATTAAAAAAGGTAAGGGGTAATCGTGGCCGTTGATCTAAATGATCAACGACCTAGATTGAAAGAAAGGGCCAGGCGGGTTAATTGGTTGGGGTCGGGTTAGATTAGAATTGTGCCGGTCCTATTGGGTTTCAAAATTGGGTCAATTAGGAGGGTCAATTTGGCTATGATTGAAATAAAAATGGGCCAGATTTTGAATAGCCAGTTTTTCCCTTTTTATTTTATAAAAAATAGTAAAATGATTTTAAAAGTAAATTAAGAGTACTAGATCAGTTAATAATATATAAATATTGATTTAAAAATGTTGGAACCAATTTTATAATTATAAAAATTCTATTAAATCTTAAAGTAGGCTAGAATTGCAATTATATGCAATTTAGCTTTAAATATACCAAATAAATTTATAAAAATATATAAAAATTACCTTAACTATATTTTGGTATAAATATGGGAAATAAAATAAATTATCCACCAAAATAATAATTTTGGGAATAATTATTGTTTTTTATACTGCTGAAATGAGCAATAAATTGATTTTAAAAATCTTTAAAATTGGGAAAAACTACTAAAACACTTGGGCATGCTTATATATGTGTACATATGTTATTTTGAAAGTATTTTGTATATATAAAAAATATACAAGAAATAATTGGGTATCAACAACTGCCCCTCTCTACCCGGGAAGTATGAAAGAGCTATCGGGTAAAGATATGATGGCCAATTTTGACTGAACGAGACGTGCTCTGGTTCCTGAGCTACCTACATATCCCTGGTCTTATATGAATTAGGCCATATGTAGCTCAAGATCCATCAGCGGAATATGCTGACGGAGGTTATAAACGGACGCGGTATTCAGGTCAGGAATGATAGTTAAGGTCTAATCCGGGCTGCGGGAACTAGAGCGGGATCGCTCCTGCTGAGACGGCCGTTGCTAGCTGGTTTACCTGCAAATGAGCAATACGAACATATATTGTGCATAATTTTAAACGTGATGCAAGTTCCGTTGGACCATGAATGTTGTCTTTGGATGGTTAAGATGATGTCCTTAGACCATGACGTCCTGGGCCATGAAGCGTATAATAAAGGATTCGCAGGCCATGAAATGATGCTCTCGGGCTATGAATATGATGCCTCCGAGCTATGATGCCTTTGAATAATGATATGCAAAAGATAAAATGGGGTCCTCAGGCCATGGCGGGGCGTTCTCGGGCTATGAAAATGGTTCCTCCGAACACTGATGCCTTCGAACAATTTGGCGATCTTTCAGCCCATGAGATGCAGAAGGAGGCGATATTTCAGCCAATGCAAAAAATATAAATGCGGTGGCGGTATTTTAGTCGATACAAGATGTAAATAGAAAGTGGCGATATTTCAGCCATGCAAAAAATGTAAACGAAGTGGCAGTATTTCAGCCGATGCAAGATAGAAAGTGGCGATATTTCAGCCATGCAAGAAAAATAAAAGTGGCGATATTTCAGCCGTGCAAGATGTATATGAAAGTGGCGATCATTTAGCCATGCGAGACATAAATAAAGTGGCGATATTTCAGCCATGCAGTTGGAGACAGGGCTTAGTCTTGAAAGGCAGAATGGTAGCCTTATGCGATGCAGCGAAATGTAGATGGAGGTAGATCTTAACCTCAGAAGGCAGAATGGTAGCCTTATGCAATGCGGAGAATGCAGATGGAGACAGAGCTTAGTATCGGAGGGCAGAATGGTAGCCTTATGCAATGCGGCGAAATGCAGATGGAGGTAGAGCTTAACTTCAGAAGGCAGAATGGTAGCCTCATGTAATGCAGACGAAATGTAGATGGAGGTAGAGATTAACCTCGAAAGGTAGAATGGTAGCCTTATGCAATGCAAATAATGCAAATAGAGACAGAGCTTAGTCTCGGAAGGCAGAATGGTAGCCTTGTGAAATGCAAAGAATGCAGATGGAGACAGTGCTTAGTCTCGGAAGGCAGAATGGTAGCCTTATGCAATGCAAAGAATGCAGATGGAGACAGAGCTTAGTCTCGGAAGGTATAATGGTAGCCTTATGCAATGCAAAGAATGCAGATGGAGACAGTGTTTAGTCTCGGAAGGCAGAATGGTAGCCTTATGCAAGAAATAAAAGGCCGGTGGTAGTAGAGTTTTCTTAGCTGATATCTGATTTTGATATTGTGGCTGCTGGGGATATTGTGTGTGTATAGCAATTGTGAGTAGGTGACGATTCTGAGAGTTGTATTCCTGATCAGTATGAGTGTATAGTATATTCGATGATTTTCCAACTCAGGTGCCTGCATCCAAAGAAAAATTGTGAGTTTTGTAAAGGGGAAAGGTTAGTTCGTATCCCCGCTGACTTTGCTTGACCTGCTCGGCTCTGTTTCGGTGATACTATGCGTATCATTGGGGTAGCACTGCTAAACAAAGCAATTTTGGTAACAGATATGCATGATTTAGTAAAAGCATAATATAAGTGCATAATTAAGAATAATTTTCTTTAGATGAACCGATAACTGCGACGTGGTTCAAAACATTGCAACTTTGCTTGCTCCGGAATTTTGAGGGTCCTCCTCAAAATTCTGCCCCAATTTACCGGGTTGCTGCTCCTGACGGCTGTTAATGACAAATGGCTGGAATCGACTTCGGAATTTTGAGGGTCCTCCTCAAAATTCTGCCCCAGTTTCCAATAGCGGAGAAAATGGAAATTTTATTGAATTGTGACCGAACCCATAGGGCTGCCTACGTATCCCCTCTTAGACGAGAATCAGGTTAGGCGTAGTTCAAATTACATCATAAAAGAAAGCATAAAGGTTACACATAGTATTGCTTGACTACGTTTGAATTGATCAGCTTTGGCCAAACTTCTACGTCCATTTCTGCAAGTATGAGGGCTCCTCCTGTCAGAACCCGACGAACCATGTACGGACCCTGGCAGTTGGGAGAGAATTTCCCTTTGGCTTCCTCTTGATGCAGAAAAATTTTCTTTAACACCAGCTGCCCCGGTGCGAATTGTCTCGGCTTGACTCTTTTTTTGAAGGCTCTGGACATTCTCTTCTAATAGAGCTGACTGTGGAAAACTACATTCATTTTCTTTTCGTCTATAAGAGCTAGTTGCTCGTAATGACTCTTCACCCATTCTGCGTCGTCGAGCTCTGCTTCCTGTATGATCCTAAAGGAAGGAATTTCTACCTCAGCGGGTATGACTGCTTCTGTACCATATACCAACATGTAGGGAGTTGCTCCAGTTGATGTGCGGACTGTGGTGCGGTATCCCAATAAAGAAAATGAGAGCTTCTTGTGCCAGTACTTATGCTTCTCTATCATTTTCCTTAGTATCTTCTTGATATTCTTGTTGGCAGCTTCTACGGCTCCGTTCATCTGAGGTTTGTAAGTTGTAGAATTCTTGTGTTTGATCTTGAAGGTTTCACACATGGCCTTCATCAAGTCACTATTGAGATTGGAACCATTATCAGTAATGATTGATTCTGGGATCCCGAATCGACAAATGATGCGGTCACAGACAAAGTTTGCCACAACTTTCTTTGTCACTGCTTTGTATGATGCTGCTTCAACCCATTTGGTGAAATAATCAATTGCCACTAGAATGAACCTGTGCCCGTTTGATGTGGTGGGCTCGATAGGTCCGATGACATCCATTCCCCAAGCGGCGAACGACCACAACGAGCTTGTTGCATTAAGCTCATTTGGGGGCACCTTTATCATGTCTGCATGTATCTGACAGCGATGGTACTTTCGGACATACTAGACGCAATCCATTTCCATAGTCATCCTAAAATAACCAGCCCAGAGTATCTTCTTGGTTAAGACAAAACCGTTCATATGTGGACCGCAGGTCCCAACATGGATTTCCTCTAGTAGCCTAGATGCTTCCTTGGGTCGACACACCTTAATAAACCCAAATCAGGAGTCCTCCTATATAAGATTCCTCCGCTGTGGAAGATATTGTTAGATAACCTCCAAAGTGTGCGCTTCTGAGTGGTGTTGGCAAGATCTGGGTATTCTCCTTTTGCCAGGTATTCCTTGATATCATGAAACCAAGGTTTTCCGTCCGCTTCTTCCTCGACATGAGCACAGTAGGCTGGCTGATCATGAATCTTCACCGGAATAGGATCAATGAAGTTCTTATCTGGATGTTGTATCATAGAGGACAGGGTAGCCAATGCATCAGCAAACTCATTCTGGACTCTGGGAACATGCGGGAATTCTGTCTTTGTGAATCTCTTTCTCAACTCTTGTACATGATATAGATAAGGAAGTATCTTGGAGTTCTTGGTTGCCTATTCTTCTCGGACCTGATGTATAAGCAAGTCTGAATCCCCGATTACTAGCAACTCTTGGATGTTCATGTCAATGGCCATCTTGAGTCCCAAGATGCAGGCTTTGTACTTGGCTATGTTGTTGGTGCACGGGAACCTAAGTTTGGCGGACGCCGAATAATGCTGACCGGTTTCTAATACTAGAACTGCTCATATGCCAACTCCTTTGAAATTTGCTGCTCCGTCGAAAAACATTCTCCAACCATCATTGGATTTTGCAATTTTTTCTCCTATGAAGGATACCTCCTCGTCAGGAAAATACGTCTTTAAGGATTCGTATTCTCCGTCCAAGGGATTCTCGGCAAGATGATCTACAAAAGCCTATCCCTTGATCGCTTTCTAAGTCACGTAGACAATGTTGAATTCACTCAGTAGGATTTGCCACTTGGCTGCTTACCAGTGGGCATGGGCTTCTGAAAGATGTACTTCAACGGATCCATCCTTGATATGAGATACATAGTATAGGCATAGAAATAGTGCCTTAACTTCTAAGCTACCCAAGTCAGAGAACAACAGGTGCGTTCCAACAGAGAATACCAGGCCTCGTATGGGGTGAACTTCTTACTGAGATAATAGATGGCCTGCTCCTTCCTTCCCGTTTCATCATGTTGTCCCAGAACACAACCGAATGCTCCATCCAATACTGCAAGGTAGAGCAATAGAGATCTGCCCGGCTTGGGCAGGACCAAGACTGGCGGTGTGGATAGGTACTCTTTGATTCTGTCGAAGGCTTTTTGACAGTCATCAGTCCATTTGGCGACGGCATCCTTCTTCAACATCTTAAAGATTGGCTCACAGATGACAATAGATTGAGCTATGAACCGGCTGATGAAGTTGAATCTTCCCAAGAAACTCATTATGTCCTTCTTGTTCTTTGGTGATGGCAACTCTTGAATGGCTTTGACCTTTGACGGATCCAGTTCTATTCCTCGGCGACTCACAATAAACCCAAGTAGTTTTCCGGCAGGAACCCCGAATGCACATTTTGCGGGATTCAGCTTCAAATTGTACCTTCTTAGTCTATTGAAGAACTTCCTGAAATCTTCCATGTGATCAGTGTCTTTCTTGGACTTGATGATGACATCATCTACATATACCTCGATCTCCTTGTGTATCATATCATGGAAAATAGTAGTCATGGCCCTCATGTAGGTGGCCCCAGCATTCTTTAATCCAAACGACATCATCTTGTAACAATACATTCCCCACGGAGTAATGAAGGCCGTTTTCTCAGCATATTCTTCATCCATCCAGATCTGATGATACCTAGCAAAACAATCAACAAACGACTGCAGCTCGTGCTTGGCACAATTGTCAATTAGAATGTGTAAGTTTGGCAAGGGGAAGTCGTCTTTGGGATTGGCCCGGTTGATGTCCCAGTAGTCGACACAGACTCTGACCTTCCCATCCTTCTTTGGTACTGGCACGATGTTGGCTAACCATGTTGGATACTCTACTACTCTGAGAACCTTAGCTTTGACTTGCTTGGTGACTTCTTCCTTGATTTTCAAACTCATGTCAGGCTTGAACTTCCTGAGCTTCTGCTTTACTTGTAGGCATGTCGGATCAGTTGGAAGCTTGTGCGCCACAATAGATGTACTCAAACCAGTCATGTCGTCATACAACCAGGCGAATATGTCATCATATTCCTTCAAAAATTCTGTGTATTCTTCCTTTTCTGTCGGTGACAAATGAACGCTGATCCGAGTTTCTTTGACATTTTCTACATCTCCCAGGTTAACAATCTTGGTCTCGTCCAGGTTGGACTTAGGTCTGTTCTCAAAATCCTCAACCTCTTTAATAACCTCTTCTGGCATATCATTTTCCTCTGAGTCTGTTTGTCGCGTTGTCTCGTTACATGTTACAGCCGTTGGTTCATCAAGATAAGTAATAGTAATACTGTAAATAAAGTAAATAAGAGAAAGTAATAAGAGTAAGATTCATAAGAAAAATTGAAATGCTTTTAAAAATTCCATAACTATTTTGAACATTGAACATCTTATTGCGAAATTAAAAGTCAAAAGGAAAGTCAAAATGAAAAAATAGTGCATGATGCTTGTTCAGCCTTGCTACCCTGAGGCTTTTCGGTCTTTGGTGGTTCTGATGGACCAATTGTTGAGGCGCGCTCCTGGGCTCACGACTTGTATGGAAGGGCCTTCCTCCTCCTCGAAAATGACATAGCAATCCATGTCATCCTCTTCCAAAAATAAATCCCTCATCGCTGCTAGTGCTTCCTCTTCTTTTGACCCATATATAATATCAGTTGGCTCGAAAATCTGCTCCAAGCGAGGTATCGGGTGCTCTAGTGGATAATAAGGCCCGCACCATGGCGGCGACCATTCATTGAACTCTTTCCAGGTGTACTCGTATCCCAGACCAAAGGTGGTACCATATTTCTTCAGCTTGACAAGCTTAGTGATCCATTGTAGGTTCTTCCCAAGTCCCTTGCCTGGCTCATATCCGCACTAGTTCAATATGCTTTCGATTTTGTTGTCCTACCATTTATCCTTGTCAACGGCGTTTACTCGCTCGATGTGGTGATAGGTTTCTCTTCCTATCTTCCTTCTTCCTCCGATCTCTGGGATGGTCTGGCGACTGTATATGGGATTGCTACCGTCACCGTGGATGATCACCTCTTGGTGATTCCACTCAAATTTCACTGCCTGATGTAGGGTTGATGCTACAGCTCCAGTGGCATAAATCCATGGTCGTCCCAAGAGTAAGTTGTAAGATGCCAGCACGTCTATTACTTGAAAGTCGACATCAAACCAAGTAGGCCCCATCTGTAAACATAGGCTGATTTCCCCAATAGTGGACGTTTGGGAACCGTCGAAGGCTTTAACATTAATGGCCTTGTCTTTGATCTCATGCAGCCCTTTCCCTAATGTTCTGAGTGTTACCAGCGGACAAATGTTGAGGCTGGACCCTCCATCGATCAGGACTATGGTGATAAAATAATCCTCGCATTGCACGTGAATGTAACGCCTTGTTGTGGCTCAGCCCTTCTGGTGGCAACTCATCTTCATGAAAAGTGATTTTGTGATTCTCCAATACCTGTCCTACCATATTTGCCATTTCTCCTCCGGTGATGTTGCTTGGTACATATGCTCTTACTCAGCACCTTCAATAAGGCATTCTTATGTGCGTCAGAGCTTTGTAGCAGAGCTAAGATAGAGATCTGGGCTAGCATTTTGTTCAACTGATCAATGACTGAATACTCTTTGGCCTGTATCTTTCTCCAGAGGCTGTCGGTCCCAGCTTCAGTGATGGTTGGCCGTCCAGATGCCTGCTTACTCGACTCAGCCAAGTGTTCTGTAGTATAAACCCTGTCAGTCCTTGTCATACCCTGTGTCGCAACTGCTTCTCCAAACTTGGTTTTCCCTTTCCTTCTTGCCTCAGCTGTGTAATCCCATGGTATGGCTTTTGTGTGGAACAGTGTTATGGCTGTCATTACTACCGGAATGGGCACCCTTGCTTTGGAAGGTAATACAACAACCTCAAATGGTACAGGTGCCTTTGTGGACCCAAACTCGACCTCAATTGGTGTTGGCGTCTTTGTAGGGGGTGGTGCTTCAAACTCAAGTGGTACAGACATATTCACCTCGGCATCCCCAGAAGGCTGAATCTGGACCACAATCGAGTTAAGGGTGATTGTTGATTTCTTTGGCTTGTCACCCTCTACGATTAATCCGATCGATCCTTTGGGGTCCCAATTATCCTCTGTCTCAATCATGTGAACGCCTCCACCCTTGTGGTCTGGTAGAGGGTTGCTGCGGACGTTCGGGGCAGGCTCTTTTTCCACGATGATCTTGTTGTCAATCAAAGCTTGGATCTTATCCTTCAAAGAGTGGCACTCATCAATGGTATGCCCTTTCATACCGGAATGGTATGCACAAGTTTTGTTTGGGTTGACCCATTGGGAGGGGTTTTCGGGGGTTATGGCAGGGATAAGGGTGACATAACCAGCAGCTTTGAGCCTTTCATACAGCTGGTCAATTGGTTCAGAAATGGTGGTATACTGTTTGGGAGGTCTTCGGTCGAAATTTGGTCGGGGTCTAGGAAAGTTTTGGCTAGGGGGAGGTGATTGATAGTGGGCCTGTTGGGTGTTGTAGGCTTGGTAGACGTGTGCGGGTTGGGAGTATCTGGGTGAAGTAGGTTGATGTGGGTGGTGGAGGCGATTGGTAAGTAGGTGGTGGAGCTTAGTAAGAGAGCGAGGGTGCTTGGTAATTTGGGGTAGGTTGATATGTGAGTGGAGGTATTGGGTAGGTTCGGTATTTGATTGGGGATTTTGTTCTCTGTGCAACCATCACGGCACTTACGTCCCTTTTCTTGGATGTTCCACCAGATTGTAGTGCCTTGTTGGTAGCTTGCAAAGCTTCAAGGTTTGTGACCATGCCACTTTTGATACCTTCCTCGATCCTCTCCTCCAGCTTGATGATGTCGGAAAATTTCTGGCTTTCAATCAGCATCAACCTTTCGTAGTATTGTGGGTCTTGAGCTCGAACGAAAAACCTGTTCATTTGTTCTTCTTCTAAAGACGGTCTGACCTTAGCAGCCTCTGATCTCCAACGAGTGGCATACTCGCAGAAAGTTTCTGTGGGTTTCTTCTTTAGGTTCTAGATGTAGAACATATCTGGCGCATTCTCTGTGTTGAACCAGAACCTGTCCATGAAATCAGATGCTATACTTAACCAATTCGACCACTTCTTTGGGTCTTTTCTAATGTACCAAGATAGAGCATCTCCTTTCAAACTTCTCATAAAAAGCTTTATGCGAATCTTTTCGTCTTTCCCTACTCCGACCAGCTTGTTGCAGTATGTCCTTAAATGGCTCTGGGATCCCCTATTCCATCAAACATTTTGGACTTAGGAGGTTTGTACCCCTCGGGCAGTTCGATCTGGTTGTATTCAGAGGTCTTCGTAGTTCAATCCCTCGATTCCCTTGCTTCCTTCAACACCCTGAACTCGGCTAGTCAACTTCTTGAGTTCTACGGCCAGGTTCCTGATAAGGGAGTCTTTATCATCAAACTCGGGTGTGCTTGAGGCAGGTTGGGTGGAGGGTGGCATGGTTTCCACATAGATGGGGGTGTTATGGTAAGGGTGGAGATGATCATTTGCGGAGTTTAGTGGTTCAGGGATGAGTATCGGGGTGTTGTTGGAAGTGTGGCAAGTGTTACAGTGGTGATGTGGAGCAGGATAGTTTTGTGGTTTCGATGTTTTGTGGAGGTGTGGGGTTTTGAGTGTTATGAAAGTTGACATCTGGGGTGGTGAGGGAAATTGACAAGCTTGCCAAATTTTGGACTTGATCAAGTTCCTCTTGAAATTTCAGCAGTTTCTGCTCGAGTTGGGATGCACCTTCTTTGGAGACATGAGTACCCTGAGTGATTTCTACCTGTTCAACCGAGTTTTCCTTTTTGATATTGCTCAAATCTTCCATTTTTTACTTGTTCCTTTTTTCTGACGGGACTAGGAGGAGGAGTGGGTGGCTCCAGGCACTCAGCCCATTTGTATTCTGCCATATCGTATGGCCCGGCCTGAGTTGAAAGAATTGAAGGAGCAGTTGCAAGACTTGCTTGATAAGGGCTTTATTAGACCTAGTATCTCGCCTTTGGGTGCACCGGTGTTGTTTGTTAAGAAAAAGGACGAATCGATGATGATGTGTATAGATTACCACCAATTGAACAAGGTTACAATCAAGAATAAGTATCCATTGCCAAGAATTGATGATTTGTTTGATCAGCTTCAGGGTGCCAATGTATTTTCGAAGATTGACTTGAGATCTAGCTACCATCAGTTGAGGATTAGGGCATCAGATGTCCCTAAGACAGCTTTCCACACTCGGTACGGGCATTATGAGTTCTTGGTGATGTCATTCGGGTTGACAAATGCTCTAGCAGCTTTTATGGATTTGATGAACCGGGTGTTCAAGACTTACTTGGATTCATTCGTGATAGTCTTCATTGATGATATTTTGATCTATTCCCGCGGCCGGGAGAAGCATGAGCAGCATGTGAAAGTGGTTCTTCAGACCTTCAGAGATAGTCAGTTGTATGCCAAGTTTTCAAAGTGTGAATTCTGGTTGAGTTCAGTTGTATTCTTGGGTCACATTGTTTCAGCAAAGGGTATTCAGGTGGATCCGAAGAAGATAGAGGTAGTCAAGAAATGGCCTAGACACGCGTCATCTATAGAGATTCAAAGTTTCTTGGGTTTTGCAGGTTATTACCGTCGATTTGTGGAGGGGTTTTCATCTATTGCAGCCCCGATGACCAGGTTGACCAAGAAGGGTGCCCGATTTATATGGTCGGACGAGTGTGAGGCGAGATTTCAGAAGCTCAAGACAGCTTTGACTACAGTGCCGGTGTTGGTTTTGCCCACAGGTTCAGGGTCATATACAGTTTATTGTGACGCATCTCGTATTGGACTTGGTGCGGTGTTGATGCAAGATGGCAATGTCATTGCTTATGCTTCGCGACAGTTGAAGATTCATGAGAAGAATTATCTAGATCATGATTTGGAGTTAGCAGCCATTATTCACGCGTTGAAGATTTGGAGGCATTATCTGTATGGCGTGTCATATGAGGTGTTCACAGATCACAAGAGTCGACAGTATTTGTTCAAGCAGAAGGAGCTAAATTTGAGGCAGAGAAGGTGGTTGGAGCTATTGAAAGACTATGATATCACCATCTTATATCATCCAGGAAAGGCCAATGTGGTGGCCGATGCTTTGAGTATAAAGTCAGCCAGTATGGGTAATCTTGCGTATATTCCAGTCAGTGAGAGACCGCTTGCTTTGGATATTCAGGTTTTGGCCAATCAGTTCGTGAGGTTGGATGTTTCTGCGCCTAGCTGTGTGTTAGCTTGCACAGTTGCTCGTTCTTCATTATTTGAGCATATACGAGATATACAGTATGATGATCCTCATTTGTGTGCCCTTAAGGACACGGTACAGCACGTAGGTGCCAAGCATGTTATATTAGGAGATGATGGAGTTTTGAGGATGCAGGGTCGAGTTTGTGTGCCTAATGTGGATGGGCTTCGAGAGTTGATTTTAGAGGAGGCCCATAGTTCCCGGTACTCTTTTCATCCGGGCACCGCTAAAATGTATTAGAATTTGCGGCAACATTATTGGTGGAGGAGGATGAAGAAATATATTGTTGCATATGTGGATCAGTGTTTGATTTGTCAGCAGGTAAAGTATGAGCATTAGAGACCTGGTGGTTTGTTCCAGAAGATTGAGATTCCTGAGTGGAAGTGGGAGCGTATCACTATGGACTTCAGTGTTGGACTCCCACGGACTCAGAGGAAGTTCGATGAAGTGTGGGTTATTGTTGATATACTGACCAAGTCAGCACATTTCATTTCTGTGGCAGTCTCCTATTCTTCCAAAAGGTTAGCTAAGATCTATATCTAGGAGATTATTCGTCTTCATAGTGTGCCCGTGTCTATCATTTCAGACCGAGGTACACAGTTTACCTCACATTTTGGAGGGCATTTCAGCATGAGTTAGGCACACGGGTCGAGTTAAGAACAACATTTCATCCTCAGATGGACGGGCAATCCGAGCATACTATTCAAATTTTGGAGGATATGCTCCGAGCTTATGTCATTGACTTTGGAGGCTCGTGGGATCAGTTCTTGCCTTTAGTGGAGTTTACCTACAACAACAACTACCAGTTGAACATCCAGATGGCTCCTTATAAGGCTTTATATGGTTGGCAGTGTCGATCGCCGGTTGGATGGTTTGATCCGGGAGAGGCTTGGTTGTTGGGTACGAATCTAGTATAGGATGCCTTGGATAAGGTCAGGATCATTCAGGATAGGCTTCATATAGCTTAGTCCAAGCAAAAGAGTTATGTCGATCATAAGTTTCTTGATGTGGCATTCATGGCCGGCGAGCGGGTGCTGCTTCGGGTGTCGCCTATGAAGGGCATGATGAGATTTGGGAAGAGGGAAAAAATTAGCCCTAGATTCATTGTTCCTTTTGAGATTCTTGATCGAGTGGGAGAGGTGGCTTATAGACTTGCATTGCCACCGAGTTTATCAATCGTGCATCCAGTATTTTATGTGTCCATGCTTCGGAAGTATCACGATGATCCATCCCACGTGTTAGATTTCAGCACTGTCCAGTTGGACAAGGACTTGTCCTACGAGGATGAGCCGGTAGCTATTCTAGAGCGGCAAGTTCGTTAGTTGAGATCAAAGAGTTTCCCTTTTGTTCTTGTTCAGTGGAGAGGTCAGCTTGTTAAGGCAGCGACCTGGGAGTCCGAGTCCGATATGCAGAGTCGATATCCCCATCTTTTCTCCGACTCAGGTAGTTCTTTTCTATGTTTGTTCGAGGACGAACGGTTGTTTTAGAGGTGGAGAATATTGCAAGTAAATTCTATGTTCCGAGGCCTTAAAAACCTCTTTTTGTCTCACCTCGATTTGCGTGTGCAGTCCAGTGCATTTTCATAAAGCTTTTATGTGAAAACTAAGTAAAACAAGGAAAATAGCTTTTAAAATTGAATAAAGTTGACTTTGGTCAACATTCTTGGTAAACGGACGGTGATCCAACGGTCTCGTAGGGTCCATAGTAAAATTTGGGACTTGAGCATATGCCCGGAATCGAATTCCGAGGTCCCAATCCCAAGAAATAAATTTTTAAAGAAAATTATTTTCTGGAAAATATAAAGGTGTTTAGAAGTCAATTGATGTAATTCTTGATGTTATTGGGCCCGTATCTGGTTTCGGACCGCGGTACAAGTTTGAAATAATAATTAAGATGAATCGGTAAAATTTTGTAAAGATCGAAGTTGGTTTGGTATAAAATGGACCTATAGTTGAGAAAATAGTAATTTTGATGTTCTTGAGTGATTTCATGAATTTGAGGTTTAATTCATAGTTTATGATGTTATTTTGATGATTTAATCGCATGAGCAAGTCCGTATGATGTTTTTGGACTTGCGTGCATGTTTGGTTTGGAACCCCGGGGGCTTGGGTGAGTATTGGATAGGCCACAGAGTGAAATTTGACTTAAGAAAACTGCTGGTGTGTTGCAGGTCTGCAATTGCGAAGCCTGGCTCACAATTGCGAGCTCACATTTGCGATGACTGGGTAGGGGATGACCTTCGCATTTGCGAAGCTCCAGTCGCATTTGCGACTTCAACAGTGTTCACATTTGCGAACGGTCGTTCGCATTTGGGAGGTTAACAGGGCAGGCCTTCCTTCGCAATTGCGAGTTCGCTTTTGCGAACATATCATCGCAAATGCGATATCTGCACCTGTGTAAATCATAACGTAGCCGAAAATTCTACATTTTTCAAACTTTCTCAAAACCTAAACTCTCTTGGGTGATTTTCTAAAGAAAAGGTCTTCTCCAAATCAATTGTAAGTCATTTCTAAGTCATTTTCCTTAATCTATAACATCTTTGTACATGATTTCAACTCAAAATCAAGGGTTTTAATTGGGAAAAATGGGTGTTTTGGGTAGAACTTAGGATTTTCAAATTTTGGGGAAACCTATTTTCATGCATTAGAGTTGATTCAATTAGCATTTATTGATATCGTTAAGTAAATTATGGCTAGATACAAGAGAATTGGTTGTGAAATCAAGAGGTAAAGCGATAGTTGAGGCTTGAATTGTGTTCGTGTCATTGAGATAAGTGTTTGGTCTAACATTAGGTTGAGGGATTATGAGTTGTGTCTTAATTTCTATGTGTTAATTGTTGAGTACGACGTATAGGCATGGTGACGAGTATCTATATGTTGGTGTCAAGCATGCCCGTGAGTCTTATACTATGACTAATGTGACTCTGTTTTGTATTGTTCATGCTTTATATGATGATTTCTATTGTTGAACAAGGCTTTTGGAAGTATTATTGGTAATTGAACATTTTAGAGCATTGGCTCATGTTGAGAATTGAATTGTGAAGAAATTGTGGAAAAGAGAAGAGGTTTATGATATTGTCTCCCTTGCTGGGATGTTATTGCTTTTGATATTATCTCCCTTGCTGGGATGTTATTGCTTTTGATATTATCTCCCTTGCCGGGATGTTATTACTCATGATATTGTTTCCCTTACTGGGATATTGTTGTTATGCTATTGTTCCCTTGCTGGGATTTTATGTGACGACCAGGCTAGTCGTCTCATGAGTTACCGCTCTGTTTTACCCCATTTCTGCTTCCTTATGCTTCATTATCCGTGTTTTATGTGATCAAGTTGATTAGTTTGAGTTCGGAGAGGATTTGGTAAGAAATGAGACACTTAGTCTCTTTTAAGAAGGTTTAAGTTGGAAAAGTCAACCAGATGTTGACTTATGTGCTAGAGGGCTCGGATGTGAGTTCCGGTGGTTCGGTTAGCTTCGGGAGGTGATTTGTGACTTAGGAGCATGATCGGAATGGGATCTAGAGGTTCGAAGTAGAATTAAGCTTGAATTGGCGAAGTGTTCATTTTGGCGATTTTCGGTTGATATGCGAGATTTTGATATAGGGGTTGTAATGGAATTCCGAGAGTTGCAGTAGCTTCATTATGACATTTGGGATGTGTGTGTAAAATTTCAGGTCATTCGAACGTGGTTTGGTTGGGTTTTTGATCGAAAGCGTATTTCGGAAAGATTTTAGAAACTTAGGCTTGAATCCGAGATGTTTTGGTTGATTTGATGTCGTTTGAGGTGTTTTGATGATTGGAACAAGTTTGAATAAGGTATTGGGTCACGTTTGTGATTTTGGTTGGTCCCGAGGGCCTCAGGTTGATTTTGAATGGTTAACGGGAAGATTTAAGACTTGAGAGATTGCAAAAATTTGCTGCTTCAGGTGTTTTCGCACCTGCGGTTTGGGGGCCGCAGGTGTGGCGCCGCATGTGCGAGGGAGATGCCGCAGAAGCGGTTTTAGAGGGGAGTGTCAGGAAACCGCAAATGCGGTTATGGGGGGCCGCATCTGCGGAAGAAGGATTGCAGATGCGGCAGTGGCCGGCTTTAGTGATTTCCGCAGAAGCGGAGTGTTAACCTCAAATGCGGTACCACAAAAGCAGATTTTGGACTGCAGATGCGGGTATACCTGGGCAGAACATATAAGTTATTTCATTTTCGCAAGTTTGAGTTATTCCACCATTTTTTACTTTGGCTTGAGAGCTTTTGGACGATTTGGAAGAGGGATTTCAAGGGAACTTCGTTAAGGTAAGGATTTTGGACCTAAAACACATTTCTATGGTAGTATTTCATGGATTAAGGCTGTAATTAAAGGAATTAAAGGTCTAAAAATAGAGGATTAGGGCTTGAGTTTAAGAAGCCTTTAAAGGAGGATTTGAGGGGTCATTTAGACTCCGATTTTAGTGTTCTTAATATGCATAGACTCGTGGGGAGATGAAGAATCTATTGATGTAAAAATTTCTAAGTTTCGAGAAGTGGGACCGGGGCTCGGGTTTGGCCAATTTCGGGATTTTTAGTATTTTTCAATTGTTTTCGCTTGGGCTTTGTTCCCTTAGCATATTGTGACGTATTTGTTCTGATTTTGGATAGATTCGACGTGCGTGGAGACCGATTCGAGGGGCAAAGGCGTTGCGAGCTAGAGATTTAGTCGGTTCGAGGTGAGTAATGATTGTAAATGATGCTCTAAGGGTTTGAAACCCCGGATTGCACATCGTAGTGCTATATTGAGGTGAGACACACGCTTGATGACGAGCGTGCGGTCGTGCACTATTGGGGATTGTGACTTGGTTCGTCCCGATTGATGATTTTACCGCGTATTTGGGTAAAACTTATTTGCTATCATCATGATTTGGGGTGATTGCCATATTTGGGCTTCGTACCAACTATTTGAATCCTTCGGGGATTTTTATTACCATTTCCTCACTGTTTTGACTTATTACTTGAACTCAGTCACGTTATTTTCCACCGTTTTACTACTTAGCCATTTTTACTCAGTTTTGAGACTTAAATGATATTTTAAATGATGTTTTGGACTGAGAGATACTGTTTTACTATTGCCTGAGGGGCTTGTGATGATTTTTGGACTGAGTATGGCCGAGGGCCTAGTTGTGAAGATACAGTGGTACTGATATGTGGTCGAGGGCCTGAGATACATATATACGCCATGAGGTGGCTTCTGTCCACCCACTCATTCTCTAACTAAACAAAATACTCACATCATTTCAAGTGATGTGACCAAGATGTACCCAATGAGCTTTATACAAAAACATCACTGGAAGGTTTTTGTTTCTTATTCAAGTCTCTTGCAAAAATAGAAAATCAATTCTCACAAGCTTGAAGAACAAGGTTGAACGCTACTACGGACCAATTCCTAAAAGATAGATTGTTGTTGTCCTAGTTGAGTTGTAACCTTGTTATTGTATTTACTGTATCTTCTAAACTGCTTACCTAGAAGCATTTTGATTAGGAATCCTCTTGTAAATCCGTAAACTCCTTGAGTTTATGTTGTGACTAGATTTAGTCATAAGGAAAAGTCTTTGTAATCGTAGAGTTACAAAGTGGCTTGTGGTGATAGCATCACAAGTTAGAAAAAGCCTTTGTAACTAAGATAGTCACAAAGTGGCTTGTGGTAAAGGTACCACAAGTTAATTGAGTAAATCCTTTGCAATAGGAACTATTGTGAAGTGGCTTGTAATAGGTAGATTACAAGTTAGTGAAGTTAAAAGCTTACAGGTGTAGGTCGTGGTTTTTTGATCCCCCTGTGTGGGATTTTTCCACGTAAAATCCTCTGCCTCATTGTCTTACTGTTTTATTAAGTGCTCTTAACAGAACCTTGTAGAGGACAAGGTACTCTACGATTTGGTGGACCCATACAAACTAACAATTGGTAGCAGAGTAGGTTCCTCCTATCAGGCTAACAACTAGGAAGGATCCTCATGGCGGCTCCACTAAATTTTGAAGAAGGTCAATCCATGTATCGACCCCCCAAGTTTGATGGAAAATGCTATTGGTGGTGGAAAACTAGAATGCATGATTTTATCATGGCTGAGGATTGTAAGCTATGGGATATCATTTGCAATGGTCCTTATGTTCTAATCAAGGTACTAGATGAATTTCCATTTTCGATGGAAAAAGCCAACAAAGAATACACTGAAGCAGACAAGAAAGCTGTAGAGAAGAATTTTCGTGCCAAGAAAATTCTAGTATGTGGAATGGGACCTAAAGAGTACGCTAGAATCTCTACCTGTGACACTGCAAAGGATATATGGGAGGCCTTGCAAACAACTCATGAGGGAACTATACAAGTAAAATAGTTTGAAGATAAACCTAATACTGGTGATAGTTCCATGATGGTAGTTGAAAGCGAGGAGACTCGATTTGACTCAACCTTTTCTTTCATGGCTCAATCAGATGTTGATGAAGAAAATGGCAAAAAAAGGTAAACTTCAGGGATGTTCAGAGAAATCTGAAATCCTATTCTCCAAAAAAGCTCATGTGTTTAGTTGATGTTTTAATCACTGCCTTTTGTATTCTTGCGGAGGATAGGGATTACTTGATCTTAGAACTAGAAGAATCTGAACATACTAGAGAAGACTTAGTTGATGCAGTTACTGACCATAAAAAACCATTGAAATCCTTAGAAAAGAAAGAGTGATCTGTTGGCAGAAATTGCAGACCAAAGGGAAACAATAGTAAAATCATGGACTATGTCAAAACCTGAAAGTTCTGAAAGAGGAAAGGAGATAGCAAGTGAGGAATACCTTAGGCTTGAAGATGAGGTGGAAGCCATGAGATGTAGGATGTGTGCTGAAATTAAGAAAAACGAGCTCCCCCAAACCAATCTAGAAAGAGTAATGAATGTTCTTAAAAGGTCTTTAAAGTAGACTTGGTCCTCAGAAGCTACCACTACCTTGCTTACAAATGATAGTGAAAAAAAGCAGGGAGCATGGTTCCAAAGGGAGAAAACTCCTCACAACCCTCACAGTAAGTGCGTCACTGTCTCTGATAAATGGCCTCGTACCCAATGTGGGAATACTGGGTGCTTCAAGGAAGGTGTCCAGGCCAAGAATCAATCAGTTCAGAAAGACAAAGTGGCTGCTAAAACCGTGACCACAAAAGAGGGACCAGGTTCCACTCACAAAAAACGCACATTACCTGCATGGACTAAGAGAGCTCTTATTCATCCTCTTGCTTACTACAAGGGACCCAAACTTGTTTGGGTTCCTAAAACTAATTCTCTTGTGCAAGGAATAATGAAAGGAAGTGGTCAACAATGGTTCATGGATAGTAGATGTTCGAAACACATGACTGAGAACACCACTGACTTTCTTTCGCTAAAAGCCCTGCAAGGAGGGAGTGTATTCTTTGGCAATGGCAAAAAGGGGTACATTCTTGAAGTTGGAAAAGTTGGGAAGTCACTCACTCATTCTATTAAAAATGTGTACTATGTCAATGGGTTTAATTATAGTCTCCTGAGTGTCTCTCAAATCTGTTATAAAGGAAACAAGGTGGAATTCTTGTCCAAAATATGTACAGGCACTGACCTTGTGACCGGTGAAATAGTACTGGTGGCCAAAAGATACAAGAACATCTATGTTGCTAATTTTGAATCTTTACAGAGTGGTGATCTGAGTTGTCTGAAAGCGGTTGGCGATGATGCTGAACTATGGCACAGAAGACTGGGCCATGCAACCTTTTACCTTCTAAACAAACTAATTCAGAAGGACCTAGTCCATGGTCTACCTATGTCACAATTCAAGATTCAAAAAGTCTATGATGCCTGTTCAAAAGGAAAACATGTGAAGTGCTCCTTTAAGTGTAAAAGATATGTGAGCACCTCAAAGTCGCTTGACCTCTTGCATATGGATCTGTGTGGACCTATGAGGGTGCAAAGTAGAGGAGGAAAGAGATACATTTTCATAATCGTGGATGACTATTCCAGATTCATATGGACTCTGTTTCTCAGAACAAAAGATGAAACTGTTGAAGTCTTTGTGGCCTTTGTGAAGAAAATCCAAGTGAAGATGGAGTCTAGAGTTGTATGCATTAGATCAGATCATGGGACAGAATTTGACAATGTCAAATTTGATGAATTCTGTAATGAAAATGGCATCACTCACAACTTCTCAGCTCCCAGAACTCCCCAGCAAAATGGAGTAGTAGAAAAGAAGAACAGAACTCTGGAAGAAATGGCAAAAACAATGCTGATTGACAGTGGAATTGCAAAGAATTTCTGGGCTGAAGATGTCAACACTGCCTGCTACTTAGTGAACAGGTGCATGATCAAATCACTTCTGAATAAGACCCCGTATGAATTGTTGAATGGAAGAAAATCCAAGATGACTCATCTAAGAACATTTGGATGCAAATTCTATGTTCTCAACAATGAAAAGGATCAGCTTGGTAAATTTGATGCCAAGACTGACGAAGGAATATTTCTTGGGTACTCCTCTCAAAGCAAGGCTTACAAGATATATAACAAGCGGACTCAATGTGTTAAAGAGAGTGTCCATGTTATCTTTGATGAATCTTATCCATCAATTGAGAAGAGTGCTGAGGAAGATCAAGATGGAGAACCCTTACTCGTTCTTGGTGAAGTCATTAACATGACAAATAGAAACTAGATATGATGAGTAAATTAAAGGAGCCAAATGAAGACAATGTTGCCTCATCATCAACAGAACCAAGCACCTCAATTACACCCACAGAAACTGAAGAAAGGGTGGTTGATGCAGTTCAGGGAACTCTACTAGCACCTAAAAGAAGGATAGAGTAAAATCAGCCAAACATACCTTCCTCCTCTCAAAATGAACCTCAGGCATTCAACTGGAGACACCAAAGCTCTCACCCTATAGAAAACATCATCACTCCTCTAGATTCTAGAGTACAAACCAGGTCAAGAGCCAGAAATTCACTTGCCTTCTCAGCCTTTCTCTCCAAGATAGAACCCAAAAACATCAAAGAAGCCTTGAAAGATGCAAATTGGATTAAACCATTCAAGACGAGTTGCATCAGTTTGAGAGAAACAATGTGTGGCACCTGGTACCTAGACCCCCAGATCGAACCATTATAGGAACCAGGTGGGTACTCAAAAACAAGCTCGATGAACATGGAATTACCCCAAGAAACAAGGCCATGCTAGTGGTCTAAGGATACAATCAAGAGGAAGGGATTGACTATGATGAAACGTTTGTTCCAGTGTCTCGCATGGAAGCTATCAGAATTCTAATCACTTTTGCATCTCATATGGAATTCACCCTATTCCAAATGGATGTCAAGAGTGCATTTTTAATGGACTCCTTAAGGAAGAAGTCTATGTGAAGCAACCCCCAGGGTTTGAATGTTATGAGCACCCTGAATATGTGTTCAAACTAGACAAAGCTCTGTATGGGCTAAAATAGGCTCCTCGAGCTTTGTATGAAAGACTGTCAAAGTTCCTCTTAGAAAATGGTTTTAAAAAAGGGAAAATTAGAAACACTCTTTTCTTAAAGAAACGAGGAAGGAACCTTCTCATTGTTCAGGTTTATGTTGATGATATCATTCTTGGAGCAACAGATGACTCTCTGTGTGAAAAATTTGCAAAACTTATGGGAAGTGAATTTGAAATGAGGATGATGGGAGAATTTAACTTCTTCTTGGGTCTTCAAGTAAAATAGTCCCCAAAGGCCACTTCCATTTGTCAGCAAAAATACATCAGGGAACTATTGAAGAGGTTTGACATGGAAGCATCAAAGGTGATAGACACTCCCATTGCAACTACCACTCGACTAGACATGGATGAAACTGGATCTCCTATGAATCAAATAATGTATAGAGGCATCATTGGGTCTCTCCTCTATCTCACTGCCAGTCGACCTGATATTGTTTTCATCGTGAGGCTGTGTACGAGGTTTCAATCAAATCCCAAGGAATCTCACTTGAAGGCTGCAAACGAATACTGAGGTATCTCAAAGGAACGCAGGACCTGGTGTTGTATTATCCATTAGGTGACAGTATTAATTTGATTGGGTATGCTGATGCAGACTATGCAGCTTTATCTTGTGGACAAGAAAAGCACTTCTGGAATGGATCACCTCTTAGGTTCATGTCTTATCTCTTGGGGTACAAGGAAGCAGAATTTAGTGGCTTTTTCAACAGCAGAAGCTGAATATGTAGCTGTAGCATCCTACTATGCTCAGCTTCTATGGATCAAGCAGCAACTGGAGGACTTTGGGATACTCAGTGAGAGTGTGCCCCTTCTATGTGACAATACCAGTGCACTCAACATGGTCAAGAATCCAGTTCAACATAAAAGGACAAAACATATTGATGTGCGGCATCATTTTCTGAGAGACAATGTGGAGAAAGGGTTGATATGTATGAAGTTCTGCAACACAGAAGATTAAATTGCAGACATTTTCACCAAGGCACTAAGTAGGGAATAGTTTGAAAGAAATAGAGTAAAGTTGGGACTGTTGAAGCCAAATTAGAACCTAATCCTCTTTGGCTGGCTCTTACACCAAATAAATAACTAGCTCAAAGTGTTTTCTGGCCATGCCTAACTCACTTCAATACTGTTGCAGGTAAACACGCATGATGAACATAGAGGCGATAGATACAGTGCATGAATGATAAAAGAGGATTGATTCTTTTCAAAACGAAAAAAGGGGAGAAAACAAAAGAAAACTCAAGAACCATGTTCTTGTACTAAAGGTTAGTAGTTTTTTGTGCATCCTTTTAATACACATCTTAAAAAGGGTGCAAAATACAACTGCCATGTCATCAACTTTTCAGATCCTACTGTCATGTCTCTTCAATTCAAAACGTTCCATCTCCCTCTGAAACATCACAATTCTCCATGCCCAACCACCGTTTCAGAACAGGTGCCTATTCCTCTCCCTTCATAATTATCCTCTTCTTTTAAAAACCCTCTCTTCTGCTCTTCTTAAGCATAAGCCCTACTCTAGATTCACTCAAAAGGGAAGGATCATCACAACACTTCTTCCAATGGCTGAGAAAACTTCCGATCTCTTTGCCTCAACTATATCTACCTCTGACCCATCTATGGAACCTCTCGTTTTTACTGAGCCTTCATCACTCTCTATCATTCCTACTGCTATAGTTACACCTTCCCCAGTTTCCCAATATATTCCCAACTTAGAAACCCTTGAAATTGTTGTTTCGTTCTCCCCATCGTCTGTCGTTCCCACCAATCAAACTCTAAGTGGAGAACAAGGTCAAAATACTGAGTTCACAGAGGGTTTTTCCATCATTGCCGCCGATTGCATAGTTGTGGAAGCACCAGTTGAAGAAGAGAAGGATTTCGTAACTGTGTTTGTAGTATCTGCTGATGGGAAATTGCATGAAATTACTTCCTAGAAAAATGAGTCACAGAGTGTGGGGGAAGAAGGGGCAGATACTTGTGGGGCATCACATGAGGAACCTGATCCCTCTCCGGAGGATCCAGGTCAGGGCTCTCATCTCCAGGACAGTGTTGTTCCTGCATTCGATGTTGTGCCCCTGGAAATTCAAGCACTTGTAATGCGATCTAGTGATGAAGAAGACCTGGACAACATGGCCTTTGATGTATTCATAAGTAAGCGAAGGGTTGTCTCTACCCCTAAGTCTGAAATCAAGCAACCTACTACCAGGCTTCAAGTCAAAGTGGCCTACGACTCTGCTCTCCAAAAGAGCAAGAAGAGTAGTAATAAGAAAAGAAGAAAGTTGGTGAATGATGGTGTACCTGTAAGTGATGAGGCTATCCCTGTAGTCGATGTGGAAGAGGGAACTCTTGAGGAACCTAGTTCTCTTGTTAGGCGGTACTCGAAAAAGGGAGAGCCTGTTTCAATGGAGAAAGGGTCAAAATCTAAGTCCAAGATGAAGGAGGTAGTGAGTGATGAGGATATACTAGTCAAGTCCAAGGGAAAAGGCAAAGTCAGTGGAGAAAAGCTTAGGAAACGCAAGTCTGAAACTATTGAAGAACCTAGTTCTGGGAAGAAAATGAGAAGTGAAGTCTGTCTTGGCTATGAGTGTCTGAGGCATCAAAAAGTTCTGTTGGGTCGTACGTTTGACCCAACAATCTTTGAGATGGCCGAAATGTGCCAAATCCTAGAAATGGTCGAGTTTCAACAATGGCTGCATCTATTTCACATTGATGCACCTAAAGTGTATGAGGAGGAGGTACAAAGTTTCTTCACTAGTCTTTTTCCAGTTGATACTGACCATGTCTGTTCTTTGGTCAATGGGGTAGACATCATCTTTGATATGAAATTGCTCAGAGAGATTTTGAAATTTCCTATAGTTGGGGTGTCGAGTGTACGAGATGTTTGTTAGTATAACATTAGAAAGGCAGTGGTGAAAGACAATGCTAATCAGAAAGGGGACCAGATCCATAAGAAAGCAGTACTTCCTGTCTACCAGCTTCTGTTTGAGTTGGTTAATAAAGTTTTGTTGCCTCGAGCAGAAAGGAGGTCCGTGACTTCCAAGTCTTAACTATTCCTAATGGAGCAACTGGATGGTTTCAACCCTGTGAGTCTGCCTGCCATAATGATTGAACACTTGCAGAAGGTTGCCAATTTCAAGGATGGTAATCATGGGCATCCCTATGGATTCCTTCTCACTTCGGTGTTCAAATTCTTTAAGGTTCCACTGGGAACAAGTAAAGTGGGTACTCGAAAGTAGATATTCTCATAGACAACATTGGAAGAGTGCGAGAGTGTTGAAAAGTATGGGGGGGGGGGGTAGGAAGTACATCAACTGTTTCTCAGCTCATCATTGCCCAGAACAGTGCAGCTGAGGAAATTCGTCGATTGAAGTCCAGGAATGCTATCCTGGAAGGTCAGCAAGTCCGAGGGGTTACCATGTCGAATGATGAAGTGGTTCGTTTGACATAGGAAAATGCTGATCTCAGGGCGCAAGTTGCGAACCTGAAGGCTGAACTACTCAATGAGAAAAAGTCGGGGAACACCCGAATAGACCTTGTTCTCCAAACACTTGCTGTAGCTACCAAGCCTTTTCCTCCTAGTGCCCCCTAAGTACCCTTCAGTGACCAGTTTTATGGATATGTTTCTTATGTTTTGTTTCTTTGTTGATGGTTTGGCGGATGTTTTTTTGTTTCCTTTTTTTTGATGGTTGGGATGAACTACTACTACTCTTGTTAACAAATCCAATGTTGCCTCTTCCTTTTTCAAAAGGGAGAGGCATATTAAATCTTTATTAAATATAAATCCTCATTTTATTATGTCAGTACTCTCTTTCTGTGTTCTATTCTCTATCAAAGTTGTGTGCACATATGTGGCATGAGTTAGCTTAGCTAGACTTCTTTGTGCTGTTGCTCTTTTTAATGATGCCAAAAGGGAGGAACACATAGGGGAACTGGTTCTTATTCTCTATTACTCTGACCATGTAAGATAAGGCATAGTCTCAGGGGGAACTCTGTGTGTTCCCTAAGACTTTGAAACTGGTTTTATGGAATCGGGTTGCATGCCGCAGCAGGTTGTTACTGATTTATGATATTGTGATGTAGAGGGCCTGATTGATTTATGCTACGAGGTGGCTTGTTGTTATGAGGCCAAGGGCCTGATTGATTTATGTCACGAGATGGCTTGTTATAGCGCTTGGGCTGTAGGAGCCCCTCCTAAGTCTAAACACCCCTAGTGAGCGTGGGTACCCAGAGTGAGTGATATGATGTTGCCCGAAGGGCTGATCTTTATTCATGTTATGCCCGATGGGCTAATTACGAGTGATTGTAAGGTAGCCCGAAGGGCTGGTTCTGTTGCTATTATGTTCGAGGTCTAGTTTATGATACATGTCTTGCTCGAGGGGCTATTTGTGATTTATGTTGCACGAGGTCATGTATACGAGTGAGTTTTGCCCGAGGGGCTGATTATGTTTTTATTATTTTTACTCTCTATTTTATCACTTTGTTATGAAAAATTGTTGAAAGACAGTTTCAAAGGATTTTACTAAAATTTGATTTTTAACGAGATGACTTGATTTATATACTGTTTTGGAAATATCTTGTACTTGTTGTGGTGTTATGACGCAGATTATGTGTTTTCTTACTGCTCAGTCTTTATTTACTTTTATTATTTACTGAGTTGGCGCACTCACATTACTCCCTACACCTTGTGTGCAGATTCAGGTATTTCTGAACCCGGTAGCGGGTGTTGATTACTCAGTGGCAGGTTCATCGGAGTTAGCAAGGTAGCTGCCTGGCGATCATAGCCCTGCTTTTCTCCCTCTTTATCCTCCCTTAGTTTTATTCAGTTATTTCTAGGCTATGTTAGTCTTAATGTTGTCAGACGGTTATAGTAGATGCTTATGACTAGTGACACCCCGATGTTGGGCTGTCTTTCCGCATTGTTGTGTTGATTTAAACTCCTTATGCAGGTTTATTGTTAAATAGCTTTGGTTTTGTCTTAAAAATGAAAATATTGAATGGTTTTGGTAGTGTGTTGGCTTCCCTAGTACCACGTTTGGCGCCATCACGATAGGGTTAGTTTTGGGTCGTGACAAGTTGGTATCAGAGCCTAGGTTACATAGGTCTCACAGGTCATGAGCAGGTTTAGTAGAGTCTCACGGATCGATACGGAGATGTCTGTACTTATCTTCGAGAAGCTGTAGAACCTTTAGGAAATCCCACATTCTTGAATTCTTATCGTGCGATATTAATTCAGTTTGAATTGTAACTCTTGAAATTCCTTCCACGCGTTCGTATGCGTGCATGAGCGCTCGATATCAGTTGTGCATCGATGGCTTGTAATTCCTTGAACGTGAGGCGAGATGTGATTTCTGTGTGTTGATGTTGCCAGTCTGGAGGATTTAGGGTTGGCCTTTGCCTATAGCGTGAGCACTGAGGTGTTGATTGTGTGAGCGCGTGCTTTTGGATTTATATGTTCGGTAGTATCCCTATTAGTGGAAGTGATGGCTAGATGGCTACGTGATGAGTATGATGTGACTGCGAGATGTGTTTATATGATTTGGATGTGACGAGGAGGGTCTGTTTGAGGGTAGAAAGTACTATTTGGTGCTTGATTTCCATCTTGATTTGATGTATAGCCCCAAGTTATGGGTGTGTTGAAGTAATTTTTCATGTTGTTTAGTTGGGGAATGAAGTAGATTTCATGTCATGATATGAGTTCAGACTCAGGAAGATTAAGTGATTGCGGGTTGTTTATAACGATGGAAGGGTATAAAGAGATGTTAGTTTGAGACGAAGCAGGTGGGTTATCTCCTGCGGGGTGTCCTGAGGGTGTGTGATCCCTATGATATTTTGTAGCGAGTCCTCTTTTACCAGTGAACTATATGTGCTGTAGATTGAGTTTGGATCGTGTATGAGAGTTGTCTTGACTGTTACAATAGTGAATGCGAGATTTGTAGATGATTTGAAGTACTAGATGGTTTGTGTTGCACGAGCGTATGAAGGATTTAGTTAAATCTCACTATGGTATTATGGCAGTAATAGAGTATGGACATTGTGAGTTTTTGTGTGTTTTGATCAATGGATTTGAGTAAGTGGGGGAGTCTACTATTGATAAGTTGATTGCACAGCTAAGTGTCATATCAGTTTTAGTTTGAGGTATACTAGCGAATCAGTTGTGGCTTTATGGGTGTATGACAATCACGAAATGACTTGAGTGTTATTGGTGAAGGACGTAATGTGCATGGAGCATGAATTTATTTAGTTGCATTAAGGTGGGGTTACTTCCTAGTTTGTTGGAGTGCTAATGGGGCACAGGTCGTTCGGCGCCCTTGATTAGTTTAATTGAAACTTCAGTAGTGTAGATGACTCCCAAGAATGGTTCTAATGGATTCAAGATTTATATGTAACAAATGGGGATCTTCAGGATGTGTATTTGGCTAGCAACTGAGGTTTACATTGGAGGGTTTCAAGACTTGTAGCATTTCTATATCGACATGGATTCTACATATCATTATCAGAAAGGTGAAGGCCATTGCTTTAGGTTCACAGAAAGCCTTTTCAGGGTAAGTATTTTGAATATGGTACTTTTGGGGATATTTACGAGAGTATTCAGCAGCTTATGAGCCTTAGGGCGGTGCAGTTTCATGCTTAAGTCTCATGTGGTGAGTCTGGGTTGAGGATTGAGGTATTATGGCGAGGAGAATTATCAATGTGAATTCAATTCAAAAGGAAATCGGATAGATAGGACAACTTGGTAGTAGGTTGGATCGGTATGGTAAGGGGTATGATTAGTTCTTTGGTGGTTTATGAGGTAATGAGTTTCTACATATGTTTCGTGGCAATGCTCTTGGGGTTTTGGTGACCTACGTAGTTTGGTTAAGTTAGAAGGATTCAGTCCTTACGGGGTGGTTTTGTGCAAATGGTTTTGGAGAGTTCTTGATGGTTTCTACCACGGTTAGAGATGCATATTTTCTACTGGTGTGAGGAGCATGTGATGGATAGCAATTTTCTTCTGGATTGGATCAAAAGAAAAGTTTTTGGCTAGTGGAGTACGTAGTTGCTTGTGGCACATAATGGATTATGAAGTTCTCATATTTGTCATAAGACAGCATGGTATGTGCAGTATGTTGTGTAGGATTGAGATTTGCATGTGTAAGGTCATGGTTCAGTTCTGAAAGGAAAGTCATAAATTCTTGGGCAGCACGAGCAGTTTCAGATGACTAGGTAAATGATATTACGAATTGGTGCAGCTTGATGAGGGTAAATATTTCAGAAAGGGCGATGTGTGTGAGTCATGGATACTTCATTGGTAGTGCGGCACTCCCTTGTTTGATCGACTACTGATATCCAAGTTTGCTTGGTGGCACGGAAGGATTATAGAAGTATTCCTTGTGAAATGATCGAGTATTAGAGGTGTGGTTAGGTATCCGGGCAGTGGAGTTGGGATCAAATATGGTGATTCGTGTGCTTTATGGATTCGGGGACAGGGAGTTCTCATAAACAGGTTATGTCATGGTTGTGGACCACATATATCGGTCTTGTGTGGTGACTATTGGAGGTTTGGAGACCCGGGTGGATCTTTGTTGCTTAGTATTGTAGATTTTGATGTGATATTAGGTACAGATTGGTTGTCTCCATGTCATGATATTCTGGACTATTACGCTAAGATGGAGACGTTGGCTATGCCGGAGATGCCACTTATTGAGTGGTGAGGTTCGACGGATTATGTTCCCAAAAGAGTGTTTTCATTTTTAAGGACCCAGCGGATGGTTGGGAAGGGTTTTCTTTCTTATTTGTCCTTCGTGAGGGATGTCAGTGCAGAGACTCCTACCATTGCTTCAGTTCCGGTGGTAAGGAATTTTTCGGATGTGTTTCCTACAGACCTGTTGGGCATGCCGCCGAATAGGGATATTGATTTCGGTACTGATTTGGTGCCGGTCACTCAGCCCATTTCTATTTCACCATATCGTATGGCACCGAAATAGTTAAAGGAGTTGAAGGAGCATCTTCAGGAACTCCTTGATAAGGGGTTCATTGGTAGGCCAATATGGATGCGTGTTCTGCATCGGGTTGGCTTTGTTGACTCCGAACTGCTATTGTTGAGGGATGTGCCATTTGACTGTTGTTGAGCTTATTCATGCTCTAGAGTGATCTATGAGATACTTTTCTATGTTACGAGGGGTTATGATTTGTTGGTTATATGCACATATAGTGAGGTTCTATTGGGGTCTTATAGTGGAATTTGAGCGAGAAGAGTATTGGGTATTGCTTGGTGGATAGCGTATTGGTTATGCTCTTTCGGGCTTCGTGTGGTGTTATGTCATTTGCTTCTCCGTGGTTATGGTAATACACTTTGAGTACTTGATGTCGTTACGCGCGATTATTGATTTTGAGCAAGGTGGCTTGAGGGATATGCCATGGATTAGTGTTTGGATGGGGCACATATTGCACCGAGATTATGTTGAGGCATGAAACTTTGTGTTAGATTCGCGTGATGGTCCTACGGGGTGTGATGGATTTTCAGTATTTCGTTGTGGCAGTACTTGTTAAGCTTGCGGGACAGTCCTCTCGTTTGAGTCATTTTTTTCATGATTTGAGTACATTTGGGATGTTGCTATTGGGATCACGAGTTGCACATGTTATGGTTTTGGATTGCATTGATGTGTCATGTCATCAGAGTGGTCGTGTTGGATGAGATGAGGTCATTGGACCTAGAATACATACTATCAAAATTGGTTACAGCATGGTTGGAAGGATAATATCTGAAGTCGACTTAGAAATATGCTATAGTTCCTGTCGGAGAAGAGGGAGCTGCATGATTTGTTGATCTGACGAATGGTTATGAGTTTCTGCGTGTTTCTTTCAATGTTGGCAGTATATGAAAGTGTTAGAATGAGGCTTGGTTTTTTAAGAGGTGTATTACAGGTATTGGGTTGTTTTGAGCAGCTACTGTGATTAGGAGTTATTGCCATGGGTGTTTAAGTTATGTGGTATATCATGTGATTACATCTTGGGTTACGGATATGATTTGATATAGCTTATTCGGACTTATATAGTGTGTATATGTGAGGTTCTGATCTTATAAAAAATTCTAGATGTTGGAAATTAGGTCCTATGGCTTATGGACTAGGTTGGATTAAGAAATTTCAGTCATGTTGCCTTATCAGACCTATATGGGATAGGGTGACATAGGATCACCCCCGGGTATGTGCATAGTGAGATTATACAGCGAGTTGATGGCTTTTGGAACAACTCTGGGCACGTTAGAGGATGAACGTACGTTTAAGTGGGGGAGGATGTAATGACCCGACCAGTCATTTTGAGCAATTGCACTTCTCTCGGTTGTTTGAGGTCATGAATAGCTCTGTAGGAAGTATATGACTTATGTGAATCGTCGATTTTGGTTTTCAGGTTATTCGGAATTGATTTGGAAGAATGATTCTCAGCTAGAAGCTTTAAATTTGAAAGGTTTGATCAAGTTTTGACTTTTTAGAATTTGTCCTCGGATTGGCTTTCTGATGGTTCTGTTAGCTCCGTTGGGTGATTTTGGACTTAGGAGCACGTCAATTTGGAGGTCCGTAGTAGAATTTGGCTTGAAATAGTGAAAGTTGGAATTTTAGAAAGTTTGATCGGGAGTGGACTTTTTGATATCAGGGTTGCATTCCGATTCCGGAAGTTGGAGCAGGTCCATAATGTCAAATGTGACTTGCTTTGAGGTCAATCAGACATGATTTGATAGGTTTCGGCATCGATTATGGATGTTTGATGTTTCAAGTTCGTTGATTTCGAATAGAGGTGTGATTCATCATTTCGATATTGTTATGTGTATTTTGAGGCCTCAAGTATGTCCATGTTATTATATGAGACTTGTTGGTATGTTCGAACAGGGTCCCAAGGGGCTCGGGTGAGTTTCGGATAGGTTTGGGTTGTGTTGCGCTCGTTTTTTATGTTTCGATGTTGTTCTTCAAGCATAAATTGTACTACATTAAGAAAATGAGCTCCGATTTATGTTTTTATTGAAACATTAGATCTGTATTGTAATTACAGATCCATAGAAAAAAGAATCGTCGAATTTGGACATTATATGAGGATTTTATGGTCATTTTATTAAGAATTGAGTTGCTAGATTTTTCAGATTAATTAGGAAATTGCCACTGAATTCATATTTAAAAATCTACACTATTTTCAAATATTGAAATCATTATATCTCCTTCAATATAAGGTTTAATAGAGTGATTCAAGAGCCTAAATTGACTAAAATTTCACAAAGAATCCATTGGAGGTATCAAAAGTGAGTTTTGGGATCATTTGGAATGAGAATCAAGGCAGAATAACTGATAGGAAAATATATAAAATAAGGGTTTGTTCATTTGGTCATATTTTGAATTGGGGAGCTCGGATTTGGGCGATTTTGGAGGCAATTTTCACCATATATATTGGGGTAAGTGTTCTCTACTCAGTTTTGGTTATATTTCATGAATCCATCTTCGTTGTTGGCATTTGATTGATGATTTCAAAGTGAAATTTGAGGGTTTTTGCTTAAAGTTTCATAAAGTGAATTTTCAAGTTTTGAACATCGATTCGGAGTCGAAATTGGATGAAACTAGTATGGTTGGACTCATAATTGAATGGATTGTCGGACTTTGTGAGTTTTGTCGGGTTCCGAGATACGGGTCGGGTTAGGCTTTTTTGCCGATTTTGGGCTTTTGATTAAAGATTTGAACATTTTCAATTGGGATTATTTGCTTTAGCATTATTTGATGTATTTGAGTAGTTTTGGTTAGTTTCGAGCCATTCTAAGGTCGAAATGCATGAGATGACATTTTTGGAGCATCGCTTGGCTTGCTTGGTATTGGAATTGGCTTGTTTGAGGTAAGTAATGATTGTAAATCTTGTCCTGATGGTATGAAACCCCGAATTTCACATTGTTTCACTACTTTGAGGTGACACACACACTAGATGATGAGCGTTGGGGTGTGCACCATTGGTAATTTTGACTTGGTCCATCCCATACGACTATTAAGTCGCATATTTGATTGAAAACTATTTGATATTATTGTGTTTTGGGAAATATTACTATGTTTTGGACTGGATGTCATATTTGGGCCTCGTGTCAACTGTTTGGACCCTTAGGGGTTTTTTACTACTATTCCTTACTGTTTTAACTTAATATTTGTACTCAGTCATGCTGTGTTTTACTGATTTTATAACTCAGCCTTATTTACTCAATTTTGATACTATAAATGATATTTTGGGATGAACGCCCTATTTTGCTGTAAGCTTGAGTGGCTTGAGAGGTTTCTGATTGAGTGAGGCCGAGGGCCTGTGTTGTGAGAATATTATGGGATCGGGCTGCACGCTGCAGCATGTTGTTACTGATTAATGATATTGTGAGGCCGAGGGTCTGATTGATTTATGCCACGAGGTGTCTTGTTGTTATGAGGCCGAGGGCCTGATTGATTTATGTCACGAGATGGCTTGTTATAGCACTTGGGTTGTAGGAGCCCCTCCTAAGTCTGAACACCCCAGTGAGCGCGGGTACCTAGAGTGAGTGATATGATGTTGCCCGATGGGTGTAAGCACGTGATTTTTGACCCTCCCCGAGAATTTTCACATTTTTAGCGTGAATATGTGAAATTGGGTCTAGTATAGCTATTTTAACTATTTTACTTTATTTCGTTGCAAAAAGAAAAAAAATCACAAAGTATATATATAAATTTTAGTTTATGTATTTCTCATAAACTTGAAAAATACAAAAATTGTACTTTATTTTGGTACTTTATATAAATTCGAAAATTACAAAAAAAATATAGTTCTATTAAGGTTTTATAGTCATTTTTAACTTTGAAAAATACAAAAATATTACCTCATATTTTATCTTAATATTTAAAAACGAAAATTACAAAAAAATAGTTTTATTAATATTTTGTAGCTATTTTAAATCTTGAAAAATATTTAAAAAGATATAGTTTTGTTTAAATACTAGTCTTATTTTTGGTAGTTATTTTGCTTACATAGGACTAATTAAGCAACGTGTTCCTATTTCTCGGGTCCGGGCAAAAGAATAATATTCGGGTTCAAACTACCCGGTTTTAGGACTAATTTCGGACCTAACCCATAATAAACCGTGTCCAGGACACATGGGGAACCCCACCACGCGTGGGGGACACAAACCTTGAACCCCACCACGCGTGGGCTCATTTTTGGGGCAAACCCATTATAATACACAGATGAAATATTTAGAAAAAGGGGATTTTTTGGAAAAATTTTGGGGGGGAACTACTGTTCGTCTTTCTTCTTCATAAAGAAGAAAGAAAGAAAACCTGGGGAAGGGAACGAACAGGACTTTTGGAAAAAATTGGAAAAACTAAAAATCACTGTTCATGCTCCTTCCTCACCGAGAAAACCTAACAAAACCCTACACCCAAAGACCACCTCCATCAACGCCGGAACTACCATCAACGACCACCCCGTCTCCTCCCAAACTCCGTCGCAACCAGCTCCCTCCGTCCCTTCACCAACGCCGAAAACCACCAGTCCAAACCACCACCAAACGACCACCCCATCTCCTTCCTCCTCAAGAAAACCTAGGAAAAAACCCTAGCAAAAACCTACTCCACCAGCCCGTCGTCTTCCCATCGCCTTCCTCCTCCGTGAATCCGCCATTGTCGCCGCTACCAGCTCCCTCCACCTCGTCCAAACCAACCAGTCCTACACCCTAAACCATCGCCAAACCCTACACCAAACAGACCCTCCCGTCGACCCTTCCAGCTTTTCCGACGTCACTCACCGGCGACCACCTGCTGTCCACCATTGCTGCTGCACCACACTGCCCAAACGACCTCATATCAAACTATCATCCCCACCAGTCCAAACGCTACCATGAGCAGCCCCTCCCGTCGTCATTGCCCAAGGTGACCATCCAGTCGCACCCCCCCCCCCCCCCCCCCGTCGACAACAACCCACTGCCGCTGCCCAGCTCGAACGTCAAAACCAGTGGCAGCCATGTTTCATGCTCAGTCCGTTCGAGTTCGAGTTTTAGCACGAGCTATTCCGCTTGAGCTGTGATGACTGTTTCCATGGTTTCCCGTTTGAAGTCCGTTCGAGTGCCGAGGTGAGGTTCCAGTTCGTTGGTCTCGTTGCGTCATTTCGCCGACTATGGCTCCATTTCGGTTTGATGAATGAGTTGTAAATCCCCAGCAGTGTTTATCATTAGAGGTTCGTTTTCTAATCTTTGTTTGAGTTGCTATCGGTTACTATCGTGTCCGAGCTTGAATACATGGTTATGTTGAAGATTTTGCTTAAATCCGTCGAGTTTTAGTTTTGTGCTTATGTTATTGCTATCTCGAATGGGCATGCTAGACGAAAGTTGTACAAAAGTTTTCATGTTCGTGACTAGTTTGCCGAATGGGTAGTCGGATTGATTTAATAAGCTTTGTTATAATTTTATTAGTCATTATTCAGTTGTTCATCATATGGTTTAGTTCTAAATGTAGGTTCATGTTTAATTGTAATTCGTCAAAGCTTGAGATACTCTTCATTAGCCGTATATCCTACTAACTTCCATTGTTCGATTAATAAATTAGGATTTCTTTTTTAGAAACGAATTAATAGAAAATATAGTCGTTGTAGGCTTACCCTTTAAAATAAAAACGAGACTAGCTTCGTCAAAAAATAAAATGTACAGATCGCGGAGCCCTCACAAAATATATGTATTAAATACTTAGATTCCGGGATGGGCCGTTTAGCAAAATTCACGGCCCTACCTAATATAATAATGCGCTAGTTGCTTTAGGTGCGCCTTTAATAATGTTATCTCCCTAAACTCGGGTGCACATTTATGTGACCCAAATCCAAATCTCAACGAAATCGAAATGTGTCTCTAATCATGGGTACATTGACTGTGACGTGGTATAAGATGCATTTCCATGACGTTGCAAATTCCCTTTTTTAATAATGAATGAGACGAGCCTCGCCAAATAAAAATGCAAATTGTGGGGCCCTCAATAATTACTCATAATAAATACTTAGAATTTGGGATGGACCGTTTAGTGAATTTCACTGCCTTCCCTAAAGATAATAACGCGTTAGCCTCTTTAGACGCGATTTAATTAAATTACCTTCTTAAACTCGGGTGTGCATCTCATGCGACCCAAATCCAAATCCTAAAACATCAAATAAAATATGTTTCGGATTATGGGTGCATTTCATGTGACACAGTCCAAAGATATGTTTTTAAGCGATGTTCACATTCCTAAAAAATAATGATAATAAAGCGGTAAAAGATAAAATTTGCACATGGTTCATACTTGTATAAAATCAGATAATCAAGCCGAATATAACAATTGAGCGACCGTGCTAGAACCACGGAACTCGGGAATGCCTAACACCTTCTCCCGGGTTAACAGAATTCCTTATCCGGATTTCTGGTACGCAGACTGTAATATGGAGTCATTCTTTTCCTCGATTCGGGATTAAAATTGGTGACTTGGGACACCCTAAATCTCCCAAGTGGCGACTCTGAAATAATTAAACCAATCCCGTTTCGATTGTCCTTTAATTGGAAAAAACTCCCTTGCGCCCTCTCGGGTGCGGAAAAAGGAGGTGTGACAGCTCTGGCGACTCCACTGGGGACATAACCCAGAACCACTGGTTCAGGGTTAAGAATTCGAGCTTAGAATAATTGTTGTTATTTGGCTTTATTTATTATCTGATTTTTACATGATATATGCTTAATGTGCTAAATGATGCTTTTACCGCTTTAATATTATCTGAATTGTGTATATAAAACTGCTACGAAACCCTTCTTTCTGAGTCTTCTGAATTTATGGTGTACACGTGCGCGTGACCCACCTTTCTGTTAAAGTCATACCAAATAAGACGGAGTTGGGACAAGTAACTAGGCCGGGCAGACTTTCGTGCTCCCGGTACGTTGCCCCCGCTTCGGCTCAAACTGTCCGTTTGGGTAAGCCAGGTCTAGAACAAATACCCAGGTTATGAACTTAGTATAACAAAGCCACATGCCGGATCCCTAGTAGGAACGTTTATTTGCATCATGTGCATTTGACTTAGGGGACTCAACACAGGGGTTGGGTCCGTCTAGGACAAGCAACCTGAAAATAATAGACCATCTTATGGCATCCTATGTGCTACATGTTATATTCAGTCAAGGGCGAATGGGTCATTTGGTCATTTCCAGCATGATGTTATTTTAATCAAAGCATGGGGAACATTTGTGGAATCCAAGAAGCCTTGGAATTCCCTATGTCCCCCACGCTTGCTTTTTGGGAAAGCACATGGGGAACATTTGTGGAATCCAAGAAGTCTTGGAATTCCCATATGTCCCCCACGCTTCATATGTTGGGAAAAGCGCATGGGGAGCATTTGCGGAATCCAAGAAGTCTTGGAAATCATTATGTCTCCCATGCCACATTTTTGAAAGAAATAATAAATATAAAAAATAAAATTACAAATAAAACAAAGCATGAAAATTCAAAAAGATTTTGTATGTTTTCATTATTTTCCACAGATTAAAAAAAAAGTCGTGAAAAAGAGGAGAAAAAATGACAGTGTAGAGATATAACTACTTATTTTTAGAGAAAAATCAATGTCCGAGTAGTATCGAAACTCTGCCGAAATTTTGAGAAAATGAAAAAAGGTCTTATTAGTTTGTTATATTAAAAGCAAAGAAAAATAGAAGAAAAAAAATCATCATTGTTCTGTCTTGTTTTTTTTTTCAAAAAAAAAAAAAAGAAAATGGTTTGTTTTGCCATTAAATGAAAATGAAAAAGTCTGGTTTTTTTAAAATGTTTTTTTATTTTAGTTTGCTTGTCTATGAAAATGATAAAAATAAAAAAAAATAAAAAATATAAAAAGAGTCGGGCGTTGAACGTGATTTTATTATTTGTTCCAAAATAAATATATATATAATCCAAAAACAAAGGTTCAAAAGAAAATTCAAAAATATTTTGATTCTTCTTTAAAGATTCAAAATTCAAAAAATATTTTTTTAAGCATTTCTTTTATTAAAGGTGAAAATTCCAAAAAAAAAACATTTTCTTTTTCTTTATAATAAGAAAACAAATAAAAAAAGGGAATGTTTTATGTTTTACGTTAGTTAGTTTGTTTGTTACGAATGAAAAATAATAGTTTGTTTGTTTGCTATATAAAAATATATATTTAAAAAAAAAAAGAATAGAAAATGGAAAAGGGTTTTCTCAAAAATGGTTTATTGGCCCGAACTACGCGGGTTTGATTCTCACCGGATGTGAGATACGTAGGCAACCCTCATCGGGTCCCACCCCCTTTTTGCTAAAAAGCCAAAAACGCATAAATAATAAAAACATGTCATAAATAAGTCGGGTGATGTCCAACCCACCTTTTGCTAAAATAGCCAAAACCAATAAATAAATAAATAAATAAAAAACATGTCAAATTTTAGTTTTGTCATAAAGAAGTCGGGTGGTCAAAACATAGCCGAATGTTCCCAAAAGGGACGCCGGAAGGCTGACCTTGCATAAACAGCCACTTTTGGGTCATTTTTAAGACTTGGTCCAGTTGACCCCCACAGCCTAAAAATCTTCGCCCCCGAGACGTTGAAAGGCCGTGTTTGCAATATTGACTTTTCTAATTTGAAAAACGATGAAAAGAGTTATAAATAAGTCAGGTGATGTTGTTTTGTCATAAATAGCTGAATGTTCCCGAAAGGGACGCCGGAAGGTTGACTTGGCATAAACAGACACCTTTGGGTCATTTTGAGATATGGACCCACACAGCCTTAAAGAAACTTCGTCCCCGAGACGCTGAAGGGCCGTGTTTTGCAACACCAGGTTTTTATTATAATTTGAAAAGAAAAACAAAAAAAAAACAACTAGTCAACGGTCAGGTGAATACCGTTCAAATTTTGTCATAATAAGCCGAGCCAGCTTCGGCCGCGTCTTAAACCGTTCTTGCCGAAATAGCCTTAGAGTATCTTTCAGTTGTCGAAAGGTTATTTTCGTAAAAGAATGGACAAATTTGTAAAGTGTCATAAAATAATCCTCCCCGGCCTCAAAATCTATATGAAATTTGGAAGGGGCCACATTTGCAAAAAATAACCGTCTGGTTGCATTTGGCAAACGGGGAAAGGAACTGGCCGTTCGTTTTTGAGTTTGTAATTTTTGATTAGAGTATGCGAATTATTTTGATTTCGAGTCCGTTTGTTGTCTCTTGTCAAAAGTCTGTTAGTTAGTTTTTAAACTTTTGCAATCAAGTTTGTTTTAATTTGAAAGTTGGAAATTCCAAAAAAAATGTGTGTTTATTATTGTTTATCTTTTATTGGCACGAACTACGCAAGGTCTGATTCATGCGGGGTCATGATACGTAGGCAATCTCCATAAGATTCGACCACAACAAAAAAAGAAATGAAAAAAGAATGAAAAAGAAAAAGCGAAAAAAAGAAAAAAAAAGAAAAACATCGAAAAAGAAAAAGAAAAAAGATGTTGTCAATAATGAGGACCGACTGAGTCCATTCTAACCTGTTTGTTTTGCAAATAAGTTAAGGTGGTTGGTTTGTGGTAAGCCGGACAATGACACCCGGAATCCTTTACTTGCACCTCATGATGCACACTCTGCGGGGATCAGGCCTGATGACAGAAGCATTCGAGTCCTATTGGGAACTTGTTGATTAAGGATAATGATATTGAAGTCATTGCAATACTAATGCAAAGCTCAGTGGCTACGATGCCACGTTTGATAAAATGGAAGGACGCTCCGTTCCTTGGTTAACAAGAGAGAAGTAGTTGGTGGCTTTTTTTGTTGTCATTTCTGTTGTCCGGATTATTAAGGTTGTAATGTGGATTTTGTCCTGTGTCAAACCTTCTTATCTTTTCCTTTTGTCATATCAGTTTGTTTAAGTTTTGTCCAGGTTGTTTAGGATTTTTATTCCGGTTTGTTTTTATTTTTTCAAACCATTTCACCGGTACTCTAATACAAAGTCCGGTCTTTTATTATTTCCAGTCGTCTTTTGTTTAGTCCTTTTATCATTTCGTTCAATGCCGATTCTAGGGACATGACATGCGCACACACTTTGGGCCTAGTCTTTAAAGTTAATCATAAAACCCTGGAAAGGCGATCAGACCATTTAAAGAAAATAAGGACGGTTTGAGATTATTCAGAGCTCGAGTCATGTGGAACTGGGGCAAGTTAAGCACAAAGAAAACCGTTAAAAGCAAGATTCGCCAAATTGGCATGAGGGTCGGTCATGATAATGAGAGTGTCGCCCAACGGTGCTTTAGAAATGACAAAGGAAAAATAAAATGTTGAATATAATTGCCGAGTCAAGCACCATCAGAAGAGACTATAAATTTAAATTGTGTTGTTTGCACTTGGCATGTTTGAAGACTGGAATGACGAAGGCATTTTGTTCTGCTACCTAAACACTTTATCCTTCGTTACCCCTTTTGAGCCTTACTTACTTTTCTTTCATACCCCTCGTTCAGAATCAGTAGCAACGACTAGAAGATGCGAACATGGAAGATAAAAGAAAAAAAAAAGAGAATAGCAAAACAACAACAACAAAAAAAAGCAAGAAGAAAAAAGGCAAAAGAGAAAAAAGGAAAGATAAGAAATGAGTGAAAAGAAAGTCACAAGGAAAAAAGAGGAATTGGGAACTACGTTTGACCTGATTCCTCAAAGAGGATACGTAGGCGCTTCACGGCTCGGTCATAGTTTTGAAAAATGAAAAAAAAACAATTAAGATATCCCCAAGCAAGAAACTGGGGCAGAGGTTGCGGTCGTTGTAAATAAATCTAATTCCGAAGGTTGTAACTAATAACCCAAAAATTAATGTATTTTTGAGCCTTTTATACCCTTTCTTTCTAGCCTATCCAAAACCCACATTACGGTCCAAAGAAAGACCTTCTGATCAGTCTTTAAAAAATGCCAAGTCAAACAAATGAAGAGTCTTGCCGGCGAACATAGCATTCTGTTCCACAGCAGAAAGGACTCTAATCTCCAACAGAAAAAGTCATACCAGCAACACTCCAAATCCCCAGCTGGAGAGAAATATAAAACGAGAGAGTCTTAGTGGTGAAAACCTTCACAGGCACCATAAGGCGATGAAAGCTGAGAGAAGAACCAAAAATGAGAGAGACTTGATAGTGAAAACCCTTCGGGCATTACAAGTCGAATAAGGTTGAGAATCAGATGGGGAATCGCCAATTGAAGATCTTGAAAGATGATTGACGGTAGAGGATAGGCCACATACGCATGTCATGGCCATTAGAATCGGTATCTGCGTTTGATAGGTTTTTTTTATATATATAGTTTCTTTTGTTAAAAGGTCATCTTGTTCCTTTTGTCCTTTTATTCTGTTCCCTTTTATCTTTTTCCTGTCATAGAAAAATCCCCAATAGAGTCTGTTTGGTCCGAACAAGTGTGAATTGACTTCAAAATAGGCCATCAGCTTTCCAAAATGAGATCTGACTAGTACATCCCAGTGGTATAGTCAGCAGGGAACAAACGCGAGGCCAGTGTCAAAAAGATATCCCCAGCAAAAAGGAATTGACAGAAGGATTGACAAGTGTCAAGAGGGGTACCCTTGCCAAAATCAAAGGTTATAAACCTCAAGGCCAAAGCCCGTGGGCAAATCAAGGAGAGCAATGAGCATGATTTGGGAAATTTATACTAGACTAAAAGGTCGGGGAAATGATAGTTTCCGAGCTATGTCACAAAAGAAGAGGGATATCCTCAGTAGGAAGGGATTGTCCCCAACAAATAATATCATCCCCAACAAGTTGTGGAGCGCAGAGCAAGGAAGGAGAAAGGGAAAACCATTCCAGTAGGAGTATCACAACCAACCACCGCGTTTTAAACTAACAAATTTTGTTTGATTTGAAACAGGTAAAGGAAATGGCATTGATGCAGAAACGCATGCCACAAGGGATGTTATCAAACTGGGGTAGAAAATTTTCCTTCCATTTAGAAAATTTTCGGGAAGTCAGGTACCCCCAGCTGATAACATTTTACCCCCCAACAGGTAAGTAAATAATCCCCACAAAGTTTTCCAGGTAAGATATTTTCAAGTCTTAAGGATATTTTGGGTTCATCCGCCCTCGAATAGGATATTTCGGGTTCATCCTCCCTCAAATAGGATATGTCGGGTTCATCCGCCTCAAATAGGATCTGTCGGGTTCATCCGCCCTCAAATAGGATATGTCGGGTTCATCCACCCTCAAATAGGATATGTTGGGTTCATCTGCCCTCAAATAGGATCTGTCGGGTTCATCCGCCCTCAAATAGGATATGTTGGGTTCATCCGCCCTCAAATAGGATATGTCAGGTTCATCCTCCCTCAAACAGGATATGTTGGGTTCATCCGCCCTCAAATAGGATATGTTGGGTTCATCCGCCCGCAAAACAGGATATGTTGGGTTCATCCGCCCTCAAATAGGATATGTCGGGTTCATCCACCCTCAAATAGGATATGTTGGGTTCATCCTCCCTCAAATAGGATATGTCGGGTTCATCCACCCTCAAATAGGATATGTTGGGTTCGTCCTCCCTCAAATAGGATCTGTCGGGTTCATCCGCCCTCAAATAGGATATGTCGCGTTCATCCGCCCTCAAATAGGATCTGTCGGGTTCATCCGCCCTCAAATAGGATATGTCGGGTTCATCGGCCCTCAAATAGGATATGTTGGGTTCATCCGCCCTCAAATAGGATATGTCGGGTTCATCCACCCTCAAATAGGATATGTTGGGTTCATCCGCCCTCAAATAGGATCTGTCGGGTTCATCCGCCCTCAAATAGGATATGTCGGGTTCATCCGTCCTCAAATAGGATCTGTCGGATTCATCCGTCCTCAAATAGGATATGTCGGATTCATCCGCCCTCAAATAGGATATGTTGGGTTCATCCACCCTCAAATAGGATATGTCGGGTTCATCCGCCCTCAAATAGGATATGTTGGGTTCATCCGCCCTCAAATAGGATCTGTCGGGTTCATCCGCCCTCAAATAGGATATGTCGGGTTCATCCGCCCTCAAATAGGATCTGTCGGGTTCATCCGCCCTCAAATAGGATATGTCGGGTTCATCCGCCCTCAAATAGGATATGTCGGGTTCATCCGCCCTCAAATAGGATCTGTCGGGTTCATCCGCCCTCAAATAGGATATGTCGGGTTCATCCGCCCTCAAATAGGATATGTCGGGTTCATCCGCCCTCAAATAGGATATGTTGGGTTCATCCGCCCTCAAATAGGATATGTTGGGTTCATCCGCCCTCAAATAGGATATGTCGGGTTCATCCGCCCTCAAATAGGATATGTCGGGTTCATCCGCCCTCAAATAGGATATGTTGGGTTCATCCGCCCTCAAATAGGATATGTTAGTTTTAGTTTTTTTACTTTTAGGTGTTGAAATTGGGAGCCCGCCCATAATAACAGAGGAATACATTCAGTCTCTACTTTTAAGTGTTGAAGTTGGGAGCCCGCCCAGATAACAGAGGCATACATTCAGTCTTTTTATTTCAAGTGTTGAAGTTGGGAGCCCGCCCATAATAACAGAGGAATACATTCAGTCTTTACTTTTAAGTGTTGAAATTGGGAGCCCGCCCATAATAACAGAGGAATACATTCAGTCTTTACTTTTAAGTGTTGAAGTTGGGAGCCCGCCCATAATAACAGAGGAATACATTCAGTCTTTACGTTTCAAGTGTTGAAGTTGGGAGCCCGCCCAGATAACAGAGGCATACAAGTCCATTTTAACCCATAGGAGACGCATTTCCTCCTAAGTCTAGTTTTACCTATAGGAGACGCATTTCCTCCTAAGTTTACTTTTGCCAATAGGAGACGCATTTCCTCCTAAGTTCAGTTCTACCAATAGGAGACGCACTTCCTAAGTTCAGTTCTACCAATAGGAGACGCACTTCCTAAGTTTATTGTACCCAATAGAAGACGCACTTCCTAAGTTCAGTTTTACCGTAGGAGACGCACTTCCTAAGTTCAGTTCTACCAATAGGAGACGCACTTCCTAAGAATAGTTGTACCAATAGGAGACGCACTTCCTAAAATTCAATTTTACCATAGGAGACGCACTTCCTAAGTTCAGTTTATCATAGGAGACGCACTTCCTAAGTTCAGTTTTACCATAGGAGATGCACTTCCTAAGTTCAGTTCTACCAATAGGAGACACACTTCCTAAGATAAGTTTCACCAGTAGGAGACGCACTTCCTAAATTCAGTTTCACCAACAGGAGACACACTTCCTAAGCAAGTTTTTACCAGTAGGAGACGCACTTCCTAAGAATAGTTCACCAATAGGAGACGTACTTCCTAAAGTTTAGTTTCACCAGTAGGAGACGCACTTCCTAAGTCAGTTTCACCAACAGGAGACGCACTTCCTAAGCAAGTTTTTACCAGTAGGAGACGCACTTCCTAAGAATAGTTTACCAATAGGAGACGCACTTCCTAAAGTTTAGTTTCACCAGTAGGAGACGCACTTCCTAAGTCAGTTTAACCAACAGGAGACGCACTTCCTAAGGAGACGCACATCCTAAGATAAGATTCACCAAGAGGAGACGCACATCCTAAGTTTAGCTTCACCAATAGGAGACGCACTTCCTAAGGAGACGCACATCCTAAGTAGTTTCACCAATAGGAGACGCACTTCCTAAGCAAGTTTCACCAATAGGAAACGCACTTCCTAAGCAAGTTTCACCAATAGGAGACGCACTTCCTAAGTTAATTTCACCGATAGGAGACGCACTTCCTAAGTTTATTTCACCAATAGGAGACGCACTTCCTAAGTTCAGTTTCACCAATAGGAGACGCACTTCCTAAGAATAGTTTCACCCAGTAGGAGACGCACTTCCTAAGAACAGTTTTTCCCAATAGGAGATGCACTTCCTAAGTTTATTGTACCCACAGGAGACGCACTTCCTAAACCCATTGTACCAGTAGGAGACGCACTTCCTAAAAAGTTTTACCATAGGAGACGCACTTCCTAAGTTCGGTTTTACCATAGGAGACGCACTTCCTGAGGAGACGCACTTCCTAAGCAAGTTTTACCAGTAGGAGACGCACTTCCTAAGACAAGTTTTATCATAGGAGACGCACTTCCTGAGGAGACGCACTTCCTAAGCAAGTTTTACCAGTAGGAGACGCACTTCCTAAGACAAGTTTCACCAGTAGGAGACGCACTTCCTAAGTTGATTTCACCAATAGGAGACGCACTTCCTAAGTTAAGTTTTACCAATAGGAGACGTACTTCCTAGATCCATTGTACCAATAGGAGACGCACTTCCTAAGAATAGTTTCACCCAGTAGGAGACGCACTTCCTAAGAACAGTTATCCCCAATAGGAGACGCACTTCCTAAGTTTATTGTACCCATAGGAGACGCACTTCCTAAGTTTATTGTACCCACAGGAGACGCACTTCCTCAAAGTTTAGTTTTGCCCATAGGAGACACACTTCCTAAGTTTACTTTTACCCCATAGGAGACGCACTTCCTAAAATATTTTCATTCATAGGAGACGCACTTCCTAGTTCAAAATCATTAAGGTTTCACCAATAGGAGACGCACTTCCTAAGCAAGTTTCACCAATAGGAGACGCACTTCCTAAGTTAATTTCACCGATAGGAGATGCACTTCCTAAGTTTATTTCACCAATAGGAGACGCACTTCCTAAGTTCAGTTTCACCAATAGGAGACGCACTTCCTAAGAATAGTTTCACCCAGTAGGAGACGCACTTCCTAAGAACAGTTTTTCCCAATAGGAGACGCACTTCCTAAGTTTATTGTACCCACAGGAGACGCACTTCCTAAACCCATTGTACCAGTAGGAGACGCACTTCCTAAAAAGTTTTACCATAGGAGACGCACTTCCTAAGTTCGGTTTTACCATAGGAGACGCACTTCCTGAGGAGACGCACTTCCTAAGCAAGTTTTACCAGTAGGAGACGCACTTCCTAAAACAAGTTTTACCATAGGAGACGCACTTCCTGAGGAGACGCACTTCCTAAGCAAGTTTTACCAGTAGGAGACGCACTTCCTAAGACAAGTTTCACCAGTAGGAGACGCACTTCCTAAGTTGATTTCACCAATAGGAGACGCACTTCCTAAGTTAAGTTTTACCAATAGGAGACGCACTTCCTAGATCCATTGTACCAATAGGAGACGCACTTCCTAAGAATAGTTTCACCCAGTAGGAGACGCACTTCCTAAGAACAGTTATCCCCAATAGGAGACGCACTTCCTAAGTTTATTGTACCCATAGGAGACGCACTTCCTAAGTTTATTGTACCCACAGGAGACGCACTTCCTCAAAGTTTAGTTTTGCCCATAGGAGACACACTTCCTAAGTTTACTTTTACCCCATAGGAGACGCACTTCCTAAAATATTTTCATTCATAGGAGACGCACTTCCTAGTTCAAAATCATTAAGGTTTCACCCATAGGAGACGCACTTCCTAAGACTATTTTATTTTAGGAGACACACTTCCTAGTCTGGTTCACTCAGGTTATACTTTTGCTTTAGGGGACGCACTCCCGAGTTTGGCTTTTTAGATTATATTTTATTTCAGGAGACGCACTTCCGGAATTGAGATTTCACCCCTAGGAGATGCACTTCCTAGTTTGATTCATTTTAAGTTCGACCATAGGAGACACAATTCCTAGTCCAGTTTTTGAAGTTTACCCGTAGGAGACGCACTTCCTAATCGAGATTTTATTCATAGGAGACGCACTTCCTAGTTCTAGTCACTGAAGTTTTCACCCTTAGGAGACGCACTTCCTAGTTTAGCTCATTCCGATTCAACCATAGAAGACACACTTTCTAGTTTGAGTCTTTGAGGTTTTTATTTTAGCAGACACATTTGCTAGCAAGAGTTTTGGTTTTACTCGGAGGAGATGCACATCCTAGCCTAGTCTTTAGTTTACTCTCATCATTGCATCAATAGTGTAAGTGAGTTACAATTTTGCTAACGACTCACAAATCTTCCCAGTACAAACTGGTTAGGAAATTTTGGTTGTTTTGTTTGTTTTGATTTTCAGGGACCCGCCTGTAGAACGGAGGTTGTTGCGTGTCGAAGATAGGAGAAGTCAGGAGTCCGCCTGTAGAACGGAGAAACATTTTTCAAGATCAAGTAGTGACCCACTGGAAAGCAGAAGGTTGCAACAAAAATCCCCAGCACTCAATCCAAGATAGAAGCAACAAGAAGCTCGCCCAAGAATGCAAGTCAACAGTCTGGGATGATCAACAGAAGCTGGTCACCAAAAACAAAAACAAGAAAAAAAAGAGAAAAAAAAAAGAAAAAGAAAGAACCCAAATTACGGAAGTGGAGAACAAATGTGGTCTGCTCAAGAACTAGCACCTACAACTAGCAAGTATCAAGGTTCAGATCCAAAGTCTGTATGAAGCACCATTCAAGACTCAAGACCAAGTTTCAGAAGACTTAAGAGATAGGAATCCTTGTAACTAGTAGCTGATAGGCTTAGTTAGTCTTTTTCAGTTTTCATTTTTGTTGTAATGACAGGACCGCGGACCGGAACCTCAACGGAACGGCACCTCGATCGGCTCTCCACCTCGGTACAACTTCACTATCTCTCTCATATCCCGAACTACACGTGGCCTGATTCCTGTATAACCAAGGATATGTAGGCAGCTCAGATACCAGGGCTCGGTCACATTCCCTCCCTTTCCTTAAGTGTAGTCCGTCCAAGTAATGGTCGGGTCAAAAACACGTCTAGTCGTTCTTTGTCGGAAAACTCTTCGTGTTTCCAGTCAAAGAGGGGCAGCTGTAAGCACGTGATTTTTGACCCTCCCCGAGAATTTTCACATTTTTAGCGTGAATATGTGAAATTGGGTCTAGTATAGCTATTTTAACTATTTTACCTTATTTTGTTGCAAAAAGAAAAAATCACAAAATATATATATAAATTTTAGTTTATGTATTTCTCATAAACTTGAAAAATACAAAAATTGTACTTTATTTTGGTACTTTATGTAATTTCGAAAATTACAAAAAAATATAGTTCTATTAAGGTTTTATAGTCATTTTTAACTTTGAAAAATACAAAAATATTACCTCATATTTTATCTTAATATTTAAAAACTAAAATTACAAAAAAATAGTTTTATTAATATTTTGTAGCTATTTTAAATCTTGAAAAATATTTAAAAAGATATAGTTTTGTTTAAATACTAGTCTTATTTTTGGTAGTTATTTTGCTTACATAGGACTAATTAAGCAACGTGTTCCTATTTCTCGGGTCCGGGCAAAAGAATAATATTCGGGTTCAAACTACTCGGTTTTAGGCCTAATTTCGGACCTAACCCATAATAAACCCTGTCCAGGACACATGGGGAACCCCACCACGTGTGGGGGACACAAACCTTGAACCCCACCACGCGTGGGCTCATTTTTGGGGCAAACCCATTATAATACACGGATGAAACATTTAGAAAAGGGGGATTTTTTGGAAAAATTTTGGGGGGAACTACTGTTCGTCTTTCTTCTTCATAAAGAAGAAAGAAAGAAAACCTGGGGAAGGGAACGAACAGGACTTTTGGAAAAAATTGGAAAAACTAAAAATCACTGTTCATGCTCCTTCCTCACCGAGAAAACCTAACAAAACCCTACACCCAAAGACCACCTCCATCAACGCTGGAACTACCATCAACGACCACCCCGTCTCCTCCCAAACTCTGTCGCAACCAGCTCCCTCCGTCCCTTCACCAACGCCGAAAACCACCAGTCCAAACCACCACCAAACGACGACCCCATCTCCTTCCTCCTCAAGAAAACCTAGGAAAAAACCCTAGCAAAAACCTACTCCACCAGCCCGTCGCCTTCCCATCGCCTTCCTCCTCCGTGAATCCGCCATTGTCGCCGCTACCAGCTCCCTCCACCTCATCCAAACCAACCAGTCCTACACCCTAAACCATCGCCAAACCCTACACCAAACAGACCCTCCCGTCGACCCTTCCAGCTTTTCCGACGTCACTCACCGGCGACCACCTGCTGTCCACCATTGCTGCTGCACCACACTGCCCAAACGACCTCATATCAAACTATCATCCCCACCAGTCCAAAAGCTACCATGAGCAGCCCCTCCCGTCGTCATTGCCCAAGGTGACCATCCAGTTGCACCCCCCCGTCGACAACAACCCACTTCCGCTGCCTAGCTCGAACGTCAAAACCAGTGGCAGCCATGTTTCATGCTCAGTCCATTCGAGTTCGAGTTTTAGCGCGAGCTATTCCGCTTGAGCTGTGATGACTGTTTCCATGGTTTCCCGTTTGAAGTCCGTTCGAGTGCCGAGGTGAGGTTCCAGTTCGTTGGTCTCGTTGCGTCATTTCGCCGACTATGGCTCCATTTCGGTTTGATGAATGAGTTGTAAATCCACAGCAGTGTTTATCTTTAGAGGTTCGTTTTCTAATCTTTGTTTGAGTTGCTATCGGTTACTATCGTGTTCGAGCTTGAATACAGGTTATGTTGAAGATTTTGCTTAAATCCGTCGAGTTTTAGTTTTGTGCTTAAGTTATTGCTATCTCGAATGGGCATGCTAGACGAAAGTTGTACAAAAGTTTTCATGTTCGTGACTAGTTTGCCGAATGGGTAGTCGGATTGATTTAATAAGCTCTGTTATAATTTTATTAGTCATTATTCAGTTGTTCATCATATGGTTTAGTTCTAAATGTAGGTTCATGTTTAATTGTAATTCGTCAAAGCTTGAGATACTCTTCATTAGCCGTATATCCTACTAACTTCCATTGTTCGATTAATAAATTAGGATTTCTATTTTAGAAACGAATTAATAGAAAATATAGTCGTTGTAGGCTTACCCTTTAAAATAAAAACGAGACTAGCTTCGCCAAAAAATAAAATGTACAGATCGCGGAGCCCTCACAAAATATATGTATTAAACACTTAGATTCCGGGACGGGCCGTTTAGCAAAATTCACGGCCCTACCCAATATAATAATGCGCTAGTTGCTTTAGGTGCGCCTTTAATAATGTTATCTCCCTAAACTTGGGTGCACATTTATGTGACCCAAATCCAAATCTCAACGAAATCGAAATGTGTCTCTAATCATGGGTACATTGACTGTGACGTGGTATAAGATGCATTTCCATGACGTTGCAAATTCCCTTTTTTAATAATGAATGAGACGAGCCTCGCCAAATAAAAATGCAAATTGCGGGGCCCTCAATAATTAGTCATAATAAATACTTAGAATTTGGGATGGACCGTTTAGTGAATTTCACTGCCTTCCCTAAAGATAATAACGCGTTAGCCTCTTTAGACGCGATTTAATTAAATTACCTTCTTAAACTCGGGTGTGCATTTCATGCGACCCAAATCCAAATCCTAAAACATCAAATAAAATATGTTTCGGATTGTGGGTGCATTTCATGTGACATAGTCCAAAGATATGTTTTTAAGCGATGTTCACATTCCTAAAAAATAATGATAATAAAGCGGTAAAAGATAAAATTTGCACATGGTTCATACTTGTATAAAATCAGATAATCAAGCCGAATATAACAATTGAGTGACCGTGCTAGAACCACGGAACTCGGGAATGCCTAACACCTTCTCCCAGGTTAACAGAATTCCTTATCCGGATTTCTGGTACGCAGACTGTAATATGGAGTCATTCTTTTCCTCGATTCGGGATTAAAATTGGTGACTTGGGACACCCTAAATCTCCCAAGTGGCAACTCTGAAATAATTAAACCAATCCCGTTTCGATTATCCTTTAATTGGAAAAAACTCCCCTGCGCCCTCGCGGGTGCGGAAAAAGGAGGTGTGACAATGGGCTGATCTTGATTCATGTTATGCCCGAGGGGCTGATTACGAGTGATTATGAGGTAGCCCGATGGGCTGGTTCGGTTGATATTATGCTCAAGGGGTGGTTTATGATACATGTCTTGCTCAAGGGACTGTTTGTGATTTATGTTGCCCGAGGGGCTATATACGAGTGAGTTTTGCCCGAGGGGCTGATTATGTTTTCGCTATTTTTACTCACTATTTTATCCCTTTGTTATGAAAAATTATTGAAAGACAGTTTCAAAGGATTTTTACTGAAGTTTGATTTTTAAGGAGATGACTTGATTTATATACTGTTTTGGAAACATCCTGTACTTGTTGTGGTGTTATGATGTGGATTATGTGTTTTCTTACTACTCAGTCTTTATTTACTTTTATTACTTACTGAGTTGACGTACTCACATTACTCTCTGCACCTTGTATGCAGATTCAGGTATTTCTGAACCCAGTAGTGGGTGTTGATTACCTAGTGGCAAGTTCATTGGAGTTAGCAAGGTAGCTGCCTGACGATCGCAGCCCTGCTTTTCTTTTTCCTTATCCTCCCTGAGTTGTATTCAGTTATTTACAGGCTATGTTAGTCTTGATGTTGTTAGACGATTGTAGTAGATGCTCATAATTAGTGACACCCCGATGTCGGGCTATCTTTCCGCACTGTTTTGTTGATTTTAACTCCTTATGTAGGTTTTGTTAAATAGCTTTGGTTTTATCTTAAAAATGAAAATATTTATTGGTTTTGGTAGTGTGTCAGCTTGCCTAGTACCACGTTAGGCGCCATCACGACAGGGTTAGTTTTGGGTCGTGACAGAGACTTGTAGCCCCATTTTCCCATTTTTGATTCTTTTTATGTTTTCAACTATATTATGATATAACTGGTCAGTTGGTTTGAGTCTAGAGT